>NC_057798.1:231872173-232472173 GCF_018294505.1 Triticum aestivum
CCGGGGAGAGGCAGTGGGGGCCGGGGGCAAGGCGACGGGGGCGCGGTGCAGTTGCATCGAGGAGGAGAGAGAGAAGAGAGAGAGGCGAGGGGGATGCGCTGTTATTAGCCATTCGGTATTGACCTCTTTCCCATTGGCTAACGGACGACAAAGAGGTGTGGGTGCTGGGCCGTTACAGCAGTGTCGTCCACTGGACCCCACCTAGCTCTTCGCCATCTGCCAGCCGATGGCAAAGAGTCTTTGTTGTCAGCTAGCTGACGACAAAGAACTGGCTGATGGCAAATAGTATCTTTGCCATCAGCCTGTTCTTTGTCGTCCGTTTTTTGTAAGCGGACGAAAAAGGCCTTCTTTGTTGTCAACAAGCCGACGGCAAACAATTAGCTGATGGTAAATTCCCTGATTCCAGTAGTACAACACCTGTCGGGCCCCCCCGAAACACCTTTCGATGATGCTGGTCATCACCCGGTACCCTCAGAACAATTCCGGACTCGAATACCCTTCGTCCAATATATTAATCTTCACCTCCGGACCATTTTGGAGTTCCTCATCACGTCCGGGATCTCATCTAGGACTCTGAACAACCTTCAGAGTCCACCACAATGACTGAACTATTCTTATATATCGATCATCACCAAACATTAAGTGTGTAGACCCTCCGGGTTCGAGAACTATGCAGACATGGCCGAGACACCTCTACGGTCAATAACCAATAGTGGGACCTATATGACCATATTGGTTCCTACATATTCTACAAATATCTTATTGGTTGAACCGTAATGTCAAGGATTCTGCTAATACCGTATGTAGTTCTGTTTCTCCATCTGTATGTTACTTGCCCGAGATTCGATCGTCGGTATCTCCACACCTAGTTCAATCTCGTTACCAGCAAGTCTCTTTACTCGTTCCAGAATACAAGATCCCGTGGCTAAATCATTAGTCACATTTCTTGGAAGCTTACTATGATGTTGTATTACCGAGTGGGCCCTGAGATACCTCTCTGTCATATGGAGTGACAAATCCTAGTCTTGATCCATGCCAATTCAATAGACACCCTCAGAGATACCTGTAGAGCACCTTTATAGTCACCCAGTTATGTTGCAACATTTGGTACACACAAGGTATTCCTCCGGTGTCAGTGAGCTGCATGATCTCATGGTCATAAAAACATATACTTGACATGTAGAAAATAGTAGCCATAAACTTGACACGATCATATGCTACGTTCATAGTTTGGGTCTTGTCCATCACATCATTCTCCTAATGATGTGATCCCGTTATCAAATGAAAACTCATGTCTATGGCTAGGAAACCATAACCATCTTTGATCAACAGGCTAGTCCGTTAGAGGCTCACTAGGGACATGTTGTTGTCTATGTATCCACACATGTATTTGAGTTTCCGATCAATACAATTATAGCATGGATAATAAATGATTATCACGAACAAGGAAACATAATAATAACCACTTTATCATTGCCTCTAGGGCATATTTCCAACACTTCGGTCCCACTGAGATGGTATAATCGGTCTCGCCGAAAAGGCTAACAGTCAAGTCTTTTGCACTAGTTGGTCTCACCGAGATTTTCATATCGGTGCCACCGAGTTGGTTTAAATACTTGTAACGGTTGGATTTTTGGTGCTGCCGGTTTATACACCTCCACCACCACTTACTCTCTAAAGAGCCATCAGAACGAAATACAACTTCCACCATTCATTTTCTGAGAGAGAACACCTACTCATGTATTGAGATAAAGGGATTCCATTCCTACCATTTGAACCTTGATTTCCAGCCCTTCAAGTTTCTTTCCACTCCAATCCTTCTCCTACCCAAGACAAATCTATGTGAGAGATATTGTGTGACAGTCTACTTTTTGCCCTCTTTTCTTTGCCTGGTTTTCAGTTGAGTTGGTTTTGAATTTGGAGTTTTTGAATCACTTCATTTGGACTTAACCACTTGGGTACTCCTTGACTTTCACCCAAGTGCTCCCTCTCCTCCTCAAAACCATCATTTCACCTATGGACCTACTCAAAATATTGCTTGGAATATTTTTCTTAAATGAAAAATATTCATTTTGCCCTCCAAAACCCTAGTTAGCCCTTCGTGCTCCAAAGCAACCCTAATTTTTCTTGCCGCAAAAATCCTGAGAAAAATCCCAATTATTCTTTGAACCCTAGGGCACCTTTCTGAGCAAAAATAATTCATCCCTCTTTGGAATATTTTGGCTACAGAAAATAATTTCATTTTGGACAGAAATGGTAGTTTCTACAGCAACTACCATTTCACTAGCTCCATTATAGCTGGTTTTTCTTGTGCCTATTTACATTAGTAAGTGTAAGCAAGCCTCCAAAGCTCAGCCCTTAACTCCTAGTGGTTTGACCATAGTAAACCTCCAAATTTACTGTCCAGAAACTTGCTTGCAGTACAAATCCATTTCTACTGCACCTGGATCCAAGCCCAACTGTGGTAACACTCCAAACTACCAAGGACTACACGCCAGACATCAAGTTAGCACTTAGGGTGGCATGATCTCATGCTTCATGCGGTGACCGCGTTCGTCCGGGCATGCTGGCATGCAAAACACACGCTCTGCATGCCGCGTAGCGCTCTGTTGAGCTCTTGCTCGCTGCCTAGCCTTCTCGAGCATGCCAAACCTCGCCACCATCCCCGTCTCCACTCCCTTAACCCCCTTTGGCACTTGCCGACACCGGAGCTTGCCGCAGCGGGCATGGGCATGGTCCGGCCAACGACATAGTGCGCGGCGCACTGTGCTCGTCATCTTCTCCCTCGTCCCTGTGCTAATCCGCGCCCGCCAATAGTTTTTGCGTGACCTCCATCGTCTTCCCCCTCTCTCGCTGGCGCCATTCGTCGCCGGGCGCCGTGGACAGGTGTCCTCCAGCGGAGCCCGAACCCCTCTCACGGCCCGCCTATAAATGCCGCCACCCCCAGCCTCTTTGAGCACCCGCAACTACTCCCACACCCTCCACAAGCTAGTAGAAGCCGCAGCCCGGCCTGGCAGGCTGCGGGGTGCCGTCCCCGAGCCGAGCTCGTCGGCGATCCCCTTCGGATCGTCCCCGTAGCTCCAGCCCCTCCCAGGCCAGGGCGACCCTGCTAGGGCCTCCACCACTCTTCGGTGAGGGCGTTCCGCCCTGTTGGAGCCCCTGGAGCCGCCCCGAGCCGCCGTCATCTTCGTCTCCGGCGACCACTGCCCTCTGCCTCCGCTGGAGAGGTCGTTTCTGATGCTGTCCGGTCACCTCTAGCCACGCTACGAGTACAGGCTGGTGCGCCATCTTCTTCTCCTTCGATCCTCCCTCTCGTTTGACCCCAAGAACCCTCGTCGTCGGCATGTGCTCCGGTGAAGCTCTGCTTCCCCTTGTTTCCCTTTCCCCCTCCTTCTGGCCTGACTAGCGGGGCCCGCTAGTCAGCCACTCAGTACGCGCGCGAAGCGGTACGAGTGGAGGCTCCCCGGGCGTTTACGCCTTCGACGTCACCCCCCCAGTCTGTTTTCTTTTTAAATCAAATTCATTTAAATCCAGGAAACTTCAAATAGCCATAACTTTTTATCTATAAGTCCAAATGCATTGATTCTTTTTGCATTGTGTTCTTTTTCCAAAAATCTAACAGCACCCAAGAGACGGGATTTTTCCTTGTTGTCTAGATTTTCTGGTAATTTTCAGAAGGTTTCTTGATTTTTTTTCTTTTTGTGGTTTTATTTATTTTCAGCAAAGCAAGCTTGTCTTGAGGATCAACAGGAGGTTTGTGAACCTCATCAGCACTAAGGCAAGCCACAGCAACATTTTCATAGTGCCACTTCAATATTTGTGATTTTCCTACTTGAACTTATGATTATTCATGCATTTAAATAATTATTATGATAATTATATTCTGTTAGATTTTTGTCATGTTAAGTATGTTTGATTTACAGAAAGTTTGAAGTGAATCTTGCTGATAAACTAACAGGAACTTAGATATGAGTAATAATAAAAGGATATGTTCATGAAGGTTAATAATTAGTTTAATTATTATTCTTGCATGATGAAAATAATGATGAGATTGCTAGAAATGGTTCTGGTTTAAGTGAGGTTTGATAACCAGAGAAGTATCTTGAGTTGGTGATGGCTCCGTGGGAGCGTAGTTGATTTAGTTATTTTCATGGTTATTTGATGCAAATGTTAGTGATGCATAGCATGGCATTATGACACCGGTTACTTTCACTTTAAGTTGAACCTGATAAATAACTCAACTTGAATATGTTGTTGACCGGGTCGTGGTGCCGCTGAAACGAGTTTTTCTCAGTGCAACCACATTTGCCGGTATGGGACGGCCTTAATGCATTTCATTGTCGTGCCTCTGGTCGGTGCCTCCATCTAGGGAAGGTTATGGGCGTGTTGTACCCTGGCCCGGTAAGCAGGCATAACCTTGTGTGCCAGTTGATGAGTTAAGTGTGTGGGTCCCAGAGTGGATCGTTGCCATGACGATGGTTTGAGGTGTCTTGAGGTAGACACAGGGCCACCCAGGACTAGCCCGATGGGGATTGAGTCGGAGTGGCCGGGGGAGTGTCATGACAATGAAGTGGTTTCGTCAGAATGTCATTGGTCCACCCGAATGGGAGTGCGAGGCCATGGGTTTCGTAGTGTTGGTCCAGTGCGCTACCTCTGCAGAGTGTATTAATCTATCGATAGCCGAGTCCACAGTTACGGACACGCTCAAAAGTAGGGTACACCATGGGTCAACACTTAATAAATTTGCACACTAAGATTTGCACCAAGGTAATGGAAGTGAGTCCATTGTGTTAAGTTAGACCAGATGTGGTCTGCTTGTGATCACCGTAAGGATCACGAGATTGTCGTTGAGTTCTTCATGTTTGTGGTCTAGAATTATCATGTTCGGTAAGCCCGTCCATGGGACGAGTACCACTAGAGCATAATCACAACATGTTGGATATATTGTTGCATTGTTATTATTAACTTGTTAAATATCATGATATTGTTTGTCATTATGTTTATGCTTGTTGTGAGCTTGCAAGTACATTCAATGTAATGACCTGGCATGTCATGCCAGATTTCAGGAATGTCTCATTGGAAAGGAGAGCTATCCGAGTCTAGATCGTGTCCACATCGGTGTCCCTGTGCTATGGAGTCCCGCTATGACGTTGTTCCGCTGCCGCGTAGTTGTCGTGATCGAGGCCCCTTTATGTTTACTAAATAATGTACATATTGTTCAGCTGCACCGTGTGCCGCTTGGCCTCACTAACTGTTGTAATATGAACTATGCTCCACTAGCATGAATAAAGCGGTTGTTTTTCTGTACCAAGTTGTTGTGTGTTGCCAGAAGACATGGTCTCTAGGCTGTCAATGCAGGGTAAACCGGTCGCTTTGAGCCGGGGTGCCACAATGCTTGGTATCAGATCCATGCTGACTTTAGGCCACGCTAGACTACGCCGAGTTAACTGGACGTTAGATATGAGTTGTAGTTGAGTGCCGGTAGCCTATTGTAGCTGGTTGTTGCATTGCATGCACTGATTTATATTTTTATGCTAACATGCTAATGGTTGTGAGTGTAGATGGCTCCGGTGCTGTATCCGTGCCAGTTGCAGCTGATGTCATACACGTCGCCGCATCTCCTTCGTAACGTGTGGCGTTGGGTGTAGCCTCACAGTGATGATCCAGTCTATCGTGTGTACCGGGAGCGTCTAGCTGACTCAGTGTATGAGTATCATGCCGTGGTTACTCTGTGCACCAGTTCCAATTCCAGCACATACACTCGTACTTCTCAAAGCGGCTACGCTTCTACCGCTTCTCAGGCTGTCCAGTTTGCTGCATTCGAGGTACTCGTTGAGCTCCGATACAACGAGGTCCAGATGCAGAACTACCCAGGTTTCCACTTCTATCCTTCTCTCCACGATAATGGTCGTGTCCGTTTCCCTGTCATTGATCCGGAGGCTGATAGTGTGGTTAGCCACCTTTCTCGCTATATCATTGCTAGCTATCTTCTGATCTACGAGTTGGCTCGTGAGCTGAGTCGTGCCCGTACTTCTTTAGCCTCTGCTTAGGTCTCTGCTAGCTCAGCCACTACCCCACCATCGGTAGGGTTTACTCCCTATATTCCTGCTAGTTCTAGATCCCCTGTTTCCCCGGTTACTCCTCCGAGTAGCTCAGGCACCGCGACTGTGAGTCCACTTAGTGCTCCTACTAAGTGGGTTTCACTCCTCGCCACTCCTATAGCCCCGATGATTCACCCTCCACCTGCCCGGAGGGAGAGCCCTCGAGGCAGCATTGTCATTTCACTTTTAACCCAGAGGTCTCAGTTAACCCCGTCAGTTCAAGATCCGAGTCCGCTTCAGGAGGGGACACCACAGCACCAGCCGAGCAGTAGAGCTTCCGAGTATTCGCAGTCGTCAGGATGGAGTATGGATGTAGTCGTACGAGTCATAATGTTTCGTTTCTTGTATGAGGGTAATTGGGCCAGGCATGTGGTTATCTTTCATGTATGAGTCTATGTATAATTATGTTGGAACTTTATTTTATTCACCGTATTTTCTTCACCATTTCGAATTTACTCGGATTTTGTTGCTGGCTTCTCCCCAACTTATTTTGAATGCTTCTCATCTCGGTTGCGTTGCCTTGGGAAAATAATCATATTAGGATGACGCGGGGAGGCTGCAGTAGCAACGTTCGCGAGGGTTCCCTTGTTTGTCGTTCCGCACGACACGCAGGACACTCACCCGAGCCATACGTTCCACCACCGCCTCCACCACCAAATCCTCCCTCCACCGAGCAAATTCTACGTATGTTTGAGGAAAGACAAAATAATGATCTGATGGAAATATTCAGAAGTATTCAAGCTGTGGTTGGACAGAATGGAAATCAGCCTGGTCATCACTCCAAACTATCTGATTTTTAAAGGACTAAGCCTCCCAGTTTCTGTCAGGCCATTGATCCCTTAGATGCAGATGATTGGTTGAGGACTATGGAATAGAAGCTTGAGGTTGCTCAAACTGATGAAGGGGATAAATTTCCATTTGTAACACATTATCTTGAAGGCGTTGCTGCCATATGGTGGGAAAATGAAAAAGCCATGTGGACTGCTGATGAAGAAATTACCTGGTCAAGATTCAAGGAATGATTCCGGAAATATCACATCCCTACGCGAATTATGAAGACTAAGCAGCGTGAATTTCTCGCGCTCCTCCAAGGAAGTTAGTCTGTGGGAGAATATTTGCAGAAATTCAATCATCTGTCACGTTACTCTCAATATGACGTGGCCACTGAGGAAAGAAAGATGGATAGGTTTCTTAGTGGGTTAAAACCGCAGCTCCGTTGTACTCTCAGCATGTTTGATTTCCCAGACTTCCAAACCCTGGTAAACAAGGATTTCATTGCTGAAAGGGAACACAAGCTTATATTAGATACTAAGCCCGTCAACAATGATCACAAGCGCAAGTTTGAGCCAGGAAAAGAAATGCAACCAGTGCAGAAGGTTCGTACCTGGCAGCCGACTCAGGTAGCATACAAGCCCAATTGGCAGCAAAATGTTAACAAGACCACCACCCAGGTCAAAAATGACATGCTCAACCCAATTCTAGAGAATCGTCTATGCAACAATTCCTGTTTCAATTGTGGGCAAATCAGACATTATGCCAAGT
The DNA here is from genome assembly GCF_018294505.1 of Triticum aestivum. Lineage (NCBI taxonomy): Eukaryota > Viridiplantae > Streptophyta > Magnoliopsida > Poales > Poaceae > Triticum > Triticum aestivum. The sequence goes on from NC_057798.1 coordinate 231,879,817, forward strand.
AGCGTCCCGCGAACAATGGAACAGATACTACATTCGAGCCACAAGTCCATTATATGGAGGCATGCCCAGATCAGCACGACCTCATGGGATACATTCATCACATCTCCGCCGACGAAGCCCAAGAGAACCCCGAAGTCATCATTGGTATGTTCCCTGTTAATAACATACCTGCAGTAAATTTATTTGACTCTGGGGCTTCCCACTCTTTCATTTCTCGGAGTTTTGTTGCCCAAAAAAAATTTCCTTGTTCGCTTTTGGGCAAGAATATGCTGGTGCAAACCCCGAGATCTCTAATCAGAAGCAATATAGTCTGCCGTAATCTAGAAGTCAATATCAACGGAGTTTGTTTTCCAACTTCTTTGATACTTATTGAATCTGATAAGTTGGATGTTATCTTGGGCATGGATTGGCTGACTCAGTATCAAGTATGATTAATTGCGCAAGCCAAGAAGTCAACTTGACCGGCCAAGAGGGACAAACTACAAAATTTATTGCTCGTAGGAGCATACCCTCCAAGGAAATGGTCTTTACAGCAACGTCTGGAATGGAATAAATTTCCGTGGTCAGCGAGTTTCCTGATGTATTCCCAGAAGAACTGCCAGGCATGCCACCTGATCGAGAGCTTGAGTTTGCAATAGATCTTGTGCCCGGAACCACACCAATACACAAGAAGTATTATCGAATGCCATCATCAGAATTAGTGGAGCTAAAGAAACAGCTTGATGAAATGCTCCAGAAAGGGTATATCCGCCCCAGCTCCTCACCATGGGGATCACCTGCTATTTTCGTGGACAAGAAAGATGGCACCCTCCGGATGTGTGTGGATTACCGTCAGCTGAATGATGTCACAATCAAAAACAAATACCCTCTGCCAAGAATTGACGATTTGTTTGATCAGCTTAGTGGGGCCAAGGTATTCTCCAAGATCAATTTACGGACTGGGTATTATCAGCTCAAAATTAAAAAGGAGGACATTCCCAAGACCGCATTCACCACTCGCTACGGCCTCTATGAATATACAGTTATGTCTTTTGGCCTCACCAACGCCCCCGCCTTCTTCATACATATGATGAATAAGGTATTCATGGACCTCCTCGATAAGTTTGTGGTCGTCTTCATCGATGATATACTCATTTACTCAAGAAGTGAAGAAGAGCATAAGGAACACCTCCGAGCAGTGCTACAACGACTCTGTGAGCATCAGTTATACGCCAAATTCAGTAAATGTGAGTTTTGGCTCAAGCAAGTTGGATTCCTCGGGCATGTGTTATCCGCTAAAGGTATAGCCATGGGCCCAAGCAAGGTAAAGGATGTGCTCGACTGGTTGCCACCCGCCACCGTATCTCAGATCCGGAGTTTTCTTGGATTAGCCGGATATTACTGTCCTTTCATTGAAGGGTTTTCCAAGATTGCTAAACCCATGACAGAGCTGCTAAAAAAGGATAAGAAGTTTGAATGGACTAAGGACTGTGAGAAAAGTTTCACTGAGTTAAAGAAATGACTAACAACTGCACTAATATTAACACTCCCAGATATCTACCACAGCTTTGAGGTGTACTGCGACGCTTCCAGGCAAGGACTGGGATGTGTACTTATGCAAGATGGCAAGGTAGTAGCTTATGCCTCATGGCAGCTACGACCCCACGAGGGGAATTACCCCGCTCATGATTTTGAAATGGCTGCGGTGGTTCATGCTCTAAAAATTTGGAGACACTACCTCATCGGAAAAAGGTGAAATTTTTTTACCAATCACAAAAGCCTCAAATATATATTTACTCAGCCAGATTTAAATCTACGTCAATGAAGATGGCTTGAGTTGGTTAAGGATTATGACCTTGGAATAAATCACCATCCGGGTAAGGCCAATGTGGTTGCCGATGCGCTCAGTCGAAAGCCCGTCAATTTAAAATGTCATATTGGAATCCTTGTCTCCCGAACTTAAAGAAGAGATTGCTCAGCTCAAACTGTTCATAGTTGTGGCTGGCCTTGCCAATATTCTGAAAGTTACCCCTACTCTCGAGGAAGAAATCCGCAAGGCCCAACCAGGTGATGCCAATCTGCAGAAACGTGTCAAGCTTTCCGATTTCTCGAAGGATCAGTACGGTACCCTCCGATTCAGGGGAAGGATTTGTGTGCCTAATCAAGCATATTTGAAGTAGAAGATCCTGTCAGAAGCCCATCAATCCTCGTATTCAATTCACCCTGGAGGCACAAAAATGTACGGAGACCTTCGACAAATATTCTGGTGGGATGGAATGAAGAAGGATATTGCTTATTTCGTGGCCTGTTGCGACATATGCAACAAAGTAAAGACAGAACATCAAAAGCCAGCCGGACTTCTCCAACTGCTGCCAATGTCGCAATGGAAATGGGATGATGTCTGTATGGATTTCATCACAGGACTACCTAAGACCCGACGAGGCAATGATGCAATCTGGGTCATAGTGGATACATTAACCAAGGTAGCCCACTTCCTCCTGATCAGAACCTCATGTCGAGCAGATGAGCTTGCACAACTGTACGTATCCAGAATAGTCAGTCTGCATGGAGTTCCCCGAACCATCACTTCTGACCGAGGTTCACTTTTTACCTCCACTTTTTGGTTCCGTCTCCATCAAGGCCTAGGGACGGAATTGAAATACAGTGCCGCTTATCATCCTCAGACGGATGGACAGACAGAACGGGTAAACCAAATACTCGGAGATATGTTGCGAGCCTGTGTTTTTGCCCAAGGCCCAAAATGGGAAGACTGCTTGCCGTAGCTTCCAGACCAGTTTAAAGATGTCACCGTATGAAGCTTTGTATGGTCGTAAGTGCCGCACACAATTAAATTGGTCTCAAACTGGAGATAGCCATATTTTTGGAACGGCTCTCATGCTGCAAGCCGAAAAGCAAGTCAAGGAAATCCGAGACAGATTGCAATTGGCCAAATCATGACAGAAAAGTTATTACGATGCAAAGCACCGACAGATCAGCTTTGAACCCGGAGAACATGTCTATGTTTGAGTCACGCCTATGAAAGGTATAAAGAGCTTTCAAACTCGTGTAAAATTGGCACCCAGATTTATTGATCTATTTCCCGTTATGACACGAGTGGGTGATGTGGCATATCAGTTGGAGTTACCCCCCGAATTGTCAGACGTGCACACCGTATTCCATGTTTCGCAATTGTGATGGTGCATATCGCCGCCTAAGAAAATACTGATTTGACAGAAATAGAGCTGGCAAAGGACTTAACGTATGAAGAAAGGCCGGTGAAAATTTTGGATCAAATGGAAAGAGTCACTTGCAGTAAAGCACGAAAGTTTTACAAAGTCCAATGGAAGCATCACACAGAGTCAGAATCAACATGGCAATTAGAAGAATTTCTAAGGGCATGTTATCCAGAATGGTTTTCCCAAGCAACCGAATCTCGAGGACGAGATTCATTCTAAGTGGGGAAGGTTTGTGACAGTCTGGTTTTTGCCCTCTTTTCTTTGCCTGGTTTTCAGTTGAGTTGGTTTTGAATTTGGAGTTTTTGAATCACTTCATTTGGACTTAACCACTTGGGTACTCCTTGACTTTCACCCAAGTGCTCCCCCTCCTCCTCAAAACCATCATTTCACCTCCGGACCTACTCAAAATATCGCTTGGAATATTTTTCTTAAATGAAAAATATTCATTTTGCCCTCCAAAACCCTAGTTAGCCCTTTGTGCTCAAAAGCAACCCTAATTTTTCTTGCCCCAAAATTCCTGAGAAAAATCCCAATTATTCTTTGAACCCTAGGGCACCTTTCTGAGCAAAAATATTTCATCACTCTTTGGAATATTTTGCCTACAGAAAATAATTTCATTTCTGGACATGGTAGTTTCTACAACAACTACCATTTTACTAGCTCCATTGTAGTTGGTTTTTCTTGTGCATATTTACCTTAGTAAGTGTAAGGAAGCCTCGAAAGCTCAGCCATTAACTCCCAATGGTTTGACCATAGTTAACCTCCAAATTTACAGTCCAGAAACTTGCTTGCAGTATAAATCCATTTCTACTGCACCTGGATCCAAGCCCAACCATGGTAACACTCCAAACTACCAAGGACTACATGCCAGACATCAAGTTAGCGCTTAGGGTGGCCTGATGTCATGGTTCACGCGGTGACCGCATTCGTCCGGGCGTGCTGGCATGCAAAACACGCGCTCTGCGTGCCGCCTAGCGCTCTGTTGAGCGTGTGCTCGCTGCCCAGCCTGCCCGAGCATGCCAAACCTTGCCACCATCCCCATATCCACTCCCTTAACTCCCCCTGGCACTCGCTAACGCCAGAGCTCGTCGCAGCGGGCACGGGAACGGTCCGGCCAACGACACAGTGCATGGCACACTATGCTCGTCATCTTCTCCCTCGTCCCTGTGCTCGTCTGCGCCCGCCAATAGTTTCCGTGTGACCTCCCTCGTCTTCCCCCTCTCTCGCTAGCGCCATTTGTCGCCGGGCGCCGTGGACAGGTGTCCTCCGGCGGAGCCTGAACCCCTCTCGCCGCCCGCCTATAAATGCCGCCACCCTCAGCCTCTTTGAGCACCTGCAGCTACTCCCACACCCTCCACAAGCTAGTAGAAGCCGCAGCCCGCCGGGCAGGCCGCCAGTTGCCGTCCCTGAGCCGAGCTCGCCGGTGATCCCCTTCGGATCGTCCCCATAGCTCCAGCCCCTCCCAGGCCAGGGCGACCCTGCCAGGGCCTCCGCCACTCTTCGGTGAGGGTGTTCCGCCCTATTGGAGCCCCTGGAGCTACCCCGAGCCACCGTCATATTCGTCTCCGACGACCACTGCCCTCTGCCTCCGCTGGAGAGGCCATTTCCGATGTTGTCCGGTCACCTCTAGCCATGCTATGGGTACGGGCAGGTGCGCCATCTTCTGCTCCTTTGACCCCTCGTCTCGTTTGACCCCAAGAACCCTCGTCGCCGGTGTGTGCTCCGGCGAAGCTCCGCTTCCCCCTGTTTCCCTCTCCCCCTCTTTCTGGTCTGACTAGCGGGGCCCGCTAGTCAGCCACTCAGTACGCGCACGAAGCGGTACGAGTGGAGGCGCCCCGGGCATTTACGCCTTAGACGTCACCCCCAGTCTGTTTTCTTTTTAAATCAAATTCATTTAAATCCAGGAAAGTTCAAATAGCCATAACTTTTTATCTATAAGTCCAAATGCATTGTTTCTTTTTGCATTGTGTTCTTTGTCCAAAAATCTAACATCATCCAAGAGATGGGATTTTCCCTTGATGTCAAGATTTTCTGGTAATTTTCAGAAGGTTTCTTGATGTTTTCTTTTTGTGGTTTTATTTATTTTCAGCAGAGCAAGCTTGTCTTGAGGATCACCAGGAGGTTTGTGAACCTTGTCAGCACTAAGGCAAGCCACATCAACATTTTCATAGTGCCACTTCAATATTTGTGATTTTCCTACTTGAACTTATGATTTTTCATGCATTTAAATAATTATTATGATAATTATATTCTGTTAGATTTTTGTCATGTTAAGTATGTTTGATTTACAGAAAGTTTGAAGTGAATCTTGCTGATAAACTAACAAGAACTTAGATATGAGTAATAATAAAAGGATATGTTCATGAAGGTTAATAATTAGTTTAATTATTATTATTGCATGATGAAAATAATGATGAGATTGCTAGAAATGGTTCAGGTTTAAGTGAGGTTTGATAACCAGAGAAGTATCTTGAGTTGGTGATGGCTCCGTGGGAGCGTAGTTGATTTAGTTATTTTCATGGTTATTTGATGCAAATGTTAGTGATGCATAGCATGGCATTATGACACCGGTTACTTTCACTTTAAGTTGAACTTGATAAATAACTCAACTTGAATATGTTGTTGACCGGGTCGTGGTGCCGCTAAAACGAGTTTTTCTCAGTGCAACCACATTTGCCGGTATGGGACGGCCTTAATGCGTTTCATTGTCGTGCCTCTGGTCGGTGCCTCCATCTAGGGAAGGTTATGGGCGTGTTGTACCCTGGCCCGGTAAGCAGGCATAACCTTGTGTGTCAGTTGATGAGTTAAGTGTTTGGGTCCCAGAGTGGATCGTTGCCATGACGGTGGTTTGAGGTGTCTTGAGGTAGACACAGGGCCACCCAGGACTAGCCCGATAGGGATTGAGTCGGAGTGGCCGGGGGAGTGTCATGACAATGAAGTGGTTTCGGAATGTCGTTGGTCCACCCGAATGGGAGTGCGAGGCCATGGGTTCCATAGTGTGGGTCCAGTGCGCTACGTCTACAAAGTGTATTAATCTATTGATAGCCGAGTCCACGATCACGGACATGCTCGAAAGTAGGGTACACCATGGGTCAACACTTAATAAATTTGCACACTAAGATTTGCACCAAGGTAATGGCAGTGAGGCCATCGTGTTAAGTTAGACCAAATGTGGTCTGTTGTGATCACCGTAAGGATCACGAGATTGTCATTGAGTTCTTCATGTTTGTGGTCTGGAAATGATCACGTTCAGTAAGCCAGTCCATGGGACGAGTACCACTAGAGCATAATCACAGCATGTTGGATATATTATTGCATTGTTATTATTAATTGGTTAAATATCATGATATTGTTTTCCATTATGTTTATGCTTTTTGTGAGCTTGCAAGTACATTTAATGTACTGACCTGGCGTGTGATGCTAGATTTCAGGAATGTCTCGTTGGAAAGGAGAGCTGTCCGAGTCTAGATCGTGTCCACATCGGTGTCCCTGTGGTATGGAGTCCCGCTACGACATTGTTCCGCTGTCGCGTAGTTGTCGTGATCGAGGCCCCTTTATGTTTACTAAATAATGTACATATTGTTCAGCCACGCCGTGTGTGTCGCTTGGCCTCGCTAACTATTATAATATGAACTATGCTCCGCTAGCATGAATAAAGCGGTTGTTTTTCTGTACCAAGTTGTTGTGTGTTGCCAGAAGACATGGTCTCTGGGATGGCAATGCAGGGTAAACCGGTTGCTCTGAGCCGGGGTGCCACATATTGAGTGTTGAGGAGACTATCATTTGAAGAGCAAGAGCAAGGAGTTAATCATGAACACAATATCTATTACCTTTTGGAGAGTGGTGTCTCCTAGATTGTCTAGGTGTCACTTGGGAGCCTCCAAGAACATGTGGAGTTGAACCAAGGAGTTCGTAAGGGCAAGGAGATCGCCTACTTCATGAGGTTCTACCCGAGTGAGGCATGTCCTTCGTGGACATAAGCCATGATGGAATAGACAAGGTTTCTTCTTCATGGACCCTTTGTGGTGGAGATCTCCATGGACTCGTGCAACCGTTACCCTCCGTGGGTTGAAGTCTCCATCAACATGGGCGTATGATAGCACCGCCTTTCGGAACCACGCAAAAAATCATCGTGTCTTGATTGTGTTTAAAATATCCAAACCCCTCCTTTACTTACATGTGCAATGTTTTACTTTCCACTGCTACACTCTTAGAATTGCATGTGTAGGGTGATGCTTGACTTGCTAGATTTGCTAAAATCTGCCCACAAGTAAAATTGGGAAAAGGTAAGATTTTTATTTGGTCAAGTAGTCTAATCACCCCCCCTCTAGATATACTTTCGATCCTACAAGTGGTATCAGAGCTTTAGTTTCCATTGCATTGGTTTCACAACTTAGGACAGTATGGCATCTAGTGTGGGAAACTACCACCATAGAGGTCCATATTTTGATGGTACAAAGTTTGCTAGTTGGAAACATAAGATGAAAATGCATATTCCTGGTCATAGCCCGCCATTTGGGTTGTTATTCATGTTGGCTTGGAAGGTGAATTATTTGAGGATGGTAAAGAACAGGATCGTGAAGCAACCACAAAAGAATTGAGTATGTTGCAATACAATGCTCAAGCTTATGACATTCTCTTCAATGATTTGTGCCCCGAGGAGTTCAACAAGATTATCTGCCTCAAGAATGCAAAGGAAATTTTGGGATACCTTTGTTGATATGCACGAACGTACGGAGTCCATCAAGCAATCCAAGTTGGATGTGCTTCAAAGTCAACTTGACAAGTTCAAGATGAAGGATGATAATGGAGTCGCCGAAATGTACTCTAGGCTTGCTCTCATCAAATGAGATTGCCAGCTTAGGAAGTGAAGAGATGACCGAAAAATTCGTCATCAAGAAAATCCTTAGAGCCTTGAATGTAAAATATGATACTGTGTGCATATTGATCCAAATGATGCCCAATTATAAAGATCTCAAGCCCACGGAAGTCATTTGAAGGATTGTTGCTCATGATATGCACTGGTACGCATTGGTGCTATACAAATTCTTTTTAACACCTTTCCACGACGGCATTTGGAACCGTTGCCAAGTGAGTGTGGGCGATGGGGGTCCTTCCCACACGACCCAGAAATAGTTGGGGATATGCCCTCCTGGCACACATACTCGGCAAAATGAGGTCGTGTGCGACCGACGAGCGAGCAAATACGGTTATACGTATAGTAGTGCTCAAAAAATACAATTATACAGGCGCAATCGTTTCCGGTCGTAAGTACATCCCACACAGTCAGCCCTCGCTAAATGTTTCCGTTTGTATGTACATTCCACACAATCCATCCAAGGAATAGGTTTCCATTAGTATGTACATCCTACACAGTTAATCCAAGAAGTACCAAACATTTGCGATGCGCACAACATAAAAAACAGTCATTAATTTCGAAGTATGCGTGATAAGGTGACTATCGCAAACATTTAATAAGAAAGAATTGTGTGTGATGCTGTTGTTAATCGCACACGTTTTTTATTTGCTGATCGTGGGTGCAGTGGAGATTGATCGCACACATTTTTCCTGGCTGATTGTGTGTGAGGTGGAGATTGATCGCACACGTAGCAAATCTTAGAAATGTGTCTGATCTCCACGTTTATCGCAGACGTTTCGCTTTTGCAAACTGTGTGCAGTGTAATTCCTAATTTAAAAATCACATTTTTGAATTTGAAAGTAGGCAGTCACTTATTTCATATCCAACCATGTTTATTAGAAATATAGGTTCAACCACGAATGCATAATTCGATGCACATGTACATATACTAAAGAACTACAGAAGCACCAAGTAAAGAATGATGAACCACAGTTGTACTAAAGACTATGAAGAGAGAGGCGAAAGACATTCTGTCTGTTGGAGAAGCTGAAGCAGAATGCCCATATCGTGCCCTCCTCCATGCGTAATGCGTGCACGACTCTAGGCCAACCCCTTGTGATGGCTGCCCGTCCATCCTTCACCATCTTGATTACGACTTCTCGATGCTCATTGTAGTCTGGATGAAATACTTTAACCTTCATTGCATGTCCACCAATCATGTACTTTACGAGGTAATCTTGAGTGAACTGCTTCGGAAACCACTGCGAATGAAAAAGATGTAGACATTGTTTTCTAACAACTCATTATGGGCAGTAAAAAGAGAAGGCTACATAGTTTGTAGTTACCATCCTACAACTCACTATTGTGTTGGATAGAGCATAAACAAATAATTTTCTTGCCACCATTCGTATCTTTTTGTTAATAATCCTTATAAGTTTCCTCACTTGATGCTTGTTCCTGAATATCTCATTGCCCCATACGCAAAAAGGGTCGATGCGTGGATCCTTGCCAAGGCATATGTACGTACAAGCAACAAGTCAATATTAGAAGCTAACAAGTGTCCAAGCCTGGATCTATACGCACTACATTATGGAACGACGAGGGAGTACAAGCCGAGGGATGAAGCTAACCTCGGCGGAAAATGGTGGCCACTCCTATTGTTGTCCTGCATAAGTAGTGGAAAGGCATGATAAGTACGACAACCTTAACATCAAACAAATATAGCAAAGGTAAACAATATCATCTCCAAATGATAGCTTGAATGTGTTGGTTTCAGCATGCTGTTAAAGCATATATAAAATGGAAGGCAATGTTACCGACAATAGGCTTAACAGCCATCAAATATTGCAATTCAAACTGGTATTGTTGAAAATGAATAGAACGTAGGTAATGCTTAAACATCACTGGATAAATGTGTAAAACTGAAATAAAGGGCATGTGTTAACTACACCAGGCATAACTGGAACCAAATATAGCCGTTCAAACTGGTATTGATGCAGTCGAGTAGCACAGTTCCGACTTGCACATAATGAACAACACATTGTGAATGACTGAAATAAACAAGGCATAAATGATCAGTATAACAACCAAATATAGCTATTGAAAACTGGACAGAGTCTCACTAGAACCAACCTAACAAGCAAATAAAGATAAACATGGCATATGCTTGAAAACTGGACAAATGCTCACTGTGACCAACCTAACAAGCAAATATAGATTAATAAGGCATCTACTTGAAAACTGGACAAATGCTAAAGAAAGCAACCTAACAACCAAATACAGATAAACAAGGCAACTGCTTGATAACTGGAGAAATGCTCACTGCAACCAAACTAAGACAAAATACATATAAACAAGGCATCGGCTCGATAATTGGAAAAATGCCCACTGCAACCAACCTAACAACCAAACACAGATAAACAAGGCATCTACTCACTATAAACAACCAAATAAAGCCATTCATGAAACTGGAGTAGATAATTCATACTTAAACATCACATAGCCCTATTGAACAATACATTTTTGCATAACTGAAATAATTAAACATGGCACAGTTATAGCACCGCACGACAAATGCTACTACAACAAAGGGTATGGGTTGGCAAGCTAGAAAAGGTAAGATTCGCTGATAGGATGTTGCCTCACATCTCATGGACGGGATCCTTCCAGTTGGAAGAGCACAGACCCATGGTGGAACAACCTTTGTGGGTGCCCTCCTCGTGGTTGTGGTCGATGAGATCTGACTTGGCAATTGAAGCCACCGCCGTAGAATGTGTCCTTTAGAAATGACAAAATGGGCTTGATGGTGTATAAGGATCGCAAATCCTTGACCGCTTAGCGGAGGACATCAGCGGCAGGGCCGTCGAAGAGATCGACGACGGTTGAACCAGAGGGGTTGGGGATGGACCACGTAACTGTGACATGGACCGCATGAAGCCGTCACTGTCGACAAGCTTGATGTCGTAGCCAGCTTTCCTGAGATACAGTAATACGCAAGCCTGCTGACATGAAGCCTTCTACATGGCAACGTAGTCAACGTCTTCCCGGCTTCCGCGGTGACGTGTTGCTCCGGGATCGACAGGTTGGGCCGAACGGCGGCCACCTCGCGAACGTCCGTCGAAGTGGCCATGATAAACCACTTCTTGGACGAACGCTCGTCGGGCTCCCCAGGATACGTGGTAGAGCTTAGGCTGCGACATTCTGCAGCAGGGGATGTGGATCTGGTGGGGAGGGACACCGCAGGCCTCATCTAAAAACTCAGGGAGTGGAGCGACGGTATGGGAATCATTGTGTAACCTGAACTTTATTATGTAAGCTAGGAGTAACGGGCAGACCGGCATGGGTTGGCGGCGGCACCGGCCCCGAGCTAGGGTTCGAGGGGGGAGGGGGCGGGTGGGGGGAGTATGGTGGTGGGGGGATTGTGGTGTTTGTGGATACGCCGCGGCTACTAAATTTTTTAGTAATGGTGGGCGGAGATTGTGGTGGAGGAGGGAGGGCGACGGTTCAAATGCCTCGACTACTGCAATTTTACTATAAGGTCAGTGCTAGAGGAGTGTGGGCGATGGTCGAAGTACGACGGCTACTAAAATTTGGGTAAAGGAATTGATGCGGGGCGGGAGTGCCCAAGATCGCGCACGGTCCAATAAGAATATGTGTGTATGATAATATGGAAAAGTGGCGGAACGCTGATTTTTGCAACGCTCAAGACGGGTAGTTTGTTTTTATATTTCTAGCTAGCTGGTATATCGCACACGGTTCATCCTAATTTCTAAATAAACTTACTCACCTTTAGCTTGCACAATGGTGGTGATTTTACAGCGCACTTGCATCACACACGGTTAAGCTAGTACTTCCACCTTTTGCTCGCGCTTGCGCAGTCGTGGTGATTTTACAGCCCAGTTGCATCGCACACGGTTAAGCCAGTACCTGCACCATTTTTCTCGCACTTGCGCAGTCATGGTGATTTTACAGCGCACTTGCATCGCACACGGTTAAACCAGTATCTCCACCATTTGCTCGTGCTTGCGCAGTCGTGGTGATTTTACAGCGCACTTGCATCACACACGGTTAAGCCAGTACCTGCACAATTTCGCTCACGCTTGCGCAGTCATGGTGATTTTACAGCAAAAAAATAACCTATAAAAACATAGTCTACTGCTACCTATTGAGCTTGCGTTGGTTTTCCCTTGAAGAGGAAAGGGTGATGCAGCAAAGTAGCATAAGTATTTCCTTCAGTTTTGAGAACCAAGGTATCAATCCAGTAGGATAAAGGGGTTGTCAATCCCTTCACGATCACTCAAAAAAGTGAAATCTGATAGAGATAGATAAACGGTAAAGTAAATATTTTTGGTTTATAGATTGGAAAGTAAGGATTGCAAAATAATAGATTGGAAACTAGCAAGATGTAAACGAGATTCAATAATATAGAAAAGAGACCCGGGGGCCATAGGTTTCACTAGTGGCTTCTCTCGAGATAGCATATATTATGGTGGTTGAACAAATTACTGCCGAGCAATTGATAGAAAAGCGCATAATTATTATGACATCTAAGGCAATGATCATGCATATAGGCATCACGTCCGTGTCAAGTAGACCGACTCCTGCCTGCATCTACTACTATTACTCCACACATCGACCGCTATCCAGCATGCATCTAGAGTATTAAGTTCATAAAGAACGGAGTAACGCATTAAGCAAGATGACATGATGTAGAGGAATTAACACAAGCAATATAATGAAAACCCCATATTGTTATCCTCGATGGCAACAAATACAATATGTGCCTTGCTGCCCCTACTGTCATTGGGAAAGGACACCGCAAGATTGAACCCAAAGCTAAGCACTTCTCCCATTGCAAGAAAGATCAATCTAGTAGGCCAAACTAAACCGATAATTCGAAGAGACTGTCGGGGAAGCTGATCCACGAACACCTATGGGGACCGGCGGACCGAGCCCCTTTCTGTTCGGCGGGGGGCGGAGATCGCACGAAGAGCGGATCGAGGCGAGGCACACGAGCAGTTTACCCAGCTTCGGAGCTCTCCGGAGAGATAATACTCCTACTGCTGCTTGTCTGATTGTATTGAGTTCTTGCTCGGGAGCGCGGGGTGCTACAATGCACACCAGCTGCTAACGAGACCGAGCGTGAGTGTGTTTCTGGCTTCGAACCGAACCGGACCCCCTCTACGTTGCGCATGGGCCTCCTTTTATACACTAAAGGGGTCACCGACAGGTGGCAACGTAGACAAGGGTAAAAATGGAAAAAGAGGGGTGGTTGGTACAGCTACCTGTACAGTGCACCCTACCTAACCCTGATGGCAGGGGACAAGGGCATTAAATGCCCGTCTACGTCGCCCAAACAGTGCAAAAAGGGACCGTCAGGGGCGCCACCGCTCGCCACGATGGCAATCTTGTCAGCGTCGCATGCCACCGTGCACCGCTGGCTGCACAGCCTCTCGCCACGCGCGCCTGGAAAGGCCCCCAGGGCGACACGTTGGTGGATGTGCTGGAGCACGGGTACAGAGTGGTCGCTTGCCGCGGCAAGCGGCTTGCCGCGGTTGTTGCCTTGTCGCGTCCGGAAGCTTGTCGCTCACCGGGCCTTGCCGGGACGCGTGGCGCGTCGCGGCAAGTTCCTTGAGGTGCTTTGGTTGGCCTTCCGGCAAGCTCCTCTTGCCGGGGCCTTGTCTCCTTGAGTTGAATACTTTGTTCTTGAATGGCTCCAAAGGAACCACGGAGGACCTTGGCGGTCACCCGGCAAACCTTGCCGCGGGGCGCTGCAACTGCCCGTGCACAAGTTCGGGATACTAGGGTACCCCTACTCTAGTACACCGACAGGAGCCCCCGGGCCTGGGCCACACACGGTGTCGAGCGCTGTTGGGCCAGGCCCAAAACAGGGCACGGGCACACGCGGCCTGGGTTACGCCGTATCTTACTCCGCATCCACCGCGCCCTCCCCCAACGGCACGCGTCGAATGCGGCATCGTGGGAGAGATCGTGGGTGGTTTCTTTATTCGGAAGGGCGAAACGTCCGCCCCCTCCCCCTTTATAAGCAGGGGAAACAGGAGCAGTTCGCCCATCCTGCCGGTCGTTACTCCATTTCCCAAATCTCCGCCGCTCCCCCCTTCTTCCCGAAGCTGAGAGAGAGCAGCGCTCCGCCCCCCATTGCCACCAGCACCACCAACGCCGCCGATCTCCCCCACCACCTCCGCCATGGCTCCGAAAGCCGACAAGGGGAAGGGCGTGAAATCGGTCGAGGCGCAGCGGCTCCCGGCGCTGCGAAAGGAGCGGGCCATCTTCCCCCCTCAGCTTGCCGCGAAGGAGCTGAGGGAGTACTACTACCTCTTCTGGTCGACGGAGACGCGAGCGCATCTGCGCACGAGGGTACTCCCGGCTGCCGCTTCAGAACTGGCTCCAAACGAGTATCCCTTCTTCGCGTTGTTCTTCTACTGCGGGCTCTGCCCGCCCTTCTCTGAATTCTTCTGTGACATCATGAACACCTACGGGTTCCGCCTCCTTGACTTCACCCCCAACGCCGTTCTGACCATGGCAGTTTTCGCACATCTCTGCGAAAACTTTGTCGGAGTCCACCCAAACGTAGCTGTCTTCCGCCACTTCTTTATGCCCCGAGTTGAGAAAGGAGAGCCCCTTGCCGGCGGGATCGCTTGGATCTCGAGAGTCGGCAAGAAGGAAGCTTATCTGGAGGGAGAGCTCCGCAGCAAGTGGGAGGAATGGAGAGCCGAGTGGTGCTGGATCGTCGAGGAGAACCCGCAGCCATTCACCGCCCTGCGCCAAGCCCCAATAGTGCGCGGCAATGATTGGAGCAACGTGGCCCCGGAAGACGACAGGCTGAAGATCGCCGTCACCCGGATCCTTCGCCTTAGGCTTGCCGGGCTCACCGTAGGCACCGTAGGCGCAGATTTTCTCTGCCGCCGCATCGCCCCCTGCAGGAGAGGAGGAGACCCACCTGGGAGTTCCAGAACTCGGCGGATATCATGAGGCTGCGCCCGGGCCTCAACTTCAACTTCACCGTCCTGGAGCTGGATGCGATGCTCCTGGAGCTGTTCAAGCGCGATCCTCAACATCCATTCATACTGCCGAGGGGTGTCGTTCCGTTGTGCAACAACTCCTCGCTTGACCGCATCCGCGCAATGATGTCGTTGTGCGATTCACATTTGATTGTCCCAACCTGGCAAGAGCCTGCCGACGACGTCGTGCGGGCGTTCTTCGACGGCCTGGAAGAAGTGCCGGTCCGCGCTGATGAACAGAAGAGCCTCACCCGCGACACCACCGACGATGAGATGCAGCGCATCGCCACCAGGCTGGAAGAGGTGGCAGCAGCCGCTGCCGCGGGCGAGTTCGGATTCACCGTGGAGGAGGCAGAGGTAGCAGAGGCGGCAAGCCTTGTCGAGCGAGAGGAGTTTGCCGGCATGGAAGAGATTGCCGGGCCTGAAGCTGAGTCGAGTGAGCCCGGCAAGGGAGAGCTTGTCGGGCCCGAACCTTCAGACAGCTTGCCTCAAGCGGAGCCCCCAGCCCCACCAAGAAGGCGTCTCCGCAGGGCCGGGGACGTAGCGGGGCGGCAAACGAGTCAACAGCTGCCGTGCCGCGCGACACGCTCTACCGCGGCAAGCAATGTTGTCGCGGGAGCGCCTCACGCCGCTGCGACAACTGGAGCGGGCTCTTCTCGGTCCACCGCTGCTGCACCTGCCAAGTGGACAAGGGAGCCTTCTCCTCTGCCTCGTCGCACCGGAGGCGAGCCGGACTTCGATCTTTCCGTGCTCAGCTCCGACGAGGAAGAAGAAGAGTAAGATTCCTTGTTGTACTTGTAGTTTCTTCAATTTTGTTGCTTTGTCTTGTATCTGACTTGCTTCATTCTGAACCCGTTCCTTTTCAGGACGCTGGCCCAGAGAGAGGCGAAGAGAGCCAAGGTCCCGGTGATTGTCATCGAGGAAGAACCCACCACGCCAGCAGAAGGTGTGCCCGAGACCACCTTGCCGGACCCGACAACTTTTCCCCAAAGCAGCCCCCAGCGCAGCCCCCAGCGTAAGTGTATAGTTTATTTCCTGCTGTCAGGCGCGCATAGGTGCTCTTCTCTTTGCTGATATCTGTCTGTTGGCTTGTGTAGGAGCAGAGCAGCCTCACCAAGAGTGCCCGGAAGCCGCTCCCGAAGTGCCATCTTCTTCGACTACGCCGCCAAGGGAGGATTCCCCGGCAAGGGAGCGTTCTCCGGCAAGGGAGAATTCTCCGGCAAGGGACAGTTCTCCGGCAAGGGACGGCACCAGCGACCCTCCGGTGGTTGAGACCACAACTGCAGATCCCATTGCAGGTAATCCTCTTGCATGGAAACTTCCCTTGGGTTCTTCTTCTTTTGATTTTCTTTTTGGATATTTGCTTGACTCCTCTCCCTTTTCCATTCGTCAGATCCATCTGCCATGGAGCCGATGGAAACTGAAGGAGAAGCCGGCGCTGATGATCCCGCCGACGAAGAGGCCGCCAAGGCTGCCGCCGCAGAAGCTGGCGAAGAGGCCGCCAAGGCTGCCGCTGCAGAAGCTGGCGAGGGATCCGGCGATCGCACTGACGGCCCCGAGGCCGCAGGAGCGCCAGGCGCTGCGCCGACCGCCGATCCCTCCGCCGCTGCTGCGGAGCCGGGCTCCGAAGAGCCCCAGCCCGGCGCCTACTTGAAGGCCGGCGATGGCATCTCCATCAAGCTCCCCTGGGCATCAAGCTCCAGGGCGCCGGTCGAAGGAGAGATTCTGGATGGAGAGGTGCTCGCCTCTGCTGGGCTGACGTTGGTCGACGCGCCAAGCAGCAGCAGCGACGAGCCTGAGGAGGAGCGGCTGCTGCGGAAGCTATTGTCGCTCTACCGCGCCCGGCAAGCCAAGCTGGCATCCCGAGAAGCACTCGTCGCGAAGGCGGGAGTGGATATCGAGAAGCACGCGGAGGAGCTCCGGGGTCTCAGGCAGGAAGCCCTCTGGTCCTTGGCGGAGGAGCGGGAGAAACTTCTCGAGGAGCGGAAAGCCTTCCTCCTCGAGAAGGCCGAAGTTGAAGAGAAGCAACGGCTTGTCGCTGAAAATCTATTTGCGCAGGAAGGAGAGTTGGCGCAGCGCAAGGTCAACCTTGACAGCCACGAGGAGGAGCTTGCCGCGCGCGAGCAAGCAATTGGCGGGGCTCTCAAGGAGGCAATGGATGCTGCCGCAGCTGCCGAGGCCGCCAAGAAGGAGCTGGAGACGAAGGTGGCGCAGCTAGAAGCCGATCTCAGGGCGAGCGGCGAGGAGCTTGCCGCGCTCAAGCGTGAGCGCGAGAAGGACGCTGCCGCTCATGGTGAGCTGCAGGGCCTTCTCGCTGAGAGGAGCAAGGAGCTCAGCGCCGCCAAGGATTCCAATGCAGATCTCGAGTTGAAGCTGGCTACTTTGACTCAGACGCTGGACGGCGCCAGGGAGCGGGAGGTGGCCTTGTCGGAGAAGATCAAGGCCGACGAGGCGCTGCTGGTGAGTGCTACTGCCGCCCAGGATGCTTTTAGGGAGACTATGGAGCACTGGCCCGAGGGTCTTGTGAATGTTGCCGCCGCCATCGACGGGGAGCTGGCGCAGCTGGGGATGGAGGATCTTGGGTACTCCTTCGACGAGCACCTCCAACCCAGTGCCAAGCTCAGTTTGTTCTTCAAAGGCGTGGCGACGGCACTCCAGCGACTCCGGGAGAAGATCCCAAAGCAGCTGGCCGACGAGTCGCGCAAGATCTGCGCGGGAGTTCTTCAGAAGGTGCTGGTGTGGGTGGCCTTCCGCAACCCAGGCCTCAACCTCACCAACGTCCTCAGGTCCTTGCCGCCGGATGCTGATCTGGAAGCGCTCAAGGCCCTTGTCGCACCCATTGTGGACAAGGTGAGCGAGATCAAGAGGGTCGAGGGCGATCCCGTAGATTAGGCCGCTCGTTTTCTCTTTTTCTTGTTGCTGCTAGTCATGTTATAAGAACAATCTGTTAGAGCTGCGACAAGCTATCTTGTAATATAACTCTATTTTGGGTAGCTATTGCCATGTTATTTCCTTTACTTGCTCCCTTCCTTTGTATGTTTTTGCCCTACGCTTTTAGGGAACTTGTCGGTGCAGGCACCTGGGCCGCGAGCGCTGAGTGCGGGACGTCAGCAGCCTGCTGGCGGTGCCGCTTCCGACAAGAAACCTTGTCGCAACTAGTCGCATCTCACTTAAGTTGTTGAGCGGACTCGAAACAAAGTAAGGGCGCAACTAGCTACAAGTTGGTTCCTCCGTGCACAGGTTTTCCATACAAAGTACGGCCGTTCGAGGAAGATAACTTAAAATTTTAAAACTGATTGCTCAAACTTTGGCAACTTAGCTTTTCTGTCGTTTGCTTTCCGGTAAGGCGAAACTTCCTTGAACGATGTCTGGTCCACACCATTATCTTCTCCTTTCCCCCCGGCAAACTTGTGTGCGAGGGAACCTTCCTTTCCTTTTTGAGAAAAAGAAAGAAGAGAAAATAAAGATATGGAGCCTTATGGCTCGTTATTGCTTACCGGGGGTTGACGCTGCACAAAGTGTCAGATAACGCATGCAAAAGAATTATAAAGCATGAAATTGACAAGATGTGCGGAGCACATGAGTTTTACTTATGCACGGGGTCTGCGCCTGGCTCTGTACAAAGGATTACATGCAACATCGGCAAGACTTGTACAAAAGGTGGTTGCCGGAACGGGTTCCGGCAACCGCGCCCTACGGGTAAAACTTACGAAGATGCTCAATGTTCCAGGAGTTGCTCACCGGAATGCCATCTTCGGTCTCAAGGCGGACAACGCCAGGCCTAGTGACTCGTTTCACCCGGTAAGGGCCTTCCCACTTCGGTGTCAACTTGTTGGAATTCTTGGCGGAATGAACACGCCAAAGAACAAGGTCGCCTTCGTCGAGACTTCTGGCATTAACTTTGCGGCTATGGTAGCGGCACAAAGCTTGCTGGTATCGAGCAGCTCGTACAGCAGCCTGAAGACGGTCCTCCTCAAGGAGCAGCGCATCATCTTGTCGCAGCTGCTCTTGCTCAAGCTCATCATAAGCAAGCACTCGAGGTGATCCGTATACGAGTTCCATGGGGAGAACTGCCTCTGCTCCATAGACTAGAGCGAAAGGTGTCTGGCCAGTGGATCGATTTGGCGTCGTCCTGATCGACCAAAGAACCACCGGCAGCTCCTCGATCCAGTTCTTTCCGCACTTGTGCAGCCTGTCGAAAGTTCTGGTCTTGAGCCCGCGCAGCACTTCAGCATTTGCCCTCTCCGCTTGACCGTTGCTTCTCGGATGAGCAACAGAAGCGAAGCAGATCTTGGCGCCAAGATCTTGGACGTACTGCATGAAGGTGCGGCCCGTGAATTGCGTGCCGTTGTCGGTAATGATCCTGTTAGGGATCCCGAAATGGCAAACAATCGACCTGAAGAACTTGACTACTGACTATGCTATCACCTTCCTCACTGGTTCCACTTTCGGCCACTTTGTGAACTTGTCGATTGCAACGTACAAGTACTCAAAGCCCCCGACAGCTCGGGGAAAGGGGCCGAGGATGTCAAGCCCCCAGACCGAAAATGGCCAGGATAAAGGGATCGTCTGGAGAGCTTGAGCTGGCTGGTGTATCTGCTTGGAATGGAACTGGCACGCTTCACACTTGGTTACTTGTGCAGTTGCATCCTGGAGGGCTGTCGGCCAAAAGAAACCTTGCCAGAACGCTTTGCCGGCAAGTGCTCTTGCGCCAATGTGGTGACCACATATGCCTCCATGTATCTCTGCCAACAGCTTTTGTCCGTCTTCCCGGTGAATACACTTCAATTTCGCATCGTTGAGTCTTCTTCTGTACAGTGTGTTGTCGACAAACTGGTACATACTTGACTGCCGGGCTACTCTTTCCGCTTCTTCTTGCTCTTCGGGAAGTTCTCCTGTCTGAAGGAAATGGACAATCTTCTGTGCCCATGTTGGAGCTTGCGGCTCGACAACAAGGACTAAAGGCGCATCTGCTGCTGCGGGAACATCCGCTTCTACGGTGAAAACCTGCGGCTCAGCCGGAGCTTGATGTTCCCCGGCAAGCTTGCCGGAGCAAAACTTGTCGGGAGCGTCTGCTTCAACGGAACAAACCCTAAGGCTTGTCGGAGCAGACTGCTCCTCAGCACCCTTGGCGTTGATCCTGGGGACCTTCTTGGCGGCGGCTTCGAGGAGCTCTGCCGGAAAATAGTCACCAGAAATCAACTTCCTCTTCTTGCTCTGTCCAGTTGATGGCGTTACGGACGGTTGAGTCAGCTTGAGCACAAATATCCCTGGTTCCACAGGTAACTTAAGTGCGGCGCACTTTGACAGGCCATCGGCAATGTCGTTCTGACCTCTTGGAACATGTTCCATTTGTAGGCCGTCAAAGTGCTCTTCTAGCTTTCTCACTTCATCAACGTAAGCTTCCATCAACGGACTCTGATAACTCTTGTTCACTTGGCGGACGACAAGCTGTGAGTCACCCCTGACAATGAGCTTCTTAATCCCAAGGTCTGCTGCGATCCTGAGACCGGCAAGCAAGCCTTTATACTCTGCGGTATTGTTCGTTGCCTGCTCCTTGGGAAAGTGCATCTGGACTACATACTTGAGGTGCTCTCCGGTGGGTGCGACAAGGAGCACGCCCGCACCGGCGCCTTGCAGCGAGAAGGCACCATCAAAGTACATCAGCCACTCTTTGCTTGCCTCCTTGACGGGGATGCTCGTTTCTAGAATTTCTTCATCTTGTGTTGGCGTCCATTCTGCTATGAACTCTGCCAATGCTCTGCTTTGGATAGTTGATGTGCTCTCAAACTTGAGGCCAAAGCTTGACAGTTCCAGTGCCCACTCGACAATCCTGCCTGTTGCTTCTGGATTTTGCAGTATCCTCTTCAGCAGAAAACGAGTGACGACTGTGATCTCATGTGCTTGGAAGTAATGGCGCAGCTTTCTCGAGGCCATGAGAAGGCCGAAAAGCAATTTCTGCACACCAGAGTACCTTGATCTAGCTCCCTGCAGAAGGGAACTGACAAAGTAAACTGGGCGCTGCACCATCCTTTTCTGCATCTTGTCACGCTCCTGTGCAGATCCATCTTTGTCGGGACCAGAGCTTGCCGGTGAAGTCCCCTGCTTGTCGCTGGATGCATCTGCCATGGTTGCTGGCTCATCATCCGCCTCCCTCTCCGCTACTAACGCAGCACTAACCACTTGATTGGTTGCTGCTATATATAGCAGCAACTTCTCTTGTGGCCTAGGTGCGACAAGTGTTGGAGTGGAGGACGGGTATCTCTTCAAGTCCTGCAGCGCAGCCTCCGCCTCCGGAGTCCATTTCATTGGACCTGCCTTTTTCAATATTTTGAAAAACGGCAGGGCGTGCTCAGCAGACCTAGAGATAAACCTGCTGAGAGCAGCTACGCAACTGGCAAGCTTTCGTACATCCTTGACGCGCTTCGGTGCTTCAATCTGCTCAATGGCCTTGATCTTGTCGGGATTGGCTTCAATTCCTCGCTGAGACACGAAGAACCCGAGAAGCTTGCCGGAGGGGACTCCAAACACACACTTCTCGGGGTTCAGCTTGAGGTTGATCTTGCGTAGATTTGCAAATGTTTCGTCTAAATCTTGAATCAGGGTCGCCCTGTCCTCGCTCTTGACCACTATGTCATCCATGTAGGCTTCCACATTTCTGTGCATTTGCAGCTCAAAAGCGTGGTGGACTACCCTTGCAAATGTTGAACCAGCATTCTTCAAACCGAAAGGCATCCATACGAAACAGTACGTGCCACACGGGGTGATGAATGCGGTCTTCTCCTCATCCTCTTCTGCCATGAAGATCTGATGGTATCCTGAGTATGCATCAAGAAATGAAAGCAAATCACATCCGGCCGTGGAGTCAACAATCTGGTCGATGCGCGGAAAGGGAAATGGGTCTTTGGGACAAGCTTTACTGACATCGGTAAAGTCGATACAAAGCCTCCATTTCCCGTTAGCCTTGCGCACGACTACAGGGTTAGCCAACCACGTAGGATGGAGCACTCCTCTGACAAGGCCTGTTGCTTCCAATTTCTTGATCTCTTCTGCAATGAATTCTTGGCGCTCCACTGCCTGTTTCCTGACTTTCTGCTTGACGGGCCGCGCATGAGGACAGACGGCAAGGTGGTGCTCGATTACTTTCCTGGGAACACCGGGGATGTCAGATGGTTGCCACGCAAACACGTCGACATTCGCCCGCAGGAAAGCAACAAGCACGCTTTCCTATTTAGGGTCTAGAGTGGCACTGAAGGTGAAGGTACCACCAGTGCCATTGCCTTCTCACACTTGCCGGTGGAGCTCGATGGTGCGTCCTCGACGGTAGTGCAGCACTCTGAAGAGGTGCGCTTGCCGGAGTAGGCATCAGAACTCTTGCCGGACTTGGTCTTTTTCTTCCCCCCGGGAGCTTCAACGACAAGTGATTTGCGATCTATTGCAGCCACTGCTTCCCGGTAGATCTTGTCGGTGCAGATAAGAGCATCCTTCTTGTCGCCAGGGATAGAGATGACACTTATCGGGCCTGGCATCTTTAGCACGTTGTATGCATAGTGAGAGGCTGCCATGAATTTGGCGAGTGCTGGACGGCCGAGTATCCCATTGTAAGGCAATGGAAAGTCAGCAACGTCAAAAGTGACCCTCTCAGTCCTGAAGTTCAACTCGTTGCCAGATGTTATCGGCAACGTTATCTTTCCCTTCCACTTGCTTCTTCCCGGATTGATTCCTTGGAATGTACCAGTCTCTTCGAGCTCGCTGTCAGGGATCTGGAGTTTCTGGAGTACCGCGGAGGAGATCAAGTTCAAACCAGCCCCGCCGTCAACTAACATCTTAGTGACCTTGAGGTTGCGGATAGTTGGTGAAACCAACATCGGCAAGCACCCGACCGCAGTTATGCGATCAGGGTGGTCCTCAATATCGATGATGATAGGCGTGCTGGACCATTTCAGAGGCCTGCGTGACTCGACGGGTGGTTCTGCCGCATTGACTTCCCGCACCCACTGCTTGAGCTGGCGGTGTGAAGTATGTAGAGAAGCACCACCGTCAACGCATAGGACCTCCATGGCTTTCTGGAACTCCTGCTCATCAGTTTCGTCATCATCCATATCATTGTCATCGTCGTCATCTTCATCCTTGTCGCGGCCGCGGGGAGGTCTATCTCCTTGCCGCCGTTTGGCCTTGCCGCGGCATCCTCCTCGGCCGGGGCGTTTCTTGCTGGCTCCTCCAGCACCTTCCTGGGCTTTCTCCTTGTCGCGCCGCTCGTATTCAGCCTTTTGCTGCTCGACAAGCTGCTCGACCTTCTTGCAGCTCTGGAGGTTGTGGCCCTTGGTGCGGTGGATCTTGCAGTACTGCTTGTTGGTGCCGTCCTGCTTGTCGGCGACCGCCATAGCGTGGTGGTTGGTGCCCGCGGCAACCTCCTTGCCGGAGCTACCAGCTTCGGCTTTCTTGGCGCCGCCTTCGTTGCCGGACTGCTCAACGACTAGCACATCTTTGCCTTTCTTCTTCCTCTTGTTCTGCCGCCGGTTTCTCTTTGCCGGGGCAGTCTCCTCACTATCAGATCCTCCTGCTCCTGTTTCTTCTCCGGGGAGTTTCCTCCCTTCCTCAGCACGTGCACACTTGTCGGCCAGGGCATATAGCTCACTGACATCCCTGATCTTGCACATCGCCATCTCCTCCCGCATCCTGCGGTTTCGCACGTTCTGATGGAACGCGCTAATCACCGCGGCAGGGT
Source organism: Triticum aestivum (assembly GCF_018294505.1). Taxonomy (NCBI): domain Eukaryota; kingdom Viridiplantae; phylum Streptophyta; class Magnoliopsida; order Poales; family Poaceae; genus Triticum; species Triticum aestivum. Next base: position 231,903,640 of record NC_057798.1, read on the forward strand.
GGACATCTGGGATGTTGTGCTGTACGCGGCTGAATCTCTGAATGTACTTGCGCAGGGGCTCTCCTTCCTTCTGGGCGAGCAGATGAAGGTCGCTCTCTTGGCCATGAGGCTTGTGGCCGCCTGTAAAGGCGCCGACAAACTGATGGCATAGATCTGCCCAGGAGGATATGGAGTTGTCCGGCAAGTGCATGAGCCAGGATCTGACATTGGGCTTGAGCACCAGTGGGAAGTAGTTGGCAAGGATCTTGTCGTCCCGTCCCCCGGCAGCTTGCACCACGATGGTGTAGATGCTGAGGAACTCCGACGGATGCGTCTTGCCGTCGTACTTCTCTGGTACGTCTGGCTTGAAATTCTTCTTGCTGGGCCACTAGACTTGCCGCAGCTCACGAGTGAACGCAGGGCAACCTACCGCATACGGCAAGTCGTCTGGTTCCCCTGGCGCATGCATGTCGACAGAGGGCCCAGCACGCTGGTCGGATTGACGCCGCGCTTCTCTTTGGCGCTCGATGCGAGTACGAGCGTCTTCTTGCTGTCGTTCGCGAAGAACTTGGCGTTGATCGCGACAAGCTCGTGGATCCGATGATGCGGTGGAGTCACTGTCGAGGTGGACCCGGCGAGTCAGCAATCTTAGCCTTCGGGATGGAGAGTGCATGGTGGTTGCACCCCCACCGGTGTTGTCGCCACCGGCTCGCACCTGGCAGTCCTGCCGCGGCAGTGATGTACCCGGCTGTCGCGGAGTGTCACCGTTGGCGAAGCCGATGAGACTCTGAATGGTGGCCCTCCATCCGTCGATCTTGTATGACGTTGGAGGGTAATCCCGGAGCATCAGAGCTCGCGCCAAAGCTTCTGCTGGAGTGGTGGGCGGTAGTGGTGAACGGTGCGAGGAACGGGATATGCTCGGACTTCTAACTATGTTAGAAGGAGCAGTATCCTGTCAAGGCGACCGTGTCTCGCTCGTGCCAGCACGTTGGCGTGCATGCCGGTCTTGAGCACCCCGAGATCCACCAGCTTGATCTTGGTCCAACAGACGTATGGTACTGCGAATACCATGACGCTGTCGGTCCTGCGCCTCCTGAGATGGGCGCGGAACATGTACGGACGCCGAGGTTTACGCAGCCTTGTCCTTGGACCTGGCGGCGTCGTGAGCTCCCTCGTCGATGTCCGTTCTTCCGCCGGCGTCTAGCCCACCACTCGTTTGCTCCGGTGGTGGTGGGATCGACACGGATGGAACAGCTGCCTCCGAAGCCTTCTTCTTCGGTGGCATGTTGATGAAGAAGATGAAGATCTAGCTCGTGTGAACGCCGGATCAGGTTCACACAATCTCGACGCCCCCTACCTGGCGCGCCAAAGATGTCGGGGAAGCTGATCCACGAACACCTATGGGGACCGGCAGACCGAGCCCCTTTCGGTTCGGCGGGGGGCGGAGATCGCACAAAGAGCGGATCGAGGCGAGGCACACGAGCAGTTTAGCCAGCTTCGGAGCTCTCCGGAGAGATAATACTCCTACTGCTGCTTGTCTGATTGTATTGAGTTCTTGCTCAGGAGCGCGGGGTGCTACGATGCACACCAGCTGCTAACGAGACCGAGCGTGAGTGTGTTTCTGGCTTCGAACCGAACCGAACACCCTCTACGTTGCGCATGGGCCTCCTTTTATACGCTAAAGGGGTCACCGACAGGTGGCGACGTAAACAAGGGTAAAAATGGAAAAAGAGGGGTGGTTGGTACAGCTACCTGTACAGTGCACCCTACCTAACCCTGACGGCAGGGGACAAGGGTATTAAATGCCCGTCTATGTCGCCCAAACAGTGCAAAAAGGGACCGTCAGGGGCGCCACCGCTCGCCACGATGGCAATCTTGTCAGCGTCGCATGCCACCGTGCACCGCTGGCTGCACAGCCTCTCGCCATGCACGCCTGGAAAGGCCCCCAGGGCGACACGTTGGTGGATGTGCTGGAGCACGAGTACATAGTGGTCGCTTGCCACGGCAAGCGCCTTGCCGCGGTCGTTGCCTTGTCGCGTCTGGAAGCTTGTCGTTCACCGGGCCTTGCCGGGACGCGTGGCGCATCGCCGCAAGTTCCTTGAGGTGCTTTGGTTGGCCTTCCCGGCAAGCTCCTCTTGATGGGGCCTTGTCTCCTTGACTTGAATACTTTGTTCTTGAATGGCTCCAAAGGAACCACGGAGGACCTTGGCGGTCACCCGGCAAGCCTTGCCGCGGGGCGCTGCAACTGCCTGTGCACAAGTTTGGGATACTAGGGTACCCCTACTCTAGTACACCGACAGAGACTTGCAAAGATATCAAATCATGCATATAAGAATTTAGAGAAGAACCAAATAATATTTATAGATAATCTTGATCATAAATACATAATTCATCGGATCTTGGCAAACCCACCGCAAAAGTGTATTACATTGAATAGATCTCCAAGAGCATCAAGGAGAACATGGTATTGAGAATCAAAGAGAGGGAAGAAGCCATCTAGCTAATAACTATGGACCCGAAGGTCTGTGGTAAACTACTCACGCTTCATCGAAGAGGTAATGGTGTTGATGTAGAAGCCCTCCATGATCGAAGCCCCCTCCGGCAGATCACCGAAAAAGGCCCCAAGATGGGATCTCACGGGTACAGAAGGTTGCGGCGGTGGAAAAGTTGTTTCGTGGCTCCCCGTGATATTTTTAGGGTATAAGAGTATATATAGGCGAAGAAACTAGGTCAGTGTAGCTACGAGGGGCCCACGAGGGTGGGGGCGCGCCTACCCCCCGGGCGCGCCCTCCTGCCTCATGGCCGCCTCGTTGCCTCTCTGACTTCATCTCCAAGTCTTCTGCTTTGCTTTCGGTCAAAGAAAGATCATCGCAAAGTTTCATTCCGTTTGGAATCCATTTGGTATTCCTTTACTGCAACACTCTAAAATAGGAAAAAACCAGAACTTGCACTGGGCCCTCGGTTAATAGGTTAGTCCCAAAAATAATATAAAATAGCTTATTAAAGCTCATTAATCATCAAAAACAGATAATATAATAGCATGGAACAATCAAACATTATAGATACGTTGGAGACGTATCAAGGATCCCCAAGCTTAATTCTTGCTCGTCCTCGAGTAGGTAAACGATAAAAACAGAATTTTTGATTTGGAATGCTACCTAACATATTTATTCATGTAATTTTCTTTATAGTGGCATGAATGTTCAGATCCGAAAGATTCAAGACAAAATTTAATATTGACATAAAAACAATAATACTTCAAGCATACAAACAAGGCAATCATGTCTTCTCAAAATAACATGGCCAAAGAAAGCTATCCCTACAAAATAATATAGTCTGGCTATGCTCTACCTTCATCACACAAAATATTTAAATCATGCACAACCCCGATGACAAGCCAAGCAATTGTTTCATACTTTTTTATGTTCTCAAAATTTTCAATCTACACACAATCCATGAGCGTGAGCCATGGACATAGCACTATAGGTGGAATAGAATGGTAGTTGTGGAGAAGACAAAAAAGAGAAGATAGTCTCACATCAACTAGGCATATCGACGGGCTATGGAGATGCCCATCAATAGATATCAATGTGAGTGAGTAGGGATTGCCATGCAACGGATGCACTAGAGCTATAAGTGTATGAAAGCTCAAAAAGAAACTAAGTGTGTGTGCATCCAACTTGCTTGCTCACTAAGACCTAGGGCACTTTGAGGAAGCCCATCATTGGAATATACAAGCCAAGTTCTATATTGAAAAATTCCCATTAGTATATGAAAGTGACAATATAGGAGACTCTCTATCATGAAGATCATGGATGTACTATGAAGCACAAGTGTGGAAAAAGGATAGTAGCATTGCCCCTTCTCTCTTTTTCTCTCTTTTTTATTTGGGCCTTCTCCTTTTTTATGGCCTTTTTTAATTTTTCGTACAGAGTCTCATCACGACTTGTGGGGGGATCATAGTCTCCATCATCCTTTCCTCACAGGGGATAATGCTCTAATAATGAAGATCATCACACTTTTATTTACTTACAACTCAAGAATCACAACTCAATACTTATAACAAAATATGACTCTATGTGAATGCGTCCGGCGGTGTACCGGGATGTGCAATGATTCAAGAGTGACATATATGAAAAATTATGAACGGTGGCACAAATACGATGTCAACTACATGATCATGCAAAGCAATATGACAATGATGGAGCGTGTCATAATAAACGGAACGGTGGAAAGTTGCATGGCAATATATCTCGAAATGGCTATGGAAATGCCATAATAGGTAGGTATGGTGGTTGTTTTGAGGAAGGTATATGGTGGACGTATGGTATCGGCGAAAGTTGCACGACACAAGAGAGGCTAACAATGGTGGAAGGGTGACGGTACGTATAATCCATGGACTCAACATAAGTCATAAAGAACTCACATACTTATTGCAAAAATCTATTAGTTATCGAAACAACGTACTACGCGCCTGCTCTTAGGGGGATAGATTCGTAGGAAAAGACCATCGCTCGTCCCCGACCACCACTCATAAGGAAGACAATAAATAAATAAATCATGCTCCAAGTTCATCACATAACAATTCACCATACGTGCATGCTACGGGAATCACAAACTTTAACACAAGTATCTCTCAAATTCACAACTACTCTACTAGCATGACTTTAATATCACCATCTTCATATCTCAAAACAATCATAAAGAATCAAACTTCTCATAGTATTCAATGCACTTCTTGTGAAAGTTTTTATTATACCCATCTTGGATGCCCATAATATAAGGACTTATTTTATAACCAAAGCAATTACCATGCTATTCTAAAAGAATCTCAAAATAATATAATTGAAGCATGAGAGTTGAACAATTTGTACAAAATAAATCCACCGTCGTGCTCTAAAAAGATATAAGTGAAGCATTAGAGCAATATTGTCTAGCTCAAAAGATATAAGTGAAGCACAAAGAGTATTCTAACAAATCACGATTCATGTGTGTCTCTCCCAAAAGGTGTGTACAACAAAGATGATTGTGGTAAACTAAAAAGCAAAGACTCAAATCTTACAAGACGCTCCAAGCAAAACACGTATCATGTGGTGAATAAAAATATAGCCTCAAGTAAAGTTACAGATAGACGAAGACTAAAGAGGGGATGCCTTCCGGGGCATCCCCAAGCTTAGGCTTTTGGTTGTCTTGAATTTTACCTTGGGGTGCCTTGGGCATCCCCAAGCTTAGGCTCTTGCCACTTCTTATTCCAAAGTCCATCAAATCCTTACCCAATACTTGAAAACTTCACAACACAAAACTTCAACAGAAAATCTCATGAGCTCCGTTAGTATAAGAAAATAAATCACCACTTTAAGGTACTGTTGTAAACTCATTCTGTCAGGGAAACAAACATCTAAGAGATCAGGGCGATCCCTTCTATGTTCGACGGGGAGAGTAGTTGAACAAAGAGCAGGTCTAGCAGTCAGCACCAAGGGATTTTTACCCAGGTTCGGGCCGCAAAGCTGCGTAATACCCTAATCCTGCTTGTGTGAATATATGTGTTCTTGAACTCTTGAACTAGCTGCGGTGCACGCCTAGTTCAAAAATTCAGAATCCTCTATCTGTACGCCTCGGGCCTCCTTTTATACGTAAAAGGGGTTGCCACAGTGGCACACAGGAGGTGGAAAGCAAGCTACAGTGTATGATCTTATCACTCGGCACTGTAGGACAAACACATTTAATGCGCTGTCTACGTGCCCTCTTACTTTATCGGGGACGACAATAGAAGCTGTCCCGTTGTTGTCGCCCCTCCTCGCCTTGGCGGGCATCCAGGCTAATGAGGCATGCATCGCCATGTTGCCTAGCTGGCTGCTGTGTTGGTACGGTGGTAGAGCCTCCACGAAGATCTGCATGCCGCCACGCAGGCGCCTACTTAGTTGGCACAATGGTCCTTGCATTGGAGTGGTGGTGAGGTGGCGAAGCCTTGCTGGGCTCGGGCATGGCCGTGGCCCAGCAATCGTCCCCGACAAGGCTTGTCAGGGGCCTCGGAGTCGTCCCCAACAAGGGTCTTGCCGGGGGTATTCGTCTTCTGGTCCCACGTGGACTCATAGGCCATCAATCTTCGTGAAGATATGCATGCTACCATGCAGTGTCAGAACTCTCAGCCTCAAGGGTGATGGCCTTGCTGGTGTTGTGTAGGTTGCCCTGGCAAGGAGCTTGCTGAGGCTATGCAGGCTGCCCCGGCAAAGAGGTTACCGGGGGAGGTCCAACTTGTCTTCTGCTCCTTGTCTTCTGTTTACTATCTTGATTGCCTGTCTTGGTGGTCTCGTGTCTTGTCTTCTGCTGTCCTGCCGGGCCCGGCCACAGGTGTGGCTATGACTGCCTGTGCACAAGTAAAGGGGTACAGAAAGAACCCATACTTTTGTACACCGATAGGAGACCTCGGGCCTGGGCCACATGTGAGCGCAAGGCGTAGTTGGGCCAGGCCCAAAGTAGTGCGCGGGCATGCGTGTCAGAGTCTTAAACTTCTGCAATCTTCTAGTCAGTTGCGCTTCCCCATGATTTGCGTTGAACGAGTGACATTAGGGTCGTGCATGGGATGGTCGCAGCACGCCTGCGTCACTTCAAAGTTAATGGTAAAAAAAGGGCAGCCCGCGCCTTCCCCATAAAATAGGAATATGTTGGGGCCCCGCTCATTTACCCTCTGCGCCCTTCCCAATCTAGGAACTGCTGTTCCCCTTCTTCCTTGAGCGAAAACCAGAGCCCCAAGCCTCTACTTGCCGCCGCCGCGCCTCCATTGCTTCTCGATCCCTCGCCTCTTCTCAGTCGCCATGGTGCCCAAAGCAAGCAAATGCAACGGAGTGGCCAAGGAGGCCGCAGGGAAGGAGATGCCGGAGAGCGGGTTGGTGAAGCTGCGGAAGAAGTTCGTCCTCTTCGTCCCGATGGTTGACGCACTCGTCCTCAGGGAGAAATTCAAGCCCCTGTGGGGGAGGGAAACGTCGGGCATCCTGCCACGAAGATTATCCCTGCTCGCTTCGTCAGGCCCGGGTCAGGCAGATATCCTTTCTTCATCGATTATTTCTCCTGTGGGCTCTGCCCCCCTTTCTCCGATTTCTTCAACGACATCATGCACACCGGCGGCTTCCACCTCCTGGATTTTACACCGAATGCCGTAGCATGCATGGCTTTCTTCGCCCACCTCTACGAGGGCTTTGCCGGGGTGCACCCCAATATGGCGCTCTTCCGCCATTATTTCGTCCCCAGCATCCAGACGGGGGGCGCCATCACGGTCTGCGTCACTTGGATCCCAAGGGCCCATAGCAAGGGCGTGTACCCGGAGGGCTTCACAAAGGACAAGTGGGATGAATGGCGGGGCCGGTGGTGCTGGATCGAGGAGAAAGATCCGTAGGAGTTCTGCCAAGTCCGTGAGAAGCCGCCGGTCCGCGGCGATGACTGGAGCTAGCTCGATGCCAACGACGGGAAGCTAACGATCGCCATCACTAGGATCCACCGCCTTACTTCAGCCGGGATCAAGCTCGAGATGATCGGGGCCAATTTCATCCGTCGCTGCATCGCTCCTATTCACAATAAGGGGAGGTTGGCCTGGGACTACAAGAACGCGGCTGACATCATGAGGCTTCGCCCTAGCCTAAATTACAATTTCACTATGATTGAGCACACGCATATCTGCCAACGGCTCTTTCAGCTCAAGGTTAATGAGGCCGGGGAGGTTGAGAAGTCCGGTAAGGCCGCCAAGACCGACAAGGTGGACAAACCATTCAAGTTGCCGGCGGGGGTGGTCTCGCTGAGCAGTAACTCTTGCCTGACCGCCATCATCGCCATGATGCCGGTGTTCAACGCGCACGGCCTCAACCCGACCTGGGTTGAGCCAGAAGCAGAGATAGTGCAGGATTTCTTCAACAATTCTTTGGAAGGATACATCTATGCCGAACCGCAGCTTATCCGCCCCACCATCAAGAAGGAGATGGAGTACATTGCCTCCAGGTTGGAGGAGGCAACACTTCTCGAGGAGGCCGGTAGTTTTGGCACTGTGGAGGATGAGGCCGAGGAGGACGAAGAGGAGAGAAAGCTTGCCGCATGGGCGGAGTCTGCAGGGGAGCCCCGCGGCAGCGGTACCGGGGCTCCCCTTGTTGAAGAGACGGTTGAGGAGACGGCCCAGGAGGCGGCCGAGGAGATGACAGAGGGGGCGTCCGAGGAGGCGGATGAGCCTTCAGTCCCGAAGAAACGCGTCCTGTGATGGGTTGTTTCCGGCGAGCCCGTCCGCTCCGGCAGGGCCGCGCAGCGGCAAGGGGCTCAGTCTCAACCCATGCACCAGACGAGGCTCATGACCGGGGAAGCGGTGAAGAGAGCTACGGTGGTGAAGAAAAGTGCAGCCGCCGCTTCCTCCTCGACCAAACGCGCTGCCGCCTCTTCTTCAACCAAGCGCCTCAGGACCCCGTCTCCTTCTCCTTCCCTGCGGGTACCACCCCAGTGGCCGATTATGACCTTCAGTCTTTCAGCCCGAGGAGGAAGAGGAGGGCAGAAGAGGAGGATGAGTAAGTGCTTTGCTTCCTGGTCCATTCTCTGATTCTTCATTTGGATTATTCCATCTTGACTTGATCTCGTCTTTGCAGGGACACGGAGACGTTGGCTCAGAGGGTGGCGAAGAGAGCCAGGGTCCCGATGAGCGATGAGCCCCCGACAAGCACTTCACATGCGCCGGGGATGATCTTCATCACCCCGGAGACCAGCCCCCGGCGTAGCCCCCACTCCAACCCCCAGCGTAAGTTTGTTACCTATTTCTCGCTAGTGGGCATTGGAGTATGTATCCTTCTCGCCGATTTTGCTGGATTCGCAGGAGGAGAGCAGCAGCAGGAGGAGCCACTAAAGGCCACCCCTGACGCGCCGCCCCCGTTGACCACGCCAACCAGAGGGGCGTCCCTGGCAAGGGCGTCCACTGACGAGCCCATGCGCATGGAGGAGGAGGCGGTAGGCACAGGCGCCGGCGACCCCGTCCCGGCAACGAACATTGTTGGGGAGGGAGATGCTTCCTCTCCACTCGTCGCAGGTAAGCTATTTGCCACCGCTCCTTGCCATCCTTGCCATGATTTCTTCCTTCTTTGTGTTTTGAACTTAGTTTTTGTCCCTGCCTTACTCTCCTTTTTGGTCTTCAGATCCTCCCCAGATGGACAAGGAGGACGTCGACACTGTGATCGAGGAGACCGCCAAGGATGTCGAGGCTAAGGCTTCCAACATTGCCGCCGAGGAGGCCGCAAAGGGATCCGCCGAGGAGGCCGGCAAGGCCGCCGCTGAAGAGGCCGGCAAGGGGCCTGGCCGGGAGGCCGGCAAGGTTGCTATCGAGGAGACCAGCATGGGACCTGCCGGGGACGCCGGCGAGGCCACTACTGGGGAGGCCGCCAAGGATCCTGTCGGGGAGGAGGTGGTCGATGACCAGCCTTATTCCTCCTCAGCCCCTGCCCCGAGCATATACTTGAAGGAGGGCAATGATTTGTTCGTCAGCCTCCCAGGGATGGCAAGCACTAGAGCACTAGCCGAAGGGGAGGTGTTTGACGACGAGGTTCTCACCGCTGCCGGGCTCTAGGTTATCGACGAACCGAGCACCAGCAGCAGCACCACCAAGGAAGATCAGCTCCTCTAGGCCATGAGCGCTAACTTACAGAAGCTTCAGATGCTCTACCGCGCCCACCAGGACAAGGTGGACTCCAGGATGGCTGCCGCGGACAAGGCAAAGGCAGACTTTCAGGAGTGTGTTACTCAAATGCAATTCTGGTTTGCCGAGGCCCGGGAAGATCTGAAAGCCATCCAGATCCAGCCGGAAAAGTGCTAGTGGGAGCTTCTTCGAAAGCAGGTCGACTTTGACAAGGCCCAAGAGGTGCTGAAGGCAAAGGCTGCCAAGGAAAAGTCTAACTAGACACAGCACCACATCTTGCTTGACGCCCAGGAGGAGGACTTGGTTGCCCATGAAGCAGCGCTCGCCACCACGCTTCGCACCAAGGACGAAGAGGTTGAAAAGCTCATCGTGTAACAGACCCAAGAGCTGAAGCATGAGCACAAAGAAGCACTCGATGCTCTGGCCCTGGACCATGCCGGCAAGCTAAAGGAGGCCATCGACTGTGCTGAGGCTGCAGAGGGCCCAAAGGTTGAGCTGGCCGGCAAGGTGGAGAAGCTGGAGCTGGAGCTGGAGCTAGAAGAGCTGAGGAAGGAGACCTCGAAGCTGAAGAAGAACAGGGCCATGACTGCCCACACCTTGGCGGAGCTGCAAGTCACCATCTCTGACAAGACCAAGCTGCTCTCCAAGGCCAACGATGCCATCGCTGATCTGAAGCTGAAGCTAGTGACCTAGGAGAAGATGCTTTCGGAGACCAGGGCCCATGAGGAGACCCTTATCAAGGAGCTCGCGGATGAGAAGCTACTGCTGCAGGACGCCGCCACCTCCCACAACGAGCTCATGGCCAACACGAAACTTTGGACCAGCCGCCTCGTGGATGTTGCGGAGAGGCTCACTGCACAGTTGTCCCATGAGGTGAACGTGACTGATAGTGCCAGGCTGACCCTGTTCTTCAAGCGTGTCCTCGATGCCCTAAAGCTGCTCTACTCCAACAGGGTAGCTTATCTGGTCGAGGAGTTCTGGAAGCTTTGTCGGGGCACCTTGTCCAAGGTGCTCAAAAAGGTGGCGTACTAGAACCCAAGCATTGACTGTGTCAAGGCACTTGATAGCTTGCCGGAGGGCGCCGACCTCTAGGCGCTCGAGGAGCGCATCGAGCCCATCATCAGCTGCGTCGGCGGAGTCAATTGGCTGGAGGGCCAGCACCAGGATTAGCTGCTTCATTTCTTGTTGCTACTGCGAGTTCGCACTGAAAACAATTTTATCTTAAGTTAGAACCGCGGCAATCACTGATGTAATATAACTTTGCTATGCTTTGAACTGAATGCATGCTATTTCCCTGTCTGATTTCTTTTTTATGTACTATACCCTACGCTTAGTTGGATAGGCTTGTAGGTGCATTAACCCTTGCCATGGGCCCTTCAAAGGATGGATCCTTAGCAACCTGCTTGAGGGTGTTGCTGTCGGGCAAGCCACCTTTCCGTTCTCGGCGCAGCCACTTGAGCTGTTGAGCACACTTGAAACAGAACAAGGGTGCTGCCAATAGTGGTTAGGTTCCTTCGCGTACAGGTTTTTCGTACAAAAACCGAAACCATTCGAGGGGGATAACCTCACAAAAAGAAAATTAGTCGAAGTTTTGGTGTGACTTAGCTTTTTATTGCCGCGCTGATCGCTGTTGCAGCTGCAAACGACACCACTCGCCTGGCATCTTGTATCAATGTGGCATGGACGATCTTGATCTCCTCCGCCACCGGCGTCTGCCACGTCGCCCGTCCGTGCTGGCATGGGCGGAGCGGCTCTAGATGAACCGACCGCTGCGATTGTCTTCTTCTTCAGGGCCATGGCGATGAAGAAATTGCCGCACTAACGGACAGACCAGATTCTCACAACTAACTCCCTGTACCTAGCGCGCCAAAGATGTCGGGGAAACGAACACCTATGGTATCAACGGTGATCCCTTCTATGTTCGGCGGGGAGAGTAGCTGCATGAAGAGCAGGTCTAGCAGTCAACACCAAGGGATTTTTACCCAGGTTCGGGCCGCAAAGGTGCGTAATACCCTAGTCCTTCTTGTGTGAATATATGTGTTCTTGAGCTCTTGAACTAGCTGCGGTGCATGCCTAGTTCAGAAACTCTGAATCCTCTCTCTGTACGGACGGGGCGGCTTCTAGAACTAGGCGTACAGAGAGAGGATTCCAACTTTCTGAACTAGCCATGCGTCCAGGCTGACAAGGCATGCAGCGCCATGCTGGCTAGCTGGCTACTGTGTTGGCATGGTGGTAGAGCCTCCACGAAGATCTGCATGCCGCCATGCAGGCGCCTACTTAGTTGGCACACTGGTCGTTGCACTAGAGTGGTGGTGAGGTGGCGAATCTTTGCCGGGCACGGGCCTGGCTGCGGCCCAGCAATCGTCCCCGGCAAGGCTTGTCGGGGGCCTCGGAGTCGTCCCCGGCAAGGGTCTTGCCAGGGGTCTGTGCCTTCTGGTCCAATGTGGACTCACAGGCCATCAATCTTCGTGAAGATCTGCAAGCTACCACGCATGCGTTCTGATACTTCTCCAAAGTATCTATAATTTTTGATTATTCCATGCTATTATATTACCTGTTTTGGATGTTTATGGGCTTTATTTTATACATCTTTATCATTTTTGGGACTAACCTTCTAACCGGAGGCCCAGCCCATATTGTTGTTTTTTTGCCTATTTCAGTATTTCGAAGAAAAGGAATATCAAACAAAGTCCAAACGGAATGAAACCTTCGGGAGCATGACTTTTGGAACGAACAAGATCCGGAGAGCTTGGAGTGCAAGTCAAGAAACAGCCGGAGCCTCCACGAGATAGGAGGGAGCCCCCCTGTAGGGCGCGCCCCCCTGTCTCGTGGGCCCCTCGGGCGGCCACCGACGTACCTCTTCCTCCTATATATACCTACGGACCCCGAAAACATCCGAGGGCACCACGAAACACAATTTCCACCACCGTAACATTCTGTATCCGCGAGATCCCATCTTGGAGCCTTCACCGGCACTCTGTCGGAGAGGGAATCGACCACGGAGGGCCTCTATATCAACATCCTTGCCCCTCCTATGAGTTGTGAGTAGTTTACCACAGACCTACGGGTCCATAGTTATTAGCTAGATGGCTTCTTCTCTCTTTTTGGATCTCAATACAATGTTCTCCCCCTCTCTTGTGGAGTTCTATTCGATGTAATGTCTTTTTGCGGTGTGTTTGTCGAGATCCGATGAATGGTGGGTTTATGATAAGATTTATCTATGGATATTAATTTAATCTTCTTTGAATTCTTTTATGTATGATTGAGTTATCTTTGCAAGTCTCTTTGAATTATCGGTTTGGTTTGGCCTACTAGATTGATCTTTCTTGCCATGGGAGAAGTGCTTAGCTTTGGGTTCAATCTTGCGGTGTTCTTACCCAGTGATAGAAAGGGTTGCAAGACACTTATTGTATTGTTGCCATCGAGGATAACAAGATGGGGTTTATATCATATTGCATGAGTTTATCATTCTACATCATGTCATCTTGCTTAATGTGTTACTCTGTTCTCATGAACTTAATACTCTAGATGCATGCTGGATAGCAGTCGATGTGTGGAGTAATTGTAGTAGATGCAGGCAGGAGTCGGTCTACTTGTTATGGACGTGATGCCTATATACATGATCATGCCTAGATAACATCATAATTATTCGCTTTTCTATCAATTGCTCGGCAGTAATTTGTTCACCCACCGTAATACTTATGCTCTCGGGAGAAGCCTCTAGTGAAACCTATGGCCCCCGGGTCTATCTCTTATCATATTTTCTTTCAATCTACTTTTATTTGTATCTTTACTTTCTTGCATCTATATCATAAAATACCAAAAATATATTTATCTTATCATACTATCTCTATCAGATCTCACTTTCGCAAGTGGCCGTGAAGGGATTGACAACCCCTTTATTGCGTTGGTGGCGAGTTCTCAATTTGTTTTTGTAGGCGCGTGGGACTTTTGAGGAGCCTCCTACTGGATTGATACCTTGGTTCTCAAAAACTGAGGGAAATACTTATGCTACACTTGCTGCATCACCCTCTCCTCTTCGGGGAAAACCAACGCTAGCTCAAGACATAGCAAGAAGGATTTCTGGCGCCGTTGCCGGGGAGGTCTTCGCTCAAGTCAAGACATACCAAGTACCCATCACATACCCATCTCCCTCGCATTTACATTATTTGCCATTTTCCTCTTGTTTTCCTCTCCCCCCACTTCACCCTTGCCGTTTTATTCGCCCTCTCTTTCCCAATCTCCTCCTCTCTTTTCCGCTTGCCTTTTTGTGTTTGCTTGTGTGTTGGATTACTTGTTGCCATGGCACAAGATAATATCAAATTGTGTGATTTCTCGAAAAACAACAATAATGATTTCCTTAGTACTCCGATTGCTCCTCTTAATGATGTTGAGTCTTGTGAAATCAATGCTGCTTTGCTGAATCTTGTTATGAAAGATCAATTCGCCAACCTTCCTAGTGAAGATGCCGCTACCCATCTAAACTATTTTGTTGATTTGTGTGATATGCAAAAGAAGAAAGATACGGATAACAATATTGTCAAATTGAAGCTATTTCCGTTTTCACTTAGAGATCGTGCTAAAGTTCGTCTTTGCCTAAAAATAGTATTAATTCTTGGAACAAGTGCAAAGATGCTTTTATCTCTAAGTATTTTCCTCCCGCTAAGATCATCACTCTTAGGAACGATATTATGAATTTTAAACAACTTGATCATGAGCATGTTTCCCAATCTTGGGAAAGAATAAAATTGATGCTTCGCAATTGCCCTACTCATGGTTTGAATTTATGGATGATCATACAGATTTTTTATGCCGGTTTGAACTTCGCTTCTAGAAATCTCTTAGATTCGGCCGCGGGAGGAACCTTTATGAAAATCACGTTAGGAGATGCTACAAATCTTCTTGATAATATTATGGCTAATTATTCTCAATGGCACAACAGAAGATCTTCTAGTAAAAAGGTGCATGATATAGAAGAAATCAATGTTTTGAGGGGAAAGATGGATGAACTTATGAAGATGTTTGCTACTAAAAATACTCCTCTTGATCCTAATGATATGCCCTTGTCTTCCTTGATTGAGAATAATAAGGAATCTATGGATGTGAATTTTGTTGGTAGGAATAGTTTTGGAAACAATTCTTATAGAGGAAATTTTTATGCTAGACCGTTCCCTAGTAATTCCTCTAATAATTATGGAAATTCCTACAATAATTCTTATGGTAATTTTAATAAGATGCCCTCTGATTTTGAGAATAGTGTGAAAGAATTTATGATTTCTCAAAAGAATTTTAATGCTTTGCTTGAAGAAAAATTGCTCAAAGTTGATGATTTGGCTAGGAACGTTGATAGACTTTCGCTTGATGTTGATTCTCTTAAACTTAGACCTTCTCCTCCTAAGCATGATATCAATGAGTCTCTCAAAGTAATGAGAATTTCCATTAACGAGTGCAAGGAAAGAACCGCTAGATTGCATGCTAAGAAAGATAGCTTTATAAAAGCGTGTTCTTCTAGTTTCCGTGAAAATAATGATGAGGATCTTAAAGTTATTGATGCGTCTCCTTATTAGATCTATGTTTTGCAATATGAATTTTTGATGATTATGGGACTAATGATGAATCAACTTTGCCTAGAAGGCGTCCCAAGAATTCGGAGTCTTTAGATCTTAATGCTAAATTTGGTAAAAGTGATATTGGAGAATCCTGAACTTCTAATAATGTTGAACCTACTCTCTCGGATTTCAAGGAATTTGATTATGATAATTTTTCTTTAAAAGGTTGTATTTCCTTGTTGCAATCCGCTGTTAATTCTCCTCATGCTTATAGTCAAAACAAAGCTTTGACCAAACATATTGTTGATGCCTTAATGCAATCTTATGATGAAAAGCTTAATTTGGAAGTTTCTATACCTAGAAAACTTAATGATGAGTGGGAATCTACTATAAAGATTAGAATTAAAGATTGTGAGTGTTTTGCTTTGTGTGATTTGGGTGCTAGTATTTCCACGATTCCGAAAACTTTATGTGATATTCTAGGTTTCCATGATTTTGAAGATTGCTCTTTAAATTTGCACCTTGCGGATTCCACCATTAAAAAGCCTATGGGAAGGATCAATGATGTTCTTATTGTTGCAAATAGAAATTTGGTGCCCGTAGATTTTATCGTTCTTGATATAGATTGCATTCTTTCTTGCCCTATTATTCTTGGTAGACCTTTCCTTAGAACGATTGGTGCGATTATCGATATGAAAGAAGGGAACATTAGATTACAATTTCTCTTAAAGAAAGGCATGGAGCACTTTCCTAGAAAGAAAGTTCAATTACCTTATGAATCTATCATGCGTGCTACTTATGAGTCAAGTGCCAAAGATGGCACTCGTTAGATCTATCCTCGCTTTTATGCCTAGCTAGGGGCGTTAAACGATGGCGCTAGTTGGGAGGCAACCCAATTTTCGTTATGTTCTTTGTTTTTGTTCCTTTTTAGTGTTAAAATTTTGTTTCTACTTTCTGTTTAGATGTGTTTTTATCTTTTGTTTAGTGTTTGTGCCAAGTAGAACCTATAGGATAAACTATGATGATGGTTGATTTGATTCTGCTGAAAAACAGAAACTTTGCACTCACGAGAAAAAATTCAATAAATGACAGAGACGTTCTTTTGCATTGATTCTTTTTGCTGATGATCAATAAACAAATTTTCCAGTACTTCCTATTTTGGTTGGATTTTTAGAGTTCCAGAAGTTTGCGTTAGTAACAGACTGCTACAGACTGTTCTGTTTTTGACAGATTCTGTTTTTTGTGTGTTGTTTGCTTATTTCAATGCATCTATGGCTAATAAATTAGTTTATAAACTATAAGGAAGTTGCAATACAGTAGGTTTAACACCCAAATAAATAAAGAATGAGTTCATTACAGTACCTTATGTGGTGGTTTTGTTTTCTTTCACTAACGGAGCTTATAAGATTTCCTGTTGAGTTTTGTGTTGTGAAGTTTTCAAGTTTTGGGTAAAACTTTTATGGACTATGGAATAAAGAGTGGCAAGAGACTAAGCTTGTGGATGCCCAAGGCACCCCAAGATATTCAAGAATAGCCAAAAGCCTAAGCTTGGGGATGCCCCGGGAAGGCATCCCCTCTTTCGTCTTCGTTCATTGCTAACTTTACTTGGAGCTATATTTTTATTCGCCACATGATATGTGTTTTGCTTGGAGCATCGTGTATTATATTGGTCTTTGCTTGTTAGTTTACCACAACCATCCTTGCTGTAACACACCTTTTGGGATAATCCTATTTGATTAGAATTTGCTACAATACTCTATGTGCTTCACTTATATCTTTTGAGCTTGATAGTTTTTGCTCTAGTGCTTCACTTATATCTTTTAGAGCATGGTGGTGGATTAATTTTATAGAAATTGCTAGTATCTCATGCTTCACTTATATTATTTTGAGAGTCTCTTAGTACAGCATGGTATTTGCTATGGTTACAAATTTGGTCCTAGAATGATGAGCATCCAAGTTGGGTATAATATAAACTATCATAGAAAGTGAGTTGGATGCTATGATCAATTTGATGCTTGATAATTGTTTTGAGATATGGAGGTAGTGATATTAAAGTCATGCTAGTTGGGTGATTATGGATTTAAAGAATGCTTGTGTTGAAGTGTGTGATTCCCGTAGCATGCACGTATGGTGAACCGCTTTGTGTTGAAGTTAGAGCACAATTTTATTTATTGAATGTCTTCCTTATGAGTGGCAGTCGGGGACGAGCGATGGTCTTTTCCTACCAATCTATCCCCCTAGGAGCATGCGCGTAGTGCTTTGGTTTTTGATCACTTCTAAATTTTTACAACAAGTATATGAGTTCTTTTGACTAATGTTGAGTCCATGGATTATACACACCCTTTCACCCCTCCATTATTGCTAGCCTCTCTTGTATCGTGCAACTTTCGCCGGTACCATACACCCACCATATACCTTCCTCAAAACAGCCACCATACCTACCTATTATGGCATTTCCATAGCCATTCTGAGATATATTGCCATGCAACTTTCCACCGTTCCGTTTATTATGACATGTTTCATCATTGTCATATTGCTCTTTGCATGATCATGTAGTTGAAATCGTATTTGTGGCAAATCCACCATCATAATCTTCATACATGTCGCTCTTGATTCATTGCATATCCCGGTATACTGCCGGAGGCATTCACATAGAGTCATATCTTGTTCTAGCTTTGAGTTGTAATTTTTGAGTTGTAAATCCATAAAAGTGTGATGATCTTCATTATTAGAGCATTGTCCCAGTGAGGAAAGGATGATGAAGACTATGATTCCCCCACAAGTCGGGATGAGACTTCGGACTTTACAAAAAAAAAAAAAAAAGAGAAAGGCCAAAAAGAAAAAGAAAAAAAAGAAGGCCAAAGAAAAAAAAGAAAAAAAAAAGAATGAGAGAAAAAGAGAGAAGGGACAATGCTACTATCTCTTTTTCCACACTTGTGCTTCAAAATAGCACCATGATCTTCATGATAAAGAGTCTCATATGTTGTCACTTTCATATACTAGTGGGAATTCTTCATTATAGAACTTGGCTTGTATATTCCAATGATGGGCTTCCTCAAAATGCCCTAGGTCTTCGTGAGCAAGCAAGTTGGATGCACACCCACTAGTTTTCTTTTGTTGAGCTTTCATATATTTATAGCTCTAGTGCATCCGTTGCATGGCAATCCCTACTCACTCACATTGATATCTATTAATGGGCATCTCCATAGCCCGTTGATACGCCTAGTTGATGTGAGACTATCTTCTCCTTTTTGTCTTCCCCACAACCACCGTTCTATTCCACATATAGTGCTATGTCCATGGCTCATGCTCATGTATTGCGTGAAAGTTGAAAGAGTTTGAGATTATTAAATTATGAAACAATTGCTTGGCTCGTCATCGGGGTTGTGCATGATTAAATATTTTGTGTGATGAAGATAGAGCAACAGCCAGACTATATGATTTTGAAGGGATAACTTTCTTTGGCCATGTTATTTTGAGAAGACATGATTACTTTGCTTAGTATGCTTGAAGTATTACTGTTTCTTATGTCAATATGAACTTTTATTTTGTATTATTTGGATCTGAACATTCATGCCACATTAAAGAAAATTACATTGAGAATTATGCTAGGTAGCATTCCACATCAAAAATTCTCTTTTTATCATTTACCTACTCGAGGACGAGCAGCAATTAAGCTTGGGGATGCTTGATACGTCTCCAAGGTATCTATAATTTTTGATTGTTCCATGCTATTATATTACCTGTTCTGGATGTTTATGGGCTTTATTTTATACATCTTTATCATTTTTGGGACTAACGTACTAACCGGAGGCCCAGCCCATTTTGCTATTTTTTTGCCTATTTCAGTATTTCGAAGAAAAGGAATATCAAATGGAGTCCAAACGGAATGAAAGCTTCGGGAGCGTGATTTTTGGAACGAACAAGATCCGGAGAGCTTGGAGTACAAGTCAAGAAACAGCTGGAGCCTCCATGAGATAGGAGGGCGTGCCCCCATATAGGGCGCGCCCCCTGTCTCGTGGGCCCCTCGGGCAGCCACCGACGTACCTCTTCCTCCTATATATACCTACGGACTCTGAAAACAACCGGGGGCACCACGGGGGCACCATGAAACACAATTTCCACCACCGTAACCTTCTGTATCCGCGAGATCCCATCTTGGAGCCTTCGCCGGCACTGCCGGAGGGGGAATCGACCATGGAGGGCCTCTACATCAACATCCTTGCCCCTCCAATGAGTTGTGAGTAGTTTACCACAGACCTACGGGTCCATAGTTATTAGCTAGATGGCTTCTTCTCTCTTTTTGGATCTCAATACAATGTTCTCCCCCTCTCTTGTGGAGATCTATTCGATGTAATCTCTTTTTGCGGTGTGTTTGTCAAGATCCGATGAATTGTGGGTTTATGATCAGATTTATCTATGGATATTAATTGAATCTTCTCTGAATTCTTTTATGTATGATTGAGTTATCTTTGCAAGTCTCTTCGAATTAGCGGTTTGGTTTGGCCTACTAGATTGATCTTTCTTGCCATGGGAGAAGTGATTAGCTTTGGGTTCAATCTTGCGGTGTTCTTACCCAGTGACAGAAAGGGTTGCAAGACACGTATTGTATTGTTGCCATCGAGGATAACAAGATGGGGTTTATATCATATTGCATGAGTTTATCCCTCTACATCATGTCATCTTGCTTAATGCGTTACTCTGTTCTTATGAACTTAATACTCTAGATGCATGCTGGATAGCGGTCGATGTGTGGAGTAATAGTAGTAGATGCAGGCAGGAGTCGGTCTACTTGTTATGGACGTGATGCCTATATACATGATCATGCCTAGATAACGTCATAATTATTCGCTTTTCTATCAATTGCTCGACAGTAATTTGTTCACCCACCGTAATACTTATGCTCTCAAGAGAAGCCTCTAGTGAAACCTATGGCCCCCGGGCCTATCTCTTATCATATTTGCTTTCAATCTACTTTTATTTGCATCTTTACTTTCTTGCATCTATATCATAAAATACCGAAAATATATTTATCTTATCATACTATCTCTATCAGATCTCACTTTCGCAAGTGGCCGTGAAGGGATTGACAACCCCTTTATTGCGTTGGTTGCGAGTTCTCAGTTTGTTTGTGTAGGCGCGTGGGACTTTTGATGAGCATCCTACTGGATTGATACCTTGGTTCTCAAAAATTGAGGGAAATACTTACGCTACACTTGCTGCGTCACCCTCTCCTCTTCAGGGAAAACCAACGCTAGCTCAAGACGTAGCACGTTCCCCCAAATCTTGTCCTTAACATTGTCGATGGTGTCAGAACTCTCAACCTCAAGGGTGATGGCCTTGTTGGTGCTGTGTAGGTTGCCCCGGCAAGGAGCTTGCCGGGGCTACGCAGGCCACCCTGGCAAAGAGGTTGCCGGGGGATTTCCAACTTGTCTTCTGCTCCTTGTCCTCTGTTTACTGTCTTGATTGCCTGTCTTGGTGGTCTCGTGTCTTGTCTTCTGCTGTCCTGTCAGGCCCGGGCACAGGCGTGGTTACGACTGCCCGTGCACAAGTAAAGGGGTACAGAAAGAACCCATACTTTTCTACACTGACACATTCTTTATTTATATTGATGTAAAGCCTATTGTATTCCAACTTCTCTATGGTTCACACCCCCCAATACTACTCATAGATTCATCAAAATAAGCAAACAACACGCAAAAAACAGAATCTGTCAAAAACAGAACAGTGTGAAGTAATCTGTAACTTCCAAATACTTCTGTAACTCAAAAAATTATGAATTAAACTAGTGGACATGAGGAATTTTTCTATTAATCTTCTGCAAAAATAATCAACCTAAAAGTACTCTTCTGTAAAAAATGACAGCTATTCTCGTGAGCGCAAAAGTTTCTGTTTTTTTACAGCAAGATCACATTGACTTCACCCAAGTCTTCCCAAAGGTTCTACTTGGCACAAACACTAACTAAAACTTAAAACCACATCTAACCAGAGGCTAGATGAAGTATTTATTACTAAGCAGGAGCAAAAAGTAAAGAACAAAAATAAAATTGGGTTGCCTCCCAACAAGCACTATCGTTTAACGCCCCTAGCTAGGCATACAAACAAGAATAGATCTAGTATTGCCATCTTTAGCATGCAATCCATAAGTGGCACTCATAATAGATTCATAAGGAAATTTAATTTTCTTCCTAGGAAAGTGTTCCATGCCTTTCCTTAGCAGAAATAGGAATCTAATGTTTCCTTCTTTCATATCAATAATTGCACCAATCGTTCTAAGGAAAGGTCTACCAAGAATAATAGGAGATGTAGGATTGCAATCTATATCAAGAACAATGAAATCTATGGGCACATGATTCCTATTTGCAACAATAAGAACATCATTAATCCTTCCCATAGGTTTCTTAATAGTGGAATTCGCAAGATGCAAATTTAAAAACAATCATCAAATTCACGGAAACCTGGCACATCACACAAAGTTTTTAGAATTGTGGAAACACTGGCATCCAAATCACACAAAGCATAGCATTCATAATCTTTAATCTTAATCTTAATAGTAGGTTCCCTATCATCATAAAGTTCTCTAGGGACTGGAACTTCTAGTTCAAGCTTTTCTTCAAAAAATTGCACCATAGCATCAACGATATGTTTAGTAAAAGCTTTGTTTTGATTTTAAGCATGAGGAGAATTTAACACGGATTGCAACAAGGAAATACAATCTATCAAAGATCAATTATCATAATTAAATTCCTTAAAATCGAAAATAGTGGGTTCATTGCTACTTAAAGTTTTGACCTCTTCAATCCCACTTTTATCAATTTTTGCATGTAGATCTAAAAACTCCAAATCATTGGGATACCTTTTAACTAAAGTTGACTCATATCAAGCCCCATCTTTATCAAGATTCATATTGGAAAACAAAGATTTAATAGGAGTCACATCAATCACTTTTAGATCTTCATCATTATTATCATGAAAACTAGAAGAACACGCTTTAACAAACCAATCTTTTTTAGCACGCATCTTAACGGTTCTTCCTTTGCACTCATCAATGGAAATTCTCATGGCCTTGAGAGACTCATTGATATCATAATTAGGTGGAATAGATCTAAGTTTCAAAGAATCAACGTCAAGAGAAATTCTATCCACGTTCCTAGCCAACTCATCAATCATTAAAAGCAAATTTTCTTCAATCAAAGCATTGAAATTCTTTTGCAAACTCAAAAATTCTTTAACACTATTCTCAAAATCAGAGGGCATCTTGTTAAAATTTCCATAAGAGTTTTTGTAGGAATTACCATAATTAAAAGAGGAATTATTAGGAAACGGCCTAGGATTAAAATTGCCTCTATATGCGTTGTTACCAAAATTGTTCCTACCAACAAAATTCACATACATAGATTCATTATTATTCTCAATCAAAGTGGACAAAGGCATATCATTAGGATCAGAAGGAACACTTTTATTAGCAAATAATTTCATAAGTTCATCCATCTTTCCACTCAAAAGGAACCTTTTTACTAGTGGATCTCTCGGTGTGCCATTGAGAATAATTAACCATAATATTATCTAGGAGCTTAGTAGCCTCTCCTAAAGTAATTTCCATAAAAGTGCCTCCCGCGGCCGAATCTAAAAGATTTCTAGAAGCAAAATTCAATCCGTCATATTTTTTTGCATAATCATCCACAAATTCAAACCATGTGTAGGGCAATTACATATCATAAATTTCATCCTCTCCCAAGCTTGTGCCACATGATCATGATCAAGTTGCTTAAAATTTATAATATGATTCCTAAGGGAGATGATCTTAGCGGGAGGAAAATACTTAGAGATAAAAGCATCTTTGCACTTATTCCATGAATCAATACTATTTTTAGGCAAAGATGAGAACCAAGTTTTAGAACGTTCTCTAAATAGCTTTAATTTAACAATATCATTATCCACATCTTTCATCTTTTGCATATCGCACAAATCAACGAAATTGTATAGATGGGATGCGGCATGTTCACTAGGAAGGCAAAAAAATTGATCTTTCATAACAAGATTCAACAAAGCGGCATTAATTTCACAAGATTCGGCATTGGTAGTAGGAGTAATCGGAGTGCTAATAAAAACATTGTTGTTGGTGTTGGAAAAGTCACACAATTTAGTATTATCTTGAGCCATCGTGACAAGCAATCAATACAACACACAAGCATACAAGAAGCAAGCAAAAAGAGACGAACGGAAGAGGGGCGAACAAAAAGGCAAAGGTTTTCAAAAATTGTTTTAGAAGTGGGGTTGAGGAAAATGAGCGGCGAATGGCGAATAATGTAATGAAAGGGAGAAGAGTTTATGATGGGTACTTGGAATGGCTTGACTTGGCATAGATCTCCCCGACAACGGTGCTGGAAATCCTTCTTGCTACCTATTGAGCTTGCGTTGATTTTCCCTTGAAGAGGAAAGGGTGATGCAACAAAGTAGCGTAAGTATTCCCCTCAGTTTTGAGAACCAAGGTATCAATCCAGTAGGAGACGATGCACAAGTCACCGAATAACTGCACAAACAATCAAGAACTTGCAACCAAAGCATTAAAGGGGTTGTCAATCCCTTCACGGTCACTCGCAAAAGTGAGATCTGATAGAGATATATAAACGGAAAAGTAAATATTTTTGGGTTTTTTGGTTTATAGATTGGAAAGTAAAGATTGCAAAATAATAGATCGGAAACTAGCAAGATGTAAACGAGATTCAATAATATGGAAAAGAGACCGGGGGGGCATAGGTTTCACTAGTGGCTTTTCTCGAGATAACATATATTATGGTGGGTGAACCAATTACTGCCGAGCAATTGATAGAAAAGCGCATAATTATGATGACATCTAAGGCAATGATCATGAACATAGGCACCACGTCTGTGTCAAGTAGGTCGACTCCCGCCTGCATCTACTACTATTACTCCACACATCGACCGCTATCCAGCATGCATCTAGAGTATTAAGTTCATAAAGAACGGAGTAACGCATTAAGCAAGATGACATGATGTAGAGGAATTAACTCAAGCAATATGATGAAAACTCCACCTTGTTATCCTCGATGGAAACAATACAATACGTGCCTTGTTGCCCCTACTGTCACTGGGAAAGGAAACCGCAAGATTGGACCCAAAGCTAAGCACTTCTCCCATTGCAAGAAAGATCAATCTAGTAGGCCAAACTAAACCGATAATTTGAAGAGACTTGCAAAGATAAAAAATCATGCATATAAGAATTCAGAGAAGAACCAAATAGTATTCATAGATAATCTTGATCATAAATCCACAATTCAGCGGATCACGACAAACACACCACAAAAGAGTATTACATCGAATAGATCTCCAAGAACATCGAGGAGAACATGGTATTGAGAATCAAAGAGAGAGAAGAAGCCATCTAGCTAATAACTATGGGCCCGAAGGTCTGTCGTAAACTACTCACGCTTTATCGGAGAGGTAATGGTGTTGATATAGAAGCCTTTCGTTATCGAATCCCCCTCTAGTAGATCGTCGGAAAAGGACCCAAGATGGGATCTCACGGGTACAGAGGGTTGCGGCGGTGGAAACGTGGCTTCGTGGCTCCCCCTGATGTTTCTAAGGTATAAGAGTATATATAGGAAAAGGAACTAGGTCAGGGGAGCTACGAGGGGCCCACGAGGGTGGGGGCGCGCCTACCCCCCTAGGCGCGCCCTCCTGCCTCGTGGCCACCTCATTGCCTCTCTGACTTCATCTCCAAGTCTTCTGGTTTGCTTTCGGTCCAAGAAAGATCATCGCAAAGGTTTCATTCCGTTTGGACTCTGTTTAGTATTCCTTTTCTGTAAAACCCTAAAATAGGCAAAATAACAGAAACTAGCACTGGGCCCTCAATTAATAGGTTAGTCCCACAAATAATATAGAATAGCTTATTAAATCCCATTAAACATCCAAAGCAGATAATATAATAGCATGGAACAATAAAAAATTATAGATACATTGGGGACGTATCATCTACAAATTAGCAAAACAAGGATGATCCCAAGGTTTATATAATATATGCAACTTCCCATGGGGTAACCCATCCTTGGACTACTCCAGCCCGAGCACGCTTAACTTCTGTGTTCTATTCGACTAGGCTAGCGGATGGGAAGCGGCACCTTGTTGATAGTAATTGCCTCCTTGCCTTTAAGGCGTTTCACGCTGGTCACCCTATGGGACCTACTCCATCCTATCATGCACATTTGTTCTTTTAGAAACTATGTGCGATGGCTGGTGTGTCACCGCCTATCCTTCAATGAGCACTAACACTGGTAGCAGGAAAACAATGGGAGAAGAGGTGGGAAACCGATTAGACGAGTGGCGGGAAACGGTAGCCTATTAAGAAAACATACAAGAGAAGGAAGCTTGAGCTAGAATGACGCATGCACATGATGCTTACCCATGTACGGCATGTGGTGTTGAAAGGGCTGAGGGTTGCTGTTCGATCTGGGAGCATCCAACGGTGCAGACGTATGATCCGTGGGGTTTGGGTTATGGCCAATCAGAACGCACGACTCAGATCGCGCGCGGCATGAACCACGGTTTGGTAGGCACACGACTTTTGTTTGGCCTTTTTATACACTAATTGAGTTTCCTAGGCATTTAATGTCCATAATTCAAATCTGACCTTCAAATACATGCTCCAGCTCACCAAACAGGCTAGAAAAATTATACATGTCTCCTTGGGTACATGTTTAGGTCCCATGCATGGAATGGGAACGAATTACTACCGTACCGGCATCCTGGCTCGTACTAAATCATTTAGAATCTTGGTTTTTAAATCACCGTAAATCCTAAACTCACCAGAAAGTCATGAAAGTTGGTATGGTGTCACGTCATGGCGCATATATGTCGTGGTAAAAACATTGTCCAATTTGGGCCAAGCTTTATTACGAACCTCTTACAAATCGGAGCTTCTCTCAACAAGAAGCCTTGTGGTTCTGATAGAGAAACGTGTTTCCCTTGTTGTCGAAACGTAATCACGGCCTCTTTTCGCCTTGTATTTTCTTCTATGGGAAACATGGAACGACAGGATATCCATGCTGAAATATAAACTTATTCAGGGTTCGTTTGGCCTTTTTATACACTAATTGAGTTTCATAGGCATTTAATGTCCATAATTCAAATCTGAACCTCAAATACATGCTCTAGTTCACCAAAATGGCTAGAAAAAATATGCATGCATGTGTCCTTGGGTGCATGTTTAGGTCCCATGCATGCCAGGAATGCGAACGAATTACAATCGTACTAGCGTCCTGGCTCGTCCTCAAACATTTGGAATCTCGGTTTTTAAATCCCCGTAAATCGAAAACTCACCAAAAAGTCACGAAAGTAGGCATGGTGTCACGTCACGGCACACATATGTCGTGGTAAAAACATTGTCCAATTTGGGCCAAGCTTTATTATGAACCTCTTAAAAATCGGAGCTTCTCTCAACAAGAAGCCTTGTGGTTCTGATAGGGAAACGTGTTCCCCTTGTTGTCGAAACGTAATCACGGCCTCTTTTCACCTTATATTTTCTTCCACGGGCAACATGGAACGACATGATATCCATGCTGAAATTTAAAATTATTCTGGGTTCGTTTGTCCTTTTTATACACTAATTGAGTTTCCAAGGCATTTATTTCCATAATTCAAATCTGAACTACAAATACATGCTCAAATTCACCAAAATGGCTAGAAAAAATTGTATATGCATGTGTCATTGGGTGCATGTTTAATTAGGTCCCAGGTCCCATGCCAGGAATGGGAACGAATTACAACTGTACCGGCGTCCTGGCTCGTCCTCAAACATTTGGATTTTTGGTTTTTAAATCCCCATAAAATCCAAAACTCACAAGAAAGTCATTAAAGGTGGCCTGGTGTCATGTCATGGCACATATATGTCATGGTAAAAACATTGCCAATTTTGGCCAAGCTTTATTACAAACCTCTTACAAATTGGAGCTTCTCTCAAGGAAGCCTAATGGTTCCGATAGGGAAACGTGTTCCCCTTGTGGCGAAACTTAGTCGCTCCCTCTTTTCGCCTTGTATTTTCTTCTACGGGCAACATGGAACGACATGACATCCATGCTAAAATTTAAACTTATTCATGATTCGTTTGGCCTTTTTATACACTAATTGAGTTTCCTAGGCATTTAATGTACATAACTCAAATCTAGAGTGCAAATACATGCTCCAGTTCACCAAAATGGCTAGAAAAATTATACATGCATGTGTCCTTGGGTGCATGTTTAGGTCCCATGCAAGGAATGGGAACGAATTACAACCTGACCGGCGTCTTGGCTCGTCCTCAAACATTTGGAATCTCGTTTTTTAAATCCCCATAAATCCAAAACTCATCAGAAACTCATTAAAGGTGGCATGGTGTCATGTCATGGCACATATATGTCGTGGTGAAAACATTGCCAATTTGGGCCAAGCTTTATTACAATCTCTTGCAAACCGGAGCCTTTCGCAAGAACCCTAGTGGTTTCAATAGGGAAATGTGGCCCCTTGTGGGCCAAACGATAATCACTCCCTCTTCTAGCCTCGTTTTTTTCTACACGCAACACATACGGAACAATGGGAGATTCACGCTGAACTTTGAAATTATTCAAGGTTCGTTTGACCCTTTTTCTTCATTAATTGAGTTTTGTAGGCATTTAATGTCCATAATTCAAATCTGAACTACAAATACATGCTCCAATGCACTAAAATGGGTAGAAAAACATACATGTGTACTTGGGGTGCATGGTTAGGTCCCATGGAATGAAATAGGAATGAATTCAACTATATCGCCGTCCTGCCTTGGCCACACACATTTCGAATCTCGGTTTATAAATCTTTGTAAATCCAAAACTCACCAGGAGATCATGAAACTTGGCAGGGTGTCACTACATGGTACATATAATTGTCCAATTTGGGCGAAGCTATATTATAAGCCTCTTACAAACCGAAGCTTCTCGCAACCCTCATGGTTTCGGTGGGCGAAACTATAATCGTTGCCTCTTCAAGCCCTGAACTTTGTTTTCTACAGGCAACATAGTATAACAGGAGTGTCGTGCGGAAATTTTAAACTGTTTAGGGTTCGTTTAGCAATTGTATATATTACTAATTAAGTTTTCTATGCATTAAATGTAGTCCATAATTCAAATTTGAACTATAAGCACATGCTCTAGTGAAGCAAAATGGGTGGGAAATCATACATGTGTCATTGGGTGCATGTTTAGGTCTCATTTAAGGAATGAGAATGAATTACAAACTTGTCGTCGTCCTGAAACATTGAGAATCTCGGTTTTTCAATCCTAGTAAATAAAAAACTCACCCAAAAACATGAAA
This sequence comes from Triticum aestivum, assembly GCF_018294505.1. NCBI lineage: Eukaryota > Viridiplantae > Streptophyta > Magnoliopsida > Poales > Poaceae > Triticum > Triticum aestivum. The sequence continues at coordinate 231,932,167 of NC_057798.1, forward strand.
CTTCGCATGGTTTCATGACATGGCACATATATGTCGTGGTAAAAATAATCGTCCAGTTTGAGAAGAGGCGCACACATTAGTAGCGAACGAAGTCCTTTTTGAAACAATAAGCTGACATGTTAATATCACAAACGGTTGTATTACATGAACCGTGTCAATATTTAGCCATACTCAGTGGTGTGCGTGCAGCTGTTTGATTAGACGGGACAAGCGCGAGAAGTCCGCCGTGTAGGCTCGACGTGACGCGTGCGAGCAGTCCGCCGCGCAGGCTCGACGGGACGTGTGCATCATGTCCACCTCGCAGGCTCGACGGGACACGTGCGAGCAGCAAGGCTGCCCATGCTCACCGGGAAGCGAGCTCTTTGACTTCCATGCACCAGCAGCCGCCCGCCTCGCTCAAAACTTTGCCACTAATGGGTTAATTAAAGCGCCTGGACAGAGGTTTTTTTAGGGGTGGATGGAGGGTGTTTGATTGTGATCCCATGGCAGCATTTTCTTTGTTCATGTTTTCAACTCGTATTCTGGTCTAATTTAAATTGCCACATAGGGCAACTAATAATACAACGACAAATAAAATGGCAATGTATAGTATGACGACAAATTTACAATGGTGCAAATAATAATTGTCTTACATATTTCAGATAATTTTAAATGCCACATGCGGCAAAGTCCGAAAGACACGGGGGCAAGAGAAGAAGAAAATCATAGAGAACGATCGCTACTGTATCTACTCTTCGATGGATCGCCGGGCGATGACATCCTCCAACTCCTTCCTCAATTCCTCATGGCTTTGCTTGAAAGCAGCCACAGATTCCTCCACCTCCTACTCGCGCTTGATCAGAAGCTTCCTCAAGTCACCCATCAGTTCGTCGATGACCGCTGTCAAAGTCATCCCCGAGGCACTGCTCTGCTCATGCAGCATCTTCCAGCTAGTGGCCTCCTCCTCCTTCTCGATGAGAACCTTGAGGAGCTTCGCATTGTCACCCATGAGTTGCTCGACGAGGCCAGTCTCCTTGTCAACCTAGGCATCGCTGAACTTGAGTAGCTTCATCAAGCTGTCGACCAGCTCCTGCTGCTTAATGATGCCAGCGAGAATGTCGTTGTCGCTGGCCAAGGACTTCAGCAACACCAGCTCATCGTGATCGCCGATGCGGCGAGTGCGCTTGTGATAGCCCTCGCGTGCCTGTGAGAGCTCGTTCGAGGGCTCCGCGGCGCGCCAGGGCATCTCTGCTGCTACTGCCGCTTTGAAGCGGGACCTCTCTAGTGCTTCCGCGGCCTTGGTCTTTGCTTCCTGGTTATATTCCCACCCGAAACTCCTCCTACCGTTCATGGCGGAACGACTTGACAGGAAAGACCAGTTTTGTAGGTGATGAGGAGAGGAACTATGAAGTAATTTTTGAGTGGGTAGTTTCTATAGCCCGGTGCTAAGTATGAACACATATTAGTTTGATCGGTGTGAACACATATTAGTTTGATCTATGTGAACAGATTTGCAATTACTTATTGCGTTGTAATCTGCAATGTGATGAGAAACAAAGTCAAAATTTCTTGATGGTTCTGGGTCCACAAAGCCCTATTTTTGTTGTTCTGTCTCATCGCAAACAGTTCTTTTGGATCAACCGTATACCACACATCGGAAGCCCGAAACATGGACCCTTGTTCTCAGATGTACGTGTACATGTCTACCCACTATCACACATGGTCATGATATCACCATCGTGTGCTATGGATGCACCGTCGCATCTCCCACGGGGTACTAGAAGGTTGACCACATGGTTGCTCGCCTGGCGTCCCTGCTTTTTTTTGTGGGTCTGTGGCGTCCCTGCGCGCGCTCTGCTCGCTCTTGAGGCAAATTTACAATGGAAACGGTTAATAATTGTCTTACATAGTCAGAATAATTTGAAATGCCACATGCGGTAAGGCACAAAACACTCATGACCTACTTATGCATACAATTATAATAAAATATAGGCTAAAAATCTGAGTCAGCGGCCTTCCAACGACGGTCTTCTCGGACTCCATGATCAGCATATCTCCCTTGCTGCCGTTCATTATGTGTAACTTACTAATCAACGCACACGAGTACTCGCAGACGCATCGTGTTCGATACTCCTAGCCACCGCAAGCAACTAGTTTGCATTTTTCAAAGTTTTTTGTACGAACAGAATCACACACGAACTTACTATAGTAACCATTTGTGTTATAATTTCTCATCCCAAACAGTTCATTCGAGTGGGCCGTTTGCTGCGTATCACACACATCTGGTTTACACAAATCGTTTGTGTTCTTTTGGCTGATCGCAAATGCTGCATATCACACACATCATGTTAAGATGAACCGTTTCCATTCTGTTGCCTAATCAAAAACAATTTCTCCAAGTTAACCTATGCCGTATATCACACATACCTTGATCTGGCTGACCATTTCTGTTGCATTCCCTAATAGCACACAGTTCATCAGAGGGAACTGTATGCCGTATACCAAACACACATTGATATGGCTGCCTATTTCTGTTGTTCTTCCTCATCACAAACAGTTCTGCTGGATCAACTGTATGCCCTGCATCACACACACAACTAAAATCTGGACCGTGTTTGATGCATCCGTCATCACAAACATTTTGCACATTTTTGATAGTTTTATTACACCACCATTTGCGATTATTGCATCGCACACAGTTTCTCAAAGGGTCTCTGATCGTAGTGTCGCGTTAGCAGCATCCTACAGTAGTGATGTCACTCAAGGATAAGGAGGAGCTCCACAACAAGTCAAGTGGTGCATGCCAAGCTTCAAGTGAGGCTCCTACAACTTCAAGTGACAAGCAAGTACCAATGAGGAATTAAGCCTAATGGTGAAACTTCGACAAATTCCACAAGAATAGAAACAAAGAGAGAAGCTCCAGCTCAAGGCACTATGAGCAAAGATCATCAAGTCATGACCAAAATTGCTAAAATTGTGGAAGACCTGGAAACTACTCTAATGAGTGTACGACACCTCACAAGAAAAAATACTCCCCTAGAAGGAAAAGTAGAAGAGATGAATCACCTCATAGAGAGAGAGAGAGAGGAGGAGGAGTAGAGATGATCGTTACGAACGATGACCTTCTCGAAGAAACAAGGAATTGGAAGGGAAATACAAGTCAACATAGAGCTAATCTAGAAGAACACATCAAGCTCATGTTGGTGAATGGGTTTCCGGCTCCGACTTCGATAACCACTCCGACTCTGACTTTAGTCAAGATGAAGGTGTTGCCGGACTTGCTCTAGTATCATCCAACTCCCACGACATACTTGATTGACCAAATGAAGGAATTGCAACATGCTTCATGGCTAAAGGTCCCAAGGTATCACGCCCCGAGTATCTTGATTTCAATAGTGATGAGGATGATTTGTGCTACCTCTTGAGCACTGCGTTGGTTTTCCCTTGAAGAGGAAAGGGTCATGCAACAAAGTAGCATAAGTATTTCCCTCAGTTTTTGAGAACCAAGGTATAAATCCAGTAGGAGGCTCCTCAAAAGTCCCATGCACCTACACAAACCAACAAGAACCTCGCAACCAACATGATAAAGGGGTTGTCAATCCCTTCACGGTAACTTGCGAAAGTGAGATCTGATAGAGATAATATGATAAGATAAATATTTTTGGTATTTTTATGATATAGATTGGAAAATAAAAGATGCAAATAAAAGTAGATGGAAAACTTATATGATAAAAGATAGACCCTGGGGCCATAGGTTTCACTAGTGGCTTCTCTCAAGATAGCATAAGTATTACGGTGGGTGAACAAATTACTGTCGAGCAATTGATAGAAAAGCGCATAGTTATGAGATTATCTAGGCATGATCATGTATATAGGCATCACGTCCGTGACAAGTAGATCGAAATGATTCTACATATACTACTACTACTCCACACATCGACCAACTCCTGCCTCCATCTAGAGTATTAAGTTCATAAGAACAAACTAACGCATTAAGTAAGATGACATGATGTAGAGGGATAAACTCAAGCAATACGATATAAACCCCATCTTTTATCCTCGATGGCAATGATGACCCACAACTGTAGGGGATATATCATAGTCCTTTCGATAAGTAAGAGTGTCGAACCCAACGAGGAGCAGAAGGAAATGATAAGCGGTTTTCAGTAAGGTTTTCTACAAGCACTGAAATTGTAGGTGATAGATAGTTTTGTGATAAGATAAATAGTAATGAGTAACAAGTAAACAAAGTAAATAAAGTGCAGCAAGGTGGCCCAATCCTTTATGTAGCAAAGGATAAGCCTTGACAAATTCTAATAATGAGAAAGGAGCTCCCGAGGACACATGGGAATTATCGTCAAGCTAGTTTTCATCACGCTCATATGATTCGCGTTCGGTACTTTGATAATTTGATATGTGGGTGGACCGGTGCTTGGGTACTGCCCTTACTTGGACAAGCATCCCACTTATTATTAACCCCTATTGCAAGCATCTGCAACTACAACAAAGGTATTAAGGTAAACCTAACCATAGCATGAAACATGTGGGTCCAAATCAGCCCCTAACGAAGCAACGCATAAACTAGGGTTTAAGCTTCTGTCACTCTAGCAACCCATCATCTACTTATTACTTCCCTATGCCCTCCTCTAGGCCCAATAATGGTGAAGTGTCATGTAGTCGACGTTCACATGACACCACTAGAGGAGAAGACAACATACATCTCATCAAAATATCGAACGAATACCAAATTCACATGACTACTAATAGCAAGACTTCACCCATGTCCTCAGGAACAACCGTAAATACTCACAAAGCATATTCATGTTCATATTCAGAGCTGTAATAATATGCATTAAGGATCTGAAGATATGATCTTCCACCAAGTAAACCAATAAGTATCAACTACAAGGAGTAATCAACACTACTAGCAACCCACAGGTACCAATTTGTGGTTTTGGATACAAGATTGGATACAGAGATGAACTAGGGTTTGAGAGGAGATGGTGTTGGTGAATATGTTGATGGAGATTGACCCCCTCCCAATGAGAGGATTGTTGGTGATGACGTTGGTGATGACTTCCCCCTCCCAGAGGGAAGTGTCCCTGGCAGAACAGCTCTGCCAGAGCCCTAGATTGGTTCCGCCAAGGTTCCGCCTCGTGGCGGCGGAGTTTCATCCTGTAAGCTTGCCCACGATTTTTTCCAGGGTGAAAGCGATCATATATCAGAAGATGGACATCGAAGGCCCACTAGGGGGCCCAGGAGATAGGGGCGCCCTATAGGGGGGGCTGTCTCCTGGACAGGGTGTGGGCCCCCTGGTGTATTTGTTTCGCTCAGAAATTCTTATTAATTCCAAAAAGTTGTTTCGTGGAGTTTCAGGACTTTTGGAGCTGTGCAGAATAGGTTTCCAACATTTGCTCCTTTTCCAGCCAGAATTCCAGCTGCCGGCATTCCCCCTCTTCATGGTAAACCTTGTAAAATAAGAGAGAATAGCCATAAGTATTGAGATATAATGTGTAATAACAGCCCATAATGCAATAAATATTGATATAAAAGCATGATGCAAAATGGACGTATCAACTCCCCCAAGCTTAGACCTCGCTTGTCCTCAAGCGGAAGCCGATATCGAAAAATATGTCCACATGTTTAGAGATAGAGGTGTCGATAAAAATAAAATACGAACATGAGGGCATCATGATCATTCTTATAACAACAACATGTATAGATTCCATTATATAATTTCTTATGCTCAAGTAACAATCAATTCACAATATCAAGTATGGTTCACAAACTTCATTAAGAACTAACAAACTATAATCTCAGTCATTGAAGCAATCGCAATTTATCATAACATCAGAAAGAGTCAATAATAGAGCTTTTCAACAAGTCCACATACTCAACTATCATATAGTCTTCTACAATTGCTAACACTCACGCAATACTTGTGGTTATTAAGTTTCAAACGGACACTGAGAAAGATAGGGGCTTATTGTGTTGCCTCCCAACGTATTCACCTTTAGGTGATGTCAACAATAATAGCCCATGCTAACGAACATCCAATTGGATATGTATATCACGATCTTTCAAACACGAGGAGCTTGCCAAAGGATAAAATGAAAAAGGGAAAGGTGAAGATCACCTTGACTCAAGCACAACATAAAAGCATAAATTAAGAACATGAAGTAAAAGATAGGCCCTTCGCAGAGGGAAGCAGAGGTTGTCATGCACTTTTAGGGTTGGATACACAAAATCTTAATACGAAAGAACGTCACTTTATATGTCACTTGTGTATGGACCTTTATTATGCAGTCCGTCCCTTTTATTGCTTCCATAACAAGATCGTATAAAGCTTATTTTCTCCGCACTAATAAGTCATGCATATTTAAGGAGCAATTTCTATTGCTTGCACCGATGAGAACTTACTTGAAGGATCTTACTCAATCCATAGGTAGATATGGTGGACTCTCATGGCAAAACTGGGTTTAATGGTATTGGAAGCACAAGTAGTATCTCTACTTGGTGCTAGGAATTTGGCTAGCATGAGGGGGAAAGGCAAGCTCAACATGTTCGGAAGGTCAATGACAACATACTTTAACTGAGATGTGAGAAAACATAAACCATTACATTGTCTTCCTTGTCCATCGTCAACTCTTTTAGCATGTCATACTTAATGAGTGCTCACATTCATAAAAGATGTCCAAGATAGTGTATTTATATGTGAACCTCTCTTTCCTTATCACTTCCTATTAATTGCAACGATGACCAAAACTACGTTTATCAACTCTCAACAACTTTTATGCCTCATACTTTCTATGTGTGAAGTTATTACTATCCATAAGATCAATATGAACTCTTTTATTCTTTCTATTCTTTCTATTTTTCTCAAAATCATGGCAACAAAGCAAAGCCCTTGACTCAACACTAATCTTTATTACAGATAACTCACGGACTCGATTACAAAAAGAGAGCACTAAGCAAAATTCCAAACTACTTGAAATCAAAACTTCAATCTACTAGATCAAGATACTACTAAAAGGATCGAACTAAATAAAACAGTAAAGATAGGAGTGTGATGGTGATACGATACCGGGGCACCTCCCCCAAGCTTGGCAGTTGCCAAGGGGAGTGCCCATACCCATGTGATTATGTCTCCGGAGGTGATGGAGGTGGTGATGATGATGGTGGATAATGGCACATCGAGCGTAAAAGCTCCTCCAACTTCCGGATAATGCCCTTGAGTCCGGTGATATGATCCTTCAATAAAATATTCTCCTGGGTGAGATACTTATTTTGTATGCGAGCTAACTCAATCATCTGGAAAGCTTCAATCTCAGTCGGAGTAAAAAGGTTAGGTAGGGGTTGAGGGATGTCTTCTTCTTTCACTGTCGGGGCTTGAACCTCCATGGCCTTCTTGATCTCTTCATCCTTGTTAATCTCTTCCGGTTCTTCTCTTTTCAGCTCTATCTTCAATAGCTAAGCATCCTTATCTTCATTGTTGAAGGAGGGTGACGCCATAGGGCTCTAGATCTGTAACAGAGAACAGCTAGAAACGAAAACAGAGGATATTTGCGTGATACGGTGGTCAAAACCTCCGGGAGTATATATAATGAATTTTTACCAACCAAAATACGTAACGTGCAAGAAAATGGAGTCCTGGAGGCACACGAGTTTCCCACGAGACAGGGGGCGCGCCCAGTAAGGGGGGGCGCCCTCCACTCTTATGGGAGCCTTGTGTCCCTTTCGCACTACTTTTTTCTTCCTAAAATTCTTAATTAATCCAAAACTGATAAAAATTGTCATTGGAGTTGTTTTGGAGTCGGTTTACTTACCGTACCACATACCTATTCCTTTTCGGTCTGGAACATTCTGGGAAGTGTCCCTTATGTATTCCTCCGGGGTTACAGTTTCAATAATATTAGTTTTAACATTAATAGGATTACCTGAAATATAGTGTTTCATTCTTTGACCGTTTACCACCCTCGGACTTGTGCCTTCAAAGTTGTTCATCTTTATGGCACCAGAACAATAGACCTCCTTGATAACGTAAGGACCTTCCCATTTTGAGAGAAGTTTTCCTGCAAAAGATCTTAATCAAGAGTTGAATAATAATACATAGTCTCCTACATTAAACTCACGCTTTTGTATCCTCTTATCATGTCAGCATTTGACTTTTTCTTTGAATAGCTTGGCATTCTCATAAGCTTGGGTTCTCCATTCATCAAGTGAGCTAATATCAAACAACCTCTTCTCACCGGCAAGTTTGAAGTCATAATTGATCTCTTTAATAGCCCAATATGCTTTATGTTCAAGTTCAAGAGGTAAATGACATGCTTTTCCATAAACCATCTTATACGGAGACATACCCATAGGATTTTTGTATGCAGTTCTATAAGCCCATAATGCATCATCAAGTTTTTTGGACCAATTCTTTCTAGATCTATTCACAATCTTTTGCAAAATTAATTGAGCTCTCTATTGCTCAACTCTACATGACCACTAGACTGCGGATGATAAGAAGGGTCTACCAAATATAATGGGACAAAAGGCATCTTGTGGAGAACCAAGAACAAGAAAATCAGCAGGGCATTTAACCTTCCCACACAAAACTTCAACATCTCTAACAATCCCAACAGGTTTAATGGTATCCCTATTAGCTAGCTTAATAGTACCATCAATATATTCTAATTCAACGGCTGCAATGTCGTGCATAATTTCTTTATATAAATCATAAGGTATAGCGCTAGCACTAGCACCCATATCACATAAGCCATGATAACAATGTTCTCCTATTTTAACAGAAATAACAGGCATGCCTATGATAGGTCTACGTGTCTTAGTATCTGGCCTAGCAATATTAGCAGTCTCACCATAGAAATAGATAACATGCCCATCTAAATCATCATCCAAGAGATCTTTAACTATAGCAATACTTGGTTCAACATTTATTTGCTTAGGCGGTTTATAAGTCCTAGTATTACTCTTACGAACAATAGTCGAAGTTTTAACATGATCCTTTATCCTAACAGGAAAAGGTGGTTTCTCAACGTAAGTAGTAGGAACAATAGGATCACTATAAGTGATGGTCTTTTCTTCAACTGTAATAGGTGCAACTACTTTAACTTCAATAGGAGGATTATATTTAAACCACTTCTCTTTAGGAAGATCAATGTGAGTAGCAAAAGATTCACAGAAATAAGCTACTATCTTAGAGTCAAGTCCATACTTAGCGCTAAATCCATGAAAAACATCGGTATCCATAAAAGATTTAACACAATCGAACTTAGGTGTCATACCTGACTACTTACCATCGGCGGAACCCCAATCTTCAGAGTTTCATTTAATTCTTTCTAATAAGTCCCATTTGAAATCAATAGTCTTCAGCATATAAGAACCAGCACAGGAAGTATCAAGCAGGTTGCGATTATCAAGAGAAAGCCGAGCATAAATTTTTTGAATAATCATTTCCCGAGAGAGCTCATGATTGGGGCATGAATATAACATTGACTTAAGCCTCCCCCAAGCTTGAGCGATGCTTTCTCCTTCGCGAGGCTAGAAATTATATATGTAATTACGATCACGATGAACAAGATGCATAGGATAGAACTTCTGGTGAAATTCCAACTTCAATCGCTTATAATTCCAAGATCTCGTATCATCACATAGCCTATACCATGTCAATGCATATCCCTTCAAAGATAAAGGGAAGACCTTCCTTTTGACAACATCATCGGGAATACCTGCAAGCTTAAATAATCCACAAACTTCATCCACAAAGATAAGGTGTAAATCGGGATGCAATGTTCCATCTCCTACAAATGGATTAGCTAGCACTTTCTCTATCATACCCGAAGGAAATCTCAAAATAAATATTTTCATAAAGTTCAGTAGGTTCAGGAGCAACTCTTTGCTCTTCTGGTTGGGGTGAAGATACCCCAAACAACCCCCTCAAAGGATTAGTTTCCATAGTGACAAGTAACAGAAAATTTCAGCACACTATATAAATGTTTCCTTACCAAGTTCCACTCACCAAAAGAGCTACACTCCCCGGCAACGGCGCTAGAAAAGAGTCTTGATGACCCACAAGTGTAGGGGATCTATCATAGTCCTTTCGATAAGTAAGAGTGTCGAACCCAACGAGGAGCAGAAGGAAATGATAAGTGCTTTTCAGTAAGGTTTGCCACAAGCACTGAAATTGTAGGTGATAGATAGTTTTGTGATAAGATAAATAGTAACGAGTAACAAGTAAATAAAGTAAATAAAGTGCAGAAAGGTGGCCCAATCCTTTATGTAGCAAAGGATAAGCCTGGACAAATTCTAATAATGAGAAAGGAGCTCCCGAGGACACATGGGAATTATCGTCAAGCTAGTTTTCATCACGCTCATATGATTCGCGTTCGGTACTTTGATAATTTGATATGTGGGTGGACCGGTGCTTATGTACTGCCCTTACTTGGACAAGCATCCCACTTATGATTAACCCCTATTGCAAGCATCCGCAACTACAACAAAAGTATTAAGGTAAACCTAACCATAGCATGAAACATGTGGGTCCAAATCAGCCCCTAACGAAGCAACGCATAAACTAGGGTTTAAGATTCTGTCACTCTAGCAACCCATCATCTACTTATTACTTCCCTATGCCCTCCTCTAGGCCCAATAATGGTGAAGTGTCATGCAGTCGACGTTCGCATGACACCACTAGAGGAGAAGACAACATACATCTCATCAAAATATCGAACGAATACCAAATTCACATGACTACTAATAGCAAGACTTCACCCATGTCCTCAGGAACAAACGTAACTATTCACAAAGCATATTCATGTTCATAATCAGAGGTGTAATAATATGCATTAAGGATCTGAACATATGATCTTCCACCAAGTAAACCAATAAGTATCAACTACAAGGAGTAATCAACACTACTAGCAACCCACAGGTACCAATTTGTGGTTTTGGATACAAGATTGGATACAAGAGATGAACTAGGGTTTGAGAGGAGATGGTGCTGGTGAAGATGTTGATGGAGATTGACCCCCTCCCAATGAGAGGATCGTTGGTGATGGCGTTGGTGATGATTTCCCCCTCCTGGCAGGAAGTGTCCCCAGTAGAAAAGCTCTGCCAGAGCCCTAGATTGGTTCCGCCAAGGTTCCGCCTCCTGGCGGCGGAGTTTCGTCCCGTAAGCTTGCCCACGATTTTTTCCAGGGTGAAAGCGATGATATATCAGAAGATGGACATCGAAGGCCCACCAGGGGGCCTAGGAGATAGGGGTGCGCCCTATAGGGGGGCGCCCCCTGTCTCCTGGAAAGGGTGTGGGCCCCCTGGTGTATTTCTTTCGCTCAGAAATTCTTATTAATTCCAAAAAGTTGTTTCATGGAGTTTCAGGACTTTTGGAGCTGTGCAGAATAGGTTTCCAACGTTTGCTCCTTTTCCAACCAGAATTCCAGCTGTCGGTATTCCCCCTCTTCATGGTAAACCTTGTAAAATAAGAGAGAATAGACATAAGTATTGAGATATAATGTGTAATAACAGCCCATAATGCAATAAATATTGATATAAAAGCATGATGCAAAATGGACGTATCAGGCAACAATACAATACGTGCCTTGCTACCCCTGCTGTCACTGGGAAAGGACACCGCAAGATTGAACCCAAAGCTAAGCACTTCTCCTATTGCAAGAAAGATCAATCTAGTAGGCCAAACCAAACTGATAATTCGAAGAGACTTGCAAAGATGACCAATCACACATAAAATAATTCAGAGAAGATTCAATTATTTCTCATAGATAAACTTGATCATAAACCCACAACTCATCGGATCTCGACAAACACACCGCAAAAAGAGTTACATCGAATAGATCTCCATGAAGATCAAGGAGAACTTGGTATTGAGATTCAAAGAGAGAGAAGAAGCCATCTAGCTAATAACTATAGACTCGAAGGTCTATTGTAAACTACTCACAACTCATCGGAGAGGCCTTGGAGATGATGTAGAGGCCCTCCATGGTCGATTCCCCCTCCGGCAAAGCACCGACGAAGGATCCAAGATGGGATCTCGCGGATACAGAAGGTTGCGGCAGTGGAAATAATTTCTCGTGGTGCTCCTGGATGTTTTCGGGGTACGTGGATATATATATGAGGAAGAAGTAGGTCAGTTGACGCTCGAGGGGCCCACGAGGGTGGGGGTGCGCCCAACCCTAGGGGCGCGTCGGGCACCCTTGTGGCCACCTCGTTTTTTGCTTGACGACCACTCCAAGTCCCCTGGATTGCATTTGTTCCAAAAAGATTGCTCCCGAAGGTTTCATTCCGTTTGGACTCCGTTTAATATTCATTTTCTTCGAAACACTAAATAGGCAAAAAAACAGCAATTCGGGCTCTGGTTAGTAGGTTAGTCCCAAAAATGATATAAAAGTGTAAAGTAAAGCCCATAAACATCCAAAACGGGTAATATAATAGCGTGGAACAATCAAAAATTATAGATACGTTGGAGACGTATCAATTTGCTAGGTGATGTTGATTTGCTTGTTGATAAAACTAGCGATGTGACCTATAATGAACTTGCTAGTACTCTTGATAGTCAAGATGAAACGAATGACAATGCTAAGAAGGAGATTGAACGTCAAACTATAAGAACTAAACACTCTGAAGTTAGCTCATGAAACAACTCAAGAAGATCGTAGAGAGCTTCTAAGAACTCATGAGAAGGTACGCTCCGAGAAGCTAAATTTAGAGCAAGAGCATGTGCTTCTTAAAGCAATCAATGATGATCTTCGAAAGAAGAGTTCTTCTTACATTGCCCAACATCTCCTCTTGTCTACTTTTATGCCACAAGTTAAATCTACTCAAGCTAGTAACAAGAGTAAGAAAGGATCTTCATCTAGTAGTAACAATAACAATGCTAAATCCAGTATTGTAGTTTCTAGTAGTTCTCTTGATTCCACTAATGATTCTCTTAGCCAAGTTACACTTGTGCAAGAGAAAACTTTATTCAAAGGAATTATAGGGAAAGGTGTTTACAATAGTCTTGTTGGGAGTAAGCTATTTGAGGAAATTGTACGCAAGCAAGAGAGACACTGGAAGAATCAAGGTATTGGTATTGAACAAAAGTTCGATGCCAATGGAGTTGAATGGGAAGAAGATGAATACCTGATAACCCACAAGTATAGGGGATCACAACACTTTTCGAGGGTAGAGTATTCAACCCAAATTTATTGATTCGACACAAGGGGAGTCAAAGAATATTCTCAAGTATTAGCAGTTGAGTTGTCAATTCAACCACACCTGGATAACTTAGTATCTGCAGCAAAGTATTTAGTAGCAAAGTAGTATGGAAGTAAATGGTAACAGTAGCAAAAGTAGCAGTAGCAGTTTTGTAGTAACTGTAACAGTGGCAACGGTAAAGTAACTAAGCAAAGCACAATATGTGAAAGCTTGTAGGCATTGGATCAGTGATGGATAATTATGTCGGATGCGATTCCTCATGTAATAGTTATAACACAGGGTGACACAGAACTAGCTCAAGTTCATCAATGTAATATAGGCATGTATTCCGAATATAGTCATACGTGCTTATGGAAAAGAACTTGCATGGCATATTTTGTCCTACCCTCTCGTGGCAGCGGGGTCCTAATGGAAACTAAGGGATATTAAGGCCTCCTTTTAATAGAGTACCAGACCAAAGCATTAACACATAGTGAATACATGAACTCCTCGAACAACGGTCATCACCGAGAAGTATCCCGATTATTGTCACTTCTGGGTTGTCGGATCATAACACATAATAGGTGACTATAGACTTGCAAAATAGGATCAAGAACTCACATATATTCATGAAAACATAATAGGTTCAGATCTCAAATCATGGCACGCGGGCCCTAGTGACAAGCATTAAGCATAGCAGAGTCATAGCAACATCAATCTCAGAACATAGTGGGTACTAGGGATCAAACCCTAACAAAACTAACTCGATTACATGGTAAATATCATCCAACCCATCACCGTCCAGCAAGCCTACAATGGAATTACTCACGCACGACAGTGAGCGTCATGAAATTGGTGATGGAGGATTGTTGATGATGACGACAGCTACGAATCCCCCTCTCCGGAGCCCCGAACGGACTCCAGATCAGCCCTCCCGAGAGAGATTAGGGCTTGGTGGCGGCTCCGTATCATAAAACGCGATGAAACTTTCTGTCTGATTTTTTTCTCCGCGAAAGCAAATATATGGAGTTGGAGTTGAGATTGGTGGACGTCCAAGGGGCCCACGAGGTAGGGGCGCGCCCTAGGGGAGGGGCCGCGCCCCCCACCTTCGTGGACAGGGTGTGGACCCCCTGACGATGATTCTTTTGCTAGTATGTTTTATTTATTCTGAAAAGTTGCTTCATGGATTTTCAGGTCATTCTGAGAACTTTTATTTCTGCACAAAAATAACACCATGACAGCTCTGCTGAAAATAGCGTCAGTCCGGGCTAGTTCCATTCAAATTATGCAAGTTAGAGTCCAAAACAAGGGTAAAAGTGTTTGGAGAAGTAGATACGACGGAGACGTATCAACTCCCCCAGGCTTAAACCTTTGCTTGTCCTCAAGCAATTCAGTTGACAAACTAAAAGTGATAAAGAAAAACTTTTACAAACTCATGTAAAGTCAGCATTCAAGCTTTCAGCAAAGATTATGAACTAACCACATTCACAATAACACTTAGGTTTCATGTTTACTCATATCAATGGCATAATCAACTAGTGAGCAATAATAATAAATCTCGGATGACAACACTTTATCAAAACAATCATAATATGATATAACAAGATGGTATCTCGCTAGCCCTTTCTGAGACCGCAAAACATAAATGCAGAGCACCTTTAAAGATCAAGGACTGACTAAACATTGTAATTCATGGTAAAAGAGATCAAGTCATAGTCATACCCAATATAAACTAATACTAATGCATGCAAATGACAGCGGTGCTCTCTAGCGGGTGCTTTTTAATAAGATGGTGATGACCCAACATAAAAGTAAATAGATAGGCCCTTCGCAGAGGGAAGCAGGGATTTGTAGGGGTGCCAGAGCTCGATTTTGAAATAGAGATAAATAACATTTTGAGCGGTATACTTTCACTGTCAACATAACAACTAAGAGATCTCGATATCTTACATGCTACACACATTATAGGCGGTTCCCAAACAGAATGGTAAAGTTTATACTCCCCCGCCACCAACAAGCATCAATCCATGGCTTACCCGAAACAACGGATGCCTCCAACTAACAACAATCCTGGGGGAGTTTTGTTTAATTATTTTGATTTGATTTGAGCATGGGACTAGGCATCCCGGTAACCAGCCATTTTCTCGTGAATGAGGAGCGGAGTCCACTCCTCTTGAGAATAACCCACCTAACAGGGAAGATACAGAAAACCCTAGTTGATACATGAGCTGTTCAAGCATACAAAACAGAATTTCATTTGAAGGTTTAGAGTTTGGCACATACAAATTTACTTGGAACGGCAGGTAGATACCGCATATAGGAAGGTATGGTGGACTCATATGGAATAACTTTGGGGTTTATGGAGTTTGGATGCACAAGCAGTATTCCCTCTTAGTACAGGTGAAGGCTAGAAAGAGACTGTGAAGCAACCAACTGAGAGAGCGACAACAGTTAGGAACATGCATTAAAATTAATCAACACCGAGTGCAAGCATGAGTAGGATATAATCCACCATGAACATAAATATGTGAAGGCTATATTGATTTTGTTTCAACTACATGCGTGAACATGTGCCAAGTCAAGTCACTCGAATCATTCAAAGGAGGATACCACCCTATCATACCACATCACAACCATTTTAATAGCATGTTTTCATGCAAGGTAAACCATTATAAGCTCTTAGCTAATTAAGCATGGCATAAGCAACTATAATCTCTAATTGTCATTGCAAACATGTTTATTCATATATAATAGGCTGAATCAAGAACGATGAACTAATCATATTTACAAAAACAAGAGAGGTCGAGTTCATACCAGCTTCTCTCATCTCAATCAGTCCATTATATATCGTCATTATTGCCTTTCACTTGCACAACCAAACAGTGTGGATAATAATAATAGTGCACGTGCATTGGACTAAGCTGGAATCTGCAAGCATTCAATTCAAGGGAGAAGACAAGGTAATATGGGCTCTTGGTTAAATCAACAATATGCATATAAGAGCCACTCAACATTTTCATTAAGGTCTTCTCCTCTCGACACCCAAAGGAAGGAAAAGAAAATAAAACTATTTACACGGGAAAGCTCCCAACAAGTAAAAGAAGAACGAGAAATCTTTTTGGGTTTTGACTTAATTACTACTACTACAAGCATGGAAAGTAAACTAACTATTTTTTTTGGGTTTTTCTTAAAGTTTATCAAACACACAAGAAGAATACTAGAAAAAGAAAATAAACTAGCATGGATAGTACAATGAAAAAGTATGAGCACCGACAACTAGAGTGAGTGTGTGAACATGAATGTAATGTCGGTGAGAAATACGTACTCCCCCCAAGCTTAGGCTTTTGGCCTAAGTTGGTCTATGGCCATGGGTAGCCTGGCTGATATCCAAAGTTGTAACTGGGGTCATACTGAGATGTGTCATCAGACTGCCACTGGCTGGCGATCTCCTCCGGATCCCATTGATAACTAGATGGTCGATAGGGGTCAAGTGGTGGTTCCAGCTCAGGCTCTAGAGCTGATGTCTGGCCATGGAGCGCATAGACGGCCTCCGGCAAGACGAGGTAAGGGCCTGCAGTTAAATCAAACAAAGAGGGAGCAGGCAAGATAATAGTCTCATTGTGTTTCTTATGAAATCTCAAATTATACAAAAGCATCTTATCATCATTTTTAACAATAAACTCATGTGCTACCATGCTCTTATAATCTATAAAAGTAGGGGGCAACAGCTTTTCCTCTTTCTCAAAATGCCTAATAGGTACCCTGAAATGTTTAGCAAGACGTGAAGCATAGATACCTCCAAAGATGGGGCCCTTTGTACGGTTCAGACTTAATCGTTCGGCAATAATAGCGCCCATACTAACAAAGTTATCATGAAATAAAGCATGAAACAAAATAATAATATCCGGGACACTAAGATTTTCAAAGTTCCCGCGACCAATTAAGCATCTACTAGCAAATATTGCAAAGTAACGTAGGACAGGAAAGTGTATGCTAGTAAGTTTTGCATCGAAAACCTTCCTCGTTTCGCCTACAATAATAGTGTCAATAAATCCATCCACATCTATACGATGTGGTTCCTCTAAGCTGCCCCCGAAGGGTATTTTGCAGACCATACAAAATTTATATAGTGACATCTCCCTAGGCATATCATATAAATGAAACTCTACTGAAGGAGGTGATTTCTTAGGATAAAAGTAGAAATTTTGCACGAAAGTATTGGTGAGTAAGATATACTGTTCGATCTGGTCATGGAGGAAGTCGGTGAGGCCCACATTATCAGCCAACAAATAAAAATCATCATGAATCCCGTCTACTCTTAATAAATTATCACAGGGCCATTCACACGGTCGTACTTCCGCCACACGAGGGAGATTGTACTTGGGCTTCTGATTCTCCTTAGCTTGTTTATCCTTAGAACCTTGGCTAGAAGAGCCCCTCAAAAGAATCTCTTCATCTTTTTCTGAAAAATTTCTGAAATTTTTAGTAACTCAAAATAAAAGTGAACCAAACTCAATAAAATTGATAGCAACTACTCCCACAAGTGCCTAGAGACTATATCATGCGTTAGAATTACTTGGGACCATATAAATTTGACATGCCTGCTCAAGAACAGGGTCACCTAGGAAGCAAAAATTTGCAATGAATAAAGCACTAGAACAAAAACTAATTGGACCATTGGAGGAGTCACATACCAAGGAACAATTCCCCAAAGCAGTTTTGTGAATGGAGCTTTGAGCAAGGAGATCGAAAATGGCAGCAAAATGAGTTAGAACTCGTGCTTGAGCTGGATGGTGATTTTTTTGGGAGGAAGAAGAAGTGCATGGTTACAGGAATAAGTGGAGGGGGAGCCACCATGGGCCCACGAGGCAGGGGGGCGTGCCCTGTAGGGGTGGGCGCGCCCTGGGCCCTCGTGGCCAGGTACTTTCTCCCCCTGTTGTGTTCTCAGTGCCAGATATTCTCAAATATTCCAGAAAAAATCATATTAAATTGGCAGGGCATTTGGAGAACTTTTATTTTGGGGTATTTTTATTGCATGAATAATTCAGAAAATAGACAGAAAATACTATTTTTGCTTTATTTATTCTAAATAACAGAAAGTAAAAAGAGGGTACAGAAGGTTGTGCCTTCTAACTTCATCCATCTCCTGATCATCAAAAGGAATCCACTAACAAGGTTGATCAAGTCTTGTTAACAAACACATTCCGAATAACATAGAACCGGAGAAATTTCGAATAACACTAGGTTACCTCAACGGGGATATGAACATCCCCAATAATAAGAATATCATATTTCTTCTTGACAGTAGGAAGAGGAAATTCAAAACCTCCAATAATGATTGATGGAATTTTTCCAATAGAATTGATACTATGAACTTGAGGTTGTTTCCTTGGAAAGTGTACCGTATGTGCATTACCATTAACATGAAAAGTGACATTGCCTTTGTTGCAATCAATAACAGCCCCTGCGGTATTCAAAAAGGGTATACCATGGATAATCGACATACTATCATCCTCGGGAATATCAAGAATAACAAAGTCCGTTAAGATAGTAACGTTTGCAACCACAACATGCACATCCTATACCGGCAGGTATAGCAGTTGATTTGTCAGCCATTTGCAAAGATATTTTAGTAGGTGTCAACTTATTCAATTCAAGTCTATGATATAAAGAGAGAGGCATAACACTAACACTGGCTCCAAGATCACATAAGGCAGTTTTAACATAGTTTCTTTTAATGGAGCATGGTATAGTTAGTACCCCTGGATCTCCAAGTTTCTTAGGTATTCCACCCTTAAAAGTATAATTAGCAAGCATGGTGGAAATTTCAGCTTCTAGTATCTTTCTTGTATTTGTAATAATATCCTTCACCTATTTAGCATAAGGATTTACTTTAAGCATATTAGTTAAGCGCATGCGTAATAAGATAGGTCTAATCATTTCAGCAAAGCGCTCAAAATCCTCATCATCCTTTTTCTTGGATGGCTTAGGAGGAAAACACATGGGTTTCTGAACCCATGGTTCTCTTTCTTTACCGTGCTTCCTAGCAACAAAGTCTCTCTTATCATAACGTTGATGCTTTGATTGTGGGTTATCAATATCAACAGCAGGTTCAATCTCTACATCATTATTATTGCTAGGTTGAGCATCAACATGAACATTATCGTTAACATTATCACTAGGTTCATGTTCATAATCAGATGTTTTAGCATCAGAAATAGAAATATCATTGGGATACTCAGGTGTGTCTACAACAGGTTCACTAGAAGCATGCAAAGTCCTATCATTTTTCTTTTTCTTCTTTTTAGAAGGACTAGGTGCATCTAAATTATTTCTTTGAGAGTCTTGCTCAATTCTCTTAGGGTGGCCTTCAGGATACAAAGGTTCCTAAGTCATTTTACCCGTTCTAGTAGCCACTCTAACAGCAAAATCATGTTTATTATTTAATTCATCGAGCAAATCACTTTGAGCTTTAAGTACTTGTTCTGCTTGAGTGGTAACCATAGAAGCATATTTACTAATGAGTTTAAGTTCACCTTTAACTCTAGCCATATAATCACTCAGGTGTCCAATCATGTAAGCATTACTTTTTAATTGTCTACCAACATAAGCATTAAAGTTTTCTTGTCTTAGCCATAAAGTCATCAAATTCATGAAACTTACTAGATGGGATTTCAACTTTATCATATCTATAGAGAGAATTTACCTTTACTACCTGTGTCGCGTTATCAAGACCATGTGTTTCTTCAATAGGTGGTATATTAAGACCATGTATTTCTTCAACAGGAGGTAAATTCTTAACATCTTCACCTTTAATACCTTTCTCTTTCATAGATTTCTTTGCCTCTTGCATATCTTCAGGACTAAGAAATAGAACTCCCCTTTTCTTCGGAGTTGGTTTAGGAGTTGGCTTAGGAATTGGCTCAGGAGGTGGCTCAGGAAGTGTCCAATTACTTCATTAGTCAACATTTATTCAATAGCAATTCAGCTTGATCGACTATTCTTTCCCTGAAAACACAACCAGCACAACTATCCAAGTGGTCCTTGGAAGCATTGGTTAGTCCATTATAAAAGATATCAAGTATTTCATTTTTCTTAAGAGAATGATCAGGCAAAGCATTAAGTAACTGGAGAAGCCTCCCCCAAGCTTGTAGAAGACTCTCTTCTTCAATTTGCACAAAATTATATATTTCCCTCCAAGCAGCTTGTTTCTTATGAGCAGGGAAATATTTAGCAGAGAAGTAATAAATCATATCCTGGGGACTACGCACACAACCAGGATCAAGAGAATTAAACCAAGTTTTAGCATCACCCTTTACTGAGAATGGAAATATCTTAAGGATCTAATAGTAGCGAGATTTCGCATCATTAGTGAACAAGGTGGCTATATCATTTAACTTAGTAAGATGTGCCACAACAGTTTCAGATTCATAGCCGTAAAAAGGATAAGATTAAACCAAAGTAATTATCTCAGGATCGACAAAGAAATCATAATCCTTATCAGTAACAAAGATAGGTGAAGTAGCAAAAGCAGGGTCATATTTCATTCTAGCATTCAGAGTTTTCTGTTTCAGTTTAGCTAATAACTTCTTAAGATCAGATCTATCATTGCAAGCAAAAAAATTTCTAGCAGTTTATTCATCCATAACATAACCCTCTGGAACAACAGGCATTTCATATTTAGGGGGAGAACCTTTATCATCACTATCTTCAATAATATCAGTTTCAAGAATTTCATTCTCTCTAACCCTAGCAAGTTATTCATCAAGATATTCACCTAATGGCACAGTAGTATCAAGCATAGAAGTAGTTTCATCATAAGTATCATGCATAGTAGAAGTGGCATCATCAATAACAGGCGACATATCAGAATTAATAGCAGAAGCAGGTTTAGGTGTCGCAAGCTTACTCATAACAGAAGGAGAATCTAGTGCAGAGCTAGATGGCAGTTCCTTACCTCCCCTTGTAGTTGAGGGATAAATCTTAGTTCTTTCGTTTTTCAAGTTCCTCATAGTGACCAGCAGATATAAATCCCAAGTGACTCAAAGAATAGAGCAATTCTCCCCAGCAACGGTGATAGAAAATAGTCTTGATAACCCACAATTATAGGGGATCGCAACAGTTTTCGAGGGTAGAGTATTCAACCCAAATTTATTGATTCGACACAAGGGGAGCCAAAGAATATTCTCAAGCATTAGCAGTTGAGTTGTCCATTCAACCACACCTGGATAACTTAGTATCTGCAGCAAAGTATTTAGTAGCAAAGTAGTATGGAAGTAATGGTAATAGTAGCAAAAGTAACAATAATAGTTTTGTATAAATTGTAACAGTGGCAACGGTAAAGTAACTAAGCAAAGCACAATATATGAAAAGCTCGTAGGCATTGGATCAGTGATGGATAATTATGTTGGATGCGATTCCTCATGTAGTAGTTATAACATAGGGTGACACAGAACTAGCTCTAGTTCATCAATGTAATGTAGGCATGTATTCCGAATATAGTCATACATGCTTATGGAAAAGACCATGCATGACATCTTTTGTCCTACCCTCCCGTGGCAGCGGGGTCCTAATGGAAACTAAGGGATATTAAGGCCTCCTTTTAATAGAGTACGGGACCAAAGCATTAACACATAGTGAATACATGAACTCCTCAACTACGATCATCACTGAGAAGTATCCCGATTATTGTCACTTCGGGGTTGTCGGACCATAACACATAATAGGTGACTATAGACGTGCAAGATAGGATGAAGAACTCACATATATTCATGAAAACATAATAGGTTCAGATCTGAAATCATGGCACTCGGGCCCTAGTGACAAGCATTAAGCATAGCAAAGTCATAGCAACATCAATCTCAAAACATAGTGGATACTAGGGATCAAACCCTAGCAAAACTAACTCGATTACATGGTAAATCTCATCCAATCCATCACCGTCCAGCAAGCCTACGATGGAATTACTCATGCACGGCGGTGAGCATCATAAAATTGGTGATGGAGGATGGTTGATGATGACGACGGCGACGAATCCCCCTCTCCGGAGCCCCGAACGGACTCCCGATCAGCCCTCCCGAGAGAGATTAGGGCTTGGCGGCGGCTCCATCTTGTAAAACGCGATGAAACTTTCTCTTTGATTTTTTTCTCCGTGAAAGCAAATATATGGAGTTGGAGTTGAGATCGGTGGACGTCCAGGGGGACCACGAGGTAGGGTGCGCGCCCTAGGGGAGGGGGCGCGCCCCCCACCCTCGTGTACAGGGTGTGGGCCCCTTGATGCTGATTCTTTTGCCAGTATTTTTTATTTATTCTGAAAAGTTGCTCCATGGATTTTCAGGTCCGAGAACTTCTATTTTTGCATAAAAATGACACCATGGCAGTTCTGCTGAAAACAACATCAGTACGGGTTAGTTCCATTCAAATTATGCAAGTTAGATTCCAAAACAAGGGCAAAAGTGTTTGGAAAAGTAGATATGACGGAGACGTATCAGTACCCCAAGACGAAGTTTGTTCCTCAACAAGAGAATTATGACCCCACTTCTTTTGAGGGAACACAAGCTCAAGTTGATCTTCCACCATAAGACCACAAGCTAAAAGGCAAGGACAAGCTTCTAGAAGAGATTGACTCATTTGAAGAAGCACCTCATGCTATGGTCAAGTGGGTTCCCAACACTTCATCAAGTTGTACTACATCAAATTCAACCACAACTCCAAGGATTCCCATCAATTTGATGTGGGTCCCAAAGAAGAAGAACTAGAAAGTTCTTGAGGGTGACTCTGCCAACAAACTTCACTCATATTCTTTTTTGGCAACAACGTGTGCAACCAACTTCAACATCTTGCACTAGTACATGGATTCACAAACCCTCTTGTTGGTAAGACAAGGGACAAGGTATTCAATGCATTCATGGACATCGTCATATGTGCATCTCACTCTATGTCTATGGCTATTCTTGTATGTTCCTTGTGGGACTAACACATGTAGGTATTCAAAGTGCAAAACTCAAGGATTGCTCCTAACCCTTGATGGACTACATCAACAATGAGAATCCACATCAACACTATCTACATGAAGTCATCATCGACAAAACCCAAGGTTAGTTCATCTCTCTTTGGGGGGATATCACCTCTAGGGGGAGCTTTGCTCGAAGTCTTGAGCTAAAGCAACTCTAATGGTGTGAACACATTAATGCTTTATGTAAAAGTGGTAACCCCACTTGTGCTTAAACGATGAGTATGACCTATGATCAAATGTTTTCATTTGGCTCCTAAGTAAATATACTCATATGTAGATGACTATGTCATCGCCCATTGCTTGATAGTTGCTAGAATTGGTTGTGCATGTTTGACACATATTTCATTTGCAATCTTATTGTGTGAGCATGTTGGTATGCATATTTCTCATTCGGGGACATCCATTTGTAGTTTGATTGATTTGGTTTATTTGGCAAAATAGATGTACAAGAATGCCTAAGTACCACCCTCTCTTGCTATCTATATCAACTCATCTAAATTCTTTCATGCTATATCACAAAAACTTGAACAAGTATCTTTTAGACCCTCCGAAGTGAGGAGCACTCGGAGCCACCGGTCTAACTTGGGATGGCTTCCAAAACCTTCTAAGTGTTTTTCGGATAGACCAACTTACAACCATCCAATCTCACTGAAACCACTTGGACTGATCCCTTTTTCAATCTCGGAGATACTGATTTGAAATTCTTGGCATCACGGAATTGTAGTGCTCATAGCAGTTACTCATATCGGTGCCACCAATTCGGTCTCACACCGACACCTCACGTGTATATATATCGCGTGGACCATACGTTGAAATTCCACAATAGTTACGACTCCAGCACCCTGCCGCTGCCGTTGCCCATGGTTCCCGGATCATCATCTCGTCTCCAGCGCAACCTCGCCGCCAGATTTCGTCACCGTCAATGGCATTCTTCGCTACTATAGCTGTTGTAGAGGATCTCCACCAAGTTAGGGTGAGATTCGATCCCCTAGTGCTTCAACTTCTGATTCTATGCACTAGAGTACTTGCTCCCACAAATTTCCCACGGATTGAACTTTATATTCCATCAAACGCCGTAGAACTAGATTTGAGTGGAAAAAATTAGGGTTAGGTTTGCGCAGAAATTATCTCGAAAAGACCGAATGGAAAGAATTGGACTCAATGATTTTGCCTCTGGCCATTGCACACTGTATGTCTCGCTTCCACCGAGTGGTACAGATCGGTGAATCCGAGTCTAAGGATTTTGCAGAACCCTAGCTTATTGGAGAGACCGAAACACACCTTATCCCGACCGAGTCTGTGTGGCCAAATTTCTGTTATAGCTTCGGTGCTACCGAAATTATCTTCTCGGTGATTCCAAAAAAATTCCTGTGAAAACCTAAAACTGAAGTTTTTACTCAAAATTGTAGCAAAATTTTGTATTTTTGTGATGCTCATCCATTCCACTCTACCCCATCCAATTCACAGGTGTCAGCATGTCAGATGCAAGTGAGAATCAAAATAGGTCAAGGGAGGAGGATATTGATTTCAGTGGAGGCTCTAGTCCTAATGGAAGTTTCTATGAGGGAGAGGGGAGTTCTCCAAAGGAAGCCACTTGGTCCAAAAAATAAGAAAACTTTTGATGATGAGGATGAGGATTTTGTTGCAGAAGAAGCCACCTCCAAGAAGCCAAAGAAAGTTGTGCTTGCAAAAGAGTATGGTACTGCTGCAAGCACCAGGCCATCTGCTAGCTCCAACGAGAGAACTATTGTGAGGAAGGTTCCTGTTTCGAAGAAAGACAAGATCTAAGAGGATGTAGAGAAGGATCCAACCAAGAAAAGGAAGGCTAGTTCGTGTTGTTGGTAGACGACCATCCATGTATGAAGATCCAGATGAGCATGAGGAAGAGGAAGAGCCAGTTGCTAACCCACCTCCTACCAAGAAGCCCAAGCTCTTCGCTGATGCTATGTGATACGTCTCCAAACATATCCATAATTTATGAAGTATTCATGCCATGTTTACAACAATTTTATATAGTTTTGGTATGATTTGATTAGAACTAACCTGGGCTGACGTTTTTTAGCGGAACTATCATGGTGTCATTTTTTGTGCCGAAATAAAAGTTCTCGGAATGGGCTGAAATTTACTATGATTTTTTATGGACCAAAAGAGACCCCCCAAAGCACTGGAGCTGGGCCAGGAAGTGGCCAAGGGAACCACAAGCCTGGGGGGCGCAACCGCCCACTAGGGCGCACCCCGAGCTTGTGGGCCTCTCAGGCACCCCCCGGTGTGAGGCCGGTGCCAAAAATTCCTATAAATACCCAAACCCCACAAAAAGAACCCTAGATGAGAAGTTACGCCGCTGGAAGCCTCTATATCCATGAAAACTCAATTGGGGCCCTATTCCGGCACCCTGTTGGAGGGGGAAATCATCACTGGAGGCCACCATGATGAGGAGGGAGTAGTCCACCCTCGGGGCTGAGGGTATGTACTGGTACCTATGTGTTTGATCTCTCTCTCTCTCTCTCGTATTCTTGATTTGGCACGATATTGATGTACCGCGAGCTTTGTTAATATAGTTGGATCATATGGTGTTTCTCCCTCTCTATCTCGTGTTGATTAATTGAGTTTTACCTTTGAGGTTTCACTATTATAGGATTGAATAGTTTTATGGATTTGAGAACACTTGATGTATGTCTTGCATATGAATATCCATGGTGAGAATGGGGTATTATATTGATTCACTTGATGTATGTTCTGGCACTCAACTCGCGGATTCCCGAGCGGACATTGGGGTAATCTACGCATAGGGGTTGATGCACGTTTTCGTCCTACTTTCTCCGGTAGAAATCTTTGGGCACTCTTTGAAGTTCTTTGTGTTGGATTGAATATTATGAATGTGAAGTTGTTTGATGCATATAGTATAACCAACTCACGGATACTTGTGGTGACATTGGAGTATCTAGGTGACATTAAATTGATTGATGTGTATCATATGGTGTTATTTTAGTACAAACTCTAGGGTTGTTTGTGACACTTATAGAAATATCTCAATAGATTGATCAGAAACGATAACTTTGAGGTGGTTTCGTACCCTACAAAAAATTTCATCTTATGTTCTCTGCTAGATAAGAACTTTGGAGTGATTCTTTGTCACACATTGAGGGATTGTTATATGATTCAATTATGTTAGCACTGTTGAGAGATTGCACTGGTGAAAGTATGAACCCTAGGCCTTGTTTCTAAGCATTGCAATACCGTCTGTGCTCTGTTTTATCACTCTTGCTGTTTTTATATTTTCAGATTACAAAAACCTATATCTACTATCCGTAATACACTTGTATCACCATCTCTTTGCCGAACTAGTGCACCTCTACAGTTTACCATTGTATTGGGTTTGTTGAGGACGTAAGAGATTTCTTGTATTTGATTGCAGGGTTGTTTGAGAGGGACCATCTTCATCCTACACCTCCCGAGAATTGATAAACCTTAGGTCATCCACTTGAGGGAAAATTGCTACCAACCTACAAAACGCTGGGCTTGGAGGCACAACACGAGTCTACAAAAATAAGTTGTGTAGTAGACATCAAGCTCTTTTCTGACGCTCTTGCCGGGGAGGTGAGTGCTTGAAGGTATATATTTAGATCTTGCAATTGAATATTTAATTTCTTGTTTTATCACTAGTTTGGTTTATAAAAGAGAACTACAGAAAATGGAAGTGAGGTTGCCTCATATTCTTTGTCTTTATAATGTCTTTCGGGACAATGATGAAGCAGAAAATGGTGCTCAATTGATAGAAGAAGAATTCAATAAAATGTTTGGCATAAAAAACATTGAATGATGAGCATGATTGCAACGTTGTTAGTATGAATTCTTTGAATATCCATGATGCTAATGATATGCAAAGCCATAAGCTTGGGGATGCTATGTTTAATGAAAATGATATTTTTAATCTCCCAAGTTTTGATGTGCAAATTTGTATGATGATTGCATGCTTCCTATTTATAATGATTGCTATATTTATGAAAGTGGGTCTGGACGAGTGTCAACTGTAGGAAGTAATGATCCCACTATTTTGGAGGTTATTGAATTTTTTATAAGGATAAAAGTGGATTTGTTGAGGTCATGAGTTTATTTAGTGATGAATCCACTACTTTGGAAGAGGTTTCAATTGATTGTGACAACAAAGTTGCGATCTATGATGATTATCATGATGACATGTATGCTACAAAGAATAATGATAACCATGAAATTTGTCATCATAATTTCAATGCTCAAATTGATTATGGCAATCAAGTATCTCAAGATAGTTATTTTGTTGAGTTTGCTCCCGCTACTATTCATGCAAATAAATTTGCTTATGTGGAGAGTAATAAAATTTCTATGCTTATTGTAACACCCTGTTTGTTAAGCTATAATAATCCCAGGTTAATGGTGACATGTCATCACTCTTACTGTTGCTAATCCTCCCTTGCAATCAAAGGCCTTTCAAATTTCAAATTCAAATTAAAGTCCAAATTCAAATTTATCAAACATGAAAACCAAAATGTTCGGAGTGTGGCAAATAATCTCTGGATATTTGTCATGTTTAAACCTATATTTTATAAGGTATTTAAAATGCACAAAAATCTATGAAACAGGGGCTAAAACAATTATTAATGCCTTTTAAATAATAAACGAAAGCAACCGTTTTATTTAAGTGCCAAATTATTTTTGGCAGTGCCATAATTACTAATGCTAATTTTGGGACTTGTATTATATTTTATAAAACTAAAAATAAAAAGAAACTAAAAACAAAACAGTAAACATAAAAAGAAAAAGAAAAAGGAAACGTAAAAAGGAAAAATATAAGATAGAAAAAAGAGAAAACACCACTGGGCCTCAGCCCACCAGGTGGCCTAGCTCCCCCTCCCCACGTCGTCTTCACTGTCCTCCTCCTCGCCTCCTCCGTCCTCCCCCAGGACCCACTTGCCCCACTGCTCCTTCTTCCTCTCCGCCCTCGCCCAGATTCCCTTCTACTCGTCGCTCGCCCGAGGCCCCCACGCCCCCGACGCGTCTCCGCCCCACGCTGCTATCGCTGTCCGCTCCCTCATCGGCTCCACCAAGCCACGACGGACCGTCCCCTGCACCAGTGGTGAGGCACCGTGCTCTCCCTCTTCATGTGCTCCCCTCCATTTCCGGTGCCGTAGAACTCTGCCCGTGCCGCACTAACTCGGCTGGTGGCTGCAGTCGTCGCGCGCTCACCGTGACCACGTCTGCGTCCCATACGCCCTCGCACTCAACTGGCTGCGCGCACCTGCACCGACCGCTGTTGCTTACCTCGCTGCACTGCTGGTGCTCGCCTACTGCATCTACCGCTACTGCTTCTGCATGTAGCCACGCCACCTGTTGCCGCTGCTGCTCGCCGCGTTCGGCCGTGCGTCACGCCCGTCTCTCGCCACCCGCACGTCCTGTCTCGTCCCCAGACCGCGCCTGCGCTCCCGCTCCATCCCGCGCCCCGAGCACCCGCAACCCACGTGCGCCCGCCTGCGCTCCGCGCACGCCGGCGCCTCGCCGTGTCCGGCCGCGCCCGCCCCTGCTAGCCGCCCGCCCACTGCAGCCGTCCACCACCGCGCCCGCGCCCGCCTTTCCCGGCCACCGCTCCCCGCGCTCGGGCTTCGACCACTGCTAGCCGTGACGCCGACGCTGCTGCAAACCAACTCCAGCCACCCCGCGATCGCCAACCGACGCGCCTCCTTGTGTCGCGTTCGTAGCCCCAAACTCAGGGTGGACACGGTCCGGGCCGGTCCGGGCCCTGACCGAGCCGCTGTTTTGACCGGCCGCCGGCGAGCCGGGCCGGACCGGACCGACCAGCTGGGCGGTCTTGATTTCAGGGACCGGACCGCCGGCGCTCAAGCCCGGGCCGGATCGAGAGGACCGGCCGTGGTCACCACCGTTGAGGGTAGAGCAGGGACGGTGGCTTGCCGGACGGACCAGGAAGAGGGACAGGGGACTCCGAGGTCAAGATCGGCGATGATGCACATCGGCAGAGACGAGATGTGGCGGCGCGCACGACTGTTAGCCATGAACCTGTGCATTTTCTTCCTTAGCAGTTTTTTCTCTTGCATGCAAGTAATGTAATGGGTGCATGAGCCCACGATTGGCTGTCTGCGGGCCTTGCCGTGATTATTGGAACAAATTGGACGTGGAGTTAATGTTGGGATGGCGCCATAATTATCGGATCGAACCATGTTTCCCACTTTCCCTCGTTCTTTCTGTTTCAAGCAGTGCTATATATTTCAACGAACAATTTTGATGTAAACCTTATGTACGTAGTTGAATTTGATTGCAGTTCCCTAAAATAGTGGGGCTGTCACAATCCAAACAAAACTTGCACGTACAGATTTGGTAAAGCCTCTTATGTAGGAATAGATGTTTCCTTTTGTTTTCTGTTCGATTGAATAAAGGGAAACATCAGCGTGGGATGGCGCGTGATAATTGGATCAAACTGTTTAGTCGCGAATAAAAGGAAACGGCAGCGTGGAGTAGATCGTGGGATGCTGCCGTGATTATCGGATCTAATCCCATCTCTCGTTCTTTCGATTTTCTGTTTAACTGAATGAATAACAGCGCGTGACCTAAGTCTTCTTCTACCTCTTGCCCCTTGTCTCTATGTCAATTGACTGAGTTACAGTTGATTCCGGTGAACAAGCGCCGGGGCGGGGCATGGTCGGGGCGTCGCCGGCGACTGCGACGTCGAGGAACAATCTGCAGCCTCGGTCCGCTCGGTCGGACCGGTTAAAGACCGGACCGGACCGAGTAAATTTCGGGCTCAAATTTGGTAACCGGACCGGCCAATTTCTTCATCGGGCCAGGACCGATCGGTTCGGTCCAGAACGGGCCACGAGCGGGCCGAAAAGCCCGCTCGCTCCGTCCAGCCTGACCCCAAACCCACTACCTAACTACTCCAACTAATTAATCTAATCCCTAATTAGCTCGCTGAGTATGACGTGTGGGCCCTGTCCACTGTTCTAGTTGATAGGGTTGATCCAGTCAGCCTGCTGATTGGGCACTGGCCCCACCAGTCAGCCTCTGCTGATTGGGTTGTTGACCCAGTCAACAGGGCCCACCATTCAGCCCCCCGTGTGTGCTGATGGGTACAACTCTGGGTGCACTTAGCATTTACTGTTTTGGATAATTTTGATTTAATAAGTAACATAATTTTGGAAAATGTTTAAAACTTAGAAAATTAATACAAAATAATTTATAATTCAGATGAAAATAATTTATATATGAAAGTTGCTCAGAAAAATCCAATGAATCCCTTTTCGTTCATGTGTCACATGCCCCTAGCATGTTGAGCATGGAACTGTCCCCCTCTTTTCATCTGTCCGGAAAACACCAAACACCAGGAAAAAACCCTCTGGTTCTTTTCCCTCTCCGTTTGCAATTTGTAGTACCGCGTTGGAACACTCCTAGCACTGCATATCATCATGCCATGCTTGGTGATGCATCTGTTTGCATTGTATTTACTGTTACTTCCCCTTCTACTCTGCGGTAGACCCCTAGACCTATGCTGCCCCTGTGATCGACTACTCCACCGACGACCCTTCTTCCTTTTCAGCAGAGGTTCCAAGCAAGCAACCCCCCTTGATCATCCCAATATCGTCCATTCCCTTCTCTCTTATGCTTGTGTCGGCGTCCTGGATTCGGGGGTTTCTAGCCCTGCCTGCCTGCGGCCCACCATGTGGCTCCATCGACGGCCTGATACGGCCCAGCTTGGTCATCAACAACACAAGACCCTCGCGAGGGGTCAAGACTCGCGAGGCGGGCAACGCCAAGACCCCCGAAGGAATCGGCCTCCTCAGGCTGGCCCCTGAGGGGCGGAGAGTTCTATGCAATGTTACCTCACGAGGCTCAGCTGATGTGAGCCATGACGACCAAGGCCAGGCGGGCGCCAGGCGGGCGTAGAGCGTAGGTTTCCTCTTCGGTGCAAAGGAGGCAAGCCACAGGCGCGGAGTCCCAAGGAACCAGCCAATGGTTTCCATTCTGGTGCAACGAGACCAAGACCACCAGGACGGCATGACGGAGGTCATCGACGAGCCCACCGCAACGTCACGACCAGAGGCTTTTCGCCAGCAAATACTACTTTGTCGGGATAGATTGTACTACTTGTCCCCTTTCAAATCCGGCCGTTGTGGGATCCCTTCCCGCTCATATTTGGGAAGAGGACCAAGGCCACTATAGATAGGACTAGCCACCACCATAGAAGGGGGACATGATCAAGATAATTAGAGCTAGCATACCCCACACCAGCTCAAGAACACCTCGCCTCCTAAGGCTTGTTCGTCCACTGTACTAGCTCATCCTCAGCCCTTCGAGGCAATCCACCAAAACACTGGAGTAGGGTATTACACCACAACAGTGGCCCGAACCAGGATAAAAACTGTTGTGTCTCTTTGTCCCTTTGAGCTTGACGCGCTAGGCTTAGGAGGATCACGAGTAGGCAGGCTGGGTAGCTTGAGATCTCCACACGCACCCTAGAGTTCGAACCTCTCAAGGGTTTGTGGATCCCATAATCCGACATTTGGCGCGCCTGGTAGGGGTGCATCAGAATCGTCTTCCTCGACCTCTAGATCGTGCCACTGACTCCTATGGCGGACGCTCCTCCGTCGGCCTAGTCGACACGCATTCCCGAAGAAGCGTCGGGGATGCGCTGCTTCACTCTCTCCCTGCGGCAGGTGCAGTGGCCGCCCAAGTTCCGACCGGAGATGCCGCCGCGCTATGATGACGTGGCAGATCCAGCCCCCTTTCTTCAAGCATACGAGGAGGCAGTTTGGGCAGCCGGCGGAGACGACAAGGTGAAGGCCAACTGGCTCCCCATGGCCCTTGTAGGCGCACCACGTGCTTGGTTGCTCAACCTGCCGACATCTTCTATGGCCTCCTGGGAGGATCTGCGCGACCTCTTCCTCGCCCACTACGTGCCACCGGCGCCCCCGGTCGTCGCAGCTCTTCTAGGTGGCTCGCAAGCGCCACCATTCGATCGCCACATCAAGCAGTTCTACCCGCGGGTAGGTGCCATTCAGGCGAGCTCGGGGGCTCCCCCGGGCTGGGCGGCACCCAAAGCTGACCTCACCTTCAGCCCCAAGGATCACCCCGTCGCCACGACGGGAGCAGGCACACTCCCAATGCTCTACACCCCCACCGTCTGCCACATGGCGATCACCAGGACCCTCATCGACGACGGAGCCGGCCTCAACGTGCTCTCTCCGAAGGCGTTCTGCCTGCTCCACGTGCTGCCCAGCTGGCTCCGCCCCTCCAAGCCTTTCTCTGGGGTCGGCGGCGGCTCCACCAGGCCCTTGGGACAGATCCGTCTACCTGTCACCTTCGGTACCCGCGACAACTACCGCACCGAGCTCATCGACTTCGACATCGCCAAGATCGACCTGCCGTACAATGCTATTCTGGGATACCCGGCCTTGGCCCAGTTTATGGCTGCGACCCACCCCGCGTACAACCTCATGAAGATGTCTGGCAGCAACGGTGTCCTCACGGTGGCGGGGGACACCAAAGGCGCACTGCAGCCCCTCAAGCTCGCCGTCAGGACATCCACGTCCGCGTTGCCCAGCGAGAAGAAGGGTCAGGAGGCCCCAGAAGCAGCGCCGACCAAGAAGAAGCAGTTGTTCTCCCAAGACCGAGCCGATACGAAGCAAGTGCAGGTATGTGAGGATGGGATGGCCAGCGCCACCTTCCCCATAGGGGCTGGCCTCCCTCAAGATCAAGAGGAGGAATTGATCAACTTTTTGTGAGCCAACAAGGATGTATTCGCTTGGCAAACCAAACACCTGGCTGGGGTCCCAAGAGGGATAATCGAGCACCACCTGAGGGTATGTCCAAATGTGCGGCCAGTGAAGCAGAAGGCTCGCCGCCAGTCCACCGAGAAGCAGGCCTTCATCATCCAAGAAACCCGTAAGCTGCAAGCCGTAGGGGTCATCAGAGAGGTACGGTACCTGGAGTGGCTAGCGAACACCGTCATCGTCCCCAAGAAAGGAGGGAAGGAACGCATGTGTGTCGACTTCATCAGCCTCAACAAAGCCTGCCCGCAAGATCCCTTCCCGCTCCCTTGCATCAACCAGATCGTCGACTCCACCGCTGAGTGCGACCTGTTGTGCTTCCTAGACGCCTTCTCCGGCTACCACCAGATCGAGATGGCTGTGGAAGATGTGGAGAAGACGGCATTCCTCACCCCATGCGGGGTGTACTGCTACACCTCCATGCCCTTCGAGCTGCGTAATGCCGGGGCAACATTCTAGCTGTTGATGCATATCGACCTGGGTTTGTAGCTCGGGAGGAACGCAAAGGCCTATGTTGATGATATAGTGGTGAAATCTCGGGAGGCGAGGACTCTGATAGAAGATCTGGAGGAGACGTTCGCCAACCTGCGCAAGGTGGATCTTCGGCTTAACCCCGAGAAGTGTGTGCTAGGGGTCCCTTCCGGCAAGCTGTTGGGCTTCTTGGTGTCGCACAGAGGGATCGAGGCCAACCCGGAGAAGCTCAAGGCGATAGAGGACATGAACCCCCCCCCACACACACAGACCCTGAAGGAGATGCAGAAGCTGGTGGACTGTGTAACCTCAGTTGGGCGTTTCATTTCCAAGCTGGGGGAGCGTGCCCTCGCGTTTTTCAAGTTGATGAAGAGGAAGGAGCCATTCAAGTGCACCCCAGAGGCAGACGCAGCCTTCCAGGACCTCAAGAGATATTTGACCAGCCCGTCAGTGATGGTGGCACCACGCCCTCTCCAGCCCTTGGTGCTCTATCTGGCAGCAACCACTCACTCAACCAGCGCCGCCCTGGTGGCGCTAAGGAAGGAACGCCCGATCAAGAAGCCTCAGCAGGATGCACTACCGTCAAAGCAAGGCGCAACACCCTCAGGATGAGGCATCTGGAGTCTCGACCGGCACAATGGTCAACATTCCTCCCGAGGCCACGATTGATCCAGTGGCTATCAAGACTCCTGAGGGCGGGCCTCGTGAGGCCATGGAGGACGTGCCCTTGTGAAGAACAAGATCCTGTTGATGCCTCCCCCTTGTCGAGCACCCTGTTTACTTCATCAGCACGGTACTGAGGGAGGCCCGGGCGCGCTACCCCATGCCCCAGAAGCTCTTGCTCGCACTTCTAGTTGCCTCCAGGAAACTGCGCCACTACTTTCAAGGCCACCCCATCAAGGTTGTTTCAGCGTACCCACTGGAGAGGGTGCTCCGGAGCCCGAACGTAGCCGGGCGAGTTGCTGAATGGAACATTGAGCTTCAGGCATTCAATCTCGAGTTCAGCACCACTAGGGTCATCAAGGGCGCGACCCTCGCGGACTTTGTGGCCAAGTGGACTGACGCTCCTGACCACGGAGTAGGCGAGGACTGCTCCCTCCTGCCAGGAGACGAAGAGTCGGACAGATGGATCATGTACTTCGACGGGGCATTTGCGCGACAAGGCGCGGGAGCGGGGGGCATCCTCATCTCACCCACCAAGGACAAGCTCTGTTATGTAGTGCAACTCTGCTCTCAGCAGGGCGAGAAGGTCTCCAACAACATCGCAGAATTCAAAGGCTTGCTCGCCGGACTCAGGGCCGCGGCCGCGCTGGGAGTGAAGTGCCTCACCATCAAGGGCGACTCTCAGCTTCTCATCAACTTCTCCAACAAGGAGTACACGCCTAAGGACGAGCACATGGAGGCGTACCTAGAGGAGGTGCGCAATATGGAGAAGAGGTTCATGGGCATGGAGCTGCAGCACGTGTCGCGTGGAATGTACAAGGAAGCAGACGACATCGCCAAAAGAGCCTCTCGCAGGCTCCCTTAGGAGCCAGGGGTGTTTGAGGAGCATCTCTTCAAGCCATCTGCGACCCCCCACGTCACGACTCCAGCACCACCTCCGGAGGACTTGCCACAGGCACCCAAGATGGGCGCCCCGGCATGTGGTCACCCCTCGGGAGCCCGCCTGCTGCTCGTGCTCGAGCCTTAGGAGGGGTGCTGGACCGAAGAGTTCAAGGCGTACTTGCTTCAAGGGACCCTGACAAAGAAGGAGGAGGACGCCGAGCGCGTTGCCCGTCAAGCCACTGCGTACTGCATCAAGGATGGTGAGTTATATCACAGGAGGCCCAATGACGTTTTGTTGCAGTGCATCTCCAGGGAACAGGGGCTCGAGCTGCTAGCGGGCATACATGGTGGGGATTGCGGGCATCATTCCTCATCGCGCACTCTGGTGGGCAAGTCGTTCCGCAACGGCTTCTACTAGCCCACCACGCTCAATGACGCTACAGAGCTGGTGCGCTCTTGTGAAGCATGCCAGTTTCACGCCAAGCAGATCCACCAGCCCACGCAGGGCCTCCAGACGATCTCTCTCACGTGGCCGTTCACGGTCTGGGGGCTGGACATCTTGGGACCGTTCCCTCGCGCGCCAGGGGGCTACCGATACCTCTATGTTGCCATCGACAAGTTCACCAACTGGGCGGAGGTAGAAGCCGTGTGCACCATCCCAGCTGGATCAGCCGTCAAGTTCATCAAGGGAATCGCGAGCCGGTTTGGGGTCCCCAATTGCATCATTGCCGACAACGGCTCGCAGTTCACCAACAACCTTTTCAAAACATATTGTGCTAACCTTGGAATGCAGATCTGCTACACCTCAGTAGCGCACCCACGAATCAATGAACAGGCTGAGAGGGTCAATGCGGAAGTCCTGAGGGGCCTCAAGACCCGTACCTTCAATAAGAAGCTCGAGGCCTGCGGCAGGGGCTGGCTCAGCGAGCTGCAGTCCGTGCTGTGGTCCATCCGCACCACCGCAACCAAGCCAATAGGAGCGCCGTTCTTCCTCGTCTATGGAGCAGAAGCGGTTCTCCCTCATGAGGTCAAGCATCGCTCCACGCAGGTCCTGGCGTTCGATCAGACACAGCAGGACGCCACGCAGGGGATGGATCTCGTGCTGGGGGAGGAACGCCGCCGTCAAGCCTTGCTCCGGGCGGCGAGGTACCAGCAGGCGATGCGGCGGTACCACTACCGCAGCGTCCGCTCCAGGATGTTAGAGGTGGGCGACCTTGTCCTGAGGCGGGTGCTCTCCAGGGAGGGGATGCTCAAGCTGTTGAGATAGAACCAGTTGTTGATCTTGTTAACCCACAACCGAAGAAAAAAAGATATGACAAAAGAGACTTTATGGCTAGAAAACATGGTAAGGAAAGAGAACCATAGGTTCAAAAGCCTATGCCCTTTCCACCTAAGCCAACTAAAAAGAAATATGATGAAGAATTTTAATGCTTTGCTAAAATGATTAGGCCAGTCTTTTCGCGTACTCGCTTGACTGATATCTTAAAAATGCCTCCTTATGCAAAGTACATGAAAGACATCATCACCAATAAGATAAAAATACTGGAAGCTGAAATCTCCACCATGCTTGCTAATTATACTTTTAAAGATGGAGTACCTAAAAAACTTAGAGATCCGGGAATACCAACTATACCTTGCTCCATTAAAAGAAACTATGTGCAAACTTCTTTATGTGATTTGGGAGCTGGTGTTAGTGTTATGCCTTTCTCTTTATACAAAAGACTTGATTTGAATAAACTCACACCTACTGAAATATCTTTTCAAATGGCTGACAAATCAATTGCCATACCTATCGATATTTGTGAGGACGTGCCCGTTGTTGTTGCTAATGTTACTATCTTAACTGACTTTGTTATACTTGAGATGCCCGAGGATGACAACATGTCAATTATCCTTGGTAGACCCTTCTTGAATACTGCAGGGGCTGTTATTGATTGCAATAAAAGCAAGGTCACTTTTTATATCAATGGTAATGAGCATACGGTGCACTTTCCGAAGAAACAATTCCAAGTGAATGGTATTAATGTTATTGAAATATCTCCGACGATCACTATTGGAAGTTTTCAACTACCTCTACCTACTGTCAGAAAGAAATATGAAATGCTTATTGTTGGGGATATTCATATCCCCATTGAGGTAACTTAGTGATTTACAAAAATCTTCGGTTTCATGTTAATCGAAAGTGGTTGTTAATAAGACTTGATCAACCTTATTAATGGATCATTTTTTAGAGGTATGAAGTTGATGAATTTAGTGAGCACTACCTTCTGTCCATACCTTTTGTTTTTTGTTTTTCTTAGTTAAATAAAATAAAATGCCATGCTTTATCTGTTTTCTAAGTTTCCTGTGCAATAAAAAATAACCGAAAAATGAAAGTTCTCAGAATGCTCTGAAAATTTAATACGATTTTTTCTGAATATTTCTGAATTTCTGGTGCAAATATTATCAGAGGGAGGTGCACCAGGTGGGCACAACCCACCTGGGTGCGCCAGGACCCCCAGGCGTGCCCTGGTGGGTTGTGGTCCCCATGTGGGCCCCATCACTTACTTCCTCTTCCCACATCATCACTTTCACCCAGAAAAAGATCACAATTGCCATCTCTCTCGTGTTCTTGCTCCCGAAACCGCGGATTTCAATCTCTTTGCTCGAAGCTCCGTTTCCGAAACTGTTTTGGGGATTTGGTACTTGGTATGTGACTCCTCCATGTGTCCAATTATTTTTTGTTTTAGTGGTTTATATTTGGAAGAATCGGATACTCTTGGTGGTGCTGTAGATGAGCTTGCATGTTGAATTCTTAGAGTTCGAAGTAATTTGAATGCTTGCTATGGCCTCTATACATTCCTATGAGTAGTTGCTACCCTTCTTATGAAGTTTTGTTAACAAACCTTTGTGACCAAAAAAATTCAGAAAATTGTACGCGAATATGATGAAACTTTTTGGAAGGAATTCTTCAAGGAGGAGATCCTCGGAGGCATCTTCTAGCAGCAGCTCCGCTCGTCGATCTTATGTTGAACCAGATAAAAGTTCCATTCGAAGTGCCACCACCAAAACATGCTTATAGCCATGCAACGATTATATGGTGAGCATGGGAATTAAGGAGGAATTTGAGCAATATGTTCACAATGCCGACCTCGGTCCCTACATTTCAGATAAGCGCGACCAACACCTCATCCTCACAGAATCATTTGTCAAAGGATTTAAATTCCTTCCCCGTGAGTCTAGGGTGTCATTTAGACTGTATGAAAATCCATTTACCATTTCTCTATAAAGGTTTTCACCTATGCAAAATCTCGTTCTAGGGTTCGCTCGATGAGCCACCATGGTCTGAGTTCGAAATACTTTTGACTAGTCTTTGCTATGGTGAAACTAGGGGAGTGACGCAAGGTATAATAAAGAGCATTCATTTTCCCGCAATTCAGTAGTTCGCATTATTTAATGTAAAATGTATTGTAGGCAAACAGGATTGTAGTACACTTTGTGGTCCTGACCTGAGCCTCATACACATCGCTCTCAACGATGATAGGAGTTATAATATTGGAGCGATTATTACACATAGGTTACAGCACAACGCTGGTAGTGGATATTTTTATGGTGGAATTTATGCCACATGCTTAGCAAGAGGGTTGGGTATTTCACCTTTGCCCTATGATCCTATTTTACCCACGCAGTACCTAGACTTTGATGCTATGAAACATCATAAGATTCTGAGGGGTGATCCCCATATATAGGTTCACTTATAATTTGTCCTTCGGCAAGGACTCCGTGGTAGAAACATATTTTCCTGCACCTGCTCTCTTTAAAGTTCATAACAGGGGAAGATATTATGTTCTTGAGAGCGAGGCCCGAGCTCATAATGCATCGGTTCTGGCTGCATGGCGGGCTGAGGCATCCGCACCGAGAGCCTCTGTGAGCTACCACTCCGACCATTACACAGGCTACTGACTAATTACCAAGTTAAGCCAAAGTCCTAACCTTGGGCAAGTACGTATTTCCCACCGACATTACATTCATGTTAACACATTTCATTCTTGTTGTCGGTGTTCACACTTTTTCATTGTATTATCCATGTTAGATTTATTTTCTCGCTTTCTTCTTGTGTGTTTGAAAAACTTTGAGAAAATCCAAAAATATGTTTCTTGCTTCTTTTCGATTTTTATTCCTAGTTTAAATTGTTGTAGCACTAAAAAGAAAACCCGAAAATATTTCCTTATTCTTCTTTTACTTGTTGGGAGCTTTCCCGTGTAAATAGTTTTTCTCGTTTTTGCTTTTCTCTTTTCATTTGCTTGTTTACAAAAAACCAAAAAGTCCAAAAATATTTCAGTGTCTTTCTCTGAATTTCTTTTTTTATTGATTCATACCGAGGAGAAGACCATAATGAAAATGTTGAGTGGCTCTCATTTGCATTATTGTTGATCTAACAAAGAGCCCATATTACCTTGTCTTCTCATGTTGAATAAAATGTTTGCAGATTCCAGCTTATCCACATCACTCTTGCACTATAACTATTTTCAAATCGTTCGGTCGTGCAAGTGAAAGGCAATAATGACAATATTAGATGAACTGGCTGTGGCAGAGAGAAACGGGTATGAACCCGACATATTCTATTTTTGTAAATATGTTTAACCTTGTATCCATGATTTAGCCTATTATGATCAAACATGTTTGCAATATAGATTAGAGATTATAGTTCCTCATGCCATGCATAAGTAGCTAGGAGTGGATAATGATTTATCTTGGATGTCAACATTGCGTTAAAATGATTGTGATGTAGTATGATGATATGGTATCCTCCTTTGAATGTTCGAGTGGCTTGACTTGGCACATGTTCATGCATGTAGTTGAATCAAAACCAACATAGCCTCTATGATATTTATGTTCATGGTGTTCATATCCTACTCATGCTAGGCTCCAATGTTACTTATGCATAATGCATTTTCATGACACTTGTTGCTCTCTAGCTGGTCGCTTCTCAACCTATTTGCTAGCCTTCGCCTATACTAAGTGGGAATTCTGCTTGTACATCAAAAACTTTAAACCAAGTTATTCCAGATGAGTACACCATACCTACCTATATGCGGTATTACCCTGCCGTCCTAAGTAAATTTGCATGTGCCATATGTAAAAACTTCAAATAAATATCCTTTTTGTGTGCCTGGTGAGGGAGTCCTGGACTAAGGGGTCCTCAGGCATCCGGGCTATGTGATATGGGCCGGACTAATGGGTCGTGAAGATACGAAATCAAAGACCTTCCCCCGTGTCCGGATGGGACACTCCTTTGCATGGATGGCAAGCTTGGTGTTCGGATCATGCATCTTCCTTTCTCTGTAAACCGACTTTGTACAACCCTAGATCCCTCCGGTGTCTATATAAACCGGAGGGTTTAGTCCCTAGAGCAAGAACAATCATACAGGCTAGACATCTAGGGTTTAGCCATTATGATCTCGAGGTAGATCAACTCTTGTAACCCCTATACTCATCAAAGTCAATCAAGCAGGAAGTAGGGTATTACCTCCATTAAGAGGGCCCAAACCTGGGTAAACATCGTGTCCCCTGCCTCCTGTTACCTTTGATCCTTAGACGCACAGTTCGGACCCCCTATCCGAGATTTGCCGGTTTTGACACCGACATTGGTGCTTTCCTTGAGAGTTCCACTGTGCCATCACTGGAAGGCTCGATGACTCCATCGATCCACCTACAACAATACTTCCCCGAGGGAGACTTTTCTCCCTGGCCAAATTTTCGTATTCGGCAGCTTTGTCCTGCGTGCCAACTCGATTGGCCATCTGGAGCATATCGACAGCTACGCCCCTAGTCATCAAATCAGTTTTGGAAATCTGAACTATGTCGCTGACATCCGAGGAGACTTGATCTTCCAAGGGTTCATGGCCCCAGCCTCATCTTTGGCCTTAGATCCAGAGCACATCACCAGGTCCGAAGACGGGAGTTTAAAACCCGCCGGACTCTCTGCAGCTATAGAGCCTAATACCAGAGAACCGGAGGGGATCGCATCACTGGCAGGCCCGGAGTCATGCCAGGCTCCCTCTATCCTCATGGAGCCGGACTCGCCTCCAGACACTAACTCCGAACTCTTGAGATCCGTGTCATCTGAGCCTGGCCAGGGAACTCTTGTGCCGCCCTGCTCCAGGACTCTCGCTTTCCTGTCCAAACCTCACTCTTAAACGAGGCCCTGGACTTAATGTGATCTCTCGCCATTGTAAAAGAATCGCTGCCAAACTACGGCCAGCCCACACTAGGAGCTAAGAGTGGGGAATTTTACATCCCATCCACCACCCACTTCATAGCCACTGTGGAGGACTTAACCGACATGCTCGATTACGCTTCTGAAGACATCGATGGCACAGACAATGATGCCGGAGAAGAGAAAAGCCAAAACCCGCCATTTACTGGACGCTGGACGACCACTTCCACATATGACGTGTACATGGTGGACACACCCAAAGAGGATGACGGTGATGGTGGGAAGGATCCAGTCGAGGACAAGCCTTCTGAGGCACCACCAAAGCGTTGATGTCAGCGACGCTGCTCGAAATCACGTTGCGAAAAAGACAGCAATACCGGCACCGGAGACAACAATACTCCGGATAACACCGAAGACCAAGATCCCCTATAGAAACAACATCCGAGCATGATGATTGGGAGGATGGGCAAGTTAACCCTGATAATCCTATAGGGAATGAGGGCTCGGAAGATAGTAACTACTTACCAATCTCCGAAGAGGACAAGAGCCTCGGCGACGAAGATTTCATCACGCCAGAGGAACCCCTCAAACAAGAGCACTTTAAGCGCCGACTAATAGCCACTACAAGAAGTCTGAAAAAGAAGCAGCAGCAGTAGTTCCAAGTAGATCAGGATTTACTCAATGACAAATCGACTAATGTCCTGGCAGCTGAGGAACACAGACTCGAGTGTCCAGCTAAGAGATACCCAAAGCGCAGGTAGCTATCCCAATTCGATGATGAGGTCCTAGAACCTATACCGACAGCACGTAATGCGGCTGACGGACCTGACCGACCACCACGTGGCCGGGACAGAGCGGCAGCTCAAGCCGAACACCAGCCTGCACCACCCCGCCATAAAGGCAGAGAGATAGCGGCTGCAGGATACACTTATGACCTACAATAGGACCTGGATAATAGAGCCAGTCAGACCAGATCGATCTATGGATCAAGGGGGCGTGCCCCAACATGAGAAGACGGCCATCAGGCTTGGCGCGACAAGCACAACCTCACCCGGGCCGAAACCTTCATACAGACTCCGTCCGAACTACGTCATGACATTGCCCGATACAGAGGCGCCACCCCCCCATGCTTCACCGATGAGGTAATGGAGCACTAGTTCCCAGAAGGGTTTAAACCCGTGAACATTGAATCATACGATGGCACAACAGATCCCGTAGTATGGATTGAAGATTTTCTTCTCCACATCCACATGGCCCGTGGCGATGACTTACATGCCATCAAGTACCTCCCCCTAAAACTTAAGGGACCAGCACGGCATTGGCTGAACAGCCTCCCATAAAACTCTATTGGCAGCTGGCAAGACTTGGAGGCGCCTTCAGAGACAACTTCCAAGGTAGATATGTTCGGCCCCCAGACACCGATGACCTTAGCACATAATCCAGCAACCCAGCAAATCAGCCCAGAAGCTCTGGACCAGGTTCTTAAGAACCAGATTATGGATTGTCCGCACGCCGAAGCCCTCGCGGCCTTCAAACACAGCGTCCGAGATGAGTGGCTCGCCCGACACCTCGGCCAGGAGAAGCCGAAGTCCATGGCAGCCCTTACCGCACTTATGACCCACTTTTGCGCGGGTGAAGATAGCTGGCTAGCTCATAGAAGCAATAGCACCAGCGACCCAGGCACCTCTGAAGCCAGGGACGGCAATGGCAAGGCACGACGCGACAAGAACAAGCATCGAAACAATAACGAAGACACGATGGTCAATGCCGAATTCAGTGGCTCCAAACACAACCAACGGAAGAAGCCATTCAAAGAAAACAAAGATGATCCATCCAGTTTGGACAGAATACTTGATCGACCTTGCCAGATTCATGGCACCCCTGATAAACCTGCCAATCACACCAACAGAAACTGTTGGGTCTTTAAACAGGTCGGCAAGCTCAACGCCGAACACAAGAGGAAAAGGCCGCCCAGTGAGGACGATGATGAAGAACCACTACAAAAAAAAGACACAACCGTGACATATTGGGCCGAATGAAAAATAATTGTCATACATATGACACTTCTATGATGATAATTGTGACAAAACCCGGTATCATCATAGATGTGGTGGGCTCCTACTTCTATGACAAAAAATCATGACAAAAATGGGCTTTTCGTCCT
The DNA here is from genome assembly GCF_018294505.1 of Triticum aestivum. Lineage (NCBI taxonomy): Eukaryota > Viridiplantae > Streptophyta > Magnoliopsida > Poales > Poaceae > Triticum > Triticum aestivum. Next base: position 231,975,549 of record NC_057798.1, read on the forward strand.
GGGCGGGCCGGGGACGCAGCTGCATGACATTCTTTGGGCCGTCCATGACGGAAAAAACCATGGTATAAGCGAGGGCGAGGAAAATTTTGGGGAGTTCCCGGTTACGGTGGGTGGTCGGGGGCCGAGCGATGCATGTTTCTCTCATACACGTACGTGTGTGTGTGCGAGGCGTTGGCTCTAACTGAACCCGAGCGATTGCACTGCAGGCTACGCGTTACTGAACCCGAGCGATCGATCGATGGCTGTTAACTGAACCCGATCGAGTGATTCCTTCGCTACTGCTGCTAACTGAAGCCGATTGATTGGATGAACAGTGTGCGTTGCGGGGTGTTTTGGATGAACAGTGAGCGGTGGGGGTGGATGAACAGGAACCCGTGGCGTTGCCTCTGGATGAACAGGACCCTGATCGATCGAGCCGGTTGGGGCTGGATGAACAGGACCCTGTGGAGGGCTGGATGAATAGGACGACCCCATGGAGGAATGGATGAACAGTAGACGGTGGAGGGGTGCCCATGGAGGGGTGGTTGAATAGTAGCCGGTGGAGTAGCGCGCGGTGGAGGATGGATGAACAGGAGCCCGTGAAGGCTGGAGGAGGTCGACGGTATCCCGTGGAGGCTGGAGGAGGTCGGCGATGGAGATGAACAGTATCCCGTGGAGTCCCGTTTTGCGGTCTGCCACACCCCTCCCGATGAACAGGACCCCCGTTTCGCGCTCCAACACAAGTTTGTTTCGTCCGTTTTGTGGTACGCCACACCCCTCCCGATCAACAGGACCCCTGTTTCGACCATAGGAGGTCCGTTTCCTCCATTTTGCGGTACGCCAGACCCCTCCCGATGAACAGGATCCCGTTTCGAACGTGGCCGGTCAAACACAAGGCCGTTTCCTCCGTTTTGCGGTACACCAGGACTCATTTCCATCGCATGTTCCGTCCAAGCCGGTTGGCTCCCACGCGTTTCGTTGCCTCCCGATGAACACGACGCATTCCGTTGCCTCCCCATGAACACGATGACGACGCGTTTTCTCCGTTCCGACCCAGCCATGTACACGAGCCCTTGCCATACGTATGCGCGAGTAGGCGTTCGAGACCCCGCCCGTATGTACACATACGTGGTCGTATTTTCTTTCTTGCACACTGGCCGCTGTACGTATGTGTACATGCTACATGGGCACCTCTACTACGACACGTATGAGCCTCTACTACGACAAGTGTGCGCCTCTACTACGACACGTGCGCACCTCTACATCCACCAGTATGTACGTACACGTTCGCGACCAGAATGACAACGCTACGTACGCTTCGACCAGGTGGGTCCCGACTGTCAGGCACTTCCTTGCCTTCGAAGATGCAGCTGGTGGGTCCCAACAGTCAGGGGGGTGAATCGTTTTTTTGCCCAGACGCACTTCCTTGCATGCGAAGGTGTAGCTGGTGGGTCCCAGCAGTCAGGGGGGAAACGTTTTTTCGCGAAATATGGTGGCCCGTCCGGTGGGTCCCTGCTGTCCGTGTAATAAGGAGGCACTTACTTGCGGCCGCCATGGACCCAGCTGTCAGCCTCTCCACGCACAGTACTCTTCTGATGGAAGTCGGTCGTTGACCACATTGACCACACCGCACCGAGAGAACCACGGCGGTGGACGACGGTGAGGCCTAGGAAGGGGACGCTGCAGAGCCGGGGAAGACGCAACAGTGGATGCCCACGTGAAGAGGAGTACGAGGGTTCACTGGTTGGACTATGGTGTGAGGCTGCCGTCACCGCAGAATAATAGGGGGTGTGGGTGAGTAGAGGGATGGCCTGGCCAATGGTGGGAGTAGTAGGGGGCAATGAGGCCTCCGCGGTATCACAGCCGGCCACGGGAGGCAGGAGCATGTGGCACGACCGGTGCTGCTTTGGGCGGCTGGAGCACGAAGACCAGAGGTTGAAGAAGCACTACGGTCGTTGGATGGACATGTACGGTCATTGGAGTATTGACTAAGTTGACAAAGCCCTCCGTCCCCGTCAACATAGTGGGCCCACAAGTCAGCCTGCCACTATACTGGGTACCAGCTAGCAGGGGAGTATTCATTTTTTGTGCGTAATAAGGAGGCACTTCCTTGCGTGCGAAGATATAGCTGGTGGGTCCAAGCTGTCAACAACACGTAACGTTTTTTTTGCGAAATACAGAGGCCCTTTCGGTGGGTCCCAGATGTCAGGTGGAGGAATCATTATTTTGCGTGTAATAAGGAGGCATTTCCTTGCGTGCGGCCGTGGACCCAGCTGTCATCCTCTCCACGTACAGTCCATTTTAGATGCATGTCGGTCGTTGACCACGTTGACCAGGCCGCGCCGAGAGCACCAGGGAGTTGGACGACGGCGAGGCCTAGGAAGGGAACAACACTGAGGCACGGAAGACTCGGCAGTTGTTTCCCACGTGGAGGGGAGTACGACTGTACGAGGGTTTACTCATTCGTCTACCTTCGCCGGAGAATAATAGCAGGTGTGGGTGAGTAGAGGGATGGCTAGGCCAGCGATGGGAGTACGGTGGGGCAGTGAGGCCTGCGCGGTAGCACAACTGGTCGCGGGGAGGAGGGAGCAGGCAGTCCCGCTGGCGCTTGTTTGAGCGGCTGGAGCAGGAAGAGCAGAGATTGAAGAACCACGACGGCCGTTGGATGGAAATCCAACAGTCACTGCTTGTGCATCAACCTTTTTTAGGAAAGCCTCAAATCTGTGGAAAATAGCATACAACCCATCTGCCATTATTTCTAATAATTTACAGTCCATTTGCTAATTCTTAAGGTTTTTTTGGAGCCCATATTCTTTTTATTAGCATTACAACCCATATTGTGGCCATGGTTAAAAAATTATATGAAATTTTGCATATTTCGGTGCGGTCCGAACTGTTTTTAATCCCGAAATTTTGAGTCCCATTCAAAATGATTTTAAAAATAAATGTATATCAATATAAAATCCAACAAATTGTGCATGCATAAAAATAAATGCAATTTAAAATCTTGAAATGAAAAAAAGATATTTGAAACTAATTACCGGTTTGATGTGTTTTAAAAATGTACAACCCATTTCTCATTACTGATAGGCCATTTTCTTGGCCAGCCGAATGAAGCTCTCCTCGTCTTGAAAGATTTGCAGCCCAACAGGCCTGACAAAGCGACTTACTTGGAAAATCACAAAAAAACTGGGCTGTGGCCGTGGACCCAGCTGCGGCCGTCGACCCAGCTGTCAGCCTCTCCACGTACAGTACTCTTCCGATGGAAGTCGGTCGTTCACCACATTGACCACGCCGCGCCGAGAGCACCAAGGCGGTGGACGACGGCGAGGCCTAGGAAGGGGACGACATGGAGCCGGGGAAGATGCGGCAGTGGATGCCCATGCGGAGAGGAGTACGAGGGTTCACTGGTTCGGTTGTGGCGTGAGGCTGCCGTCGCCGCAGAATAACAGGGGGTGTGGGTGAGTAGAGGGATGCCCTAGGCCAGCGGTGGGAATAGTAGGGGGCGGTGAGGCCTCCGCGGCATCATAGTCGGCCACGAGAGGCAAGAGCACGCGGCACGACCGATGCTGCATTGGGCGGCTGGAGCAAGAAGACCAGAGGTTGAAGAAGCACTATGGCCGTTGGATGGACATCGTACGGTCACTGGAGCTAGAATCATTCATATTGACTAAGTTGACAAAGCCCTCTGGCCTCGTTAACTTAGTAGGCCCACAAGTCAGCCACCCACTATGGTGGGTCCCAGCTAGCAGGGGGTATTCATTTTTTGTGCGTAATAAGGAGGCACTTCATTGCGTGGGAAGATATAGCTGGTGGGTCTGACCTATCAGCGGGGGAACGTTTTTTTCACGAAATACAGAAGCTCTTCCCACATACAGTCCACGTACAGTGCGTAATAAGGAGGAACTTTCCATGCCTACGACCATGGACCTCGTGGGTCCCAGCCGTCAGGCTCTCCATGTACAGTCCTCTTCCGATGACTCTCGTATGTTGACCACGTCGCGCCGAGCGCACCTGTCGGATGTTGGGTTCTGGCAGACCCTTAAGGTTTGAACTCTGGGGTGCACGCGAATATCTTCCCCCTACCAATCCACGTCCAATCACCTCGCGAGAATCTAAGCTAAACGATGAACAACACGAGGGACACAAGATTTATACTAGTTCAGGCCACCATTGTGGTGTAATACCCTACTCCAGTGTGTGGTGTGGTGGATTGCCTCAGGGGCTGATGATGAACAGTACAAGGGGATGAACAGCCTCACGAGAGGTGTTCTTGTGGTTGTGGTTTGCTTCAGAAGGATTCGACCTCCCTCTACTGTGGTGGCTATCTCTATATATAGAGGCATTGGTCCTCTTCCCAAATATTGAGCGGGAAGGGTGCCAACAACGGCCATTTTGAAGGGGAACATCTAGTACAAGTTATCCTGACTAAAGTTGGTCTTCGGCTTCCAAAGGCACTGGCGATGATGCCGTCTTGGGCTCCACGGTGACCTCCATCCTACCACTCTGCTGGTCTTGGTCTCGTTGCACCGAAATGGTAACCTTTGCGTGATGCCTTGGTACTCCATGCCTGTGGTTGCCCCTTTGCACCAAAGAGGAAACAAAGACACTGCGCAGACCGACGCCCGCCTAGCGCCCGCCTGGTCCCGTCGTCACGGCTTGTGTCACGAGCACCTCGCGAGGTACCCTTGCCTTGATCTCTCCGCCTCCTCGCAAGCCTGCCTGGCGAGGCCGCTCTTAAGGAAGCCTTGCGTCGTCCGCCCCGCGAGGCTTGGCCCCTCGCGAGGGTCTTGAGTTTGCGTTGATGAAGATGGCCCGTACTGGGCCACCACTCGAGCCACGCCGCAGGCCGCAGGCAGGCAAGTCTAGGGACCCCCATTCCCAGAACACTGATAGTAGCCCCCGGGCCCAAGGCACGCTCGGACTTGGCTTAGCAGAGAAGCGAAGGGGCAAGAGCGGAGCGCCGCGGGCCCCAACAGCCTGCGGCCTTGGGAGCCGCGTGGCGGTTGATTGGACGTGGGCGTCTCCGCTTCCCCATGCTACCTCAGCAACTGCCCGAGAAAAGGTTGGCCCGGGGTTAGGCTTACTTTCATTACTCTCATATGCCTTGCTCCAGATCCCCTTTCTTGCTCTCCGCCCTCCTACTTCCGAAATCTCCAGATCCGCCTCAGCCTTTCATCTCCGGCGAGCAATGGCGCCCCACAAGACCGCGGCCGGGGCTCCACCGGCATGGTACTCGCCGGCTCTAGATTCTCCAAATGTGATGGAGAAGAATCTCGCCCTCACGCGCCAGATGGCGGCGTCACAGAGCAACGAGATGGGGGAGATCGCGCTCCAGCTCGGCTCCACCCAGCCGGAGGACAAAGGGAGCACCTTCTACCCCCTCTTCATGAGCGCTATCATTGCTGGTCTGGTGCCTCCTTTCTCTGAGTTCTTCCTTGTTGTCCTTCGCCAATATCAGTTGCATGCTCTGCATCTCCACCCCAACTTTGTTCTCCTCCTGTCGATCTTTGCCTACTACTATGAGGCGCACGTCGGGGTGATGCACTCCTTGGCCTTGCTGCGCCACTTCTTCTCCCTCCGGGTCACTGGTGCCAATATCTCGGCGTGTGCGAGCGTTGTCGCGTACTCCAAAGCCAATTCAATCTCGAAGGCCGGGAAGAGGGCTGACGGCTTCCGGAGCAAGTGGGTCATGGTGGACGCCAGATGCAACAACCCCCTGTTGGAGCTGCCGACAGAGCAGCCCGACGCCATTGAGGCGTGGTCTCGCACGAAGCTCGACGACTGGCGGGTGAAGCTGGTGCTGGAGAAGATGAACACTGACCTAAGGCCGGGCAATCTGAGGGCGGCGAAGCTGACCGGGGCCACGCTCTTGAGGGAGTTCCTGTTGCATCGGGTGGCCCCTCTTCAGGCGCACTCGCGCCCGCTGTTGAGGCTCGAGGATGCGGACGTTGTCCTCCGCCTGAGGTCGGATGCCCTGGCTGATGAGGATCTGACCGCAACCCTCCGCTTCCTGGCCAGAGAGGACGTAGCTAGCCCGGAGAGCGCTTCGGTCCCTTTGTTCCTTCATGATGACTGGGAGCGGGTGGTGGACACTATGCCCACCTTCGACGGGGTCGGTTTGGTGCCAGCGGAGGCCCCTCAGGGCCAGGCGGTGACGGTGACGGTGAACTTGTCCTCCGATGATTCCGGCGGGGGAGAGGAGGAAGATGAAGAAGAGGAGGAGGAGCGTGACTCGGAGGCGACAATGGAGGGGACGGGGGAGACTTCCCCCTGGCGCAGGTCGAGCACCCTCCGTTCCATGCCAGACGACGAGGCTGGCGCCAGGCGGGGGGGGGGGGGGAGGACCCACCCTTGATCCCGAAGAAGGACAGGTCGGGGCTGATCTCCCGAGGGTCTACTCCGGCCCTGGTGCTTCCCGGAGCCAGCTCCAGCCCTCCTGGTGCGCCTTCCTCCGCTGCTGGACCTCCCGAGGCTGAGCCCCGCAAGAGGCTCTCGGGCTTCAAGCTTGGCCGGAGTCCGTGGGACCCCGCGGCAGCCGACCAATAAGTACTCGAACTCCGCTTTGCCACTGTTTTTGCCGTCAAGGCATGACATCTCTTATTTGGGTAGGCTGCCACCTGCGGCGAAGAGGCTAAAGGGAGACGCGGCGGCCCTGCTAGGGACGGGCTCACCGGCCATGGCCACGTCTTCACTCGCGAGGAAGGGAGGCAGCAGAGCCCGCACTTCCCCTGCCCGATCATCCTCGCGAGGCCAGCAGGGACGCTCCGGCGGGGATTCATCCCCCGTGGCCCCGCTGAATCTGGAGGCACCTATGCTTGATGTTGTCGCCGAAGTTGCCAAGGCTCAGGAGGTCCCTGCCTCCCAAGCTGTGATCATGCTGCCGTCTTCTCCTCCTACTCCGCCGGCTCCCGTCTCCTCTGCCTCCTTCGTTGCCTTGGACCGCGCTGCCGACAAGCTGAGTCGACTGCGAGAGGATCTCCGGGGCGCCGACCCCCGCCTGTTGGCTGGGCGCCTGGAGTTAGTCTCCGGCTGGGTTCGCTCTGACGCCTCTGTCCAAGCGGCGCTGAGCCAGGCTGTGACGGCTTCCGAGGAGGAGAAGCAAGTCCCCTCCTAAGCCATAGCCGCTCGTGACGCAGCATTGAAGGATGCTTCAACTGTCAAGGGCCACTGCAAGACGCTGGAGGGCGAGCTGCAAGGGCTGTGTGATGAGCTCGCCAAGGAGGTTCGTGACCGCCAGGCGAAGGAGGAGGAGATGAAGGCTCGGGAGGCTGCCGTCAAGGACCGCGACACCGAACTCTCAGCTGACCGCGGCCGGCTGAAGACGCTGGAGCAGGCGCTGAAAACGGAGAGGGTTGAGCTGGATGCCAAGGCGAAGGTCTTGGTCGAGGACTGTGCGGCCTTCACGCGTTATGAGGAGAGGGCTCGCACGGCGCTGAAGAAGCTTTATGAAGAGGGCCTGGAGAAACCGCTGGCCGGAGCCACGGAAGGCCCCGCCAAGCTGGTTCCCTTCCTTGTCGAGGCGCTTGAGGAGGTCATGACCGGCATCGGCCCCATGGCCTAAGTTGAGGCTCGCGTCCTTTCTTCCGCAGGATGACGCGGATCCTCAGCCATGTCTACCTTCGCAACCCTGACGCCAACCTTGACGACCTGCTGGAGCCCGTGGATGCCAAGCGCTCCCCTAATGTTGCCGAGGCCGTGAAGGGTCGAGCGGAGGCCTTGCTGGCGAAGTTCCGCGCCTTCAACACCGTGCCCAAGTGAGGCGTTGCTGGCTCCGCGGCCTCGGAGGGTGGAGCTGACAAGCGCGACTCCACCACGAGTGGCGGCGCGACCCAGGGGTGATCTTCTCGCGGCTTCTTTCCTGCTTCGATTCCTGCAACATGCACCGTGCCTCGTGGAGGCGTTTAAAATTGTGTCTGGTATTGTGAGAACAATTTATGGTCTGTAATATTTGCTTCTGAATTTGCTAGATTTTGCGGTTTCCTTCCTATTTGCTTGTGTTCTAGGTCGGCAGGGCCCGGCCCCGTGCATACCTCAGCCGCCGTTAGCCCTGACCGGATCACCAGGATGCGACTAAGGCGTGAGGGGCCACGTGGCAAGTTAGGCTCCTGAGTCGCAATGCTCAGGAGTCCCCCTTGACGCGCAAACAGCAAATAGGGAGGGGGTGTAAGAGAGGATCTATCATTCTAGGTCGGCAGGGCCCGACCCCGCGCATACCTCGACCGCCGTTAGCCTTTTGGAACTAAGGAGTGAGGGGCTACGTGACCAGTTAGGCTCCTGAGTTGTGATGCTTAGGAGTCCCCCTTGACGCTCAAACGGGTCTTCATACCTTGGATCCGCTCGGGGAGGGGCGCGCGACGACCAGGTCTGAGGGACCTGGCTGGGTGGCGTGAGCTCGGGCGTGACCCGGGCACAACCCCCGTGCCCAGCCCCCTCGTGCGGCGCTCCCGAGGGGAGGCATTGCGATGAGGCCAGACACTAAGCTCTGGGCTCCCTAAGGTTGATACAGTCATGGGCTGCCCTCAGTTGTTTATCACCAGCGCGGAGCATAGCGCTTCTGTATGTGTACGGGCATAGCCGCTCCTCGGCAGTGTCGTCAGCCAACACGGAGCATGGTGCTTCCACTGGTATGTGGGAGGGGGGCTCCCCTCTGGGAGGAGCCCCCGAGGCGTGTACAACCCAACCCTGACACGTGGCCGGCACGGTAGGGCTAGACAAGGTGTATCTGGGCACCCGTGAGCCAGCACGGGACTCACGAGGCCCTACCTCAAGGCGGGTTGCGCTTGGCTCTAGGACTTTGATGGTGGTACGTTCCTGCAATATGGTTAAATGCAAACGCTCTACGTCCTCAGGTCCCGGCCCTCGAGCGAGCTCAGCCACCGCTGGTATGCCAGGTCGCGATGCCGTGGACAAGGCCAGGGGGTGAGGGCTGGAGAGCCAGTAAGAGCTCCTGAGTCGCGATGCTCAAGCGCCCCCCTTTTAATGTGCAAGAAATTTGCATGAGGGAGAAGAGGCCCGTGGTAGGCGGCAGACGATAATCATAGGCAGGTGAAGCATGGAAAAGCAAACCAACTTAGATAGATGCAAGGAAAAGCGCACGCCACTGGGTCAGGTGCGAGCAGCTTGGGGATGACGCAGCCCGAGGGGCGCTCCCAACAAGGTAAGCTGAAGACATAAGCAAAATGGATACATGCTGCGGGGACAGACCCATGCAACCTGGGAATGATGCAGCCCTTAGGGCGCTCCCAGCTGAAATGAAACTCGAAACATGTCACCTGATACCATTACAGAGCGAGTGTTGGAGTAGCTGACGATGCCTGGTGAAGAAGCCAATCCTCACGAGCCTTCGGAACTCCGAGCCTCGTGAGGCTCTGGAGGTCCGGGCGGCTCGGCAAGGTCCATCTCCATCTCCTCCAGGAACGCGCGATGCTTGGCCACCTGAGCCTCCAGAATGCTCCTCATTAGATGCTGGTGAGCAGCAGCCGCATTCGGCAGGCCGAAGGGCATCCGAACGTAGCTGTGAGGTGGACCCTTGCAATCCCCCACACGCGAAGGCTAGAAGTGCTCCTGAGACGCGACTCGATTGAGCCCTGGGTAGTCGATGCAGACGCACAGCCCGCCATCCTCGCCTGGATGGGGAGCTACACTGGGCAGGCGGCAATTGATGCGCATGACTCTCGACTCCTGCTGCTCCTGAGTGACCTTGGTGATGAACTCATGAGGGTTGTTCCCTCCTTGCCTTATGCCTTCCTGAGGGAAACGTGTCGTGAAGCACGCCTCCAAGTGGTGCCCGAGCGCCTCCCTCGTCATCTTGGCAAAGTCAATGACCCTCCAGGAGAGAGCCCCGAGCCTTGCCCGAGGAGGGCACTGGTGCACCTTCCTATGCGACAGAGGGTGGCGCCCCATGGATGGGCGCAGATCCTGATGTGGTGCCTCCGGAGGTGCCTGCTTCCTGAGGCCTTGAGCCAGGCGATGTCTTCTTCTTCTTGGGAGCTACTTCAGGAAGGTTTCCACTCTTGCTGTTTGGGTCCTCGATCGACGTGGCTTGGAAGGCGCGCTTAAGAGAGCACACCGCATCCTTCTCTTCATAGGGGACCGTGATGACTCCGCCACTTCCTGGCATCTTGAGGACGTTGTAGCCATGGTGAGTCACTGCCATAAACTTGGCCAGGGCTGGATATCCGAGGATGGCATTGTATGGCAGGCGAATGTGAGCGACGTCAAAGTCAATGAGCTCGGTACGGTAGTTCTTGCGTTGTCCAAAGGTGACAGGGAGGTAGACCTGCCTATCGGGACAGCGGAACCATCTGTGACTCCTGAGAAAGGCTTTGTTGGCTGAAGTTGATTGTGTGGCACTTGGAGATTGTTGAACGTCTCGACGGACAGGATGTTGAGCCTTGCTCCGCCGTCGATGAGGGTCCTGGTAACTTGCACATTGCTGATGACTGGGGAACAGAGCATTGGGAGGACAACGGCTGTTGCCGCACACTTGAGCTGATCCGCTGAGCTGAACATGATGGCGCACGCGGACCACCTGAGAGGGCGCGTGGCCTCAAGCTTGGGGAGGACTGCATTCACCTAGCGAGCAAACTGCTTGAAGATGCGCTGAGAGGCAGGGGCCTGGGCGCCGCCCAAGATGCAAGTGATCGCACGTGGCTCCTGGAAGCCCTAGCCCCCTCGTCCTGATGATGGTTGTCATTCCTTCTTGGTGGTGGTGGAAGAGGAGGAAGGCCTGCGTTGCCTTGTGGGCGATCCTCACGAGGCTAATCCCTCCAAGCCCCCTCGCGAGGCTGGTCCTGCCAGCGGTCCTCGCGAGGTCGGTCACGCCACCCTTGGCGAGGGCCGCGGTTGTCCCATCGTCCTCCACCTCTTCCTCTGCCTCGGCTGTAGCCCCGATCGTTGCACTCGGGGCATCGACCAACACGGCCTTCTCGCACGGCCATAAGCTCTTGGCGTTCGTTCATGTTGTGGGTGTGGAGATCATGGTACACGCAGTACCGGCTGCCCTTGGACGACTCCGGTTGGTCCCTGCCGCGCTTCGTGTCCAGTTCTGCTGCGAGCACAGCTGCTCCCTTGCACTTCAGATCCTTGGCCTTGGCTTTCTTCTCTTCTGGATCTGCAGCTGGGAGCTCAAGAAGGGAGAGGCGTCCCTCCTCAGCCCTCGCGCATTTGGTCGCCAGGTTGAACAGCTCCAGAGACGTGCACAGATCTTCGTGGATCGCCAGTTCCTCCTTCATCTTGACGTCACGGACACCGTCGGAGAATGCTGAGATGATGGCCTCCTCGGTCACCTTGGGAATCTTGAGGCAAGCGCTGTTGAAGCTCTGGATGTACTTCCGCAAGGTCTCTCTGGGTTGCTTCTTGATGCGGCGCAAGTCACCCATGGCCGGCGGACGGACGCGAGTGCCCTGAAAGTTGGCGATGAAGCGGGTGCGCATCTCGTCCCAGGAGGAGATCGTGCCAGGATGCAGGTTCAGGAGCCAGGTGCGGGCACCATCCTTGAGCGCCATGGGAAACCAATTCGCCATGACCTTTTCGTCCCCGTTGGCGGCTTCGATGCCCAGCTCGTAGAGCTGCAGGAACTACGCGGGGTCGGCAGTGCTGTCATAGCAAGGAGGCAGGTCAGGTTTGAACTTGCCCGGCTAGGCGACACTGCGTAGCTCGGTCGATAAGGCGTGGTTGCTTGTGGTGGCCACCGGAGCTCTCTGCTGACGCGGGGCTTGCTCCTGGGGATTCCCACGCGCCGCTGCCTGGAGCAGCGCGGGGTCTTGACGTGCTGGCGCAGGGATGCGGTCATGGCGTGCTGGTGCAGGAAGCACGCGAGCACCTTCTTGGGGATGAGGGATTTCTTGGCAGCTCATTTCTTGTCGCGCAGGTGCTGGACGCGGTGGATCTCGTCCAGGGGCCGCGCGCCTTGGAGCCAGGGCGCCTTCTTGGGGAGGAGGTGGCGGAGGCACCTCCTGGGTTGCATCACCCGCACGGGATGGAGGCGAGGCAGCGAGGGGGACGGTGCAGGGGAACCCCCTGCGGCGCTGACGAGCTCGATATTGCGATTGAGCCACTCCTCGTAGAGGTCGTCGACAGGACGGTAGTGCAGAAGCTCACGCGCCAGGAGCCACGCGGCGTGCGCGTCCGTGGGGCGCGACGGGCATGCGACGACGAACCGGCTGGAGTCAGCAACGGGGTGGCGGTGCGGCCTTCCTGCCGCACCGAGGGATGCAGCGATGAGGCCTACTACTCGTTCCCCACTGGGCCGATGGAGGCATTGGCGGCAGGCGATGGAGAACGACGGGGACACCACCGACGGGAGCCATCTGGGCGACGCGGGTGGCGAGAGCAGCCCGACGCTCGGCGCGAGCCTGGCGAGCGTCTGCCATGGACACGACGGATGATCGAAGGTGGAACAGCGGAAGAAAGATTCTGGCACACCTTACCTGGCGTGCCAAATGTTGGATGTTGGGTTCTAGCAGACCCTTAAGGTTCGAACTCTGGGGTGCGCACGAATATCTTCCCCCTACCAATCCACGTCCAATCACCTCGTGAGAATCTAAGCTAAACGATGAACAACACGAGGGATACAAGATTTATACTGGTTAGGGCCACCGTTGTGGTGTAATACCCTACTCCAGTGTATGGTGTGGTGGATTGCCTCAGGGGCTGATGATGAATAGTACAAGGGGAAGAACAGCCTCGCAAGAGGTGTTCTTGTGGTGGTGGTTTGCTTGAGAAGGATTCGATCCCCCTCTACTGTGGTGGCTATCTCTATATATAGAGGCCCTGGTCCTCTTCCCAAATATTGAGCGGGAAGGGCGCCAACAACGGCCATTTTGAAGGGGAATATCTAGTACAAGTTATCCTGACTAAAGTTGGTCTTCAGCTGCCAAAGGCACTGGCGATAACGCCGTCTTGGGCTCCATGATGACCTCCATCCTGCCGCTCTGCTGGTACTATTTGCCCGATGGTAATATTTGCCACGATGACGCCGTCTTGGGCTCCATGATGGTCTCATTGCGCCAAAATGGTAATATTTGCCTGATGCCTCGGTACTCCATGCCTGTGCTTGCCCCCTTTGCACCGAAGAGGAAACAAGGACATTGCATAGGACGAGCCCCCGGCGCCGCCGTCCCAACGTCACGACTTGCCCGTCACGAGCACTCGCGAGGTACCTCTTCGCTTGATCCTCCGCCTCCTCGCGAGCTGCCTTGCGAGGCCGCCCTGAGGAAAGCCTCGTCCGCCCGCGAGGGCTTGAGTTGCGTTGATGAAGATGGTCACTGGGCCACACTCGGCCACGCCGCAGGCCGCAGGCAGCAAGTTTTGGGTACCCTGATATCCACGTATCTATAATTTTTGATTGCTCCATGCTACTTTATCTACTGTTTTAGGCAATATTGGGGCTTTATTATCCACTTTTATATTATTTTTGGACTAACCTATTAACCGGAGGCCCAGCCCAGATTTGCTGTTTTATGCTATTTCAGTGTTTCGAGGAAAAGGAATATCAGACAGAGTCAAAACGGAACGAAATCAACTGGAGAAGTTATTTTTGGAAGGAAAGCAACCTGATGGACTTGGAGTCCACGTCAGGGGAGTCCTGGGCTGCCCACGAGGGTGGGGGGCGCCCCCCTGGGTGCGCCCCCTGCCTCATGAGCACCCCGGAGGTCCACCGACGTACCCCTTGCACCCATATATACATACGTACCCTAAAACTTCCAAAATAGAAGATAGATCGGGAGTTCTGCCGCCGCAAGCCTCTGTAGCCACAAAAAACCAATCGGGACCCTGTTCCGGCACCCTGCTGGAGGGGGATCCCATCACCGGAGGCCATCTTCATCATCCAGGCACTCTCCATGACCAGGAGGGAGTAGTTCACCCTCGGGGCTGAGGGTATGTACCAGTAGCTATGTGTTTGATCTCTGTCTCTCGTGTTCCCTCTATGACACGATCTTGATGTATACCGAGCTTTGCTATTGTAGTTGGATCTTATGATGCTTCTCCCCCTCTACTCTCTTGTGATGAATTGAGTTTCCCCTTTGAAGTTATCTTATCGGATTGAGTCTTTTATGAGAACACTTGATGTATGTCTTGAAATCCACTTGATGCATGTTTTGGTGATCAACTTGCGGGTTTCGTGACATTGGGAACCTATGCATAGGGGTTGGCACACGTTCTTGACTCTCCGGTAGTAGCTTTCGGGCACTCATTGAAGTACTTTTATGTTAGTTGGATGAATCTGAGATTGTGTGACGCATATCGTATAATCATGCCCACAGATAGTTGAGGTGACAATGGAGTATCTAGGTGACATTAGGGTTTTGGTTGATTTGTGTCTTAAGGTGTTATTCTAGTATGAACTCTATGATGGATTGAGCGGAAAGAATAGCTTTATGTTATTTTACTACGAACTCTTGAATAGATAGAACAGAAAGGATAACTTTGAGGTGGTTTCGTACCCTACCATAATCTCTATGTTTGTTCTCCGCTATTAGTGGCTTTGGAGTGACTCTTTGTTGCATGTTGAGGGCTTGTTATATGATCTATCTATGTTATTATTTTTGAGAGAACTTGCACTAGTGAAAGTATGAACCCTAGGCCTTGTTTCCAATCATTGCAATACCGTTTACGCTCACTTTTACCACTTGTTACCTTTCTGTTTTTATTATTTCAGATTACAAAAACCTATATCTACTATCTATTTTGCACTTGTATCACCATCTCTTCGCCGAACTAGTGCACCTATACAATTTACCATTGTATTGGGTGTGTTGGGGACACAAGAGACTCTTTGTTATTTGGTTGTAGGGTTGTTTGAGAGAGACCATCTTCATCCCGCGCCTCCTACGGATTGATAAACCTTAGGTCATCCACTTGAGGGAAATTTGCTACTGTCCTACAAACCTGTGCACTTGCAGGCCCAACAACGTCTACAAGAAGAAGGTTTTGTAGTAGACATCAAGCTCTTTTCTGGCGCCGTTGCCGGGGAGGTGAGTGCTTGAAGGTATATCTTTAGATCTTGCAATCAAATATTTTTGTTTCTTGTTTTATCACTAGTTTAGTTTATAAAAGAAAACTACCAAAAAAAATGGAGTTAAGTTTGTCTCATACGCTTCATCTTTGTAATATCTTTCGTGAGAATGATGGAAAGGAAAATTGTGCTCAAGTGCTAGAAGAAGAATTACATAGAATTCTTGGCATAAAATATGTCAAAGATGAGCATGATTGCAATGTAGTTAGTATGAATTCCCTGAATATCCATGATGCTAATGATATGCAAAGCCACAAGCTTGGGGAAGCTATGTTGGATGGAGATGATATTTTTTGTCCCCCAAGCTTTGATGAGAAAATTTACTATGATGAAAGCATGCCTCCTATCTATGATTATTATTGTGATGACACATATGCTTTAAAGAATAATGATAACCATGAAACTTGTCATCTTGATCTTAATTTTCAATCATATGATAGTTATTTTGTTGAGTTTGCTCCCACTACTATTCATGAGAAGAAATTTGCTTATGTGGAGAGTAGTAAATTTTCTATGCTTGTAGATCATGAAAAGAATGCTTTCGGTGCTAGTTATATTGTTGAATTCATTCATGATGCTACTGAAAACTATTATGAGAGAGGAACATATGCTTGTAGGAATTGCAATAATGTCAAGTTTCCTCTCTATGTGCTTCAATTTTTGAACTTATGCTTGTTTTACCTTCCTATGCTTGTTGATTATTGTTCCCATAAGTTGTTTGCTCACAAAATCCCTATGCATAGGAAGTGGGTTAGACTTAAATGTTCTAGTCATATGCTTCATGATGCTCCCATTATGTTTCAATTATTATCTTTTATGTGAGCATCATTGCCATCATCATGCCTAGCTAAAAAGGCATTAAAGAAAAGCGCTTGTTGGGAGACAACCCAATATTTATCCTTACTGTTTTTGTGTGTCCACATGATTATGCTACTGTATTAATCATGTTTTGTATCTTTTGTTTCAATAAAGTGCCAAGTAGAACCTTTGGGAAGACTTGGGTGAAGTTTATATGATCTTGCTGTGAAAAACAGAAACTTTAGCGCTCACGAGAATAGCTGCCATTTTTTACTGGAGAGTGATTTTAGGTTGATTCTTTTTTAAGATGATTAATATACAAATTTCTCAGGTCCAGAAATTTATTACATAATTTTTGGGGTTACATAAGTATACGTTTGAGACAGATTACTACAGACTGTTCTGTTTTTGACAGATTCTGTTTTCTATGTGTTGTTTGCTTATTTTGATGAATCTATGGCTAGTATTAAGTGGTATGAACCATAGAGAAGTTTGAATATAGTAGGTTTTACACCAATATGAATTTATAATGAGTTCATTACAGTACCTAAGTGGTGGTTTTATTTTCTTATACTAACGGAGCTTACGAGTTTTCTGTTGAGTTTTGTGTGGTTGAAGTTTTCAAGTTTTGGGTAAAAATTCGATGGACTATGGAATAAGGAGTGGAAAGAGCCTAAGCTTGGGGATGCCCAAGGCACCCCAAGGTAATATTCAAGGACAACCAAGAGCCTAAGCTTGGGGATGCCCCGGAAGGCATCCCCTCTTTCGTCTTCGTTCATCGGTAACTTTACTTGGAGCTATATTTTTATTCATCACATGATATGTGTTTTGCTTGGAGCATCATTTTATTTTTTTAGTTTTTTCTTGCTGTTAGTTATAATAATGTTTTTCATCTTTAGTTTCAATAAAAAAAGTCAAGGATAGCCTTTCCCATGCTTATTTTGCTTGTATACATGTTACTATTTGAAAACAGAAAGTTTACCGCTGTTGCAAACATTCCCTAGAAAAGTCAGAGAATGGTATAACGTTGAATATTTTTGAATATTAAGATCTGATAAATTTACTACAGTGGGAATTTTAGTTCATAATTTTTGGAGTCATGGAAGTATTGATACTCTTGCATTCTTTACAGACTGTACTGTTTGGGCAGATTGCTGTTATGGTTGCATTGTTTGCATATGTTTGCTTGTTTAATAATTCTATTTGAGGATAGGAGTACTAAACATACAGAGGCATTTAGTACTCAATGTTGAATAATAATTTTAGTGATTTGTTACAGTACAAACTGATAAGGTTTTGCATTGGTTTATACTAACCTATCTCACGAGTTCTTGTTGAGTTTGTTGTGAATGAAGCTTTTGATAAAAAGAGAAACCATGATATGAGAGGAATTAAGGAGACACAAAAGTTCAAGATTGGGGATTCCCAAGGCACCCCAAGATAATATTTCAAGAAGTCTCAAGCATCTAAGCTTGGGGATGCCCCGGTAGGCATCCCACCTTTCTTCTTCAACAACTATCGGTTAGTATCGGTTGAGCCTAAGTTTTTGCTTCTTCACATGAGTTGTGCTATCCTTGCATTGTAGTTTTCTTTAGCTTTGCTTTCTGTTTGAGTAAAGTATCAAGATCTGAAATTATTAAATGGGAGAGTCTTCACATAGTTGCATAATTATTCGACTACTCATTGATCTTCACTTATATCTTTCGGAGTAGTTATTGCTCATAGTGCTTCACTTATATCTTTTGAGCGTGATAATTTTTGCTCTAGTACTTCACTTATATCTTTTAGAGCATGGTGGTGGATTTGTTTTAAAGAAACTATTGATCTCTCATGCTTCACTTAGATTATTTTGAGAGTCATTAATAGCATGGTAATTTGCTTAATGTTAATATACTTGGTATTCAAGATATGTGAAACTTTCTTTTGAGTGCGTTGAATACTAAGATAAGTTTGATGCTTGATAATTGTTTTGAGGTATGGAGGTAATAATATCAAAGTCATGCTAGTTGGGTGATTATGAATTTAAAGAATGCTTGTGTTGAGGTTAGCAAGTCCCGTAGCATGCACGTATGGTTAAAGTTGTGTAACAAATTTGAAACATGAAGTGTACCTGGCTTGTGCATCCTTATGAGTGGCGGCCGGGGACGAGCGATGGTATTTTCCTACCAATCTATCCCCCTAGGAGCATGTATGTAGTACTTGATTTTGATGACTTCTAAATTTTTGCAATAAGTATATGAGTTCTTTTGACTAATGTTCAGTCCATGGATTATACGCACTCTCACCTTTCCGCCATTGCTAGCCTCTTCGGTACCGTGCATTGTCCTTTCTCACCTTGAGAGTTGGTGCAAACTTCGCCAGTGCATCCAAAACCCATGATACGATACGCTCTATCACACATAAACCTCCTTATATATTCCTCAAAACAGCCACCATACCTACCTATTATGGCATTTCCATAGCCATTCCGAGATATATTGCCATGCAACTTCCATCATCATCATAATGACATACATTACTTTTGTCATATTGCCATTGCATGATCATGTAGTTGACATCGTATTTGTGGCAAAGCCACCATGCATTATTTTTCATACATGTCACTCTTGATTCATTGCACCATCTCGGTACACCGCCGGAGGCATTCATATAGAGTCATATCTTGTTCTAGTATCGAGTTGTAATTTTTGAGTTGTAAGAAAAAATAAAAGTGTGATGATCATCCTTATTAGAGCATTGTCCCAGTGAGGAAAGGATGATGGAGACTATGATTCCCCCATAAGTCGGGATGAGACTCCAGACTTTATGAAAAATAAAAGAGGCCAAAGAAGCCCAAATAAAAAAAGAGAGGCCAAAGAAGCCCACCAAAATAAAAAAATGAGAGAAAAAGAGAGAAGGGACAATGCTACTATCCTTTTACCACACTTGTGCTTCAAAGTAGCACCATGATCTTCATGATAGAGAGTCTCATAAGTTGTCTTTTTATACTAGTGGGAATTTTTCATTATAGAACTTGGCTTGTATATTCCTACGATGGGCTTCCTCAAATGCCCTAGGTCTTCATGAGCAAGCAAGTTGGATGCACACCCACTAGTTTTCTTTTGTTGAGCATTCATAGCTCTAGTGCATCCGTTGCATGGCAATCCCTACTCCTCATGTTGACATCAATTGATGGGCATCTCCATAGCCCGCTGATTATCCTCGTCAATGTGAGACTTTCTCCTTTTTGTCTTCTCCACACCATCCCCATCATCATATTCTATTCCACCCATAGTGCTATATCCATGGCTCATGCTCATGTATTGCGTGAAGGTTGAAAAACTTTGAGATTATTTAAGTATGAAACAATTGCTTGGCTTGTCATCGGGGGTATAGAAGTGGGGAACATCTTTGTGTGACGAAAATGAAGCATAGCCTAACTATATGATTTTGTAGGGATGAACTTTCTTTTGCCATGTTATTTTGAGAAGACATAATTGCTTTATTAGTATGCTTGAAGTATTATTACTTTTATGTCAATATGAACTTTTGTCTTGAATCTTATGGATCTGAATATTCATGTCACAATTAAGAAGATTTACATTGAAATTATGCCAAAGTATCACTCCGCATCAAAAATTCTTTTTTATCATTTACCTACTCGAGGACGAGCAGGAATTAAGCTTGGGGATGCTTGATACGTCTCCAACGTATCTATAATTTTTGATTGCTCCATGCTACTTTATCTACTGTTTTAGGCAATATTGGGCTTTATTATCCACTTTTATATTATTTTTGGGACTAAACTATTAACCGGAGGCCAGCCCTGATTTGTTGTTTTATGCCTATTTCAGTGTTTCGAGGAAAAGGAATATCAGATGAAGTCAAAAAGGAACGAAATCAACTGGAGAAGTTATTTTTGGAAGGAAAGCAACCTGATGGACTTGGAGTGCACGTCACGGGAGTCCCGGGCTGCCCATGAGGGTGGGGGCGCCCCCCTGGGCGCGCCCCTTGCCTCGTGAGCACCCTGGAGGTCCACCGACGTACCCCTTGCACCCATATATACCTACGTACCCTAAAACTTCCAGAACAGAAGATAGATCGGGAGTTCCGCCGCCGCAAGCCTCTATAGCCACCAAAAACCAATCGGGACCCTGTTCCCGCACCCTGCCGGAGGGGGATCCCATCACCGGAGGCCATCTTCATCATCCAGGCGCTCTCCATGACGAGGAGGGAGTAATTCACCCTCGGGGCTGAGGGTATGTACCAGTAGCTATGTGTTTGATCTCTCTTTCTTGTGTTCTCTCTCGTGTTCCCTCTATGGCATGATCTTGATGTATCCTGAGCTTTGCTATTGTAGTTGGATCTTATGATGCTTCTCCCCCTCTACTCTCTTGTGATGAATTGAGCTTCCCCTTTGAAGTTATCTTATCAGACTGAGTCTTTTATGAGAACACTTGATGTATGTCTTGCGATCCACTTGATGTATGTTTTGGTGATCAACTTGCGGGTTTCGTGACATTGGGAACCTATGCATAGGGGTTGGCACACATTCTTGACTCTCCGGTAGTAGCTTTGGGGCACTCTTTGAAGTACTTTTATGTTGGTTGGATGAATCTGAGATTGTGTGACGCATATCGTATAATCATGCCCACGGATACTTGATGTGACAATGGAGTATCTAGGTGACATTAGGGTTTTGGTTGATTTGTGTCTTAAGGTGTTATTCTAGTATGAACTCTATGATGGATTGAGCGAAAAGAATAGCTTTATGTTATTTTACTACAAACTCTTGAATAGATAGAACAGAAAGGATAACTTTGAGGTGGTTTCATTCCCAACCATAATCTCTATGTTTGTTCTCGCTATTAGTGGCTTTGGAGTGACTCTTTGTTGCATGTTGAGGGCTTGTTATATGATCTATCTATGTTATTATTGTTGAGAGAACTTGCACTAGTGAAAGTATGAACCCTAGGCCTTGTTTCCTATCATTGCAATACCGTTTATGCTCACTTTTACCACTTGTTACCTTACTGTTTTTATTATTTCAGATTACAAAAACCTATATCTACTATCTATTTTGCACTTATATCACCATCTCTTCGTTGAACTAGTGCACCTATACAATTTACCATTGTATTGCGTGTGTTGGGGACACAAGAGACTCTTTGTTATTTGGTTGCAGGGTTGTTTGAGAGAGACCATCTTCATCCTACGCCTCCTACGGATTGATAAACCTTAGGTCATCCACTTGAGGGAAAATTGCTACTGTCCTACAAACCTGTGCACTTGCAGGCCCAACAACGTCTACAAGAAGAAGGTTTTGTAGTAGACATCAACCCCTGTTCCCAGAACACCGACAACACCAAGGCAGTGGACGACGGCGAGGCCCCAGACTGGAACGACCCGGAGATGGGGAAGACGCGGTAGTGGAGTCGCAGATGGAGAGGAGTGGGAAACTTGACTAGTTCGGGTGCGGGGTGGGCCTGCACTCAGCAGAGAATAACAGGAGGTGCGGAGTGGAGGGATGGCCTGGCCATCGGCTAGGTAGCATTTCACTAAGGAGCACAAAACAACGCCATTGGACGCCGAAGGCTGGAGAAGGCTGTCCTGGCAGCGCTGGGGGAAGAAGACGAGAGATTGAAGAAGAATGCCGGCCATTGGATGTAAATCCAACGCCTTCTTAGGCTTCGACCTATTGTCCCACATGTCAGCTAGTCCATTTGTTTTTTTAGTCCATTTGGTGGGCTGGGTGAAACAATGATGTAGCATCTATGCAGCCCGTTTAAATCCCATTTGCATTTTTCTCGAAATCCATGAACTTGCTAGGCTGGGTGGAAATATCATGTTGGGCTAGACGGAGAAATGTTATAAAAACATAAACACATGATTGCACGTCTATTACTGCATTGGTCGGTAAAATCTTTGCAAGCGTATGTACGCAATCACTAGGAGTTAACTTGCCAAGTTATATATAAACAATTATTATTATTATTTTGTAAGAACTTTCAGATTACGAAATAAAATATCATTTAAATTTGATGAGTTAATAGTACGTGGGGTATTATTATTTTTTAGGCTAGTCGTGGGACAGTTGAGTTGGTTCTAGGGAAAAGTACTGGGAGAAAACTCAGTTTACATCAAAAAAGAAAGTGGGACAAAATTCAGAGAACTGTTGGGTCCACCTGAGGAGGTGAATATGTTGGGAGGAAGGAGATTCAAAGCATGGCAGCCGAGTGAACTAGTTTTTTTTTAACGGACAAGTGAACTAGTTACATACATAAGCAAATAGCCACTAAAAAAAAGCAATCAGGTTAATGGGTTCTTAAAAGAAATATTTCGGACAAAACAGATAATTACGACACATAGGCTAATGCATGAAACACTCATATGATAAAGGTGCTTATAAACAGATAAAGTACAACATCTAGACCTTCCTGGCATGCTTGATCATGACGCTGCGGCTGTCCGTGTACTCGTCGGTTACAGGAAGCAGACACGCCCTCATGTCCAAGATCTGCCTGTACATGTCGTAACATGTGTATGCGTCCTTGGCCGCATAGGTTATGTAGGCTAGATTCGGAGGTACCTCCCACGTGTTCAGGTCCTTGGTATCGTTGTCTTCTTTCATGTTGGTGTATCAGGGGTCGATGATGGTCTCGGCGAGGTCAACCACGGAGTCCTTCTCTTGCTTGTTGCTGATGATCTTGTATTGCTTCTGGATGTCGACAAGCTTGTTGCACTAGATGGCTAAATCGTCACGTTCTTCCTTCTCTCCGCTGTAGCGAAGGTGCAGTCGGCGCTGCCGATGAAACAGGCGAATGCTCCAGAACCTCTGATGGCCCTACAGAAGTGGTAGATGAGAACCTCGTCCCGCACACATACCTGGGCGACGGCGATCCGCTGGTCCCTATCAGGAGACGAATGGATGGGCACAAGGTCTAGTCCTGCAACCTTGTGCTTTCTCATCCTGTAGGTACTACTTGAACTCGGCGAGGCAGAGCTTGACCGAGTCCAGATTGTTGGTGTACATCACATTCAACTTGGT
Source organism: Triticum aestivum (assembly GCF_018294505.1). Lineage (NCBI taxonomy): Eukaryota > Viridiplantae > Streptophyta > Magnoliopsida > Poales > Poaceae > Triticum > Triticum aestivum. Next base: position 231,998,375 of record NC_057798.1, read on the forward strand.
GCAGCCATAGGACTGAACGGCGAACTCAAAGGGGAACTCCTTGCTGAAGTCCATATACAGCAGGCTCACCCCTCAGATCGCCATTGGAGTCTCTTCGAGTGAACGAGTGTGTAGGCGGCGGCAGCAGTTCGTTTTTCAGCTCTTGGGGAACTGGATTCAATAGTAAGCTGAGTGTGTATAGGCGACAACAGTTACTACCCCTCCCTCGTCTGCTGCACGCCCGACAGAAGATGCACCATCGGCGCATTCAAACGCCTCCATTAAGAAACCTACTCCAGCCACACGTCGGTTCACGAGTGGGTCTATATTGGTACTGTAATAACAAGAGTTAGTGGCCACTTTACTTAAATTTAATTAGCTTTAATAGAAATTTATACTTAAAACAAGCAATGCATTGGCTCGTTCTATCAGTGCAACAGGATCAACATGCACAACAATTAGAATTATTATTCTCAAGACGCACACGATCAACACATTTGTCGCACTTTCACAAAGATAATACTACCAAGTTTGAACTGTTTGTTATGGTTGTTGTCCTCTGCATCATCATGTCGTGTTTCCCAGCTTGCAAGATTCAGAACGAACATATAAGATCCAAATAATAAGTACAACAAAAATGCCTACACATCTCATTGATTCCCAGCTTGCAAGATTCAGAACCAACAAATAACATTCAAATAATAAGTACAATAAAGATGCCTACACATCTCATTGATTCCCAGCTTGCAAGATTCAGAACCAACCCATTAGAGCCTTTTGATAAAGTGAATATCGGGATTAAATCCATCTTGGCTAGCCATGTCATACAATCGAAGAATTGGCGAATGCTCTTGACCATCACAACATCTGTAGTTGAGTATTCCTGTTTACACAGCACAAACAAGGAGAGCATTATTTTGCTTTAATAGTGGCCTCCTTGAACTCAACCTGCAGCTCCACTAGGATGAGGTCTCCCTGGAGTTCCATGATTCAATTCATGCGCCTTTTTCTACAGTTCACCTGAAATTAAGCAAAGATTGCATCATTCAGCTAGCAAGAAGTACTTGCTCTTGTGAGCTGGCAGGTTCTTCTTAAGTAGTTGCACTAAAATTGAGGAACATTAAGGTTGGTTGTGCGGCTCATGTAACGTGCAACTATAATTTTCTTATCCTTTTGTGCAGTTCCACTAAAAGAAAGTGCCATTGTGTTGACAGTGACGGCTCCATCTTGCAAAGGCTAATAAAATGTTGCACGAGATTACCAGCAGAACTTGACAGAGATTTTAGAAACTCCAATCACGATTTTGTGCAGTTCCACCAAAATTGAGAGATGTTGCCCATGTGACATTTTAGTTGAACTGCACAAGACACTCATTCCAAAAAAAGTGTTTTGTGCAGTTCACCAAAAGGTCACAATAGCAACAAGGTGAAATGGATATCCCTATCTGCACAAAAAGATAGAAAGTAAACAGTTGCTGGTCAATAAGAATATACAAAACATATACAAAATGAAAAGAAGCATATTAATTATGTTCATGGCAATCACGCAAGGATAGTAGAAATTTTAAAACGTCAGCAATGGTTCATGTTACCAGAAGCATTACGATCAACAATGAGATTCCTCAAATATGGGATTACTTAATGGTGGCATTGCTTGTTTACCAGACACAGTAAATCAACAGCAGCTAAATAGTTGGTTTAAGGGCATGGGACCGTGGGGACACCAGGACACTCAACAGCATAAAGGAGCAACTTACTTATCATACTGGGGAAAACAGCAGGAGCGCCATTTGTAACATAGTTTAATTGCATCTTATCACTGGAGGCATTGGATTAACAATAACACCGGTTAGATATGTCCCTAAGGTAACAGTGTGATCGCTTCGTTTTACATGCGCCCTTACATTAACAACAGCAAAAGGTTGGTATAACGACATGCGACAGTGGATGCATCAGCACAATGTACCTACAAGAAGGCATAACGTGATGATGTCGAGTTTGTTCATGCTATGTGAGGGCAGCAAACCTAATCCTGGAGACCTTGTACTATGTGAGGGCAGCAAATCTAATCCTGGAGACCTTTTACTATGTGAGGGCAGAAAATCTAATCCTGGAGACCTTTTACTATGTGAGGGAAGCAAATCTAATCCTGAGACCTTTTACTATGTGAGGGCAGCAAATCTAATCCTGGAGACCTTTTACTATGTGATGGAAGCAAATCTAATCCTGGACATACTATGTTGACTTGTCCACCAGCCGCCACTTTCTATCCTTTTTTCAACCAATAATAGATCTGTTCATTATCCAGTTTGTACTGCGTTTTCCCATTATTTCCCTTTTCAACCAAGAGATCAGTTGAGTATCCGGTCTCTACTACTTTCACCATATTATTTCCTCTTTGAATCAAGTCCTAGATTCATGCTACAACTTTCCCCCCTTTCTTCATTGTTTGAACAAAGCCCTAGATTCGAATGCATGAAGTAGCTTTACCTCTAATAATACTAAAAATTTAGGTGGCTTTGGAAGAGCTGATGGGAGTAGAAAAAGATGCACATGCAGACACGTGTCGAGCTAGGGCGGTAGAGCAAGGCCGCTTTCGAAGAACTTATACCTGAGGGTCGCTGGGATGTCGGTGGTGGCAAGTCGGATCTGTGGACAATACGGCAGGGAGGAAGAAGGGCCAGAGGACCTCCCGAGTCGGCGCTGTGTCAGAGAGAATGGCACGGGCAGAGGATCGGGCCCCTCCGGCAGCTGTGGGTTTCCTCCCTCGGCAGGGATGACCACGTGAACGATGCACCTTTTAGTCCTCTACACACACCGGCTGAAGGGATCCGGCCGGATCTGTGACCAGCGGTGAGCAGAGAGAAAATGTCGCTACCGCCGTCCTGTTTATATCTGGAGAGGATGAGAGAATGAAGAGAGCAACCCTGGTAAAGCAAGCGCTCAGGCCCCTGCATACATATATAGTGGAGTGATTATCTTTTTTCTCTCCACAACAAGCATTTCAATTTGTGTATGTGGCATTAAAGAAAAGAAACTCTCTATTTAAGGTGACTACTGTATGACTCCTACTTACTACTAGTAGTACTACAGTATTGTTCACTTGTGCTCCCCGCCCCTCCATTCATTGAACAACCCCACAGGTGAATAAACATACAGTAAGTATTGTATTTATATAGAACGAACAAGCTCGAACTATTTTTGCGTAGTTAAAAGTTAAGGGCTGGGTTTTTCCCAGGCAGTACACGCGGCAGTTTTCGGGTAGGCGGTTTGACAAAGAGGCGAGGAGGGTGAGCGAATGGCGGATTCTCAAACATACAGCAGGAAAGGTCGGGCTATGCGGTTTGACGGTGCATTACTGCTGGAAAGACTTGTGATATGACCACTCACTATAGTCATGAATTATTGGCACTCCGACCGGGGTGATGCCCCCCTTCCGTTCCGCGCTCTAATCTGGTGCATGACACGTCGACCCGGATGCTGGCTCTCCCACATGTCGGAGTAGTAAGAAGGAGCAAAGAATGATGCGGTATATACTACTACTACTACTACTACTCAGGTCGGAGGAGTATGAACCACGGCAGCCCAGTGAACCAGCAGTGCGAACCACGACAGCCCAGTGAACCAGCAGTGCGAACCACGGTAGCCCAGTGAACCAGCAGTAGAAAACAATGTGGTGATATGGCCATAAAAACAATGTGCTACGGTCCACACTGTAGCATGTACAGTAACACTCCTCTTTGTTTGGATCCCTGAGTTAGAGCTAGTTTGGGTTGAAATAGCCTCAAATTATCGAAACAAGAGGGGTTAGTTTGAGCTAGTTTACTCTAACCCAGCTAAAAAATAGCCCGGTGGAGAGGTTCTAATTGGGTTAGTTATCCTCGGGCCCACTAAAAGAGAACTAAAAAAATCTCCCCTGCCTGCACCAGATCGCTCCCCCCTCTCTCGCATGACTCCTCTCTATTCCCCATAGGGCCGCTCGCCCTCTCTCTCCTTCGGCCGCCCTCTCCTTCCGGCCTCCGCCGCCCTACTCCGGCCGCCCTCTCCCTCCGGCCTTTGAAGGTCGCCCCGCTCCACCTTCACTAGTCGTTTTTCTCCCTCTGTCGTGCGTGGTGGCGGCGCATCTACCACGGAGGTCGCGAGAGGGGTGAGTTTGTTCATTCCTTCTCTGTCTCACGGCCATATCATTGATCTTGCTCGCTCTAGCGCTAATTCTGATTTGGAAAAGTAGATCCTGATCAAACTTGGTATAGATTTTTGGTGCACGCATGGAATTGTTTGATGCTGCTTGAGGAGGTAATAAATCTTTCTAGAGGCCCAAAGATTTAGTTCACCTTTCTAGGTATTTCAATTCCAGGCTTGCATTATTTCTAGAGGCCCAAAGATTCAGTTCACCTTTCTAGGTATTTCAGTTTCAAGCTTGCATTATTTCTAGAGGCCCAAAGATTCAGTTCATCTTTCTAGGTATTTTAGTTACAGGCTTGCATTATTTCTAGAGGCCCAAAGATTAAGTTCCCATTCGGCGGCAAGCGGCCCTGCTACCCATGCTGGTGTCGACCTCAACTCGCAAGGGCCAGCGTCGGAGGGGTTCCTGGGGCTTGGGCTCTACAGAGCCTTCCTCCAGAGCAACGATGGCGAGCTCCTCCCACGGTGTGTGAGGGGCTCGAGGCTCCCTCCCTATCGTGAATGACTTCCGTGATGAGTTAGCTCATGCTTTGTTTCATGAAGTGTTTTTTTGTGAAGCTTGATTGACGACTTGTATGTTTAAGTGGGATATCTCATTTGTATGGACAAAGTAAAAATTATCATGTTTTGCATGCTTGATTTTTAAAGATGGTTCGTTTATGTCAATTGTGAGCGGGAGGAGGCCACAGAAGAGCTGTCCACACCAAATCCGGCAGGAAATAGGGTCCAAAGTAGTCAAATGATTGAGAAAGAGCATTTATTGTCAATCTAATCCTGCCATCCATACACCTCTTTGGTTTAGAGTTAGTTCAGGGTTAGAATCTAACTCTAACCTCTAACTGAGTTAGAGTTCTCCTCGTCTCGGTTCATCGCCATCATACTTTCCCCATTCCTGTGTTTTCAGTATCCTGCGAATCAAAGATGCCCTTTTTTGCGGGAAAAATCAAAGAGGCCCTTAGACTGGTTTAGGTCCGATCATTTTTTATAAACGTGTTATGTCCAAAATTTAATGAACGTGCTCCGGTTTCTACAAAAATAATCCGGTTTCATGTAGTAATTCATTCATTTATTTATTCTTCTGCGGGGGGTTTGCATGTAATTCGTGAGGTCTGAAATGTAAAGTACCCCAGCATATGCTCCGAGTCGTGCATGCACTACGACCCAGATGCTCTATGTCCCACATGTCGGCAAATGGGAGCACATGGAAATAGCCTAGGTGTACATATAGGAGGATAAATGCGTGAAAAAATATGTACTGTGAAGCGTAGCTGCGGTTCGAAAGGAGACCTAAAGTGATGACAGCTATAGGTCGCACACACCCAACTAGTGGTACTAGACATACGACTAATTTTTCCCTCAAAAAAAGAGGCACGAGTGCTCAGTACTCCTATTCTATATACACGAGTCCCATCTGACAACAGCGTCCGTGCTACAGCTAGCTCTCCTCCCTCGTTTCTCTCTTCTAATTCTAAACTCGGCCGACGCCCGGTGGGTGGGGTGGGTTTGCTCAACTGCGGCCCCACCTCACAGTGAAAACGTTACGACTGGAATAAAAATGCCATATACTCCCTCTGTTCCTAAATATAAGCCTTTTTAGATACTATTTCAAATGGAATATAGCATACAGATGTATGTAGACATAGTTTAGAGTGTAGATTCACTCATTTTGCTCCGTATGTAGTAGTCACTTGCTGGAATCTTTAGAAAGACTTACATTTGGGAATGGAGGGAGTACTATACTGATAAAACATTAAGGCCACGAGGCGATGCAGTGCTGGTTGTAGGAGGCAAGAAGAAGAGATGCAGACATCAACGATGTCCACCTCCTCGACTCAGGGCGCTAGCCCATTGAACGGCGCCTAAGTAGCAGCGGCATCCGTGGCTAGGTCGATGTGCTTCTGAACAATGGCGTCCAAAGATTCCAGCCGCTAGAAGAAGTCCAACGTCTTTCTGTCCTTGCTTGCCTTGTAGTGGCCTATGTAGATGATTTCCTCGTAGACATGGATGTGTAGGTCGATGGTTTCTTGCATGGCGAGGTGCTGCGCGGCGAGCGCGGCCTCGAGGTGCACATTCTTCGTCGCGACCTCCGGTACTTGCAGGGCCACCAGGGCTTGAAAGAGTTCATCACCATGGAGGCCAATGAGGGTGGCAGGCAATGAGGAGCCTGGGCGCGCGAGCTGGAGCAGTACGGCAAGGTCGTCCGCGCGCTTCTTGACAGCGGTGAACTTGCGGGTGGAGTTGACCATCATGTCGTCTATGCGAGAGGCGAAGCCGGCATCGGCGAGGGCTACGATGCCGGCGGTCGCCATCACCGTCTGGAAACGCTGCACGGTGCGGGGCCGCAGGCCGGCGCCTTGGTTGATTTGGCACAGCCGACTGCCGCTCGCGTCCATCTCCTCCATAGGTGCTTGTGGCTTCTGGACACTTGGTCTTGGATTGGAGTGAGAAGTGTTGCGCAAAGACTTGGGAGTAGATGGATTGGAATGGGGGGGCGCCTTTATTATATGAGAGTCCAAACTCTGTTGCATTCACATTGTGCTGGCTCTATTCTTCTTCTCCAATTATTTCCCTCTGCATGTAATTGAGGATGCATCATTGACCGTTCAACGTCTCGGGAACCGCTACCCTCTCCCTCCATGGCATTCAAGCACCTATGGACCCATCGATGACGAGGTGCCTATGGTGACTTTGTAAATTTCAAGATGGTAGTGCCGTGCGTGTGTGCGTTCATAGGGGTGAGTGTATGTGCGTGTATATGAGCGCTTGCGTCTGTACTGTGTCAAAAAAACGTAAATGCGTGTAAAAAAGAGACTAGTCAGTATACTCAATATTGTGCACCTCGGAGAGGAAAACAATAGAACTAGTACATATTTATTTATGGTGCAGATTCACTCATTTTGCTCCATATGTACTCTATGTCGGTGTAGTCTAGTCACTTGTTGAAATCTCTAGAAGGGCAAATACTCCTTTCTGGTTTACGGGGCTATACTAGCAAGTAGTTGTACATACTAGTACAATAGTGGGCTCACATTGAAATTTTGTCTCATGCAAGAGCCTAGCTATATGCGTGCTCCAATGTTCGCAACTGCAACATTCAGTTTGCGCTTGGCTCTTCGCCTCTTCGAGAAGACGAACAATGATGTTACTACTACTGCTTCTACAGTGTCGAATCCACTGCTGCATGTCCGTCCACCGCGAGCGGGACGGATAGCTTGTTGTAGAAGTACTACTAAGAAAAAGCATGCCCTCGTTTGTGAGCAACCGCGCGCATGGGCGAGGGAGAAGGCGTGTAGTAATAAAATCAAGCTTCTCCTCGTTGTACGAGTTGACACGACACATCATAGCACTGGCCCCACATGCTTGCCTCTAAACTTGGCTGAAAGACCCGCAGTGTACAATATATTTGCTGCAACCTCTAACATTTACCCACCACAAATTAAAATATATGTGGCTGTATGCATCGTTCTGATGCAGAGGCCGGGGAGTCCCCCCTTTTCGAAAAAAACAAATTAAAAAATATATTCCTGTCTTGACCAGACGAGTGTGCAAACTACAATCGCCAGGGTGACAGGTAGGGCTAGAAGACTATTTTAATTTTTAAAAAAACTTCGAGACGACCACATAGCATGGAGCCGACCCCAACGATTTTAAGCTTACACGCACGGTACATGCTATCCTAGACTACCCTACACATGAAACTGCCCCACGAGCGTCCGGGCTGCGCTTGGCTCTTCGCCTCTTTGGGAAGTCAAACAATGATGGAGTACTACTACACTGGAGGAGGAGTACAGTACACTTCTAGCCATTTCACACCGATTGAACTGCTGCATGTCCACCGCATGCGGGAGGGAGAGCGTGTAGCGAAAGCTTCTCCTAGTCTTGCCAGCCACCACGCTCATGGGCGAGGAAGGGACGCTCCTGCCTTTGCGTGTATGATAGGTGGGCCCGACAGGTGGGTGGCCAACCTGTTTTACAGACAAAGGCAGGTGCAGTTAAGTCCACGAGGGAGAGGATAATCAAACTTCTCGTTGATGTACGAGTTAACGCGACACATCAAAGCACTTCACTCGATATATTTCAATAATTTGCATTTACCGATGCATTAATTACAATGCGTGCATGCATGCCATGACTCTCCTTTTGATACTTGCATGTGTTGATTTAATGCACCTTGAAGTAGTATAAAATATGTGACGGTAAAGCTTTGTAATGCCCTGGCCCAAGTCGAGAGATGGTTGTGCACGAGGAGGGCAAGATCATGCAGACCGAATAGGACCCGACGATGGAGCTCTCTAAGGTCTCGATGGACCTCACCATGCTCCACTGCCCCTTGTGCCTCCACCCCTTGACGCCTCCAATGTATGAGGTTCGAATACACCTCGTCCGTTCGGCTGATTGAGCAAGGTGCAGGTTTCTTGATTGATGTGTTGTTTGATTGATTTCTGCCAGTGCAAGGGAGGGCACCTAGCCTGCGCGGACTGCCGCGTCGAGCGCCCCGAGAACCAGCGGTAGTGCCAAAAGTGCGAGCACGGCGGTGGACTCCGTCCTTTCGTCCATGAGGGTGGAGTGCCCGCACGAAGGTTGTGGGCTCTACGTAACTTACCACAAGCTCGCCGATCACCAGAGCGTGTGTCTGCTCACGCCCTGCAAATGCCCCATGCCCGTCTGTGGCTATGAAGGCCCGCCGCCGGCGCTCTACCACCACATCAGCACCGCGCATCCCATGCCCGTGCACAGGATCCAGTACGGGAAGGTGCTCCAGCTGCAAGTGCCACTGTCGGAGCCACGGCTCTTCCTGTTCGTGGAGCAAGATAGCCGCATGTTTTTCTTGGTCGGAGGCATGCTCGACATCGGTGCACCTATCGTTGTGTCGGTCGTGTGCATCAGGGCGGGGGCGTCCCCACTGCCGCACTACGTGGCCAAGCTGTGGGCGAACGGCCCGCCGGGGGAGCCCAAAGGCACAACCGACGCCGTCAAGGTGGAAATGGAGGTGACAAGCAGAAAGGATCCCGGCGACGTCGATGTGCAGGAGCTGACCTTCTTCACAGTTCCGCCCAAGCTGCTGGCCGGGGCTAAGCTGGTGTCCCTCCACATTTAGATTGACAAGCTCATGTCTTAAATGTTTCTACAATGCCTTCTGTTTATCTTAGTAATATGCTAATATAGGGATTACCTCGGTCTAATTTAGCTTAAGAAATGGTGGGTTTTGGTGGTGATGCAGCAATTACTTCGACATCAGATCAATAATTTCCAACAGTCGAGCGGATATTTTGTGTCTGTTGGATATAAAGTTCCTTTGGGTAAGAAGTACTACTTGTCATCAAAATGGATAAAAGGATATGTATGTAGACGTATTTTAGTTCTAGATACATCCCTTTTATCTATTTTGATGACAAACACTCCCTCGGTTCCATAATACATGCCTTCCATTTGTCAAAATATAGATGTATCTAGACATGTTTTAGTATATAGGTACATCCATGATAGAGCCAATCGGATGGTTGTGACTCCCAGATGCAGAGGCCGGGGGTCATCATCCTCCTTTTCGAGAGAAAACAGACGCGTGTGTGAGAGGACGAGTGCATGCATGCACCTCTTCTCTTGCTGTATAACGTACTAAACTCAGAGTACAAGTTTTTGTGGGTGGCATGATGGTGCGTGCGAGAAGTCCCGAGAGATAGGTTTAATGTGTCTAAAAAAAGACTAGCCTAGAGCTCGCCACGCGGCTATTCCTGTCGAACGCCCCATTAACCGTAAGATATGTATACGACGGTGCCAGTTATTGCACGTACACAACAGTACTCCCTCCTTTCCGGTTTATACAGCTTGATTCAAAAATCTCACCAACCAAGATGGTGAGTGGTGGAATATTTTTTGTAGTTTGCAAAAGCACCTAATTAATGCTCTTGTTTTTCTCAAAAAATTATGTTTATCAATGCATTAATTGCAATGCATGCATGCAAAAAGTACATGCATTGGTCAATTTTCTCTTAATACTTGCATGCAATGATTTAATGCACCTTGGAATCTGAACATGTGATGGGGAACAACCAAATTGAGCCTTATAAAATGGAAAAACTAAAATTTTGAGATAAGCCCTATAAACCGGAAAGGAGGGAGTAGAAAAAGAACTACTCCATCCAGGAATAGTGCCGCACTTCGAAACTAGAACCGACAATAAATTTTGAGCTTGCGTCTCGTCACATTCCAAAATACTCCACGCTATATTGAATTGCAAACCTGTTCACACCGATCACAACCTAAATGGTTTCCCACTTAGGAGCGTATTAGTACCACGCTATATTGAATTGCAAACATGATCACAACCTAAACGGTTTCCCACTTAGGAGCGTATTAGTACTCGGTTATAAATACTAGTATGCCAAGATGACTGCACATTCCTCCTCAACTCCTCACCCACAAAAACAAACAAGTCATTCGGCATCCTTCCCTTGCGTCTGCCATGGCCAGCGTGAGTTCTGGGTCGAAGATTGCCACAAGGGAGAGGCAAGCATGGAAGCGGAAGCATGAGAGATGTCCCGCCTCGCTACAAGAGCAGCCGACATGTCCCGCCACACGGAAGTAGCAGCACAAAGGTCCCGCCACGCTGCTGAAGCAGCACGGAGGTCCTGCCACGCTGTCGATGCAGCAGACTGGTCCGGCCGCGCCGCGGAAGCAGCAGAGATGTCCCGTCGTGCCGTGAATGCAGCAGAGATGTCCCGCCGCGCTGCGGCGGCCTGGGAAAATTTCTCGCTGGCAGGTGACGACTGTTACAAGAGCATGCATGTGATCGTCCATAGCCAGATGGATCAGATCTCCGGCTGGGCGAGGTTGCAGGAAGACATGAAAGCCTCATTTGAACAGGCTACCGGCGTCATCCGGCAACTAAGGGAGGGCAATGAGAGGCTCCGGGCCGAGCACGACCTGCTGAGGGCGAAGATCGTCTGAAGTGCAGACCAGCAGGAGGAGACCAGTGCCTTGTTGAAGAAGACCGGCATCATCGTCAAGAAACTTATGGACGAGAATCACATGCTCCGCAACGAGTGCCAAAGGCTGGTGGAGGAATCTGTGGATGTTCTCAAGCAGCGTCTTGAGGACACGAAAGAGCTCATCGCTGCTCGCCGTGGAGACTAGTTCCCGCGGCCTGCAACAATGCATCAAGAAAGTAGAGATCAGCGAGCCAGATCCTTGTCTTTCTTCTTCTTTTGCCCTTGTGTATTTCGGGCGTAGCCGCATGTGGCTTTTTTAATTATCTTTCTAATTATGTAAGACAATTAATCGTCCTTATATATTCATCAATCTTGCTATAAGTCGTAGTAGATGCTATATAGGTCGGATCTTACATCAAGATCTGTGCTTTCAGATTTTCTTTTTTCTCTCTTAAATCTCAGTCGAGTGAGATATAGCCACGCCATTAAATAGAGGCTCGGGCGCCATTAATGGAGACCTTGGGAGAGAGGTGGACGGCAAATGGAGGTCAAAGGGCTCTCCTCCCGATAAGCACGCGCAGGGGTCTGATTGCACGCTCTCGTACTCAAATAGCTACCCTGTACGACGCCTCCTAGCTAATAAAAAATGGGGACGCATGGCGGCACGTAAATGGTACTAGTAAATAGAACGCCCACGGTTTCAATAATACTTGTGTTTCCGATTGTAACGTGACAGCACTTGTTCCAAAATGACTTTGTTGATTGTTAATGTGTGCGCCTTCGCAAATCGGACTGCAAAATTACCACAGCATGTTGGTGCCATGTCATGGCACCAAGCCAAGTTTCATTATTTTCATGCGTGTTTTGGATTTACAGGAATTAAAAAACTAAGTTTCTCAATGTTTCCAACCCAGCCACGACGCCCAGAATTTTGAATTTCATTCCCATTTCTTGCATGGAACCTAGAAATTTACCCGAGGACACACATGTGATTTTTCAACCAACTTTGGTGCACTGGAACATGTGCTTGTATTTCAAATTTGAATTATGCACACAAAGGTGACACGTTCCCTCCCAGAACCACGAGCCTTCTTGAGAGAAGCTCCGATTTGCAAGAAGCTTATACCAAAATTTGTTCCTATTCGGCCAATTTTTTTACCACGGCATGGTACTACCATGACATGACACCATGCCAAGTTTCATGATTTTAAAACCAAGTTTCTCAATGTTCTCGACCGAGCCACGATGCCCAGATGTTTGAATTTTATTCTCATTTTTTGCATGGGACCTAGAAATTCACCCGAGGACGCAAATGTGATTTTTCAACCAACTTTGGTGCACGGGAGCTTGTGCTTGTAGTTCAAATTTGAATTATGCACATTAAATGTCCAAAAACTCAATTAATGTGTAAATAAGGCCAAACGAAGCCAGAATAGTTCCAAAATTTAACAGGGCACTCATGTAGTTCTATGTTGCCTTTGTAAATAAACTCAAGGGGGACAGCGTATATCGTTTCGCACTCAAAGGTGGCACGTTCCCTCTCAGAACCACGAGCCTTCTTGAGAGAAGCTTCGGTTTGCAAGAAGCTTATACCAAAATTTGTTCCTATTCGGCCAATTTTTCACCACAGCGTGGTAGTACCATGAAATGACACCCATGCCAAGTTTCATGATTTTCAGACGTGTTTTGGATTTACAAGAATTTTAAAACCAAGTTTCTCAATGTTCTCGGCCGAGCCACGATGCCCAGATGTTTTAATTTTATTCTCATTTCTTGCATGGGACCTAGAAATTCACCCGAGGACACAAATGTGATTTTTCAACCAACTTTGGTGCACGAGAGCATGTGCTTGTAGTTCAAATTTGACTTATGCACATTAAATGACCAGAAACTCAATTAATGTATAAAAACGACAAACGAACCCGGAATAATTCCAAAATTTAACAGGGCACTCATGTAGTTCTATGTTGCCTTTGTTAAGAAACTCAAGGGGGGCAGCATATATCGTTTCACACTCAAAGGTGGCACGTTCCCTCTTAGAACCACGAGCTTCCAAATCGGCCCAATTTTTTACCACAACATGTTAGTGCCATGACATGACACCATGCCAAGTTTCATGATTTCCAGGCGAGTTTTGGATTTACATGAATTTAAAATCTAAGTTTCTCGATGTTCTCGGCCGAGTCATGACGCCCAGATGTTTGAATTTCATTCTCATTTCTTCCATGGGACCTAGAAATTCAACCAAGGACACACATGTGATTTTTCAACCCACTTTGGTGCACCGGAGCATGTGCATGCAATTCATATTTAGATTATGCACATTAAAAGTCCAGAAACTCAATTAATGTATAAAAAGGCCAAATGAACCCGAAATAATTCCAAAATTTAACAGGGCACTCATATAGTTCTATGTTGCCTCTGTAAAGAAAATCAGGGGGAGGCAGCGTATATCGTTTCGCACACAAAGGTGACACGTTCCCTCTCGGAACCACGAGGCTTGTTGAGAGAATCTCCGGTTTTGCAAGAAGCTTATACCAAAACTTGTCCCAATTCAGCCAAAAATTATACATATGAAAACAGGGTTTAGATTATCCCGAACATCTCGCTACCTAGACCAATAATGTACTATGATTTGAATTCAACATAAAATGGATACAAATATTTGAATTGGAGAGCGTATGGTACATGTAGTTCATAGTGAAATATGATTACTGCTATATGCATGTTTTTTGTTATCAAGATAATATTTAAATTATTGTATAACTTGACAACAATCGTATTCAAATAAGGAAAATTGATTCAAATTTAGTCCATATGGTAGACGACAATATATATGTTCACATGGTGGAGTAAAATGTTCATATATGATGGAAGATCAAAATGTACGACTACATCAATTATAAACCGCAAGGTCACCTAACGATATATTCGAATTCAACATAACATGGATTCAAAAATTGAAATTCGAGATCCTGGCATTTGTAATCATATAAAAAGGGACATTACTCTTTCTTTTGGTGGAAATTGATTTGTTTTTTGTTGTTGTTGAGGGAAGTGCGAATCAATTTGGTACTGTGCAGGGTAATCTTGTTCTCCCGATTTTTTATACATTGTTCTTGTAGTTTTATCAATGGCATCTATAGCAATATAGTAAAAGGGGACATGACTCTCTTGTGTCTTGTATGAATTGTTGTTTTTCTACACGTTAAGTTTGTTCTGCCGAACAAGGAATCCGCACCTTGTTATCCCGAAATTTTCAAGCTCGAGTATCTTTTGTCTCACCTGCTTTGAAACCCCCGCCTCTTCAACCCACGCCGCGCCTTGTTATCCCGAAATTTCGACGCGCGCGAGAACTCCCTCATCCGAAGTCGGTCCTGCAACCCAGACACGCGAAATCCCCCTTTTACCCCTCAGCCGGAAATGAAGCTCCACGTCGCGGTGTCAAAACTGGTGGAGGTACGCTAGTAACTTACCCTACATTTCGAACAAGCGCGTCCCTAAGCTTGGCTCCCCCCTCCCCCTTCACCCCCCATTCATACATCGAGGCCGCCAAAACCCGCGAAACCCCACGCTCCTCCGTCGGCTTCCCGACCGCCGCCTAGCCAGAGACTCTTCCCCGACTATGTCGTCCACCGCAACAGCTCGCCGTCCCTCATCCACCGCACAAGATGAGGATATGTTGTCGATCTCGTCGTCCCGCCGGATCAGCCGCCCCGTCCTCCACCTCCAAGGAGCTGCCCCAATGTTTGCATCGTCTATCGCGCCACCTCAATCCCCACAGCACCGTCTTGACCTGCCCCACCGGAACCGCAACACCCTCACCAATTCCTCCGATGAAGACGAGGCCAACTCGGCGCCACCAAGGAGGTTCCGCACTCACCGCTGCATTTTATCTTTTATTCGATCTCACAGGGCTGCTGGTGCTCGATACCAAGCAGACATGGGTGGGTCTCCATCGACGGTGCCCTCGCCGGCCACATCATCCACGACGTCTCTCCCCCATGTTGTTGCTTCCTCGGCGGCGACTTCCACAACGGCACTAGCTGCAGCTCCTCTGGCTCTCGCTCGCACTGCGACTCTGTTCTTGCTGTTAGTCACGCTGCTGCACTACTCTTGCTTTCATTCGTGCTGCTGCTCTGCTCTTGCTCTCGATTGCGCTGCTGCTGCTCCACGACCTCTGGCAGCTACAGGAGTTGCTGCTTTAGCACTCACTCGCGGTGCTACTGCACGACTTGCTCTCTACTAGTGCATTCCCTGCTCGAGCGTATTCTGATTTAGATCACTGCTTCTCTGCTACTAGTGCTCGATCGCCCTAAACATCTATTGCAATGCGCTGGTACTAGTTCAATCAGTTTCGACAGTAAAATTTAGTTTCGACTGTAAAGTTCATTTTCTTCAGTTAAGTTCAGAGTGAACAGTACTTACAGCATCTATCGGAGCGGCCGTGGCGTGGCTGATGTGTTTTACATCTAGCACCTTTTGGTGATGTATTTTACATCATCTATTGCAGATGATATTAGGGTCCCACTTCAGATTAACGTTGAATGTCTTGTCCTGCTTCAGCCTCGTCGTCGTACACCTTAGCAGAGCTGCTCCAATGACGGAACCGTCCATCACAGCGGAGCAGTACCCTCGGCACCGTTTCTAGAGGCCTCGGATCTTCTTCCCCTCCTCCGACAGTCACACCAGCATCATCACCATCCTCCACATCCAACCCAATGATGCTGAGGTCCACAAGGCTATGCCAAAGAGGTTGTACACTCGTCGCATCACTTTGTTACTCTGCATTCATGTTGATCCCTCAGGGATCCTTTGCTATGGAACTACTATTCGTGCAAATCTGTTAGAAGGAGTGGAGCAAAGCAAAACTGGAGGATTTTTTCCTTTGGTGTCTCTTTCGAAGAAAAAACGTAGGAATTTTATTCACTTGGACGTCCTTTTCAGATTAATATGCATGAAGAACAGAACTAATTGCATTACTGGCATAATAAGATTCTTATTTTTTTCATTTTCACGTGGTTTGACTTTAATTTGACCACGTTTCTCCATTCCTGTGTTCTTCCAATTCATGTGAACCAAACACCCAGGTTGACTGAAATCCTATGTTTCCAAATGCTCTGTTTTGCACGTGCATTCCTATCCTATTCCTGTGTTTTTCCTGTCCCTGCGTTTATAGAATCCTCCAATTCTAAGGAGCCCTTACAGATTTACTTCATTTTCAGATAGGCGTCAAAGAAAACTCTGTGTGTTATGTCCTGCTCCTGCCGTGCCGTCATCCACCCCACCTGAGGTGCACCATCGACAGAAGCGTTCACTGCAGCAGAGATCCCCCCTGCAGACTTTCTTTCGCCGCCTCAGATCATCTTCCCCGTTGCCGGCAGCCACGCCAACTGCATTACCATCATCGACTGAGCAGATGAACCTGAGGACTACACAGTTCCGGAAGAGAGGTCGCAGTCTTTCGTGTTTGCTTACGTTATACATCGGTTATTATTACCTGCTACTTTATCGTTCAAACTTGAGTTTTGAAATGCCCATGGGTCTCATATCGAGCCAGCAACGAATAGTATTGTCTACTATCTGGTTCATCTGGGGTCTTCTATGTGGTTCATGTTGGGTGGGCAACAAACAATAGATGATCCATTGTCTATCTTTTTAAACTGAAGCTATAATCTACCTGCTATCATTAGTTTTGGATCCATCCACTCGTTTGCTACCATCAGTCTTGATTTTTGCATGCACCCCTTAGGCCTTACAAAATCTAACTATTTTTTTATTATGCATGTCAGATATTGTACACAATCGTACTGAACATGTAGAGAAAAAGAGAAGACCGTTGCGTGGGAATATAATGTCATGCAGACGCCGCTCCATGGTGGGCGAAGTGCCCCCCCTCCTGCATTTCCAGATTGTATTCCAGAGGAAGATAACTGTTCAGATGGAGATTCAGAAGGAGCCGACCACGCCTGTTTACCACCTGAGGTGTTTGCTCTAACCTGGCATGCTGATGTTGGTCATATCATGCATATGGCGCCTTGCATTGCTTACATTATACATCTTATATGTCATCAGCTTAGTTTAGATTTGCTTTGTGTGAATGCCACCTGTTTGGTTTCTATATCATACTCCCACCATTCCTAAATATTTGTCTTTTTAGAGATTTCAACAAGTGACTACATACGGAACAAAATGAGTGAATCTACACTCTAAAATATGTCTATATACATCCGTATGTGGTAGTCCATTTGAAATCTCTAAAAAGACAAATATTTAGGAACGGAGGGAGTATATGGGAATTATGCAATGCCATCTTCTTTAGCCAGGCATCATATACGTGAATCATGCAATGCCATCCTGTTTAGCCAGTCATCGTATATGTGAATTGTATCGTGCCATATTTTTTCCATAATGTATTCCATTTGTCAACAATGTTTATACATTCATCTACTCTTCCTGTGCATCAGCCATTTGAGTCGGTCATGGGAAAATCTGGAGTGAAAACAAGGTCTTCTGAGCAGTCAGTGCTACCTGTCGATGCAGATTTCTTGCTGGTTACAGATAGCTCCTCAGAGGAGGATTCAGAGACAGATGACCAGTCGTATCCCCCCCCCCGAGGTGCATGCTCTAACTTGGCTGGGTTATATTGCTCATATCATGCATATGGTGTCTTGCATTGCCATGCCATCTGCTTAGATTAGACATGCTTTGTGTGAATGCCTCCTGTTTGCTTTCTATATCAGATATGTGAATTATGCAATGCCATGTTTTTCAGCCAGTTATCATATATGTGAATTATGCACCGCCATGGAGCCAGGCATCATATATGTGAATTATCTCATGCCATCTTTTTTTCATTACGTATTCCATTTGTCGACAATCTGTGTATATTGAACTACTCTTCATGTGTATCAGCCATTTGAGCCGGTTATGGAAAAATCTGGAGTGAAAACAAGGTCTTCAGAGCAGGCAATGGTACCTGTTGAAGCATATATCTCGATGGTTACAGGGAGCTCCTCAGAGGAGGATTCAGAGACAGATGACCAGTCCTATATCCCACCTGAGGTGTATGCTCTAAGTTGCAATGTTTATATTTCTCATATGATGCATATGGTGTCTTGCATTGCTTAGTTTAGACATCATATGCACAATATTGAATTCCATCTGCTTAGTTTAGAGATCATACATGCGAGTGCCAGCTGCTTAGTATATGAATCAATTATGTCAATTATATCATGCCATCCTGTATACTTAGACAACATGTATGTGAATTATTTCATCCCAACCTATTTTAGAAAGACATCATATAGTTTTGTCATGTCATCCTGTTTAGGTACTCATCATATGTTGAATTATGCCATTATATCCTGTTAAGTTATCCATCATATATCTGAAACTGTGTCATGCTATCCTGTTTAGTTAGGCATCATATATGTGAAATTGTGTCATGCTGTCCTGTTTGGTTAGACAACATATATGTGAATTACCACATCTGTCTATCATACAATGTCTGTACGTTCAATTTCTTTTCTTGTTTATCAGCCATTTGAATTGGAGGGGGTGATGGCAGTATCTAAGGGAGCAAAAACCCGTTCTTCACAAAAGACAGTGCTACCCGTCGATGCAGATAGAACCATGGTTGTACTGGCCCACAAACTAGCCCCACCACACATAATCGAGACTCTTCCAGATTGCACACTTACACCGTTGGGCAGAGAACCAGCTACAACCCATCTAACCGCAACCCCAGCGGATAGTAACCCACTTCTAGTTGACAAAGCACCATGTCCACCACAGAGTACCCCCACACGAGCAGTTTGTAAAGCTACTGCAGTGCCCAAAGCACGAAGACCACCACAGCTAACCCAAACTCCACGTTTAAAGCAGAAGAGCAACTGTTCTCAGGTCAGATTCCGTAGCTATGGTCCATACTCCTTTGTTGTTGCATCACTGTATTTACTCATACCAACTACTTTCGAATTTGAAGGATCCAATTGAAACTCCAATGGCGCAACAGGTATGTTTTAAACCTATTTCTTTAACTGGATTGTTGTTCTAACTTCTTGCTCTATGTTGATTTCAGTTTAAGTTGTATAAACAGTTATGTTCTCATGTGATGCACATTACAAGTGCTGCCAATGTGTGTAGTTTCTCACACTTATATTCTGTCTATGCTGTTGTGTCTTAAAAATATATGAGTTGAACTGTGTCTCTATCTTGATTAGGGAACATAAACTAGAATGATATGGACAATACAGTGACCATAGTACATAGATATATGTTTGTTTCATGCTGTTATCCTGTCCACCTTACTACTGAACCGGTTTACCAAAATGAGTTTCGTATACTACAAGCTAAACCTGTGATGTGTCTGCTTGTTTCTCTTGTAGTATGCAAACAGAATATTGGAGAAGAGCACCCCACTATGCAATGGTAGAGAAAGTAATGCAGATAAGGTTCAAGATAGTGAGACAACCCTGTTGGTCTCCAAGAAAGGTGATAAAAACGATCTTGTAGACAGTGAGAAAACCCCACAGTCCTGCGTTGATGTAGTGTTCGAGTTACTGGCCAGTACCGCTGGCACAAGCTCTTCGAACTCGCTGCCTGAATCACTTCGGCTTCTTCAGTCTCAGCTACAAGCTGAAAGGCATCAGTCAGCTGTGCTGCGGCAAGAAGCCGAAGGACTGAGGAAGTCCCTGCAGAATTCAGATGCGTACTTTCTTGTGCAACAGCAAGCGCTGGAGGATTTAAGCGCCAAACAAGAGAAAGTTAATAAGCTTGCTAAGCATCTTGCCAGCATTATGGGTACCCAGGATATTGTTTCTTGAACTCTTCTGAAGTGGTTTCAGTTCTGGACTTGTTTTGCTGCGGCGTTTATATGCTGCTTTGTTCCCTATATTTGCACTGGTGGCGAACTTTGATGCCCAGTGGATGTAATATGTGTAATAGCCGTGATAGCCTAGCATAAGTTGCTTGCTTATTTATTTCCTTGTTGTCTTGTTTATTTGTTTGCTTGTAGTCAGTGCAGTTCTTTTTCCGCGGTTTGCTAGTGGCTGCAATAACCTATTTTTTAAAACTAGGCCACAATAACCATGGGCTAATATTTACTGTAGTGACACTGGGCCTCCTACGGGCCGTAGAAACAGTGGGCCTTCTACGGGCCGTAGAAACAGTGGGCCTTCTACGGGCCGTAGAAACAATGGGCCTTCTACGGGCCGTAGAAACAATGGGCCTTCTACGGGCCGTATCATCAATGGGCCTTATACGGGCCGTATGATCGATTGGCCAAACATGGGCCAAACAGACCGCATTATGGCCGTAAACGGGCTAGAGTTGGAATCGTCCGTTCATGGGCCGACCATAACGGGCCATCGTTAATAGGCCGTATTTGATGACGCTATGAAAACGGCCCAACATATTAACGGACCACAAACGGGCCGACTGTAACCACGGGCTGAATTTGGCCCACAAGCAGAAAATGACAGTAACGGGCCGTAAGTAAACGAATGCTGGAAATGAGCCCAAGAATAAATGGGCTCTGAGAAGGCCGAAAGATAACATGGGCTGGAAACGGCCCAACGGAATAACGGGCCGTTAATGGGTATAAAGTGATACACTGTTCATTACGGGCCAGTTTCACCACGGGCCGTTAATGGGTGTAAAGTGATACACTGTTCATTACGGGCCAGTTTCACCACGGGCCGTTAATAGGCCAAGAGTTACATAGGGCCTCATATGGGCCGAAAGACGTCATGGGCCATACATGGGCCAGAAGTGAAAACGGGCTGGAATCATATTGGATGGCCCAGATGACGCTACTGGGCCTAATTCGGATAGGGCGTAATAGGCCTTGGGTTAGCGGGCTGTAAATGGGCTATATGCGAACAGGCCGTTAACAGGCTTTCCATGGGCCGGCCCGCCACCTTTTGACCAAGTCAAACAGGCTGGCCTTTTCACAGGAATGGGCCTCTGTTGGGCCGTGCCACGTGTCGATGTATCATAGGCGCCTTCTGTCCAATGAGTGGATGACATCTGTCCCAACGATGAGCCGACACTTGTTTCCTCCAGCCAATGATGATTTTACACGTGGAAAATCCCCATTGGTCGGGGATGTTAACTGGTTATCGAATCCAAAACACGACTCGATAGCTTAACGGCGTTCCATTACGGTGGATGCCATGTGTCGGTCACCCTTGACGAAAGCACTTATGTGACGCACGATTTATCATCATGGAAGTGGACACTTCTGTGATGATAATTTTGGTAATGTCATGGAACACTTCTACGATAGCACAGGTATGACTATCTTGATTTTGTCATAAAATCGTCATGGATGTACATGCATGACAGAAAACGCGACCTACTGTGACAAAGACGTATCATCACGGAAGCATTTTTTTTGTAGTGAACCTCGCCCACCAAACATAGGGGGACAAAAGAAATTTCCCCCCAAGGTCAAAATGGTGAATATGATCTACGTCACCCACATCCCCAAGCGGGAGCGCAAGCACGCACTAAGGGACGTGTACGCGTAGAGTCGGTCGCCCCAAAATTCAACACATGGTTGGCTTGTCCGATCACCTTCGATCGAAAGGAACACCCGACCAGTATCCATCATGGAGGTTTGATAGCTTTGGTCCTCGACCCAATCATCGACGGATTCCACCTCACGCGAGTCCTCATGGACGGTGGCAGTAGTCTTAACCTGCTTTACCAGGACACTTTCCGCAAAATGGGTATTGATCCGTCAAGAATCAAGTCCACTAAAACTACCTTTAAAGGAGTAATACCTGGTGTAGAAGCCCGTTGCTCAGGCTCAATAACATTGGAAGTCATCTTCGGCTCGCCAGACATCTTCCGCAGCGAAGACTTGATCTTCGATATCGTCCCCTTCTGTAGTGGCTATCACGCACTACTCGGACGGTCCGCTTTCACTCGATTCAACGTGGTCCCACACTATGCTTATTTAAAGCTCAAGATGCCCGGTCCACGCGGCATAATAACAGTCAATGGAAACATGGAACGCTCCCTCCGTATGGAGGAGCACACTGCGGCTCTCGCGGCCGAAGTACAGAGCGGCCCCCTCAAGCCACACATCTCATCGGCCATCAAGCCACCGGAATTTGTTAAAAGAGTCCGGTCAGTCCCGCAAGCTGACAGCTCGGTACTCCCAGAGCTAGACTAGCAGTTTCGCCTCTGCCGATCGCCGCACACACCCGCAGAATTCGTACCGCGCATGCATCATTACGCACTTGAAATACCCTAGGCATCAACGGAGGCACAATACGAACAGGTCTATAGTACGGTTCGACCATGTATGACCTTCCACCTTTTTTGATTACTTTTTCTTTCCTACCACAGGTGCATTCGAACCTATATATCCTATGGACTTACAAGGACTCTCTTCGTGTCCAGTTTCGTGCGGATAACCAAAGACCATCCCTTTCAAGGAACCTCTCTCTACAAGGAGAAAGCGGCACAGACGTGCGGCAGGATATCCAAAGGACTCTTCAGACCAAAACTTATTCAAAGGACTTGTTTGAGATTTTGTCCTTATTATTAGACCCCCGGCATGTAAAATGGCTTTGGTGCTTATGGTACCCTCTGTAAGATAATGCTTTGACATATCAATCAGATCCTAGTGAGGACAATTTTTCGGTATCAACTTTATTCATAAAACTGTACTCTGTCTCCCCAGTTGTCTCACTCCCATACCTCGACATCCATTGCCAGGGGCTCTATACAGCCACATATGTGTCGCCAAACAAAAGACCGATCAGATTTGTAGCACACTTCAGCGTCCCGAACTTGGCATTATATGCATTGGCTCTGAATCATGTCTTTGGTCAATAGTTGGGTTGCCCGACTCCTGTGTTTGCTACCTTACGTTCCATTTGTTCGGCTAGGGTAGTAAAGGGAGAACTACTGCGATTGTGTTTCTGGTTCGTCCGGTCAAGCACCTCAGTAGAGAAAGCCGAAAACTGACTGTCATGATGCGGCGAGAGCTGGTCAGCCACTCGGCGACTTACTAAATCTTTAACATTTTTTTCCGTATTAAATGAAGGACTGTTTTTTCGGTCATGTATGTAAAGCATCCGCATTCAGATAGCCGCATACATACCAGGGGCTATTTTATATCCCCATCGTCAAACTCCTATGGTTAAGTGAGAGTGGTAAAGCCATATAGTCCGATTGCTTGGTTCCCTGCACTGACACCTCCATTACGGAGCAAGACGTTGGGACAAGAGTGCTCATGTGCCATTCCGAACACCCCCATAGCATCTACGTGGGGGCCGAAGCCGACGACTGGAAATCTCTCAAGAATACAAAAAACGGCCGCACAGGATGAAAGAATTTTCAGACAATGGCACAAATATATCACAAAGCCTTAATATATATAATAAACACGTCTGAGTCGTTCGAATACATTCATTCGAAAAAAATGTCCTTTGAGCATTGACCCTCTATCAAGCGAGCACCCCCTAGGACATTGTCTAAATAGCGCTCCGGTGTACGGTGGTCCTTGCCTTCGGGAGGACCCTCAACCGCGATAACGGCAGCCTTCATCTTCGCCCAGTGCACCTTGACGCAGGCAAAGGCCATCCGTGTACCTTCTATGCACATTGACCGCTTGATTGCATCAATTCGGGGCATGGCATCGATGAGTCACTGCACTAGGCCGAAATAGCTGCTCGTAACGGGTTCGGCTGGCCACACCCGGACTATGAACTCCATCATGGCTGCTCCAGACATCTTATGCAGCTTGGCCCACTGCGCCATTTGGTCTTTCAGCAGCGCCGAGCGCTCCTGCGTCACGAACTCCGACCAGAATAGCTTCTCCGTCGCATGCCACTCCTGGGCTTGGTACAATTGTGCAGCATCGGCGGCACTCTTCGGAAGATCAGCAAAGGCATATGGAGAACTCCATAGTCGATTAAGCAAGGCATACCTCTGATCGCCAAACTTAGACTGTAAAGGAAAGGGCTTGCCAGCCGCTATCTGTCCGGCCTGTCGGATCTTCCTCGCGAGCCGCTCGGGATTCGTACCTCGCCTCTTGGGCTTCCTGAAGGGCCTTGGCGAGTTCGGCCGCCTTAGCTTTATTCTCCTCCTCGAGGAGCTCGCACTTGCGAGTGGCGTCCTTGAGCTCTTGCTCATCTTTGGATACCCGCTCCTCGAATTGACGCCGAGTGGCCTGTTCGGCCTTCAAATTAGCAGTCGTTTTCTCAGCGGCCGCATCGCTCACCCTTGCCCGCTCCTTCGCACGGGCAAGGTCACTCTTGAGGGTCTCGACCTCAGCAGCGCCATATGCAATTATGCATATAGCAGCACGTAAGCTTCAACTTCGCATTTGCAAATTAGTTCAATTATATATGGACTACTTGAAACATACCATGCGCCTCGTCAAGCCGCTTATTAATACGGATATTGTCCTCGTCGACCAACTGCAATTTCTGCTTCATTTCGGAAACTTCGGCGGCCTGAGCAGTCACCGCTAACTGATAAGCCTGTTTTTTGTCCAAAAGATAAGTGTGTTATTTCCTGCGGATATCTATAGATCCTCTGTTCGCCCTCCTTCATGGGCTACTATCTATATACAGGCAGATTTGTCATATGGAAAGCGGCTAAAGACATTACATCGCATACCTTGAAGCCTGTTAATAGGCTTGTGAAGGCTTCATTCAGCCCGCTCTTAGCGGACTAAACCTTCTCAACCACCGTACCCATGAAGGTACGGTGCTCCTCCAAGGCGTACGCACTTTGCGGAGCATCTGTCGGCATGTTCAGCGCCTCTGCATTAGTAGAGGTCGTCGCCGGAATAGCCATCTCCCCCTCCTGCGGAGGGGGCTGTTGATTCGATTCTGAAACTGTTTGTGTCTTCAGAACAGTATCAGGTCGGGGGTCGGATAATCCAGGACCCCCATCGCTGGTCTCCATGAGGGTTGCGCCCCTCATGTTCTCGGTAGCCAAGGCGTTATCCTCTGGCGCTGTCTTGGTACCCTCCCGCACTTCTCCGGAGCCCAGAGAAATCCTTTGGGACGACACCTCGGTGTCATCCGCCCTAGGAGGTAGGGAAGCTTGTGAAGGCGTCTGGCTCTCCATCTTCTCCGGTGAAAGATCCCCCGATGATGATGATTCTTGAGGGATGGCACGGGCCAGACTGAAACATGAAATTTGATATTATTCTTATAATTTAGAAAAAGATCGGATGTATATAAGACATCCTAAGATACTTACGATTCAGCAAGGGGCTTGGCTCGGGGGTGGTGCTTGGGGACAACTTCGGTGCCCGAATCTGAATCATCCGAGAGGGATATCTTTCCCCTCTTGGATGCCCCTTCCTCTGGATCTATGGAGGCTGCCCTCTTTTTCACTTTGAGAGGAGGGTTCTCTTCTTCCTCCTCCTTCTCCTTGTCCTTGTCTTCGTCTCCCTCGTGAGAGGAGGGAGCCTCGGTTACTCCGGACATAGCGACCGAAGTATCTTCGTGATGGGGGCCACCTTCGGCCTCCTTGCTCCTCTTCTTCTTGTCCTTCTTCGCTGGCGCCTGGTAGGGCGCCGAGACCAGCATCCTCATCAACAGAGGCTCGGCTGGGTTTTCAGGGAGCGGGGCCGGACACTTAATCCGCTCTGTCTTCTTTATCCAGTCCTATTCAGGAGATGGAATTTTTAGTACCCCTCCCT
Source organism: Triticum aestivum (assembly GCF_018294505.1). NCBI lineage: Eukaryota > Viridiplantae > Streptophyta > Magnoliopsida > Poales > Poaceae > Triticum > Triticum aestivum. Next base: position 232,024,147 of record NC_057798.1, read on the forward strand.
AAGATTGACGAACTAAGTAATGTTCAGAAATATAATACTTACTGGGGATGCCAGATTGTTGCAGTCAAGGCCAGTGTTGTCAGACGTCCTTGGCCACGTTTTATGCTTCTTGAAGAGAAGCTTCCAGATCCCTTTGTGCGGCGTGCCAAAGAATCGCTGTAGGGTCCATGGCCCCTCCGGATTAAACTCCCACATTTTGAGAGGCTGTCGTTGGCAGGGAAGAACTCGGCGGATAAGCATCACCTGGATCACATCAGCAAGGGAGATGTCCTTTTTTATCATGCTCTTGATACGCTTTTGCAGCATCGACACTTCGTCAGGGGATCCCCAATCTAGACCCTTGTTGGTCCAGGATGCGAGCCGCAGTGGAGGCCCGGATCTGAAAGAAGGAGTGGCCGCCCACTTGGAGCTGCGGGGTTCGGTGATGTAGAACCACTCCTGCTGCCATACCTTGACAGTGTCCATGAATGTCCCCTTGGGCCAGGTGACGCTGGGAAGTTTGCTTACCATGGCGCCGCCGCACTCTGCGTGTTGGCCCTCAACCACATTCGGCTTCACATTGAAGACCTTGAGCCATAGGCCGAAGTGTGGGGGAACGCGGAGAAATGCCTCACACACGATGATAAACGCCAAGATATGGAGGAAGGAATTCGGGTCCAGATCATGGAAATCCAGCCCGTAGTAAAACATGAGGCCTCGGACAAAGGGATAAAGGGCAAACCCAAGTCCTTGGAGGAAGTGGGGGATGAACACCACCCTCTCACCGGGCTTTGGGGTAGGGATAACCTGCCCCGGGGTAGGAAGCCTGTGTGTGATCTCCGTCGTCAAGTACCTCGCCTCTTGCAGATCCTGGATGTTCTTCTACATTACGGAGGAGGCCATCCACTTGCCCTGGAAACCGGATCCGGCCATTGCTGGAAAAGTTGGGGTGAAGGGGAAGTTTAGAACTTGGGTGCTAGAGCTCGGGGATGGAAGGCCAGAGGAAGGAGAAGGTGTGAGGTGAACAGATGGGTCCTTGTCTTCTTATAGAGGTAGTGAATATCAAGCGTCCCCTCAAAAGCCTTAAACCTCGCCTATTCCCAAGGAGACGTGCGAACGACATGGTTGGATTACCCAAACCCGCATTGAAGGGGATCCCATGATAAGGGGACACGATCTCTGCTTTGAAAAGACATGTCGATGGTCGTGCCCCGAAACGTGGACAGGGGGCTATGAAATGGTTCAGAATAATAATAAGGCCAGAACATAACGTCTCGCCGAGAAACTTGCCCGTGGACGTGGCTTATTATAAGTATTGTTGCGTTTTACATCTTAGGGTTGTACGTGTTAAGCAGGGCCGGATACAGCTCTTATGTACAGAAGACTGCTTTGGAGTATTCGGAGGAGGAACCCGCCCTGCAATGCCGAAGACAATTTGTGCATCGGATACGTCGTCATTGAAGCTCAGTTCAGGGGCTACTGAGGGAGTCCTAGACTAAGGGGTCCCCGGGCGTCCGGGCTATGTGATATGGGCTGGACAAATGGTTCGTGAAGATACGAAATCAAAGACCTTCCCCCGTGTCCGGATGGGACTCTGATTTGCGTGGATGGCAAGCTTGGCGTTCGGAACATGCATCTTCCTTTCTCTATAATCTGACTCTGTACAACCCTAGATCCCTCCGATGTCTATATAAACCAGAGGGTTTAGTCCATAGGGCAACAACAATCATACAGGATAGACATCTAGGGTTTAGCCATTACGATCTCGAGGTAGATCAACTCTTGTTACCCCTATACTCATCAAAGTCAATCAAGCAGGAAGTAGGGTATTACCTCCATTAAGAGGGCCCGAACCTGGGTAAACATCGTGTCCCCTGCCTCCTATTACCTTTGATCCTTGGACACACAGTTCAGGACCCCCTACCTAAGATGTGCCAGTTTTGACACCGACAGCTGGATCGTTCATGGAACGACATGAGGTAGTCGATATCTTCCATGCTAAGCGGGTTATTCTCAGGTTGAGTGTTTATTCACTCGCCATCGCACGAGAAAAGGGCGGTGAGGGAGTCCTGGATTAGGGGGTGTCCGGATGGCTGGACTATGACCTTTGACCGGACTCCCGGACTATGAAGATACAAAATTGAAGACCTCGTCCTGTGTCCGGATGGGACTTTCCTTGGCGTGGAAGGCAAGCTTGGCGATACGATATGAAGATCTCCTCCCATTATTACCGACTCTGTGTAACCCTAGCTGAGGGAGTCCTGGATTAGGGGGTGTCCGGATGGCCGGCCTAGGACCTTTGGCCGGACTCCCGGACTATGAAGATACAAGATTGAAGACTCCGTCCCGTGTCCGGATGGGACTTTCCTTGGCGTGGAAGGCAAGCTTGGCGATACGATATGAAGATCTCCTCCCATTGTAACCGACTCTGTGTAACCCTAGCCCTCTCCGGTGTCTATATAACCCGGAGAGGTTTAGTCTGTAGGACGCTGTCAGGACCCCGACTCAATGCCACATCGATCTAGCATGTAACACCTCATATCACTTTGCGGCCTCACGCACGGTATTCCCACGGGTGTCGCCTTACCTTTGCCCGGGACCGTTTGCGCCTTTTGGCACACGTATATGACAGTGTCGCTAGCATCCATATGATAAGGAGCCCGTGCTGACATGGCTAGTCGTAAACCCAAAGTGGCACAGACTTACGGGGACAGGCATCCATGACCCAGCATCAAACGTGTCGGTCATCAGCGAGTGAATCCAGGCTGTAGCACTGGGCTAGCAGGACTCCGGTGAACCGGGCTGTAGCGGGCTAGCAGGACTCCGGTATTCATCGCGTGACATTTCCCCAAAGGCACAGACACAGGAACGAAGAAGGACACATGCCGGCCAGCCTAAGTGTTCCGGAGCAGTAGCAAGCTACCATGGCTCAGTGGAAACACTAGGAGACATTTCCCGGTAAGAGAGGCTACCAAGGATAAACAACTAGGCTGTCAGATCCCACACATACCAAGCATTTCAATAACATACACACAATATGCTCGATATGTGCAAATACAACATGGCATCACAACATGACTCTACAACTCAAGTATTTTATTCAATAGGCTCCGAGGAGCGAGAAATTACAAACATGGGTCTCATGACCCAACAATCAGAGCATACAAGTCAAAGCACATGCGGAAGCTTATCATGTCTGGGTACAGACATCTATAAATGAAAAGGCTGAGAAGCCTGACTATCTACCAGATCCTGCCGAAGGCACAAGATCGTAGCTGAGGTAACAAGCTAAACATCGAAGTCCACGCGGTACTACTAGCGAGACTGAAGTCTCTCTGCAAAAACATAAATTAAGCAACGTGAGTACAAATGTACCCAGCAAGACTTACATCAGAACTAACTACATATGCATCATTATCAACAAGGGGGTGGTGGGGTTTAACTGCAGCAAGCCAGCTTTGACTCGGTGGCTATCCTGAACTACAACTGCAAGTAACTCTTTTGAGGTGGCGCACACGAGTCCACATATTCACCATATCAATACACCACTATGGATCCACTCCCGTCTCCCTACGAGAACGCCATCCATAGCACTCACGCTTATCTTGCGTATTTTAGAGTATCCACTTTCACTTGTCTATGAACTGTACAAGGGGTCCAAGTTTCCATATCCGAGGAATCCGGCTATTCGAATAGATGATGTTAACCCTGCAGGGGTGTACTTCTTCACACACGCTCCCGCCACTTATCGCCTTGTACACGTCATGTACCTCGGCAACCTTCAAGCGGAAGCCGGGCGAGGGAGTCGGCCACGACCTGACTAACCAAACAAGTCTCTAGTCCAGGTTTATCGCCTATTCGGGTTCCATCCGCAAGGAGATCCGGCCGGGGTGTCGCTCACGGCCCCAAACGATGTGAGCAGGGTTCCCAAGCCCACCATCCGGGTGCCACTTGGTACACCGTGCCACTATGCCTAGTCTGTCCCAAGCCCACCTGTACCGGGTGCCACTTGGTAGACTACTAACACTACCTACAAACACCAGAAACTAGTTGCAACTCCTGGACAGAGATCAAGTTGATTAATAAGTCGAGAGGGGCACTTAAGCATTCCAATGTGTGGTAGTAGCTGGTCATGGATCACAAACACAGAACTCAGTTCCTGAGGACGGCTGCAATGAGACAACCCACCATGTACTCCTACATGGCCTCTCACCGCTACCTTTACCAAATCGTGTTCACACACTTAGCTCACACACAGTAGGACATGTTCACACGCCTCTGATTCATCCCCGATGAATCAGACCTGACTCAACTCTAAGCAGTAGCAGGCATGACAAACAAGCATGAATGAGTAGGCACATCAGGGCTCAAACAACTCCTACTCATGCTAGTGGGTTTCATCTATTTACTGTGGCAATGACAGGTCATGCAAAGGATAAAGGGGTTCAGCTACCGCAGCAAGTAACAAATGACTCGTTGTTGTCCTAATGCAGTAAAAGAGAGCCGGGCGAGAGAGTAGGATTGTATCGGGATGAACAAGGGGGTTTTGCTTGCCTTGTACTTCTGAAGATAGCATTGAGTCTTCATCAGTGTCAACGATTACAATGTCGGAACAACGTCTACCGAGGGGGAACAACACCGGCAAACATAGAAGAAACACGATCAATGCAATGCACAATATGATGCATGCTATGACATGGCAATATGAATGTGTTTTGGGCTAATGCACCTAGCTATGATTTAAATGAAGTTGGTTTGAATACATGATTCAAATTCCAACTCCATATATGATTATTTAAATGCCCTTTATTTGTTTTGTCCAAAACAGAGGACAAACATTGTTAAAACATGCATGAAAATGGTACTGATGGATTCCTTGAATTTTTCTAATAATTTTTCATATATAAATTATTTCATTTGGAGTTACGGTTAATTTTCTATGATTTATTGAAGTTTTAGCTATTTCTGGAATTTTCCTGATTATTTATAAAATAAACTAAATTCCAGAAAAGGAATATTGCGTCAGCATGGCGTCATGCTGACCTCAGCAGAGTCAACAGGGGCTGGTCCGGGTCAAACTGACCTGTGGGGTCCACCTGTCATTGACTCAGCGCTAACCAGGGTTTAGTTAACCCTTAACTAAAGTAGTTAGAAGGGCTGGAGCCCACAGTCAGCGAGCCAGTGGGTAAGCTAAAATTTAATTAGCATCTAAACTAAATTAGCATGGCCTCGGGCCCACATGTTAATGACCCAGGGGGGGTCAAACCCTGGTCAACTCGGTCGAACCTGCCGGCGACTAACCGCCGGCGAGGTCCGAGACAGCGGCGATGCGCGGAATCGCAGCACAGGCCACGGTTCGAGGCGCGGATGGCACCGTTGGAACCCCGAGCCTCGTCCGCGTCGTCTGGTGCTAGTGGGGTCGCCGGAGACGACTTGGATCGACGGCGGCGTGCTCTTTTACGGCCGCCGGAGTTCGGTTGTGCACGGGATTGCGTTGGGGTGCACGGGGAGGACGGTGGTGGGGTGATATGTGCTACTGGAAGAGTGCTGAGCATGATGGAGTGCTGGACACGAGCTCCAGTGACTAGCGCGGCGGCGGTGACATCGCCGGCGGTGGTAAGCTCGCGGCTCCGGCGGATTCGATAGCTACGCGGTGCAAACGAGGCAGGGAAGAGGGGGGAAAATTCCGGTGCTCACGGTAAACTCGCAGAGCAGGCTAGTGGGCTCGGGGACGGCTTGGTGATGACAGAACGTCGGCGGCGATCTCGCCCCGCCGAGCTTGAAGACGACGGTGGTGGTGGTGTTCCCGGGTACCTAGCGTGGCGTGACTCGGTGGAGAGGGCGAGGGCGTCGAGGCGGAGCCTCCGGGCTGCTCAAGGGGACGAGGGAGAGGCCATGGCCGCGGTGTTGCAAGTCAGCGGCGGCAGGCGCGTTCGGTGACGAGAGGGAGGAAGAGCAGAGGAGGGGAATGAGCTCGGTGGGAGAGGGGAGAGGCACCAGAGGGTTTGGGGGAGTGAGGGGGAAGGTGCTGGGCGTCTCCGTGGCGCGGATTAGGACGAAGGGCGGCCTCCAGCGCGAAGCAGGAGGTGGACGGCTCCGCGGTGCACGCGTGTGTTCGCTCCTGCCTACTGGCAGGAGGAAGACGACGAGCGAGGAGGTAAGTGGGCTGGGCCAGCCAGCTACAGTGCTGGGCCGCCAGGCTGGACAGGTAAGCGCCAGGTAAGTTGCTGGGCTTCTCTCCTTTTTTTATATTTCTGTTCTGTTTTCTTTTATTTTAATCTTTTGCCACTGTTTTGAATTTAAAATAATCCAAACAATGCCAAAAACTCCTCTGAATATTTTTATTTTGCTAGATGGACTTTTCCAAAAGCTCATAAAATATTTCAGGGGTATTTGAAATTATATTCTAGTTATATGAATATAATTCAAATTCAAATAGCTAATGATTTAAATTCAAAGTCCCAAAAATAAATCCTTAAAAATGTTCAATATTTTTGGTTTGGATCAAAACCCTTGCCAAAAATATTAAACATCTAAGAAGAGCATTTTGGAACAATGAATGAGATTTTAGGGTTTTTGCCCTTCTTTTATTTAGGGTTTTGAGGCTTCTAAATTCCTCAGTTCAAGTTTCAAAAATTTAAACATGATGCACAGATGGAAGCAAGCATAGGTCAGGCCAGAACTAGGGATGTGACAACTCACCCCCACTAAACAAGAATCTTGACCCGAGATTCAAGTGTAGGGTAAGACGATGGGGAACGCAACCGAACACAACCTTCACGATCCAGGTTGCCCTCCATAAGAACATTGATTCGATCACCATCATTGTCTTGATGTCTTGCTCTGAGAACTCTAGCTAATCATGACAAGAAGAGGAAAGGAAAACTCAAGAAGGATCGATTTTCCCGAAGGTCGAACAACTCAGGATTAACTCACGGAATGAGACATAGCAACCTCTCTTGAACTGAGAGATGAAGCACACATCTAGAGGGATGGAGTGAAACGGATGACGAAGGTTTACTAGGTAGGCAACAATTCCACACCTAAGAGGGTGGTGAACGGTTGTCAACGTAGCGAGGAGTTAAGTTGACATGACACCATAATGATGCACCTTAGGGAAGGTGACTCGAAGATATATCCCCTCAAGTGGCAAAAAGAATTACCTTTGATTCATAGATCATTGAAACTCTTCATACCAGCCTAAGGCAAATCACAGCAATCGATTGGCGGGGGTCGGTAGAATGGCATACTCGGACTTGGATGATGTGGATTACCTTGTTGAAGACAACGTAATGGATGAATTTTCTTACCACCGGAAATGGAAGAGATCCATGGTAGAATGGCACATTGGCGGTGCAAGCTGGGAACAAAATGCAAATGCTAGGAATGATTCTGGTAACTAGGGAACAACCCAACAATAGAGAGTGAATTCACTGTTTGAAAAGGTCATAGCATTGCCGAGGAAACTGAGAGGAATCCCAGTTAGTGCCGATGATAACACGTAGCGCTTGTGCGTGCTCTCAAGAACTTGAGCATTTCCACAATCATCAAGGTTTTACCAACATCCGTGTCAAGGATCCTGGCAACACAACTTGCTACCATGATGAATGATGATGGATGATGCAGATGCAAAGGAAGATAACACTTTCTCAGATTTCACCCTAGCAATGCCAAGGAAAGAAAATCTGGATGATCGACCGAGAGACATTTAGCACTCCGCTTCTAATGTTCTCCTTGATGGGCTAGTGTATCCCATTCATAGATATGGTTTGATAACTAGAACATCAAGTAAAAGGTCGGACTTCGGGAGCAATAGAATCCATAAGGAACAGTTACGGAGGTAAATCCTACGAAATCCTTATGGGGAGGTGGCCAACTTCCTCAATCAAGATACTACAATAATGGGTCTTCCGGCTGGGTGTGTTGGCCACGACATCCACCTTACCGGTTATCGAGGGGCCAATATTATAGTTCTTGGGAAATGTTCCAACCATCATCTCTGCCTGAGATTCAGATCTGGTTGGTGTCAGGATATTCCAGACCCATTGAGTCTAGGAAGAAAAATGAAAGTTTGCAACACGAACCGACGAGATGACGTTGCGAGATTCTCGGGGAATGAACTACGATAGTAAGCTCCAAAACATGAGTTGGTTCTGCTACATACATGTGAACACGCTGTCCCAGACAAACATTATCACATGGTAGTCTTACAATAAAACACTACCGAGTTCAGGTGGGGAACCATAATCGAGGATATTGAAGTCTTGTGCATGACCTAGGATTAGCACATCAACTCCTTTTCCTGAACAAATCAGTCAGTGGCTTGGTGTGCTAGGGACACATATAGAATGGAGGTTGCAAGTCTCCGAACCACAGAATACTTTTGCACGTATGCATGACTGATTTGGGATGATTCCAAAGGAAACAACATTGACTTTCTTGAATCCACGGCGGCAACTTGCATCTAATGCACATGAACTGGAGGAAGTCACTTCTTACATCCGAACATATGCTTCATGAGCTAGCATGAAGAAATGCTTTCAAAAGTTTCCAACACTAGCTTAATGTTCAACAAAATCATGGAGGAGACAAGGATGTTGTCGATGGGCTCAACAACAATTCATCCAGGTTTCCATATAAAAGGAATTCCATAGTTAAGTGAACACGGTGATAGCATTGGTCAGACCAAAGAATATAATGGTGTATGCTCGAGGGAAAACCACGAGTAAGACAACATTGTGAATATCGTTGGTTCTGATTTGATTTGACGATAGCCCATACTCAAATCAAAGGTTTGGGTAAGATAATATATCCAACAATTGATCACGAGGATCAACCAATAAAGATATCATCTATCTTCAACACACACACACACAAGATATCCCATAAGATGAACTAAATCAGACAAGCTTCCATCTTCCAACTCTCCAAGTTGTTGTTCAGCTTAGCCAACTAGCTCAGGGTATCCAACACCGATTCTTGGAGAGGGGGTGGTTCTCAAGAAACCAACTTGATCACGAGCTCAACATAACAGTCAGGGGACAACCTGGTAATACTTCCGAGAAGATATTCGGAAAATCACGAACCACCGATATGTTACTAAGCTTGAGAACAACCTTGCTTTTTAGGGCAAGACGATATGATCCCAAGAGCGAGGGACTGACTCAATCCTAACTCATTGATCGGAGAGTGCATCGGAAATAAGGACTAGGTAGCATGATCAACCTTAGAATGATGATTCAAAAACCAACACGCTAAGAATGAAATTATTGTCCATTAACTACCAAGCAACAAGGTTGCTAGGAGTATTGAATTCACACATCACGATTCACTTGTCGGCATTCCGGTTGCAACAACACGGAACCGAGGGATGAATAATGATGGCGAGAAGTATCACTACATCAAGAATTCACAAGAGCCGGTGCAATCCTCATGAAAATCCTGACATAAAGACGGTAATACTTCAGGATAGAACAGAATCAAAAGCCGGGCTGGCATTTTGATCTGCGGAGCACAATTGCTTTGACCCAATCCTAGATATGGATGAGGTACTGGAGTTTGTTTCTCCTAGTCATTCCGGAATAGAATGGCTTGACAGACCACAAGAGTAATAGGCATCGATGAACGAATGCACACATAATCTTGACTATCAATTGATAGACGAAGGTCAGTAGACAACTAAAGAGGGACAACTCAAAGGAACATATAACTTTCTGAGTTGTGGATGCATAGATTAGTGTGTCGAACCAGGTTCAACATAATTCTTCCGGATAACCCATGCAGAAAGGTTGAGCTGGCAGAGTCACAGTATAGCATGGAGAACTCATCGAGAGCACTCTTGTTGTCATCTTTTGGTTCAGAAGAACTCCTGCCAAGAATGGTTCATGGTATTTGGAAGAACGATATACCATGGACCTCGAGGACTATCGCAAAGGTTACTAATATCCTAAAGGCACTAGCAATTACTATCAACATGAAGTAAGTAGGGTGAATCTTGGGCTTAGAAACCCAGGAGTAGAATACCTACTACTAAGTGGCATCACGGGATGCTTTCGAGAATGATAGCCAGAATCATCACACTGGAACACAAGGCATGACTGGATTACTAGGTGGTACTCTAGACACCTAGGGTCATAATAATAACTCCAACCTATATGTCAAGGCAGTAGAGTACCTCAACTCACCGATTAGTGTGGTTAATCTGGCCCAAAGGAACATCAAAACGGGAGGAAGGAATTTGCAAATTGCTTCAGACTATTTAGAAACCTGGGATGACTCGGACAGCATAACGGTTGTAAATGCTCGAAAAGATTTGAGACAATCACAAAAGTGGTGGCATAACCACTCAGAAGCACAATATCAAGGTTTCAAGATCAACAGTTAACATACAGAGGATAGTAGGAACTGAACTCAAGCTTAGAACCATCAATCCTATAGGTCTACGGATTAGTAACACGTGATCCTGATAGAAAGAAGAGATAGCCTAGTTCTTAATCCCCGTAGGAAAGATAAGATGACTCAGATCAGAAGGGCATAAGGTATAAGGAGTAAAAAGAGCCTTACGTTCCATCCCACAATCAATTCCCTTACATAACTAAAGCATTTCTATACTCAACTTCGACCAGTTTGGCTTGGTAATCCTACAGGCAGTCAAGCTCTGATACCAACGCTGTCAGGACCCCGACTCAATGCCACATTGATCTAGCATGTAACACCTCATATCACTTTGCGGCCTCACGCACGGCATTCCCACGGGTGTCGCCTTACCTTTTCCCGGGACCGTTTGCGCCTTTTGGCACACGTATATGACAGTGTCGCTAGCATCCATATGATAAGGAGCCTGGGCTGACATGGCTAGTCGTAAACCCAAAGTGGCACAGACTTACGGGGACAGGCATCCATGACCCAGCATCGAACGTGTCGGTCATCAGCGAGTGAATCCAGGCTGTAGCACTGGGCTAGCAGGACTCCGGTGAACCGGGTTGTAGCGGGCTAGTAGGACTCCGGTATTCATCGCGTGACATTTCCCTGAAGGGACAGACACAGGAACGAAGAAGGACACATGTCGGCCAGCCTAAGTGTTCCGGAGCAGTAGCAAGCTACCATGGCTCAGTGGAAACACTAGGAGACATTTCCCGGTAAGAGAGGCTACCAAGGATAAACAACTAGGCTGTCAGATCCCACACATACCAAGCATTTCAATAACATACACACAATATGCTCGATATGTGCAAATACAACATGGCATCACAACATGACTCTACAACTCAAGTATTTTATTCAATAGGCTCCGAGGAGCGAGAAATTACAAACATGGGTCTCATGACCCAACAATCAGAGCATACAAGTCAAAGCACATGCGGAAGCTTATCATGTCTGGGTACAGACATCTATAAATGAAAAAGGCTGAGAAGCCTGACTATCTACCAGATCCTGCCGAAGGCACAAGATCGTAGCTGAGGTAACAAGCTAAACGTCGAAGTCCACACGGTACTACTAGCGAGACTGAAGTCTCTCTGCAAAAACATAAATTAAGCAACGTGAGTACAAATGTACCCAGCAAGACTTACATCAGAACTAACTACATATGCATCATTATCAACAAGGGGGTGGTGGGGTTTAACTGCAGCAAGCCAGCTTTGACTCGGTGGCTATCCTGAACTACGACTGCAAGTAACTCTTTTGAGGTGGCGCACACGAGTCCACATATTCACCATATCAATACACCACTATGGATCCACTCCAGTCTCCCTACGAGAACGCCATCCATAGCACTCACGCTTATCTTGCGTATTTTAGAGTATCCACTTTCACTTGTCTATGAACTGTACAAGGGGTCCAAGTTTCCATATCCGAGGAATCCAGCTATTCGAATAGATGATGTTAACCCTGCAGGGGTGTACTTCTTCACACACGCTCCCGCCACTTATCACCCTGTACACGTCATGTACCTCGGCAACCTTCAAGCGGAAGCCGGGCGAGGGAGTCGGCCACGACCTGACTAACCGAACAAGTCTCTAGTCCAGGTTTATCGCCTATTCGGGTTCCATCCGCAAGGAGATCCGGCCGGGGTGTCGCTCACGGCCCCAAACGATGTGAGCAGGGTTCCCAAGCCCACCATCCGGGTGCCACTTGGTACACCGTGCCACTGTGCCTAGTCTGTCCCAAGCCCACCTGTACCGGGTGCCACTTGGTAGACTACTAACACTACCTACAAACACTAGAAACTAGTTGCAACTCCTGGACAGAGATCAAGTTGATTAATAAGTCGAGAGCGGCACTTAAGAATTCCAATGTGTGGTAGTAGCTGGTCATGGATCACAAACACAGAACTCAGTTCCTGAGGACGGCTGCAATGAGACAACCCACCATGTACTCCTACATGGCCTCTCACCGCTATCTTTACCAAATCATGTTCACACACTTAGCTCACACACAGTAGGACATGTTCACACGCCTCTGATTCATCCCCGATGAATCAGACCTGACTCAACTCTAAGCAGTAGCAGGCATGACAAACAAGCATGAATGAGTAGGCACATCAGGGCTCAAACAACTCCTACTCATGCTAGTGGGTTTCATCTATTTACTGTGGCAATGACAGGTCATGCAAAGGATAAAGGGGTTCAGCTACCGCAGCAAGTAACAAATGACTCGTTGTTGTCCTAATGCAGTAAAAGAGAGCAGGGCGAGAGAGTAGGATTGCATCGGAATGAACAAGGGGGTTTTGCTTGCCTGGCACTTCTGAAGATAGCATTGAGTCTTCATCAGTGTCAACGATCACAACGTCGGAACAACGTCTACCGAGGGGGAACAACACCGGCAAACACAGAAGAAACACGATCAATGCAATGCACAATATGATGCACGCTATGACATGGCAATATGAATGTGTTTTGGGCTAATGCACCTAGCTATGATTTAAATGAAGTTGGTTTGAATACATGATTCAAATTCCAACTCCATATATGATTATTTAAATGCCCTTTATTTGTTTTGTCCAAAACAGAGGACAAACATTGTTCAAACATGCATTAAAATGGTACTGATGGATTCCTTGAATTTTTCTGATAATTTTTCATATATAAATTATTTCATTTGGAGTTACGGTTAATTTTCTATGATTTATTGAAGTTTTAGCTATTTCTGGAATTTTCCTGATTATTTATAAAATAAACTAAATTCCAGAAAAGGAATATTGCGTCAGCATGGCGTCATGCTGACCTCAGCAGAGTCAACAAGGGCTGGTCCGGGTCAAACTGACCTGTGGGGTCCACCTGTCATTGACTCAGCGCTAACCAGGGTTTAGTTAACCCTTAACTAAAGTAGTTAGAAGGGCTGGAGCCCACAGTCAGCGAGCCAGTGGGTAAGCTAAAATTTAATTAGCATCTAAACTAAATTAGCAGGGCCTCGGGCCCACATGTTAATGACCCAGGGGGGGTCAAACCCTGGTCAACTCGGTCGAACCTGCCGGCGACTAACCGCCGGCGAGGTCCGAGACGGCGGCGATGCGCGGAATCGCAGCACAGGCCACGGTTCGAGGTGCGGATGGCACCGTTGGAACCCCGAGCCTCGTCCGCGTCGTCTGGTGCTAGTGGGGTCGCCGGAGACGACTTAGATCGACGGCGGCGTGCTCTTTTGCGGCCGCCGGAGTTCGGTTGTGCACGGGATTGCATTGGGGTGCACGGGGAGGACGGTGGTGGGGTGATATGTGCTACTGGAAGCGTGCTGAGCACGATGGAGTGCTCGGACACGAGCTCCAGTGACTAGCGCGGCGGCGGTGACATCGCCAGCGGTGGTAAGCTCGCGGCTCCGGCGGATTCGATAGCTACGCGGTGCAAACGAGGCAGGGAAGAGGGGGGAAAAATTCCGGTTCTCACGGTAAACTCGCAGAGCAGGCTAGTGGGCTCGGGGACGGCTTGGTGATGATGGAACGTCGGCGGCGATCTCGCCCCGCCGAGCTTGAAGACGACGGTGGTGGCGGTGTTCCCGGGTACCTGGCGTGGCGTGACTCGATGGAGAGGGCGAGGGCGTCGAGGCGGAGCCTCCGGGCTGCTCAAGGGGACGAGGGAGAGGCCATGGCCGCGGTGGTGCAAGTCAGCGGCGGCAGGCGCGTTCGGTGACGAGAGGGAGGAAGTGCAGAGGAGGGGAATGAGCTCGGTGGGAGAGGGGAGAGGCACCAGAGGGTTTGGGGGAGTGAGGGGGAAGGTGCTGGGCGTCTCCGTGGCGCGGATTAGGACGAAGGGCGGCCTCCAGCGCGAAGCAGGAGGTGGACGGCTCCGCGGTGCGCGCATGTGTTCGCTCCTGCCTACTGGCAGGAGGAAGACGACGAGCGAGGAGGTAAGTGGGCTGGGCCAGCCAGCTACAGTGCTGGGCCGCCAGGCTGGACAGGTAAGCGCCAGGTAAGTTGCTGGGCTTCTCTCCTTTTTTTATATTTCTGTTCTGTTTTCTTTTATTTTAATCTTTTGCCACTGTTTTGAATTTAAAATAATCCAAACAATACCAAAAACTCCTCTGACTATTTTTATTTTTCTAGATGGACTTTTCCAAAAGCTCATAAAATATTTCAGGGGTATTTGAAATTATATTCTAGTTATATGAATATAATTCAAATTCAAATAGCTAATGATTTAAATTCAAAGTCCCAAAAATAAATCCTTAAAAATGTTCAATATTTTTGGTTTGGATCAAAACCCTTGCCAAAAATATTAAACATCTAAGAAGAGCATTTTGGAACAATGAATGAGATTTTAGGGTTTTTGCCCTTCTTTTATTTAGGGTTTTGAGGCTTCTAAATTCTTCAGTTCAAGTTTCAAAAATTTAAACATGATGCACAGATGGAAGCAAGCATAGGTCAGGCCAGAACTAGGGATGTGACAGACGAACAACAATCATACCATAGGCTAGCTTCTAGGGTTTAGCCACTCCGATCTCGTGGTAGATCTACTCTTGTACTACCCATATCATCAATATTAATCAAGGAGGAGTAGGGTTTTACCTCCATCGAGAGGGCCCGAACCTGGGTAAAAACATCGTGTCCCTTGTCTCCTGTTACCATCTGCCTAGACGCACAATTCGGGACCCCCTACCCGAGATCCGCCGGTTTTGACACCGACATTGGTGCTTTCATTGAGAGTTCCTCTGTGTTGTCGCCTTTAGGCCCGATGGCTTCTTCGTTCATCAATCGCGACGCGGTCCGGGATGAGAATTTTCTCCCCGGACAAATCTTCGTATTCGGCGGCTTCGCACTGTGGGCCGACTCGTTCGGCCATCTGGAGCAGATCAAAAGCTACGCCCCTGGCCATCGAGTCAGGTTTGGAAGCTTAAACTACACGGCCAACATCCGCGGGGACTTGATCTTCGACGGGTTCGAGCCACGACCGGGCGCGCCGCACTGTCACGATGGGCATGATTTAGCTCTGTCATCGGACAACACCCAGAGCGTCGCTCAGGTGTCCGCTCCGACCATTAGCTTGGAGCCCACTGCGCCTGTCGGGGACGGACGGTTGGACGCCGTCCCTAAAATTGCAACCTCTACGGCGATAGAGCCGGATACCAGCCTAGTCCCTCGCAAGGCCCATGACTCCAAGGTGCCAGACTCCGATCCGGACTACATAAATCCCGCACCTCTTCCGATCGAGCCCGATTGGGCTCCGGTCATGGAGTTCACCGCCGCGGACGTGTTTCAGCACTCGCCTTTCGGCAATATCCTGAATTCATTAAAGTCTCTATCTTTGTCAGGAGAGCTCTGGCCGAACTACGGCCAACACGGTTGGGATGCGGATGACGAAGAAATTCGAAGCCCACCCACCACCCACTTCGTAGTCACTATCGACGATTTAACCGACATGCACGACTTTGACTCCGAAGACATCGACGGCATGGACGCCGATGAAGGAGACGATCAAGAACCAGCACCTATAGGGAACTGGAAAGCCACCTCGTCATATGACATATACATGGTGGACACCCCTAAAGCGGGGGATGGCGAGGAGAAAACGGAGGATGACCCCTCCAAGAAGCAACCCAAGCGCCGACGTCAGCGGCGCCGCTCTAAGTCCCGCCAAAGCAAAAACGGCGACTCTGGCACTGGAGATAACAACATGTCGGACAGTACCGAAGACAACCCCCTCTAGCACGATTCAGTGCAGGAGGACGAAGGAGCCAGCCCTCATGAGAGAGCGACCGACAAAGAGGATGAGGACGAAAATTACATGCCTCCCTCCAAAGACGAGGCAAGCCTCGATGACGATGAATTCGTCGTGCCAGAGGATCCCGTCGAACAAGAGCGTTTCAAACGCAGGCTCGTAGCCACGGCAAGCAGCCTCAAGAAGAAACAGCAGCAGCTTAGAGCTGACCAAGGCTTGCAAGCCGACAGATGGACCGAAGTCCTGGCGGCCGAAGAGTATAAACTAGAACACCCATCCAAGAGCTACCCAAAGCACAGGCTGCTACCCCAACTTGAGGAGGAAGCAACTAAACCTACATCACCAGCGTACGATGCGCCCGATCGGCCACCCCGTGGCCGCGATAGAGAGGCCTTCAGGCCCTCAACCCAAGCCGCACCCCGACACCGCTCAAAACATACCAGAGTACGGGGAGACGCAACAGACCTGCGAGACATCTTGGAGAATAAGGCAAGGCAAATAAGATCGATCAACGGATCGCATGGGCGCCCCGCTTCACGTGACGCTAGCCATCACGCCGGACATAATAAGTATGGCCCGGCCGAATACAACAGACCAAGCTCGTCCGAGCTGCGTCGTGATATAGCCCAGTACAGGGGTGCCGCGCACCCACTATGCTTCACAGACGAAGTAATGGATCATCAAATCCCCAAGGGCTTCAAACCCGTAAACATCGAATCATACGATGGCACAACAGATCCTGCGGTATGGATCGGGGATTATCTCCTTCATATCCACATGGCCCGTGGTGATGATCTACACGCCATCAAATACCTCCCGCTCAAGCTTAAAGGACCAGCTCGACATTGGCTTAACAGCCTGCCAGCAGAGTCAATTAGTTGTTGGGAGGACCTGGAATCCGCATTCCTTGACAACTTCCAGGGCACGTATGTGCGACCACCAGACGCCGATGACCTAAGACACATAATCCAGCAGCCAGAGGAATCGGCCAGACAATTCTGGACACGGTTCCTAACCAAGAAAAACCAAATAGTCGATTGTCCGGACGCCGAGGCCCTTGCAGCCTTCAGGCACAACATCCGAGACGAATGGCTTGCCCGGCACCTAGGACAGGAAAAACCGAAATCTATGGCAGCCCTCACGACACTCATGACCCACTTCTGTGCGGGAGAAGACAGCTGGCTAGCTCGTAGCAATAACATAACCAAGAGCCCTGGCAATTCGGATACCAAGGATAACAACGGCAGGTCAGGTCACAACAAGCATAAGCACCGCATTAACGGTGACAATACTAAAGATACGGCAGTCAACGCCGGATTCAGAGGCTCTAAACCGGGTCAGCGGAAGAAGCCATTCAAAAGAAACCCCCAGGGCCCATCCAGCTTAGACCGGATACTCGATCGCTTGTGCCAGATAGACGGCACCCCCGAACAGCCAGCCAATCACACCAACAGGGATTGTTGGGTGTTCAAGCAAGCAGGCAAGCTAAGTGCCGAGACCAGAGACAAGGGGCTACATAGCGATGACGAGGAGGGGCCCCGGCCGCCGAACAACAAAGGACAGAAGGGATTTCCCCCGCAAGTTCGGACGGTGAACATGATATACGCAACCCACATCCCCAAAAGGGAGTGGAAGCGTGCTCTTAAGGACGTCTATGCGCTGGAGCCAGTCGCCCCAAAGTTCAACCCATGGTCCTCCTGCCCGATCACCTTCGATCAAAGGGACCATCCCACCAGCATCCGTCACGGCGGGTTCGCCGCACTGGTCCTAGACCCAATTATCGACGGATTTCACCTTACTAGAGTCCTAATGGACGGCGGCAGTAGCCTGAACCTGCTTTACCAGGACACAGTGCGAAAAATGGGCATCGATCCTTCAAGGATTAAACCCACAAAGACAACCTTCAAAGGTGTCATACCAGGTGTAGAGGCCAGCTGTACAGGCTCGGTTACACTTGAAGTGGTCTTCGGATCCCCGGACAACTTCCGGAGCGAAGAGTTAATCTTTGACATAGTCCCATTCCGCAGCGGCTATCACGCCCTGCTTGGACGAACCGCATTTGCAAAATTCAATGCGGTGCCGCACTACGCATATCTCAAGCTCAAGATGCCAGGCCCTCGCGGAGTCATCACGGTAAATGGAAACACCGAACGCTCTCTCCGAACGGAGGAGCACACGGCGGCCCTGGCGGCGGAAGTACAGAGTAGCCTCTCAAGGCAGTTCTCCAATCCAGGCGTTAAACATCCGGACAACGTCAAGCGAGCCCGAAGTAACCTACAACAAATCCGGCTAGCACGTTCCGAGCAAGCATAGCAGTGCGGCCCCAACCCCAGCCCCCGCCAAACGGCGATACTGGTACCACGCGTACATCATTACGCCTTAGAGATATAATGGGCATAAGGGGAGGGGCACAACCACGGCACGCCCAAAATGCGGCTCAACCGCACTCAGGGGCTCCCTATTTCGTTGTTTTCCTTTTTACACACTTTCACGACCCATCTATTCGGAAGGCCTGTCCGGCAATACACTCGCCGAACCCACGATGCAACAGCCAGGGAGGGAACAGGCCACGTCAAAAGTCCAGGTGGTCTCTATAACGAGTTTAATACCTGTTTTACTTACAATCCCGCAGCTCGCCCCTGGAGGGGAATATGTCAAATACTCCCATCTCTTGCTTACCGCACTTCTTGTATCGTTCTGCTTTCGCAGCAGCCCTTTTTTAATAAACAATATATAGCTCTTACCTATTATTGTACTTATCTATTTTTATATACAAATATGTTCAGTCATGACATTCTGCAACCATACGCTTTGGTGCGGACAATACACCAGGGGCTTACAACACCCCATAACATGGTGTGAGAAGACCGAACACTCTCACGAGTGCGGCACCCCGAACTTATAGCACTATATGCATCGGCTCCGAATCATGTATTTGGTCAATAGTTGGGTTTGCCCGGCTCCCATGTTTTGGTACCTTACGTTCCGCATTGTTGGCTAAGGTAGCGCTGGGAGAACTACTGCGATTGTGCCCCAGTTGAGCTGGGTTAACACCTCAGTAGAGAAAGCTAAAACTGATTGTCATGATAGTGCGAGAGACCGGTCGTTGTTCGTGAGGTTTCTTCGAGTCCTTAAATACTTATGCCGCTTCGAGCGAGGAACCGGACTTATCCGGCCTAGGCGTGGATAGCGCCCCGAACTCGGTCTTCCGAATACTAGGGGCTTCGCCAAAGTTTAAAATTATAGAATTCTATGGCTAAGTGAGAGTGATAAAGCATTATAAGTCCGATGGCCTGGTTCGTTGTGCTGAACGCCTCCCTAGATGGACCCAAGAATGGGAACAAGAGCACTCAAGTTTATCCTGAACACCCTAGCACTCGTGGCATGGGGGTCGAAGCCGATGACTTGCATCTCTCAGATTTGATAAACGGCCGCACAGAAGGTAATATTTTAAATTAACAAGCGTTGCTTAACGCATATGAACAAAGCTTCAGCGTACAGGATAACAAATGCGAGTCTACTCAAAAATTACATCTTTGGAGCACTCATCCCTTATAAGGCGGGCACCCTTCAGAACGCCATTATAATACATCTCGGGCGTACGATACTCCTTGCCCGGTGGTGGCGCGTCCGTCAACAGCTTCTCGGCATCTAGCTTGCCCCAGTGCACCTTAGCACGGGCAAGGGCCCGACGGGCACCTTCAATACAAACGGAGCGCTTGACGACCTCAATCCATGGACACGCGTCCACCAGCCGCCGCACCAGACCGAAGTAGCTCCCAGGCATGACTTCTCCAGGCCATAGCCGAGCTATGAGGCCCTTCATGGCCTGTTCGGCCACCTTGTGGAGCTCGTCCAGCTGCTTCAGCTGGTCGCTCAGGGGCACCGGATGTTTGGCCTCAGCATACTGAGACCAGAACACTTTTTCCGTCGAGCTCCCCTCTTCGGCTCGGTAGTATGCGGCGGCATCAGACACACTACGGGGCAGATCGGCGAACGCTCATGGAGAGCTCCGGATTCGGGTAAGTAGCAGATAATTAACTTTTATATTTTTGCTTTGCATAAAGAATGCCTTACCCGCCGCTATCTTCTTCATCGCCTCGATCTCCTGAAGGGCCTTCTGGGCTTTGGCCTTAGCGGTCTTGGCACTCTCAAGAGCCAAGGCAAGCTCGGACTCTTGAGTCTTCGAGTCACGCTCCAAACTCTCGTGTTTTTCCACGAGAGCCTGGAGCTCTTGCCGCACCTCCGCCACCCGTGCCTCCTGCTTCTCTTGCTCGGTGCGCTCCATGGCCGCACTCTTTTTGGCCTTGGAGACCGCCTCTTTCAGGGTCGCCACCTCGGTCATGGCTCCTGCAACATTAACATTGGTCCTGTTATTATTTTGCAACCAAGTATTTCTATATACATTTACAAGAGGTACTATGTACCCTCTTTATCCTCGAGATGCTTCTTGGCACAGCCGAGCTCGCTCTCGGACTGCTCGAGGCTTTCCTTCAATGCATTGACCTCCGCAGTCAGTGCGGCAGAGGTCAGCAGTGCAGCCTGCATTCCCATATTGACATATTTTTATTAGACTCCTGCGTATATCTTTTTAGATCCTCAGCTCGGTTTTTCTTTCCGAACACCGAATTGAGCATCAGGGGCTACTGTCTATGCGGTAATATTATATATATATATATATATATATGTGTTTTTGAACACATACCTCAAAGCCCGTTAAGAGGCTTGTACAGGCTTCCGTCAGCCCGCTCTTGGCGGACTGAACCTTCTGAATCACCGCACTCATAACAGTGCGGTCTTCCTCATCGACGGAGGCGCCGTTAAGCGCCTCCAGCAAATTTTCCAGCGTCTCCGGGTGGACGAAAGTCGCCGGCATCGCAGGCTTGCCCTTCTTATGAAGGCGCCGCCTGTCGGACTCCGGAACCGCTGATGGTTCCGGAGCAGTGTCCGGCCCGGGGCCGGACTTAGATCCCTCCGGAGCTTTACCCCCTTTGGGCCTGGAGTCCGGAAGGTCGCCTTGTGGCGCCTCCAGGACCACCTCCTCCTGGTTTAGTCCCCTACAGGACTCCGCCTCAGCGTCGTCTGTAGGGAGAGGGGAGGAGGCCGTCGGAAGCGAAGCGCTGTTCACGTCTGACGAATTCAGAGAGCCGCTCGACGAATCGCCAAGCTAAGCTCTGGGCGGACTGCATAATTAGATTCGGCGTTAGAAGCTGTCGAATAATAAAGGAGGGCAATAAGTCATTCGGGTAGCCGGACACTCACGATTTTGCCAGGGGCTTGACCCTGGATGGCCATTCCCCCCCGCCGTCTTCGGCGTCGGGGGCGTAGTCCGGCAGAAGGGTTTTCCCCTTCTTGGACCCTCCGGCTTCCCCAGTTGGGGCGGCCTTTCTTTTTGTTCCTCCCCCTTCTGGAGGGGGAGAGGCTTCTTCCTCTTTTTCCTCCTCCTCGTCTTCGGAGGCGGAGGGTGCGTTGGGGTCGTCGGGCAAATCCGACGACACCGGGCGCCGGGAACTCTTTCGGGTCCCCGTGGCCTTCTCCTTGGCCTTCTTCTCCGGCACCACGTGAGGTGCCGGAACCAGTAGCTTTGTTAAGTGTGTGTCTACTGGGCCTTCGGGCAAAGGGGTCGGACAGTGAAACTGTCCAGATGTCCTCTTCCAGTCCTGTCAAAGGAACGGGAGTTTAGATCCCACATAAAGTCACACTATGAAATTCGGGTATCCCGTAAGGGACTAAATGTAAGCTTACTTTGGAGGCTTGACGTTTGGCGCAGAATCCGCGATCCTCGGTGACGGGAGGGGAGACCTCGGAACTCTTGAAAAGCACCTTCCAGGCGTCCTCGTGCTTCGTTTCAAAGAGCCGAGATAGATTCTGGTGCTGGGCCGGGTCGAACTCCCACAAATTGAAGTACCATCGTTGACACGGGAGGATCCGGCGGTAGAGCATGACCTGGACCACGTTGACAAGCTTGACCTTCTTGGTCACCAGGTCTCGGACGCAGGTTTGGAGTCCGGTCACCTCTTCCGGATTGCCCCACGATAGGCCCATCTCTTTACAGGATGTGAGCCGGGTGGGGAAGCCGGATCGAAATTCGGGGGCTGCTGCCCACTTAGGGTCACGCGGCTCAGTGATATAAAACCACCCCGATTGCCTTGATGGTTTCCACGAAGGCACCCTCGAGCCAGGTGACGTTGGCTATCTTGCCCACCATGGCACCTCCGCATTCCGCTTGTCGGCCTTTCACAACCTTCGGCTTGACGCTGAAGATCTTTAGCCATAGGCCAAAGTGGGGCTGGATGCGGAAGAAGGCCTCACACACGATGATGAACGCCGAGATGTTGAGAATGAAGTTCGGGGCCGGATCGTGGAAGTCCAGGCCGTAGTAGAACATGAGCCCCCGGACTAACGGGTGAAGAGGAAAACCCAGTCCGCGGAGGAAATGGGGAAGAAAAACAACCCTCTCATGGGGCCTGGGGGTGGGGATGAGTTGCCCCACATCTGGAAGCCGGTGCGCAATGTCGTTAGACAAGTATCCGGCCTTCCTCAGTTTTTTGATTTGCCCCTCCGTGACGGAGGAGGCCATCCATCTACCTCCCGCTCCGGACATGGTTGGAGAAGGGTGAGGTGGGAAGTGCGGGCTTGGGCGCTGGAGCTCGAGCGCGCAGGGACGGATAAGCAAAGGAGGAGGAAGGCGTGAATGGAAAGGGCAGATTCTTATCCCTTTATATGGGCCGCCAAAACTACGAGCCCCCCCACCGGCCTAATAAAACTCGCTTATCTCCCAAGCGCGGTGGTTAATGGCGCGGTTGGGTTACCCACACCCGTATTGATGAGAATCCCAGAATAAGGGGACACGATCTCTGCTTTGACAAGACGTGCCAAGGAAACCGCCTCGCTAAATGCGCTGAGGTGGAACAATAAAATGAATAAAAGCCTGGCCATGGCATGATGTCACGCCGCGGAATACGTCAGCAGATCCGATTAACGCAAATATAATTCTCTCTACGGTGGAATGTGGAACTTATTTTGTAGAGCCGGACACTACCCTGGTGTTCAACATCTTCTATGAAATATTCGGAGGAGGAACCCGCCTTGCAATGCCGAAGACAACTTACGCGCCGAACTCATCGTCATTGAAGCCTGGTTCAGGGGCTACCGAGGGAGTCCTGGATTAGGGGGTGTCCGGATGGCCGGACTAAGACCTTTGGCCGGACTCCCGGACTATGAAGATACAAGATTGAAGACTCCATCCCGTGTCCGGATGGGACTTTCCTTGGCATGGAAGGCAAGCTTGGCGATACGATATGAAGATCTCCTCCCATTGTAACCGACTCTGTGTAACCCTAGCCCTCTCCAGTGTCTATATAAACCGGAGAGGTTTAGTCCGTAGGACGAACAACAATCATACCATAGGCTAGCTTCTAGGGTTTAGCCACTCCGATCTTGTGGTAGATCTACTCTTTTACTACCCATATCATCAATATTAATCAAGCAGGAGTAGGGTTTTACCTCCATCGAGAGGGCCCGAACCTGGGTAAAAACATCGTGTCCCTTGTCTCCTGTTACCATCCGCCTAGACGCACAGTTCGGGACCCCCTACCCGAGATTCGCCGGTTTTGACACCGACACAAGCCCTCTCCGGTGTCTATATTAACCAGAGAGTTTTAGTCCGTAGGACGAACAACAATCATACCATAGGCTAGCTTCTAGGGTTTAGCCTCTCTGATCTCGTGGTAGATCAACTCTTGTACTACACATACCATCAATATTAATCAAGCAGGAGTAGGGTTTTACCTCCATCGAGAGGGCCCGAACCTGGGTAAAAACATCGTGTCCCTTGTCTCCTGTTACCATCTGCCTAGACGCACAGTTTGGGACCCCCTACCCAAGATCCGCCGGTTTTGACACCGACAGGCGGTAATAGGGATGCCTAGTCCCAAACTACAAAAAGAATTGATCTCTCAAATATAAAATAAACACTCCCAATGGAGTCATAACCTTTACCTTTCCGCTTGGGAACCGCCACTAGCGTGTTTAGCATGGAAGATATTGATAACTGATAGTAATGAAGTAAATGAGAAGGGTGCATGTCTCAAAATTTCATTTACCTCTGTTTTAAAAACTTGAGCTCTGGCACCACTACAAATCACTGCTTCCCTCTGCAAAGGGACTATCTATTTACTTTTATATTGTGTCACCACCTTCTCAAATAAGCGCCAGAACCTGAGAGCATTGTTGTCATGCGGATGCATTGTGTATAGCTAATGTTGGGTGCATCATAACTGGATCTTTTCTACCATGAATTACAAGGTTTAGTCGCTGCTTGAACTTTGGGGGTGCTCTACATTTATGTTTTGTGGTCTCAGAAAGGGCTAGCGAGATACCACTATTGTCATATTATATCATGGTTGTCTTGACAATGTGTTACTGTTTGAGATATCTTATTATTGCTCTCTAGTTGATTATGTCATTGATATGAGTTAATATAATTTTTAAGAGATATTGTCGACATGGTTAGTTATAATATTTGCTGAAAATATGGGTGTTGTTTAAGCTTATTTATGGAAACAAGATCAAAAGAGTTCGTAAAAGTTTTTCTTTTTCACTTTCTGTTTATCAACTGAATTGCTTGAGGACAAGCAAAGGTTTAAGCTTGGGGGAGTTGATATATCTCCGTCGTATCTACTTTTCCTAACGCTTTTCCTCTTGTTTTGGACTCTAATTTGCATGATTTGAATGAAACTAACCCGAACTGACGATGTTTTCAGCAGAACTACGATGGTGTTGTTTTTGTGTAGAAACAAATGTTCTCGGAATGGAAAGAAACTTTGCGAGGAATTTTTATACAATAAAAGACAATATTTGGGGCCAAGAACCATCGGAGGGGGGCACCTGGGTGGGCTCAACCCACTAGGGCGCGCCACCCCCTCCAGGTGCGCCCAAGTGGGTTATCCCCACCTAGTGGCCCCGATGACCCTGAAACCGACGCTATGAAATCACATATTTCCAGAAAAAAAATCAAGGAGAAAGAATTACAGCGTTTCAAGAGATGGAGCCACCGCCATCTCTTGTTCTTCATCGGGAGGCAACATCTGGAGTCTATTTGGGGCTCCGAAGAGAGGGATCTTCGATCACCAACACATCTCCATCGCCAATTCCATGATGCTCCCCACCGGGAGTGAGTAATTGATACGTCTCCAACGTATCTATAATTTTTGATGTATTCATGCCATGTTTATAATATTTCTACATGATTTTGATATGATTTGGTTAGAACAAACCCAGACTGACGCTGTTTTCAGCAGAACTACCGTGGTGTTGTTTTTGTGCAGAAATAAAAGTTCTCGGAATGCGCTAAAAATCAACGGAGATTTTTTTTGGATAATATAAAAAATACTGGAATGAAAAGTTATCGGAGGGGAGTCACATGGGCCCCATGAGGGTAGAGGGCGCCCCCACACCCCTAGGGCGCGCCCCTGTGCCTCGTTGGCTCTCCGTGAGTCCCCCTCACTTTTTCTCCACGTCAACCTCTCCTATAAATACCCAAACCTCCAGAAAATAACCCAGATCGGGAGTTCCGCCGCCGCAAGCCTCTGTAGCCACCAAAGACCTCTCTGGAGCCTGTTCCGGCACCATGTCGGAGGGGGAATCCATCACCGGTGGCCATCCTCATCATCCCGGCGCTCTCCATGACGAGGAGGGAGTAGTTCACCCTTCGGGCTGAGGGTATGTACCAGTAGCTATGTGTTTGATCTCTCTCTCTCTCTCTCTCTCTCTCTCTCGTGTCCTTGATATGGCACAATTTTGATCTATTGCGAGCCTTGCTACTATAGTTGGATCTTATGGTGTTTCTCCCCATCTACTCTCTTGTAATGGATTGAGTTTTCCCTTTGAAGTTATCTTATCGGATTGAGTCTTTAAGGATTTGAGAACACTTGATGTATGTCTTTTATGGGATTCCCGTGGTGACAATTGGGTATTCTATTGATTCCCCTGATGTATGTTTTGGTGATCAACTTGCGGGTTACGTAACCTTGGGAATCTATGCATAGGGGTTGGCACACGTTTTCGCCTTGACTCTCCGGTAGAAACTTTGGGGCACTTTATGAAATACTTTGTGTTGGTTTGAATAGATGAATCTAAGATTGTGTGATGCATATCGTATAATCATCCCCGCGGATACTTGAGGTGACATTGGAGTATCTAGGTGACATTGGGGTTTTGGTTGATGTGTGTCTTAAAGTGTTATTTTACTACGAACTCTAGGGCTATTTGTGACACGTATAGGAATAGCCCAATGAATTGATCGGAAAGAATAACTTTGAGGTGGTTTCATATTCTACAATAATCTCTTTGTTTGTTATCCGCTATTTGTGACTTTGGAGTGACTCTTTGTTGCATGTTGAGGGATTGTTATATGATCTAATTATGTTATCCTTGTTGAGAGAACTTGCACTAGTTAAAGTATGAACCCTAGGCCTTGTTTCGAAGCATTGCAATACCGTTTGTGCTCACTTTTATCGCTTGCTACTTTGATGTTTTTATATTTTCAGATTACAAAAACCTATATCTACCATCCATATTACGCTTGTATCACCATCTCTTTGCCGAACTAGTGCACCTATACAATTTACCATTATATTGGGTGTGTTGGGGACACAAGAGACTCTTTGTTATTTGGTTGCAGGGTTGTTTGAGAGAGACCATCTTCATCCTACGCCTCTCAGGGATTGATAAACCTTAGGTCATCCACTTGAGGGAAATTTGCTACTGTCCTACAAACCTCTGCACTTGGAGGCCCAACAACGTCTACAAGAAGAAGGTTGTGTAGTAGACATCAGTAATTCCTTTGTAGGCTCGCTGGTCGGTGAGGAGTTGGATGAGATTCATCATGTAATCGAGTTAGTTTTGTTAGGGCCTGATCCCTAGTATCCACTATTTTCTGAGATTGATGTTGTTATGACTTTGCCCGGAAACTCTAGAACAGATTCCTTACTAAAAAGAATCAGATAGTAGACTGTCTGGACGCTGAGGCCCTAGCAGCTTTCAAACATAGCGTCCGAGACAAATGGCTCGCCAGACACCTCGGCCAAGAAAAGCCAAGAACAATGGCCGCATTAACAAGCCTCATGACCCGCTTTTGCGCAGGAGAGGATAGCTGGTTGGCAAGAAGCAGCACCAGCGACCCGAGCACATCCGAACTTAGAGATGGAAACGGGAAACCGCGCCATAACAAAGAACAGCTCCGAATCAAGGATAACAGCCCGATGAGCACGGCAGTAAACGCCGGATTCAAAAGCTCTCGGCAAAATCAGAAAAAGCCGCCACCCAAAGATGACAGGGACGAGCTGTCGAACCTCAACAAAATTCTGGACAAAATATGTCAAGTCCACAGTACTCCCGGGAGACCTGCAAACCATACCCACAGAGATTATTGGGTCTTCAAGCAGTCCGGCAAACTCAACGCCGAACACAAGGGGCTCGACACACCAAGCGAGGATGACGACGCACCCCACAAGCAGAACACCGGAGAGCAAAAGAAGTTCCCACAAGAAGTCAAAACAGTAAATTCACTTCAGATGACACAAGGGAAAAACAGAACGGCGCTCACGAAAACACGCGCCATACGGCCAGCCCCAGAGGAGCACTGCCACTGGTTGTTACAACCAATCACCTTTGATCATCAGGATTACTCCAGAGGGGACCGGAATGCAGGCTGGACTGCCTTGGTCTTGAATCTGATTATTGACGGACTCCAATTTACACAAGTCCTTATGTACGGCGGCAGTGACCTAAACCTGTTATATCAAGACACAATCCGCAAACTAGGGGTAAACCCAGCTATAATCCGCCATGGCAACACTTCCTTTCAAGGAGTCACGCCGGGTCCAGATACCCAGAGTATGGGTTCCCTTTCGTTAGAAGTCACGTTCGGCTCACCCGACAACTTCCGAAGTGAAAAGCTAAGATTCCACATCGCCCCATTTGTAAGTCGCTATCAAGCGCTACTGGGACGTGAAGCTTTCGCCCGCTTTAACGCAATACCGCATTATGCATCCCTTACACTTAAAATGCCCGGCCCATGAGGCATCATCTCATTGCAGGGGAATATCAATTGACCCCCAAAGTACGGGTAATGGTGCGGCCGCCTGGACAGCCGCACACTAATCCAGCCCTACTATCCCGGACACGGCTCGACGAGTCCGGTGTAAACCTACATAGGCTTAATAGCCGCATAACCCTGTACAAGGGGCTCCGCGTGTTCACGCCAGGAGACTCAATTCTTGCTCCAACCATATTTTGTTTATTTTAATATAGATTTCTCGCACACTTATTTTTTACTAAGTTCCTCTCATTCGCAGATGAACATCGTGCTACGCCCGTCCAGGATACGGCACAACGGAGACACAGGCGCAGACGTGCAGCAGGGACCCGTTTCAAGGATTCTTTTTAGATTAAGACCCTGTGTAAACATTTTTTACTGTCTCTTGTTGACAACATCCCCCGGTTTTCGCTATAACTGAGGAGGAGGCTGGCGTCTTGGCATGTGGCCACGCCAGAATTTTGCGCGTACCTGGACACCAGGGGCTTTTTTACCAAGGGCTGTGTTTTGGCCTGTTTTCATAAAGAACGAATACCTTAGGGAGTGTTCGGCGTCGCGAGTTTGGGCTTATATGCATCAGCTCCGAATCATGTCTTTGGTCAAATGATGGGTTTGCCCGGCTCCTGTGTTTTGCTGCCTTATGTTCCGTTATATCGGCTAACGCGGCACCAGGAGAACTACTGCGATTGTGCCCTAGTTCGGCCAGGCGAGCACCTTAGTAGAGAAAGCTGAAAACTGACTGTCATGATATAGCGAGAGACTGGTCAACCACTCGATGACTCTCGGAATCTCTAGGATTCCTCCGCATTAACGAAGGACCACTTCCCGGTAAGGCACACACGCGCCCCGAATTCGGGCGAGCGCGGTGCCTTTAGGGGCTATTGAGTAGCCCCAATGTCAAACTCCTATGGCTAAGTGAAAGTGATAAAGCATTATAGTCCGGTTGCCTAGTTCGCCGCGCTATCACCTCCTTTGTAGGACCAAGACGTTGGATTAAGTGTGAAAAGGCGCATTTTTGCGAACACCCCCACATTATATGCGTGGGGGCTGAAGCCAACGACTGCCATCTTTCAGGTTATATACACATATACATTAACGGCCGCACAGGAGGTATTATAATTCTTGCAAGCACAAGTATAAAAAGCTTTTATATTCTATCAAAATATCTCTTTTACAATAGCACATGCTATTCGAACACAACATCCTTCGAGCATTTCGCTTCTATTAAACGAGCACCCGGAAGAACTTCCTCAAAGTAGTGCCTGGCAGGTACCCGGCCTTCATCCGAATCCTGGGATGCGACAACACTGGCCTTCATATCTGCCCAGTATGTCTTGACACGGGCAAGAGCCATTTGTGCACCCTCTATGCACGCCGACCTCTTCATTGCATCAACATGCGGCACAGAACCAAGGAACTGCTGCACCAATCCAAAATAACTCTTCGGCTCTGGCTCCCCCGGCCACAAACAACTCGCAACATACTTCATGGCGACTCCGGATAACCTGTTCAGCTCAGCAAAGGCGGCCAAATGGTCAAATACCGACAGTGGGTGTTCTGGATTGTGGAATTGCGACCAAAAAGTTCTTCCAATTTATGGTCACCTCGACCTCGGAAGTGTTCGGTTGCGTCCGCCGCACTCGCTGCCAAATCCAGATAAGTGTTTTCCGCACTCCACTGCCGGTCTAACGGAGCATACCTAGGATCCCCGAACTTCATCCGCAGCATATAGGGCTTTCCAGCCGTGATATCTCCGGCCTGACGCAGCTCCTCCTTCGTAGCTCTCATTGCTGAGCGAGTATCCTTGGCCTCGGCAGTGATCTTCTCAAGGTCCTTCTGAGCCGCCCTTTCTTCTTGTTCGAGAAATTTACAGTGGTCGGCAGCATCCTTCAATTTTATAGCCATCTCAGTTATTACCTTCTTACTCTGGCAGTGAGCAGCCTGTTCGGCTTTCAGCTCCTCAGCCGCCTTAATGGCAGCCGCATTACTTTTCCTTGCTTGCTCCTTGGTTCGGGCAAGTTCCGCCCGAAGGTTCTCCACGGCAGCAGCACTATCTGCAATAAGCACATATATGGTAAGGCACGAGCATCGAACTCCTCCTATAAGATATCTGTGGAGCATACCTTGTGCCTCGTCTAGCCGCTTATTTACAAGCGCGATGTCAGCATCCGCCACGTCAAGTTGCCGCTTTAGCTTGGCAGATTCATTAGTCCGGCTAGCCACCGAACGCCTCGCCACATTTTATACCTGGGGTTTTGATCCTCTGTGCGCCATCACTCTTGACGACACACAGAGTCTCAGGGGCTACTATTTATACAGGGCGCATTTTATGTGGCTCTATCAAAAGGTACACCTTTTCACGTACCTCAAAGCCTGTCAGTAAACTCCGGGCGGCCTCGTACAACCCGCTTTCCACAGATGAAATCCTTCCTATCACCCGTGTTCATCAACGTATGGTGTTCTTCTGAGACGGACGCTCGCCCGAGCAGATCCCTCATCCTCTCCGACCGTGCACCAGAGGGCACCAGACTAGCCCGGCGACCTTTTTCAGGATCCGGACTTGGAGAAACCCGCCGGGACGACACCTCGGGGTCGCCTGCCTCGTAAGTCGGTGCAGCTAGGGGAGGCGTTTCCCTCTCCATCATCTCCGGACGAAGATCCCCTGAAGACGAGCTCTGCTGAGAAGGGTTGAGATCTGAACTGCAAGGTAATATTTTGGTTATCTTCCTCAGAAATAAAACATGGATGCCACTAATTTTTGAACCCCTCTCTTTACTTACGGCTTGGAGGAAAGCTGATCCCCTTGAGGGCGCAATGCGGCCGGGGCAGTCTCTGGCGCCGGATCCTCTGACAAAGATTTCTTCCCCCGTTTCGAGGTCATCCCCTCCGGGTCTTCAGAGGCGCTTCTTTTCTTTCCCAGGTTGGGGGAATTATCGATTCCTTCCTTCTTGACAGTCTCCTTCGTGGAGGCGGTAGCTCCTTGGTTCCCCTCTTCGCCCTCTGCCGAAAACATAATCTGCAGCATCCTGGTTAACACGGGATCCGGCGCGGTCTTGGGCAGGGGGCCTGGACACCTGATAAGCTTTGCCTTCGCTATCCACTCCTGTTCAAAGGATAGCTCTGTTAAAGGGCCACTTTATGATGAAAATGCGGATGGCGTGTCCAAATACGGGGCTACTTACCTTGGCATCCTGGCGATTGCAGCTCAGACCTGCGCCCTCGGATAAGTCTGGACACCTTGCTTGTGGTCCGAAGAACAATTTGTACATCTCCATGGGCGTCGCGCCCATAAAATGTTGGAGGACTTGCGGTCCCTCCAGATTAAATTCCCACAGGCGGAGAGGGCGACGTTTGCAGGGCAGCGTGCGGCGAATCAACATAACTTGTGCCACTACAGTCAAGTTAATATCTCTTTCTAGGAGATCTCAAATGTGGTCCTGCAGTAGGGGCACGTCTTTGGACAGTCCCCAGATAAGCCCTTCATTGACCCATGATGCTCGCCGTGGTGGGGGACCCGAGCAAAAAGTAGGTGGCGCCACCCATGTGGTGCCCCTGGGGGCTGTAATGTAAAACCAGTCCCGTTGCCATAGGCCGAACTCTTCTTGAAAAGTGCCCTCGGTCCATGGAGCGCTGGCTATCTTGCTTATGATAGCTCCTCCGCACTCAGCGTGCTGCCCCTCGATCATCTTCGGCTCCACCTTGAAGGTTCTAAGCCACAATCTGAAGTGAGGGGTGATATGGAGGAAGGCCTCACACACAACAATGAATGACGAAATTTGGAGGATGGACTCCGGAGCTAAGTCGTGGAATTCCAGCCCGTAATATAACATCAGCCCCCTCACGAAGGGATCAATCGGGAAGCCTAGCCCTCGAAGGAAGTGAGATGTGAACACCATGCTTTCAAAGGGCTGGGGAGAGGGAATGGCCTGCCCTGGAGCAGGCAGCCTATGCGAGACTTCGCCGGTTAGATACCTGGCATCTCTCAACTTTCGCACGTCTTCTTCCGTAACGGAGGAAGGCACCCACCGGTGAGGGAGTCCTGGACTAGGGGGTGTCCGGATAGCCGAACTATCATCATCGGCCGGACTCCAAGACTATGAAGATACAAGATTGAACACTTCGTCCCGTGTCCGTATGGGACTTTCCTTGGCGTGGAAGGCAAGCTTGGCGATACGGATATGTAGATCTCCTACCATTGTAACCGACTCTGTGTAACCCTAGCCCTCTCCAATGTCTATATAAACCGGATGGCTTTAGTCCATAGGACGAACAACAATCATACCATAGGCTAGCTTCTAGGGTTTAGCCTCCTTGATCTCGTGGTAGATCCACTCTTGTAACACACATCATCAATATTAATCGAGCAGGACGTAGGGTTTTACCTCCATCAAGAGGGCCCGAACCTGGGTAAAACATCGTGTCCCTTGTCTCCTGTTATCATCCGCCTAGACGCACAGTTCGGGACCCCCTACCCGAGATCCGCCGGTTTTGACACCGATATTGGTGCTTTCATTGAGAGTTCCTCTGTGTCGTCGCCATCAGGAAGGATGCCTTTTCCCGTCTTTAAAGACGGCGCCGTCGTCAAGGGAGCTTTGGCCGCCGGCCAGACTATCCGGCTAGGCGGTTTTCTTATGACCGCCTGTTCGGCCACCGCTCCGACAATGACCTCTCAGGTCATTAAAAGCGATCTTCACGTCAGCTTGGAATTCGCCGAGCAGCTAGATCCGATTGAGCTCTCCTCCGTAAACGGGCTCTTGGATCGCATCGCCGCCCTGGGAGTCGCTACCGACTACGATCAGATTGGGCTTAAAACCGATCTGAGAGAAATTAACTCTCCCCAGGTTATCCACCATGTTGTTGTGGTAGAGGAACAATGCGGCGACTCTTCTTCTATGTTAAAAACCAACTATGTCCGGATTCCCGATCCCTCCATGCCGGATTCCCGCGGAGGGACGGACGCCAATCAAATACTGAACCTAAAGTCAGGCACCGGACCAGACTTGTTGGAAAGCATCCAACAGACCAAGCTTCCAAATCCGGAAGCTTCTTGGCCTTTGAGCCTCAGATCGGGCGGGGTTCCGAACTTAATACCACCCGCCCACCTAAACATAAGCGATCTATCTCAAATACGGCAAGAGCCCGATGAAACAGTACATCATTACTGGGCCAGATTCCTCCTGGTTATGAACAGGATAAAGGACTACCGTGAAGAAAGCGCGATTTCAATTTTTTGCAACAATTGCACGGACAAGGGAATCATAAACGCCATAAGTCATCGCGAAGTTACACGCTTCGCCGACCTATCGGTCATTGTACAAAAATACTGTGCGATGGAGAGCGCCTGGAAAACCGAAACCAGGTTTTGGGACAATCCGGCCCTGAATACAACCCCAGTCTAAAATAAAAGGGTGCGTCATACTCAAGCCCCTGGATTAAAAACCAAAAAGCAAAAAACCCCTAAAGGGTACGGAACCGTACTGGAGGGATGGTTCAACGGACCCTGCAAAATCCACAGTACGGAGGGCGCCACTCCAACACATAGCCTTCGAGCATGTTGGATACTACGGCAGGTGGCCAAAAGTGGCGAAGGCTTTTTAGCCCCGGGCAACCAGCCCAGTAGTACCAGTACTGTATTAACAGTCTTCGAGACTTTCGCATCAAATAACATGCGGAAACGAACAATCCGCAGCCTCGCCGAAGTCTACCAAGTAGCAACAGCAAATCCATGGAGCGACACGGCTATCACCTTCAATGCCAACGACGAACCTAAATTCCGAACAGCTAGAGCACCAGCCGCATTGGTCCTCAGTCCGATAGTGGACGGCTTTCGTCTTACCAAGGTACTCATGGATGGCGGCAGCGAATTAAACCTCATCTATGAAGAAACCCTTGAAAAAATG
Organism: Triticum aestivum; assembly: GCF_018294505.1. Taxonomy (NCBI): domain Eukaryota; kingdom Viridiplantae; phylum Streptophyta; class Magnoliopsida; order Poales; family Poaceae; genus Triticum; species Triticum aestivum. Next base: position 232,058,274 of record NC_057798.1, read on the forward strand.
GAAATTGACTGGAGCCGCATTGAGCGAAGCAGCACAACCTTTAGGGGAATAATCCCTAGTCGAGAAGTATGCTGCACAGGAAAAATCACACTAGATGTAGTGTTCGGCTCGCCGGACAATTACAGGTCCGAAGAGGTCACGTTCCAAGTGGCCCCATTCAGCAGCGGATATCACGCCTTGTTAGGGCGAGAGGCATTCACAATCTTCCAAGCTATACCCCATTACGGGTACATGAAGCTCAAAATGCCCGGACCCAATGGAATAATCACTCTCGCCAGTGATCCAGATACAACACTCCGCGCTGAAAATAAGACAGCCGCACTGGCCCTAGAGGCATTATCCGAAGCCCTAGTGGCAGAGGAACTAATTGCGCTGCGCTCCATGGTGGATAGGGACGATGTGATACTCGATAAGAGGTCCAAGTCCACCTCTTTTAAACCAGCAGACGAAATAGTCAAATTCCAGGTCCATCCAACAGACCCCACAAAGACGGCCTCCATTGGGGCACAATTAAATCCCGATGTAGAAGCCGCACTACGAGAATTCCTTCGGGAAAATTGGGACATTTTTGCCTGGCACCCTTCAGATATGCCAGGAATCCCACGCAGGCTGGCAGAGCACAGTCTAAATATCCTAAAAGGATTCAAGCCAGTCAAACAAGCTCTTCGGCGATTTTCCGAACCCAAAAGACAGGCAATGGGAGAGGAGCTAGCCAAACTCTTAGAAGCCGGATTCATCAAAGATATAAAACATCCGGACTGGCTAGCCAACCTAGTAATGGTACCAAAAAAGGACAAATCCTGGCGCCTTTGCGTCGATTTCAAAGACCTTAACAAGGCCTGTCCAAAGGACCCTTTCCCTTTCCCTCGCATCGACCAAATCATCGATGCTACCGCAGGGCACGATTCATTGTGCTTCCTCGACGCATACTCCGGATACCATCAAATCAAGATGGCGGAAAAAGACCAGGCCGCAACGGCATTCGTTACTCCATATGGGCCAATCTGCTTCAACACAATGCCCTTCGGACTCAAAAACGCTGGTGCAACATATCAGCGCATGATTCAGACATGCCTGGCCACCCAGATAGGCAAGACGGTAGAGGCTTACATAGACGATGTGGTCGTCAAGACCAAACACGTCGAAACTCTAGTAGACGACTTGAGGGTGACATTCGACAACCTCCGAGCATATGACATTAAGCTCAACCCAGAAAAATGTGTTTTTGGCGTACTAGTCGGAAAGCTCTTGGGCTTCATCGTATCCGGTAGAGGAATTGAAGCAAACCCAGCCAAGATCCGAGCTCTGTCACAATTGGATATCCCAAAAGACCTCAAGCAAATACAAAAACTAACTGGATGCGTGGCCGCTCTAAGCCGCTTCATCTCCCGTCTGGGAGAAAAGGCACTGCCCCTCTATCGCCTCCTCCGGCGCACCGAACACTTTGAATGGACGGATGCTGCCGCTGCCGGACTCGAAGAAATTAAGACCGTATTGGCAACAAATCCGGTCCTGGCCGCGCCCAACCTGGGCGAACCCATGTTATTATACATCGCGGCAACACATCAAGTTGTCAGCGCCGCACTCGTCGTCGAACGAGAAACAGAAGGGCACAAATTCCCTCTTCAAAAGCCAGTGTACTACGTATCCACTGTCCTAACTCCATGCAAATCCCGGTACCCACACTATCAAAAGATAGCGTACGCGGTGTTCATGGCATCCCAGAAGCTGCGACACTACTTTCAAGAGTGTTCCATAATGGTGGCCTCCGAAGTACCTCTCAACGATATTATAAACAATCGCGACGCGACGGGCAGGATTGCAAAATGGTCCATTGAGCTCTTACCATTTGATATAACCTACAAACCACGGTGAGCTATCAAGTCGCAAGTTCTGGCTGACTTCATCGCCGAATGGACCAAAGCCGAACTCCCTAAAGAGTACGGCGCATACTCCAATTGGATCATGCATTTCGACGGCTCCAAAATGTTGGCTGGCTTGGGGGATGGCGTCGTCTTGACGTCCCCAACCGAAGACACGGTCCAATACGTGCTTCAAATAATGTACACGGACTCCAACAACGCAGCCGAATACGAGGCCCTTCTACATGGCCTCCGGATGGCAATCTCCATGGGCATTCAACGCCTAGAGGTGCGTGGGGATTCAAACCTCGCAATATCCCAAGTAAATGGAGACTTTGACGCCAAAGATCCAAAAATGGCAGCCTACCGCAACACCGTCCTAAAAATGTCAGCTCGGTTCGAAGGACTCGAATTCCACCATGTAGCCCGGGATAGCAACCAGGCAGCAGACGTGTTGGCACGCATCGGCGCAAAACGCGACGCCGTCCCTCCAAACATCTTCCTAGAACGGCTCTTTAAGCCATCCGTATTATGGGAAGAGGAGTCCGGAAATAACAATCCGGAACCAGCTGCATCACCTAACTCAGACCATTCTGACACAATCGGCGGCTCCGCCAATGAAATAACACCTTCAGCCCACGAAATAATGGCAGTAATTGCCCCATGGACGGAACCATTCCTAGCCTACTTAATCAGGCAGGAACTTCCCGAAGACCAAAATGAGGCCCGCTGCATAGTTCGGCGATCCAAAGCCTACAAGGTCCATGAGGGAGAACTTTATAAGAAAAGCACAACCGGAGTCCTTCAAAGGTGTATCTCCGAAGAGGAAGGGCGAAATCTCCTGGCTAAAATTCATGCCGGACTCGGCGGGCACCACGCTGCAGCCCGGGCCCTTGTAGGCAAGGCCTTCCGTATAGGATTTTATTGGCCAACAGCCCGGGCAGATGCTCAGGACTTAGTCCAACGATGCGTCGGTTGCCAGCTCTTTGCTAATCAAAGCCACATGCCACCCACCGCCCTCAAAACTATACCCATCACCTGGCCGTTCGCGGTCTGGAGGCTTGACATGGTTGGACCCCTTAAAGGGGGAACCCACAAGCACAAATACTTATTGGTCATGGTGGACAAATTCACCAAATGGATAGAGGCCAAGCCGGTTAAAACGGCAGAATTCAGACCTGTGATAGACTTCATATCCGGGGTAGTACACCGTTTTGGCGTCCCCCACAGCATCATCACTGATAACGGCACGAATTTCACGGCCGACGAGGTTAAACTCTGGTGCAAAAACATGGGCATCAAACTCGACTACGCTTCAGTCTATCACCCCCAAACTAACGGTCAAGTCGAGCGAGCAAATGGTCTAATCATGAGCGGCATCAAACCCAGACTAGTGCGGTCCCTCGAGGAATCTAACACGCACTGGGTAGAGGAGCTCGACTCCGTACTCTGGGGGCTGCGGACCACGCCAAACCGCACTACCGGATTCACACCATTTTTTATGGTGTACGGCGCAGAGGCAGTTCTGCCCTGCGATATAATTCATGACTCACCTCGCGTGCGCATGTACGAAGAAAGAGAAGCCGAGTTGGATTGGCAGGACAGTTTGGACACCTTAGAGGAGGAGCGGGACGTGGCAAAAGCTCGTTCCGCATTCTATCAGCAGCAGGCTCGAAGATATCAAAGCAGAGAAGTACGGGCCAACATTTACAATGTTGGCGAACTTGTTCTACGCCTGCGGGACAAGAAAAAGGACAAACTTAAGCCCAAGTGGGAAGGTCCCTTCATCATCGACCAAGTCCTGACCGGCGGAGCATACCATCTACGTAACACATCTGACAACCGACTCGAGCTGAACCCATGGAATGCAGCCCATCTCCGAAGATTCTATGCCTAACGCCGGACTCAGAGTTCGTCTCACTCCTCCGTCCACCTTTTTACATTTTTACTGTCTCTTGTCCCCCTCCTTCTTCCCACCTTTTCTTTACCTTTGATAGGCTGATTTGCGCATTGTTCGCACACACTTGATGTGCTCCTAGCACTCATTATACCTGGGGGCTTCTTTAACAGAAGCTTATTTATACGGGCTTCATGCCCAACACATGTGTCATACTTCCGCATGTACCTTTTATTCACCATTATATGCATCGATATGACTTAAGTTTCGCCCAAGCTGGGTTGCCTGGCTCCTGTGCTTACCCCTACGTTCCCGATTGTTTGGCTAGGAGGTAAAGGGAGCACCTCTGCGATTGTTACTGCCGGGTCAGCCGGATGTGTACCTCAGACTGGGTGAAGCCGAAAGCTAGCGTTCTTAAGAGAATATTCGGTCGGTGACATGAAAGATGATTTATTACTTACTTATTTATCTTCCCCAGATGCTTTTTCTGCTATTTTCGCAGTCCGGACATGCACTTTAGGGCATGCCTCCCAGGGAAAGGAACCCTTAACGGAACTATTCTCCCTAGAAGATGTTTCTTACTAACCATGTAATATAACATAGCTAGTTGGGCACTTGTCTGATAAAGCAATTATGACCCCTACGCCTCGTCTCCATGCATGCCCCGGTTCTTTTATAACCGTCAGGGTATTCGGACACACTCCGGACTATTGGGTCCCGAGGTTGAAGCGAAAAGGTCCGCAAAGGCAAATGATCTACAATCCGGCTAGAAGGCCTTTTACATGTCATTTTAAAATTACATCGTCAAACTGACTGATTGTACTCCTCTTCAATCCCATCTAACAGGCTGTCTAATTTACAGTTCTGTTGGGAATATTTCGCGGCCAGCTCTACTTGGCCGTACATCAAGCTCACAGGGATCTCCTTCCCATCAGGCCCCGTAGGTCCGACCTCGGCCATGTGGTTTGGGTCAGCCTTCGGGTACCGCATCTTCACCATGGCCCAGGCCTCCCTGGCGCCTTGACGGCAGGCCGATATTTTCCACAGACGGAGACGTCGCCGTACTCCCTGAAGCTTCTCAGCAAGCCCTCCAAGGCCCTCAGGTAGGGAGACGGAAGGCCATAAGACCTGAACGACGCCACTCATCGCCTGCCGAACACGTTCAAGCAGTTGCACCAGCTCGAGAAGTTGGTCACCAGTTGAACCGGGCATTTCCTCCATAGGGCGACCTGTGAGCACACCTACAGACACATTTCTGTCAAGTCGACTTCCTCGCTGAATTCTTCTTTTCAAAGGAATTTGCTCAAGCACTTACTATAAATGCCGCGACGAAGCCGCTGATTCTCCTTCACGGAGCCAGATAGCTGGGCCCGCACATCTTTCAGCTCTTCTCCTAGCTGGGTGTGGGCATCTTGGAGCTTGTTCCTCTCCTGCTGCACCTTCATAAGCACCCTCTTGCCGGCCTTCCCTTGACGCAGTAGCTGTTGCTTGTCCCGATCTAGTCCGGCGCCCTCTGCAATATTCTTGTCAGATTTACGCACACGCCGCAATTTGTTAACTACTTATCTTTTTGAAGTACGTATTACCAGCAGGGGTCTCTGTGGCTCCCCCTATGGCGGCCAGTGCGGCCTCGAGTTGGGCCTTGCACTCTTGAAGCTCCTGGGACAGGTGGGTATTCTTCTCCGTAAGATCCTACATAATAAATGATCCTTAAATCAGTTATTTTAATTATTTTAAGTCTCGGGGGCTACTGGCATATATAACTATTAAAATTACTTACCCGTCTGTCCTTCACATACTGCTCCGTGGCTCTGGTTAAACCATCTTGAGCGGCACGGAGGTGCGCGTCTCCCGCATCAAAGGCATTCAACGCCTCTAGGGAGAAACACGCGTCACGAAGAACTGTCCGGCGACGCATGTGATTCATGGCGCTCTCCACCTCAGAACGGGTGGCGGACAGCCTGTGGGTATCCTCCGTTGGAGGAGCATCCGGCTCATGCCTTGTCTTCGCCTCCCCTTCAGGACCACGCATTGGAGCATGGCTGGCGGAGGCTTGATTGGCAACCTCTCTGGACACTGTCCGACGAGCGCTCTTTCTCCTGGAAAAGTTATGAGCATTAATATACCTCCTAGGGATCCTTCCATTAAAAATAGCGGTGCGCCGTACCATTGCAGCGACGTTTCGATTCGCGTCGCACTCCTTTTCCGCCTGCTGGGCTGAATTGACCCTTGCTGGTTAGCCGCCGCGGGTTCGGCTTCTCGCCTTGAAGGCACCTCCTGCAAGACACCGTTGGTATACGGTGATCTGAAATACGCAAGGACGAAGTAATGGTGTCAGAACTCCGGTCATAATTACCTGAGAAGCCGGACATAATCCGGGGTAGTCAGCCGTAATGGCGACTAAAGCATTGCCCATGCTGAGTTGGTGGAACACCCCGTCAATTAGCTCCACCTTTATGTCTGGATCCTCTTCGGAGGTCGGATCAAGGGATCTTCCCGGATCCTCGGGTTGTGGAGCCGGACTGTGTATGCCCTCCACATCCCGACGCAGTTCCTGCGTCAAAGTCATAAAGTAAGGCATTTAACTTCGAAAGCACGGGTCGGATGAATAAACGTTCGCTTACCTAGCTCCGAGGGTTATTCATGGAGAACCCATTCAATGGGCTCGTCTGGAGAAAGTCCTCCTTCTCCCCCTTGTACAAGCCGGACAGGATCTTCACCAGATCCGCGGCCGATCCCGGCCCCTTGCGGCCATGACGGGTGGCGTCGTCCTCCCTGTTGAAATCCCACATAGGGTGGCCCCTATATTGGAGCGGCTGCACCCCTCGCATAATGCACGTGGCCATGATTCCAATCATGGTCAATCCGGAGTGGGCCAGTAACCTAATCCGGCCCATCAGATAATGGACGCTCCCATCATCCTCCCGTTGAGGGCTCCGCGGGCGCCAACTCAGGCGTTTCTTCAAGGGAGCATTGCTGAACTCCGGGAAGCCGATCCGAACTGGATCCGGCAGAGGGGCGTCCTCCATATAGAACCATTCCGAAGGCCAGTCTTTGGATGCCTTCTTCGGGGTGCCGGATGGATATCCGGTCCCGGTGATGCGCCATATTTTGGCTCCGCCCACTTGATATATCGACCCCTCGTGAGAACGGGGTACGAGGCAAAACAATCTCTTCCACAGCGCAAAATGGGGCTCGATGCCCAAGAACAGCTCGCAAAGAACTACAAAGCCCGCGATGTGCAAAATGGAGGCATGTGTAAGGTGGTGAAGCTGGAGTCCGTAGAACTCCAGGAGCCCCCGAAGAAACGGATGTATGGGAAATCCGAGTCCCCTTATTAGATAAGGGACAAAGCATACCCTCTCTCCTTTGGAGGGGTTGGGAACGCTCTCCGCCTGCTTTCCACCCCTGAAGGTGGCCAGTCCGGCTCGAACCGGAACCATAAAGGCTGGGGGAAGATATCCCTCGGTTTGGAGCGCCACTAGCTCGCTGTGTGGAACTGAGCATCTCCCCCAATCTCCTGGCTTAGGGCTGGGAGCGTGAGAGGAGGAGCCGCGTCGACTATCCATAATAGAATGGATTTTTGTCAGAGGCGCTTCGATGAGTACTTGCGGAAGGAGGATGGTGTGAGTTGGATCTAGATCCTCGCCTCTCTTATAGGCGGCTCGTTCGCACGGCTAGGGGGAAAATGTAAAAATACCCTAGCTTTTCGCATTCATACGACACGTGGAAGAAAGCCATTATTGGGCGTAGAAGCCAAGGAGCGCAACATTTATAAGGAAGACGGACACTATTCGACAGGAACATGAAGTTTGAAGGAGAACCCACCTTGCAACGCCGAAGAAAATATACGCGCCGGGCTCGTCGGCATTTGAAGCCTGGTTCGGGGGCTACTGAGGGAGTCCGGGACTAGGGGGTGTCCGGATAGCCGAACTATCATCATCGGCCGGACTCCAAGACTATGAAGATACAAGATTGAAGAGTTCGTCCCATGTCCGGATGGGACTTTCCTTGGCGTGGAAGGCAAGCTTGGCGATACGGATATGTAGATCTCCTACCATTGTAACCGACTCTGTGTAACCCTAGCCCTCTCGGGTGTCTATATAAACCGGATGGCTTTAGTCCATAGGACGAACAACAATCATACCATAGGCTAGCTTCTAGGGTTTAGCCTCCTTGATCTCGTGGTAGATCCACTCTTGTAACACACATCATCAATATTAATCGAGCAGGACGTAGGGTTTTACCTCCATCAAGAGGGCCCGAACCTGGGTAAAACATCGTGTCCCTTGTCTCCTGTTACCATCCGCCTAGACGCACAGTTCGGGACCCCCTACCCGAGATCCGCCGGTTTTGACACCGACAACCGGCCTTGAAGGTCGGAGCCGGACATCGTCGAAGGTCCGAAGCGCCTAAAACTAGAGGCTTTGAGTGTTGGAACTCGAGGCGAGGGGCGGATTCGATTGGATTGAAAGAAAAGGGAGTCGAGCCTTGGTCTCTTTATAAAGGGGTTGAATACCAAGAGCCCTCCCGTAACCGTTTGGCACTCGCTTTCAATTAGAGAGTCATACCAAAAGACACGGTTGGGTTACCCACGCCCGTATTGATGAGAATCCCGGAATAAGGGGACACGATCTCTGCTTTGACAAGACATGCCAAGGAAACCGCCTCGCTAAACACGCTGAGGTGGAACAGTAAAAAGATTTGAATAAAGGCTTGACTGTGGCATGATGTCACGCTGCAGAATAAGTCAGCAGATTAGATTTGTGCAGAAACTATTCTCTCTACGGCGGTATGTGGAACTTATTTTTGCAGAGCCGGACACTATCCTTGTGTTCAACATCTTCTATGAAGTATTCGGAGGAGGAACCTGCCTTGCAATGCCGAAGACAACTTGCGCGCCGGACTCGTCGTCATTAAAACCTGGTTCAGGGGCTACTGAGGGAGTCCTGGATTAGGGGGTGTCCGGATGGCCGGACTATGACCTTTGGCCGGACTTCCGGACTATGAAGATACAAGATTGAAGACCTCGTCCCGTGTCCGGATGGGACTTTCCTTGGCGTGGAAGGCAAGCTTGGCGATACGATATGAAGATCTACTCCCATTGTAACCGACTCTGTGTAACCCTAGCCCTCTCCGGTGTCTATATAAACCGGAGAGTTTTAGTCCGTAGGATGAACAATAATCATACCATAGGCTAGGTTCTAGGGTTTAGCCTCTCTGATCTCGTGGTAGATCAACTCTTGTACTACCCATACCATCAATATTAATCAAGAAGGAGTAGGTTTTTACCTCCACCGAGAGGGCCCGAACCTGGGTAAAAACATCGTGTCCCTTGTCTCCTGTTACCATCCGCCTAGACGCACAGTTCGGGACCCCCTACCCGAGATCCCCCGGTTTTGACACAGACAGGCGGTAATAGGGATGCCTAGTCCCAAACTACAAAAAGAATTGATCTCTCAAATATAAAATAAAAACTCCCAATGGAGTCTTAACCTTTACCTTTCTGCTTAGGAACCACCACTAGCGTGTTTAGCATGGAAGATATTGATAACTGATAGTAATGAAGTAAATGAAAAGGTGCATGTCTCAAAATTTCATTTACCTCTGTTTTAAAAACTTGAGCTCTGGCACCACTACAAATCACTGCTTCCCTCTGCAAAGGGACTATCTATTTACTTTTATATTGTGTCACCACCTTCTCAAATAATCGCCAGAACCTGAGAGCATTGCTGTCATGCTGATGCATTGTGTATAGCTAATGTTGGGTGCATCATGACTGGATCTTTTCTACCATGAATTACAAGGTTTAGTCGCTGCTTGAACTTTGGGGGTGCTCTACATTTATGTTTTGCGGTCTCAAAAAGGGCTAGCGAGATACCACTATTGTCATATTATATCATGGTTGTCTTGACAATGTGTTGCTGTTTGAGATATCTTATTATTGCTCTCTAGTTGATTATGTCATTGATATGAGTTAATATAATTTTTAAGAGATATTGTCGACATGGTTAGTTATAATATTTGCTGAAAATCTGGGTGTTGTTTAAGCTTATTTATGGAAACAAGAGCAAAAGAGTTCGTAAAAGTTTTTCTTTTTCACTTTCTGTTTATCAACTGAATTGCTTGAGGACAAGCAAAGGTTTAAGCTTGGGGGAGTTGATATATCTCCGTCGTATCTACTTTTCCTAACGCTTTTCCTCTCGTTTTGGACTCTAATTTGCATGATTTGAATGAAACTAACCCGGACTGATGATGTTTTCAGCAGAACTACGATGGTGTTGTTTTTGTGTAGAAATAAAAGTTCTCGGAATGGAACGAAACTTTGCGAGGATTTTTTATACAATAAAAGACAATATTTGGAGCCAAGAACCACCGAAGGGGGGCACCTGGGTGGGCTCAACCCACTAGGGCGCGCCACCCCCTCCAGGTGCGCCCAAGTGGATTGTCCCCACCTGGTGGCCCCGATGACCCTAAAACCAACGCTATAAAATCACATATTTCCAGAAAAAAAATCAGGGAGAAAGAATTACCGCGTTTCACGAGATGGAGCTGCCACCATCTCTTGTTCTTCATCGGGAGGCAACATCTGGAGTCTATTTGGGGCTCCGGAGAGAGGGATCTTCGATCACCAACACATCTCCATCGCCAATTCCATGATGCTCCCCACCGAGAGTGAGTAATTGATACGTCTCCAACGTATCTATAATTTTTGATGTATTCATGCCATGTTTATAATATTTCTACATGATTTTGGTATGATTTGGTTAGAACAAACCCAGACTGACGCTGTTTTCAGCAGAACTACCGTGGTGTTGTTTTTGTGCAGAAATAAAAGTTCTCGGAATGCACTGAAAATCAACGGAGATTTTTTTGGATAATATAAAAAATACTGGAATGAAAAGTTATCGGAGGGGAGTCACATGGGTCCCACGAGGGTAGAGGGCGCCCCACACCCCTAGGGCGTGCCCCTGTGCCTCGTGGACTCTCCGTGAGGCCCCATGACTTTTTCTCCACGTCAACCTCTCCTATAAATACCCAAACCTCTAGAAAATAACCTAGATCAGGAGTTCCGCCGCCGCAAGCCTCTGTAGCCACCAAAGACCTCTCTGGAGCCTGTTCCGGCACCATGCCGGAGGGGGAATCCATCACCGGTGGCCATCCTCATCATCCCGGCGCTCTCCATGACAAGGAGGGAGTAGTTCACCCTCGGGGCTGAGGGTATGTACCAGTAGCTATGTGTTTGATCTCTCTCTCTCTCTCTCTCTCTCTCGTGTCCTTGATATGGCACAATTTTGATCTATCGCGAGCCTTGCTACTATAGTTGGATCTTATGGTGTTTCTCCCCATCTACTCTCTTGTAATGGATTGAGTTTTCCCTTTGAAGTTATCTTATCGGATTGAGTCTTTAAGGATTTGAGAACACTTGATGTATGTCTTGCGTGGGATACCCGTGGTGACAATGGGGTATTCTATTGACTCCCTTGATGTATGTTTTGGTGATCAACTTCCGGGGTTATGTAACCTTGGGAATCTATGCATAGGGGTTGGCACACGTTTTCGTCTTGACTCTCCGGTAGAAACTTTGGGGCACTTTATGAAATACTTTGTGTTGGTTTGAATAGATGAATCTAAGATTGTGTGATGCATATCGTATAATCATCCCCGCGGATACTTGAGGTGACATTGGAATATCTAGGTGACATTGGGATTTTGGTTGATGTGTGTCTGTTATTTTACTACGAACTCTAGGGCTATTTGTGACACGTATAGGAATAGCCCAATGAATTGATCGGAAAGAATAACTTTGAGGTGGTTTCATATTCTACAATAATCTCTTTGTTTGTTATCCGCTATTTGTGACTTTGGAGTGACTCTTTGTTGCATGTTGAGGGATTGTTATATGATCTAATTATGTTATCCTTGTTGAGAGAACTTGCACTAGTGAAAGTATGAACCCTAGGCCTTGTTTCGAAGCATTGCAATACCGTTTGTGCTCACTTTTATCGCTTGCTACTTTGATGTTTTTATATTTTCAGATTACAAAAACCTATATCTACCATCCATATTACGCTTGTATCACCATCTCTTTGCCGAACTAGTGCACCTATACAATTTACCATTATATTGGTGTGTTGGGGACACAAGAGACTCTTTGTTATTTGGTTGCAGGGTTGTTTGAGAGAGACCATCTTCATCCTACGCCTCCCACGGATTGATAAACCTTAGGTCATCCACTTGAGGGGAATTTGCTACTGTCCTACAAACCTCTGCACTTGGAGGCCCAACAACGTCTACAAGAAGAAGGTTGTGTAGTAGACATCAGTAATTCCTTTGTAGGCTCGCTGGTCGGTGAGGAGTTGGATGAGATTCATCATGTAATCGAGTTAGTTTTGTTAGGGCCTGATCCCTAGTATCCACTATGTTCTGTGATTGATGTTGTTATGACTTTGCCATGCTTAATGCTTGTCACTTTGGGCCCGGGTGCCATAATTTAAGATCTGAACCGTTTATGTTATCACCATTATATCCATATTCTAGATCCGATCTTGCAAGTTATAGTCACCTACTACGTGTCATGATCTGGCAACCCCGTAGTGACAATAGTCGGGACCACTCCTGGTGATGACCGTAGTTTGAGGAGTTCATGTATTCACCGTGTGCTAATGCTTTGTTCTAGTTCTCTATTAAAAGGATGCCTTAATATCCCTTAGTTTCCAATAGGACCCCGCTACCACGGGAGGGTAGGACAAAAGATGTCATGCAAGTTCTTTCCATAAGCACGTATGACTATTTACGGAATACATGCCTACATTATATTTATGACCAGGAGCTAGTGCCATATAGCCCTAGGTTATGACTGTATCATGATGAATATGATCCAACGAGTCACCGATCCAATGCCTACGAATTTATCTTATATTGTTCTTGCTAAGTTACTACTGTTGCTACTGCTATCGTTACTGCAACAAAATCATTAATATCACTATTGCGTTACTATTGCTTATTGTTGTTGCTACTATTATCAAAACTATCATACTAATTTGCTATTGATAACTTTGTTGCAGATAATTAGGTGTGGTTGAATTGACTACTCAGTTGCTAATACTTGAAAAATATTCTTTGGCTCCGTTTGTGTCAAATCTATAAATTTGGGTTGAATACTCTACCCTCAAAAACTGTTGTGATCCCCTATACTTGTGGTTTATCACACTCCTGCAGGGAAGTTAATCTATTCGAATAGCCGTGTCCACGGTAAAATGAAGACTTGGAGTTGTATCCCGATCTGTATAACTAGAACTGGATACTGAGATGATAATGGGATATGATAGCTCCGAGATTGCTTTCTCATAGGGAGTCGAGGAAGGATCTCTGGGCATTAATATTACAACATGCTTGCTATTAATAAAATGCTATTATGTACTCTTCTAAGTGTTGCAAGATGCTAGTCTTTGATAGGCTAGGCTTTCCCCCTCTTCTTGCATTCTGCAGTTTGGTCCATAGATACAGCCCATTCCTTAGATACTGATGCATATTTAGTTTAGATCTGATGTAAGTCTTGCGAGTACTTTGGATGAGTACTCATGGTTGCTTTGCTACTTCTTTTCCCCCTATATTCGATTGTTGTGATCAGATGGCGGAGTCCAGGAGCCAGATGCCACCACTGACGACTACTACTACCCCGAGGGTGCCTACTACTACGTGGAGACCGCCGGTGACCAAGAATAGTTAGGAGGCTCCCAGACAGGAGGCCTTGCTTTTTCAATCGATGTTGCTTTTGTTCTAGCCTTCTTAAGGAAAACTTGTTTAACTTATGCATGTACTCAGATAATGTTGCTTCTGCTGACTCATTTGTATTCAAGCTGATGTATTCAAGCCCTCGAGGCCCCTGGCTTGTAATATAATGCTTGTACGTCCCGTAAGTCCGTGATCTTGATCATACACATTTGCGTGTATGATCAGTGTACGATTGAATCGGGGGCATCACAAGTTGTAATCAAAGCCGATTGCCTATAGGAACCCCCCTCCCCTTTCCAACTCCTTGGCTGAAGTTGAGTCTAGTCCATTGGAAAACTTTTACTAACATTGTTGTGTGGCTTACGGGCCCACATCACAATAGGGTGGTATTAGGATATTTTATTCCTCGTCTATACTCTAGGAATTTGATCTCTCTTCTATTCAGGTTAAATGATTTTGCTAAATCTAACTCTAGGTTCTCGTAATCACATCCACCCAGAGGTTTGTATTACGCCATTCTTGAATTGGGAGCGAGGATCTGCTTCACATTGTTCACGGTCTGGAGGATCCTTTTATCGAGGGCACCCTACATTGTCCCTTGCAGATTCCTCGCTCTAGTAGTTTTCTCCGACATTGATGTAGCATTTTCTATGTCTCGTTGTTGTATCCCTCCATCGCGTGCTTGCGCGCCGCCTAGTGGTCTAGCTGCGTGTGTTTCCAAACTCACACTGTCGTTCTTATCAAACTCCGTGTGTGGATCTCTATGTCATGTTTGACTACGATGATGTATCAACTGCACTTCTTTCTTTGTGCTTGTTACATCATAAATGATTCATTGTCTCTACAATTGCTCAATGCTAAACTATCCTTGTTGCCTTCTAGCAGGATGGTTAGACCCGCTGGTCGTGGCCATGGTGGCAACGATCCATCATTGCCCGAATTCATGGCCTGAATGATTCAACAGTTGCAGCTGAATCGTCAGTTTATGGAAAATGGCATGGCTCAGTTCCCTAGGCCCAACATCAATCAGCAACCAACGCTAGTTAATCTGCAAGATTTCATGTGCCTCAACCCTACCATCTACGGTAGCTCAACTCAGCCCCTCGATGCTGATGTCTGGCTTCGTGACATCACCTATGAGATGAGTCTGTTGATGTTGCCCCAGCCAGCTATGTCACTTTCGCATCCTTTTTCCTCAAGGGTCCAGCTGCTCAATGGTAGGATAGCCACAGGGGTACCCAACTGGCCGAAACAATCATTACTTGGCCGAATTTCCATCCTACCTTCAGTGCCCGCTTCATTCCTCAGGGAATCATGGACAGGAAGAAGTGCGAGTTCTGCAACCTCTCCCAAGGCAACAAGATAGTTGGTGCTTATCAGCGCGAGTTCCTGGAATTGTCGCGTATGCTAATGAAGACATTGCCACTGATGCACGCATGTAGGAAAAGCTCCGCGACAGAATTCAAGATGACATCAAGCTAGCGCTCCTTGTGCATGGCTTTGCTGACTTTGCTAGCTTGGTGAACATGGCCATCCAGGTCGAAACTGGTCTATAGGAACACTAGGGATCCCTCAGGCGCAACCGCGACGCTGACTCATCTTCGGGCCCGCCCTCATAGAAGCGTTGGATTTGGATCCCCAACAACATGTACCGTCCAACTACACCTGCTCCAAGGCCATCTTATGCTACATCGCGTCTAACTCCTCCACCACCTAGGCAACCAAGACTTCCAGCTGCACCACTTGGGGTCCTGCTCCCAATCCCAATGAAGGTCTGTGCTTCAAGTGTGGCCTTCCAGGTCACTGTTCTAGGAACTGCCCTCAGAATCAGAACCAGCTGGCTCTGCCTTCTAATGTTCATGGTATCAATCAGCCCCGCAACAACAATGTTAGGCCTTATGGTCGTGGTCAGGCTAGCAACATTGATTTGAATGAAGCTCAAGACCAACCTGCAATTGTGATGGGTACCCTCCTTCTTAATTCAGTACCAGCTTCTATTTTATTTGATACAGGAGCATCACATTCTTTCATGTCCCAAGATTTTGCATTCATGCATGGCATTAAATACGAAGAGATGAGCAGTCCGCTATTGGTACGAACCCCTGCAGGCCAATATCAAACCGTCATGGTTAGCCACAATGTCACCATTGAAATCGAAGGGTTAGAATTTCACACCTCCCCCAATATGTTGAAGTCTTCCAATATAGACCTCATTCTGGGAATGGATTGGTTGAATGCGCATACTGCTTCTATCGTTTACGCCACTAAAACCGTTCATCTCCTTCACCCTTCAGATGAGATAGTAAGCTATCACGCTCGTCCAGTTCAAAATGCCGATGCATGACTCTATTCCTCGAATGCGTTGAACGCATCACCACTGCTCGGGCTGTCGAGTTCATCATCGACTTGAAACCAGGCACCGTTCCTATCGCCAAATGACCCTACAAGATGCCGCCTCATGAACTCCTTGAACTCAAACAGGAAATCGACAAATTTGTTCACAATGGTGTCATTTGTCGAAGTTCCTCTGCTTGGGGATCACCTTCTCTCTTTGTCAAGAAGAAGGATGGAACGAATCATTTGGTCCAAGACTACTGTCCTATCAACCATGCAACTATTCGAAACAAATATTGCTTCCTCAGATCAATGACCTATATGATCAACTGGCTGGTTCATCAGTGTTATCTAAACTCGACTTGAGGTTGGGTTACCACTAGATCCATGTTCGTGAAGAGGATATTCAAAAATCTGCATTCGTGACTCGATATGGTTCATACGAGTACACCGTTTTGCTTTTTGATTTAACCAATGCTCCAGCGACATTCTCTTGCCTGATGACTATATATTTTCATGGAATACCTCAACAAGTTCGTTGTGGTTTATCTAGATGATATTCTTGTATACTCCAACAAAGAAGAACATGATGAACATCTTCGACTTGTTTTGGAAAAGCTTTGAGAGCATCAACTATATGCCAAGTATTCCAAGTGTGAATTCTGGGTTCCCGAAGTAACCTATCTTGGGCATGTCATCTCCAAAGATGGTATTTCCATCAACCCCAAGCGAGTTCAGGTTATTCTTAACTAGACCCCTCCAAAGAATGTCAAACAAGTCAGAAGTTTTATCGGACTCGCCAGCTACTGTCGTCGATTCATCGAGAACTTCTCCAAGATCGCCAAGCCCCTGACTAAGCTGCTTCACAAGGGCATCACGTTCAAATGGACAGAAAAGTGTCAGCAAAGTTTCTAGGCACTCAAAGACAAGCTGGCATCTGCCCCAGTGCTTGCTCCTCCGGATTCCAAAAAGGATTTCGTCATTTACTGTGACACTTCATGTCTACAGTTAGGTTGTGTCCTAATGCAAGAGCGCAGAGTGATTGCTTATGCCTCTCGTCAGCTACGCCCTCACCAAGTGAACTATCCAGTTCATGACCTCAAGCTTGCTGCAGTCATTTATGCACTTAAGCAGTGGCGACATTACCTTCTCGGTAATCGTTGCGAGATCTTCACCGACCACCAAAGTCTGAAGTATCTGTTTACTCAGCCAGATTTGAACCTTTGTCAACAAAGATTGATGGAGATCGTAGTAATTTTTAACTTGGGTATTTCCTTAACCCTCAGGAAGTCTAATGTAATGGCTGACGCCTTGAGCCGCAAATCATATTGCAACCACCTTGAAGTTCAAAAAGTCCAGCCCCTTCTTGTTGAAGAATTCAGAAAGTTGAACCTCCATATTGTTCCTCCGGGTGCACTCGCTCCCCCGCCTAAGGAATTTTTAAAGATGAACCTCCGTGTTGTTTCCCAGGGTTCCCTTAATACCCTAGTTGTTGAACCATATCTCTTGGACTCCATCAAGAGAATTCAGAGATACGACTCTCAAGTTGAGAAGATTAAACGCTACATCATAGAAGGAAAGGCTTCATTATTCACTATCGGTAATGCTGGCACTTTGTTCTCCAAAGGTCGTCTAGTGCTTATAAGCAAGGAGAAAAACCTGGATATAACTCAGAAGGTGATGAAAGAAGCTCATGATACACCTCTGTCTATTCATCCTGGTAGTACAAAGATGTACCAAGACATTCGTTAGAGATTCTGGTGGCCGAATATGAAGCAAGCCATTGCTCGTTATGTTGCTGAGTGTGACGTTTGCCATGGAATCAAAGCAGAA
This sequence comes from Triticum aestivum, assembly GCF_018294505.1. Taxonomy (NCBI): domain Eukaryota; kingdom Viridiplantae; phylum Streptophyta; class Magnoliopsida; order Poales; family Poaceae; genus Triticum; species Triticum aestivum. The sequence goes on from NC_057798.1 coordinate 232,075,938, forward strand.
CATCAAAGGCCAGCTAGAACTCTACAACCTATCTCTACTCCTGAATGGAAATGGGACCATGTTGAGATGGACTCCGTCACTGGATTTCCCAAATCGTAGAAAGGTAATGATGCTATTCTTGTCGTCATTGATCGACTTTCCAAAGTTGTACATTTTATGGTCGTCAAAGAAAAAATTACCGCTAGTCAGGTGGAAACTCTCTATATGTCCAAAATTGTATCACTCCATGGTATCCCGTTAGTAATCAGCTCAGACTGTGGCAGCTTATTCACTTCAAGATTCTAGGCAAGTTTCCAGGAAGCTACGGGGACTCATCTGTCCTTCAGCACCGCTTTTCACCCTCAGTCATAGGGACAAGTTGAATGAGTCAATCAAGTTCTTGAAGACATGCTTCGAGCTTGTATCATTTCCTTCGGCAAGAAATGTGAGGAACCTCTCTTGTCTGCCGAGTTCTCTTATGACAATAGCTATCAAGCTTGTCTGAAGATGGACCTATCGAAGTGTTATATGGACGAAAGTGCCAAACTCCTCTAAATTGGTTAGAAAAAGGGGAACGGTCACTCTTCGGTCCGGATATTATCCAACATGCTGAAGGTCAAGTCCACGTCATTCGCGAGAATCTGAAGACTGCTCAGTCTCGTCAAAAGAGTCAGTATGATCGTCATCACAAAGATATGGTCTATCAACCTGGCGAAAAGGATTATCTTCGAGTCACACCGATGAAGGGTGCACACCACTTTGGTATCAAGGGCAAGCTAGTTCCTTGCTATATTGGTGCTTTCACTACTCTCGAAAGGTGTGGAAGAGTGGCATACCAATTGGAACTAACGATACTTCTCCAAGGTATCTATAATTTTTTATCGTTCCATGCTATTATATTATATGTTTTGGATGTTTTATATGCATTAATATGCTATTTTATATTATTTTAGGGACTAACCTATTAACCTAGAGCCCAGTGCCAGTTTGTGTTTTCCCTTGTTTTTGACTTCTATAGAAAAGGAATGTCAAATGGTCTCCAAACGGAATAAAACTTTACGATGATTTTTCTTGGACCAGAAGACACCCGGAAGACTTGGGGAGAGGGCCAGAGGAGTCCCAAGGAGACCACAAGCACTCAGGGCGCCCCCTTGGCTTGTGGGCCCCTCGAGGGTCCTATAACCCTATCTCCACCTCTATATAATCTCAAATATTCCGCGAACATCAGAAGCGTCCACAAAAATACTTTTTCGCTGCTGCAAGCTTCTGTTCCCGTGAGATCCCATCTTGGGGACTTTCCCACCATTCTACCGGACGGGGATTCGATCACGGAGGGCCTCTACATAAGCCTTGCTGCCCTATGAGTGAGTAGTTTACCACAGACCTACGGGTCCATAGTTAGTAGCTAGATGGCTTCTTCTCTCTCCCTTTGATCTTCAATACAATGTTCTCCTCCTTGTTCTTGGAGATCTATTCGATGTAATCTTATTTTGCGGCGCATTTATTGAGATCCGATGAATTGTGGATTTATGATCAGATTATCTATGAATATTATTTGATTCTTCTCTGAACTATTTTATGCATGATTAAGATATCTTTGTATATTCTCTTCGAACTATCGGTTTGGTTTGGCCAACTAGATTGGTTTTTCTAATGGGAGAGGTGCTTAGTTTTGGGTTCAATTTTGTCGTGTCCTCACCCAGTGATAGAAGGTGTCGCGAGGCACGTATTGCATTGTTGCCATCAAGGATAAAAAGATGGGGTTTGTATAATATTGTGTCAGTTTATCCCTCTACATCATGTCATCTTACTTAGAGTGTTGGTCTGTTCTTATGAACTTAATACTCTAGATGAACAGGAGTAGGTCGAGGTGTGGTGTAATAGTAGTAGATGCAGGCAGGGAGTCGCTCTACTTGTCACAGACGTGATGCCTATATTCATGATCATTGCCTTAGATATCATCATAACTTTGCACTCTTCTATCAATTGCTCAACAGTAATTTGTTTACCCACTGTATGCTATCTTCAAGAGAGAAGCCTCTAGTGAAACCTATAGCCCTGGGGTCTATTTTCCATCATAATTTTTAGATCTATAAACCAGAAAACCCAAAAATGCCTTGCTGGAATTTATTTATATTTACTTTAGTTTGCTCTTCTATTTATGTTTTATACCTATCTCTATTAGATCTCACTCTTGTTTGTAACTGTGAAGGGATTGACAACCCCTTTTTCACGTTGTGTGGAAGTGTTCGTTAGTTTGTGCAGGTGCATATATTGGAGACTTGCTTGTGCCTCCTACTAGATATATACCTTGGTTCTTAACTGAGGGAAATACTTATCTCTACTTTGCTGCATCACCCTTTCCTCTTCAAGGGAAAAATCAACGCAAGCTCAAGAAGTAGCAACTATCGTCGAACATTTCTCAGGTTCATGATGTCTTCCATGTGTCACAGCTCCGCCACTGCTTCAAAGACCCTATCCGAGGAGTGGATTACAAAGTGCTTGAATTGCAACAAGACCTCTCTTATAAAGAGAATCAGGTCCGCATTCTCGACCAAGCTAAACGTCGCACCCGTCAGAAGGCGATCAAGTTTCTCAAAGTCCAGTGGTCAAACCATTCTCAAGATGAAGCCACTTGGGAATGCGAGGATAGTCTTCGAGAGAAATACCCTGCTTTGTTTCCTTCTACCTCATAAATCTTGGGACGAGATCTCTTATAGTGGAGGAGAATTGTAACACCCTATTTGTTAAGCTACATTAATCACAAGTTAATGGTGCCATGTCATCACTCTTACTATTGTTAATCCTCCCTTGCAATCAAAGGCCTTTAAAATTTCAAATTCAAATTAAAGTCAAAATTCAAATTTGTCAAACATGAAAACAAAAACATTCAGAGTGTGGAAAATAATCCCTAGATATTTGTCATGTTGAAACCCATATTTTATAAGGTATTTTAAATGCCCAAAAATCAATAAAACAAGGGCTAAAAACAATTATTAATGCTTTTAAATAATAAACAAAAACAACTATATTATTTAAGTGCCAAATTATTTGTGGCAGTGGCATAAAATTATTAATGCTAATTTAGGGACTAGTATTATATTTTATAAAACTAAAAATAGAAAGAAACTAAAAACAAAACAGTAAATATAAAAAGGAAAAAGGAAAAGAAAATGTAAAAATACAAGTTTGAAAAAAATCCTCGTGGGCCTCAGCCCACCAGGCAGCCCACCTCCCCGGGCGCCCGCGCCCGGTCGCCACCACGCCGGCTCACCATCGTCGGCGCAGATCCCCTCTCCCTCTCCACCCTCGCCCAGATCCCCTCCTCCTCGTTGCTCGCCCGAGGCCGCCACGCCCCCGACGCGTCTCCGCCCCATGCCGTCGTCGCCATTCGCTCCCTCGTCGGCTCCACAGAGCCACAACGAATCATTCCCCTGCAGCGGTGGTGAGGCACCGCGCGCTCCCTCTTGCCGTGCTCCCCTCCATTTTCGGCGTCATAGAACTCCGCCCGTGCCGCACTAGTCTGGCCGGTGGCCGCGGTCGTCGCGTGCTCAACATTGCCATGTCCGCGCCCTGTACGCCCTCGCCCTCGCCTCGCCGTGCACGCCTGCGCCGCGCCCGACCGCTACTCCTTACCTCGCTGCACTGCTGCAGCTCGCCTACAGCCATGCCGCCCGCTGTTGCTCACCGCGTCCGGCCGCGCGCACACCCGTCGCTCGTCGCCCGCGTGCCTTGTCTCGTCCCCGGACCTAGCCTGCGCTCCCACTCCATCCCGCGCCTCGCGCACCCGCCTGCGCCTCACCGTGTCCGCCCCTGCTGGCCTCCCGGCCGCTGCAGCCATCCGCCGCCGCGCCCGGCCCGCCGTCCCCGGCCACCGCTCCCTGTGCTCGGGTTTCGACCACCGCTGTCCGCGACGCGGACGCTGCTGCAGACCAACTCCGGCCACCTCGCGACCGCCAACCAACGCGCCTCCTCGCGCCGCGTCCGTAGCCCCAAACCGCCCGGTGAACCGTCGCCGGAGGCGAGCGCATGGCCTCGCAGGCGTACTCTGCCTCGCCGTCGTTGAACGCCGGTTACGTGGCATCATTAGCCCCGCTAATTAACCCCTAACCCTCACTGACCATGAGGCCCCACCATCTAACTAATCCAACTAATTAATCTAACCCCTAATTAGCTCGCTGAGTATGACGTGTAGGCATTGTCCACTGTTCCAGTGGATAGGATTGACCCAGTCAGCCTGCTGACTGGGCACTGGCCCCACCAGTCAGCCTCGGCTGACTGGGCTTTTCACCCAGTCAACAAGGCCCACCAGTCAGTCCTTAGTGTGTGCTGACTGGGTACAGCTCTGGGTGCACCTAGCATTTATTGTTTTGGATAATTCGGATTTAATAAGTACAATAATTCCAGAAAATGTATAGACCTTAGAAAATTAATATAAAATAATCTATAATTCATATGAAAATAATTTATATATGAAAATTGGTCAGAAAAATCCAATGAATCCGTTTATGCAATCTGTTCATCTTTCACATGCCCCTAGCATGCTGAACTTGGAACCGTCGCTCTCTTTTCAAACACCGAGAAAACCCCTCCGGTTGTTTTCCCTCTCCGTCTACAATGTGTAGTACCGCGTTAGAACACTCCTAGCATTGCATATTGTCATGTCATGCTTAGTGATGCATCTGTTTGCATTGTATTTATTGTTACTTCCCCCTCTTCTTTTCGGTAGACCCCGAGACCGATGTTGCCCCTGTTATCAACTACGTCACCGACGACCTTTCTTCCTTTTCAGCAGAGCTTCCACGCAAGCAAACCCCCTTGATGATCCCGATATTGCCCATTCCCTTCTCTCTTATGCTTGCATTAGAACTGCTACTGCTTTTGTATGAACCTATTCTGATGCATAGCCTGTTTTTGTAACCTGCTATTGTACCTTATGTGCTTATGCTAAACTGCTTAGTATAGGTTGGTTCGTGATCCACCAGTGGCCCCTCACCTTGTCCCTGTTGCCACCGCTGGATTACCAGATGACTCGATCACCATGATCAACGTCCAGGGCCCGACACAGCACATCACACTCCCTTAGTTGATGACCTATAGAGCTACTATGGAGTGCCGAGGGTGATACCTCGTAATGCACTCCTGATGATAACCATGTATTGTAGTTAATCGGTCATGGTCATTGAGGGTGATTCCTCCTTCACCATTCCTGATATGACTCTATCGTACAACACCGCAAGTGTAAACGTCAAGGGTGGTTCCTCCTAAGTTCACCTTGACGATTACATCAAGTGGATTCCATTGAGGGCGATTCCTTGGATTCCCCTTTGGTGTATGGACACACGCTTACTTTGACTTGACCACGGGACCATGATGACACCAGGTCGGCCCTGAGGGGTACCCACGAGTGATGTGAAGTTGGGTTTCACATGGAGGGTACCCGCGAGATATTTATGAGGCACGACCGGGCCGATAGACCGCCCTAGAGAGAGGGTTGGTCATGGCCCTTGTCATATTTCCTTGAGATGGGGTGACAGGAGCACTGATCGTTACCACGCGCTCCTAAGTCACTAACGAGATTGGGTATTTGATCTGAGTTGGTTTTGACCTATACGCACTAACCTTCAAACGAGAGAAGTTTATGGGCAACCGGGGTCATACGTATCAGCTAAAGCTCTCCAGACGTCAGCGGTTTAGTGGCGTGTGCCCGGGTGGCCTGTGTAAGCAGCTGCCTTATTTAAGGAGGTTGTCAGGACTGACACCGGCCGCGTTCGCAACATGCAGGATTGTAGAGGGTGATTGGCCCATGACCCCTTCACATTTAGTATGTTGACCGGTGTGCTGGCCTCTCTGTTGAGCCTAGGTAGGGCTACAACGTGTTAATCTTCCAAGGCAGGGCATGACCCAGGAAAGTGTGTCTGGCCAGAGATGATTGAACGTGTTAGGTAATGTGGTGCACCCTTGTAGGAAAGTTAATCTATTCGAATAGTTATCTCCACAGTAAAAGGACGACTTGGAGTTTTATCCCGATCTATATAGCTAGAACTGGATACCGAGATGATAATGTGATATGGTAGCTCCGGGATTGCTTTCTTGTAGGGAGTCGAGGAAGGATCTCTGGGCGTTAATACTACAACATGCTTGCTATTGATAAAATGCTATTCTGTACTCTTCTAAATGCTGCAAGATGCTTGAAGATGCTAGTCTTTGATAGGCCGGGCTTCCCCCTCTTCCGTGCAGTTCAGTCCATAGATACAGTTCATTCCTTTGATACCGATGCATATTTAGTTTAGATCTGATGTAAGTCTTGCGAGTACTTTGGATGAGTACTCACGGCTGCTTTGCTACTTCTTTCCCCCCTATATTCGATTGTTGCGATCAGATGGCGGAGTCCAGGAGCTAGGTGCCACCACCGACGACTAATACTACCCCGAGGGTGCCTACTACTTTGTGGAGACCGCCGACGACCAGGAGTACTTAGGGGGCTCCCAGGTAGGAGACCTTGCCTTTTCGATCGATGTTGCTTTTGTGCTAGCCTTCTTATGGCAAACTTGTTTAACTTATGTTTGTACTCAGGTATTGTTGCTTCCGCTGACTCATTTGTATTCGAGCTGACGTATTTGAGCCCTAAGTCCCTTGGCTTGTAATATAAAGCTTGTATGTCTTTAATTTGTGTCTAGAGTTGTGTTGTGATATCTTCCCGTGAGTCCCTGATCTTGATCATACACATTTGCATGTATGATTAGTGTACAATTGAATCGGGGGTGTCACACTTATGAATCATGAAAAGATTGCTTTTATGTGATAGCTATATTGTTGACTTCATTCATGATGCTACTGAAAATTACTATGAGAGAGGAACATATGCTTTTACATATCTCAATAATATCAAGTTTCCTCTTTATGTGTTGTAAGTTTTGAAGTTATGCTTGTTTTTCCTTCCTATCTTAGTTGAGTATTACTCCCATAAGTTGTTTGCTCACAAAATCCCTATACACAGGAAGTGGGCTAGGATTAAATGTGCTAGTCATATGCTTCCTAATGCCCCCGTTGTATTTCAATTCCTTACTTTTATGTGAGCATCATTCAAATCATCATGCCTACCTAAAAAGGCATTAAAGAAAGCGCTTGTTGAGAGACAACCCAACATTTACCCCCACTTTTTTTGTGTGTTGCCATGATTAAGCTACTGTAGTAATCATGTTGTATATCTTATGTTTCAATAAAGTGCCAAGTAAAGCTTTTGGGATAGTGTGGATGATAGTTGACTTGATTCTGTGCAAAACAGAAACTTTTGCGTTTGGTAGCAGAATTGTTGAGATTTTCTGGAGTGTGATAAAATTCTGAATTTTTACACATGACTTATATACAAATTTCATACATTTTCCTATTTTTAGAATTGTTGGGTTTACAAATGTATGGTCATTGTTTAGATTATTACAGACCGTTCTATTTTTGACAGATTCTATTTTCAATGCATAGTTTGCTTGCTTTATAGTTTTCGTCGCTTATATTGATCATAATAAATTGTAGAAATTGTAGGGTACAGTAGGAATTGTGTGAGAATGAATGATTTGCTCTTTATCATACTAACCTATCTCACGAAGTTCCATTAAGTTTTGTGTGATTGAATTTTTCAAGTTTTGGGTGAGATATCAATATGAGGAGAATAAGGAGTGACAAGACCCTAAGCTTGGAGATGCCCAAGGTCCCCAAGGTAATATTAAAGGAACACCCAAGCAACTAAGCTTGGGGATCCCTGCTACCACTTGAGCTTGCGTTGGTTTTCCCTGAAGAGGAAAGGGTAATGCAGCAAAGTAGCATAAGTATTTCCCTTAGTTTGAGAACCAAGGTATTAGTCCAGTAGGAGACAACGCACAAGTCACCAAATACCTGCACAAACAATCAATAACTTGCACCCAGTGCGATAAAGGGGTTGTCAATCCCTTCACGTTCACTTGCAAAAGTGAGATCTGATAGAGATAGATAAACGGTAAAGTAAATATTTTTGGTATTTTTGGTTTATAGATCGGAAAGTAAAATATTGCAAAATAGTAGATCGGAAACTAGTAAGATGTAAAAGAGATTCAATATATTGGAAAAGAGACCCTAGGGCCATAGGTTTCACTAGTGGCTTCTCTCAAGATAGAAAATATTACGTTCGTGGACAAATTACTGCCAAGCAATTGATATAAAAGTGCACAGTTATGACAATATCTAAGGCAATGATCATGAACATAGGCATCACATCTGTATCAAGTAGACCGAAATGATTCTGCATCTACTACTATTACTCCACACATCGACCGACTCCTGCTTGCATCTAGAGTATTAAGTTCATAAAGAACACATAATGCATTAAGTAAGATGACATGATGTAGAGGAATTAACTCAAGCAATATGATGAAAACCCCATCTTTTTATCCTCGATGGCAACAATACAATACATGCCTTGCTGCCCCTACTGTCACTAGGAAAGGACACCACAAGATTGAACCCAAAGCTAAGCACTTCTCCCATTGCAAGAAAGATCAATCTAGTAAGCCAAACTAAACCGATAATTTGAAGAGACTTACAAAGATATCAAATCATGCATATAAGAATTCAGAGAAGAACCAAATAATATTCATAGAAAGCCTGATCATAAATCCACAATTCATCGGATCTCGGCAAACACACCGCAAAAGAATATCACATCGAATAGATCTCCAAGAACATCGAGAACACGGTATTGAGAATCAAAGAGAGAGAAGAAGTCATCTAGCTACTAGCTATGGACCCGTAGGTCTGTGGTAAAATACTCACACTTCATCGGAGAGGCAATGGTGTTGATGAAGAAGCCCTGCGTGATCGAATCCCCATCCGTCAAGACGCTAGAAAAGGCCCCTAGATGCGATCTCACGGGTACAGAAGGTTGCGGTGGTGGAAAAGTGGTTTCGTGGCTCTCCTGGATGTTTTTAGGGTATAAGAGTATATATAGGCGAAGGAGCTAGGTCAGGAGACCCACGAGGGGCCCATGAGAGGTAGAGGGGTGCGCCCTACCCCCTAGGGCGCACCCTCCTTCCTCGTGGCCGCCTCGTTGCGTCTCCGACTTCATCACCAAGTCTTCTGGTTTCCTTCTGGTCTAAGAAAGATCATCGCGAAAGTTTCATTCCGTTTGGACTCTGTTTGGTATTCCTTTTCTGCGAAACTCTAAAATAGGCAAAAAAAACAGAAACTGGCACTAGGCTCTTGATTAATAGGTTAGTCCCAAAAATAATACAAAATAGCATATAAATCCCTATTAAACATGCAAAACAGATAATATAATAGCGTGGAACAATCAAAAATTATAGATACGTTGGAGACGCATCAAGCATCCCCAAGCTTAATTCATGCTCGTCCTCGAGTAGGTAAATGATAAAAACAGAATTTTTGATGTGGAATGCTACCTAACATATTTATCCATGTAATTTTCTTTATTGTGGCATGAATGTTCAGATCCAAAAGATTTCAAAACAGAAGTTTTAATATTGACATAAAAAAAAACTTCAAGCATACTAACAAAGCAATCATGTCTTCTCAAAATAACATGGCCAAAGAAATTTATCCCTACAAAATCATATTATCTGGCTATGCTCTATCTTCATCACAAAAAATATTTAAATCATGCACAACCCCGGTTTCAGCCAAGCAATTATTTCATACTTTAGTATTCTCAAACTTTTTCAACTTTCACGCAATACATGAGCGTGAGCCATGGACATAACACTAGAGTGGAATAGAATATGGTGGTTGTGGAGAAGACAAAAAGTAGAAGATAGTCTCACATAAACTAGGCGTATCAACAGGCTATGGAGATGCCCATCAATAGTTATCAATGTGAGTGAGTAGGGATTACCATGCAACGGATGCACTAGAGCTATAAGTGTATGAAAGCTCAAAAAGAAACTAAGTGGGTGTGCATCCAACTCGCTTGCTCACGAAGACCTAGGGCATTATGAGGAAGCCCATCATTGGAATATACAAGCCAAGTTCTATAATGAAAATTTCCCACTAGTATATGAAAGTGACAAAATATGAGACTCTCTATCATGACGATCATGGTGCTACTTTGAAGCACTAGTGTGAAAAAAGGATAGTAACATTGCCCCTTCTCTATTTTTCTCTCATTTTTTTATTTTGGCCTTCTCTTTTTTTATGGCCTCCTTTTTTACTCTTTTTTTATTTTTCGTCTGGAGTCTCATCCCGACTTGTGGGGGAATCATAGTCTCCATCATCCTTTCCTCACATGGGACAATGCTCTAATAATGAAGATCATCACACTTTTATTTACTTACAACTCAAGAATTACAACTGAATACTTAGAACAAAATATGACTATGTGAATGCCTCCAGCGGTGTACCGGGATGTGCAATGATTCAAGAGTGACATGTATGAAAGAATTATGAACGGTGGCTTTGCCACAAATACGATTTCAACTACATGATCGTGCAAAGCAATATGACAATGATGGAGCGTGTCATAATAAACGGAACGATGGAAGGTTGCATGGCAATATATCTCGGAATGGCTATGGAAATATCATAATAGGTAGGTATGGTGGCTGTTTTGAGGAAGGTATATGGTGGGTGTATGGTACCGGCGAAAGTTGCGCGATACTAGAGACGCTGGCAATGGTGGAAGGGTGAGAGTGTGTATAATCCATGGACTCAACATTAGTCATAAAGAACTCACATACTTATTGCAAAAATCTATTAGTTATCGAAACAAAGTACTATGTGCATGCTCCTCGGGGAAGGGTTGGTAGGAGTTAACCATCGCGCAATCCCGACCTCCACACAAAGGAAGACAATCGAAAAATAAATCATGCTCCAACTTCATCACATAACGGTTCACCATACGTGCATGCTACGGGAATTAAAAACTTCAACACAAGCATCTTTCAAATTCACAACTACTCCATTAGCATGACTCTAATATCACCATCTTCATATCTCAAAACAATCATAAAGACTCAAACTTCTCATAGTATTCAACGCACTTTATATGAAAGTTTTTATTATATCCATCTTGGATGCCCATCATATTAGGACTAGTTTTATAACCCAAGCAAATTACCATGCTGTTCTAAAAGACTCTCAAAATAATATAAGTGAAGCATGATAGTTCAACAATTTCTATAAAATAAAGCCACCGCCGTGCTCTAAAAAGATATAAGTGAAGTACTAGAGCAATATTGTCTAGCTCAAAAGATATAAGTGAAGCACATAGAGTATTTCAATAAATCACGATTCATGCATGTCTATTACAAAAGGTGTGTACATCAAGGATGATTGTGGTAAACTAAAAAGCAAAGACTCAAATCATATAAGGCGCTCCAAGCAAAACACATATCATGTGGTGAATAAAAATATAGCCTCAAGTAAAGTTACTGATAGACGAAGACGAAAGAGGGGATGCCTTCCGGGGCATCCCCAAGCATAGGCTTTTGGTTGTCCTTGAATATTAACTTGGGGTGCCTTGGGCATCCCCAATCTTAGGCTCTTGCCACTCCTTATTCCATAGTCCATCAAATCCTTACTCTAAACTTGAAAACTTCACAACACAAAACTCGACAGAAAATCTCATGAGTTCCGTTAGTATAAGAAAATAAATCACCACTTTAAGGTACTGTTGAAACCTCATTATTTATTTATATTGGTGTAATATCTACTATATTCCAACTTTTCCATGATTCATACCCCCGATACTACCCATAGATTCATCAAAATAAGCAAACAACGCGCAAAAAACAGAACAATCTGTATTAATCTGTAACTCTCAAATACTTCTGTAACTCCAAAAATTTATCCAAATTAGGAGAACCTGAGAAATTTGTGTACCAATCTAGAGAAAAAAGAATAAGATCAAAATCACATTTCTGTGAATTTTCAAAATTACTTTACTGGGCGCAAAAGTTTCTGATTTTCAGCAGGATCAACACAACTATCATCGTAAGGTATCCTAAAGGTTCCACTTGGCACAAACACTAATTAAAGGATAAAACCACATATAACCAGAGGCTAGATAAATTATTTATTACTAAACAGGAACAAAAAGCAGAGAACACAAATAAAATTGGTTGCCTCCCAACAAGCGCTATTGTTTAACGCCCTTAGCTAGGCATTGATAATTTCAATGATGCTCACATGAAAGACAAGAATTGAAGCGCAAAGAGAGCATCATAAAACAAGTGACAAACACATCTAGGTCTAACATACTTCCTACGCATAGACATTTTATAAGCAAACAAATTACCAAAGCAAGCAAAAACTAGCATATGCAAGGAAGAGGAAAGAAACAATAGAAATCTCAACATGAAGAGAGGTAATTTAGTAAGATGAAAATTTCAACAACCATATTTTGCCTCTCATAATGATTACTTGTAGGATCATAAGAAAATTCAGCAATATAGCTATCACAATACATATACTCAACACGATCCACATGCATGCGAAGTTGACACTCTTCCAAAATAGTGGGATTAACATTAACTAAAGTCATGACCTCTCCAAACCCACTTTTATCAAAAAATTCATAAGATTGAACATACTCCAAATATGTGGGATCTAAAGTTGACACTCTTCCAAACCCACTTTCAATATTATTGCAAACATTATTATCAATCTCATATTCATTATGGGGCTTAAATAAACTTTCAAGATCATAAGAAGAATCACCCCAATCATGATCATTGCAACAAATAGTAGACATGGCAAAACTAGCATCCCCAAGCTTACGGTTTTGCATATTATTAACACAATTGACATCAACAGAATTTTTAGTAAAATCATCACAATCATGTTTTTATTTGAGGAGCTATCGTGAATCTCTTCATAAATTCCTTCATCACAATTTCTAGATTCACGAATTTCAAGCAAAACCTCATAAAGGTAATCTAGTGCACTCAAATCACTAGAAATTGGTTCATCAAAATTGGATCTCTTAAAAATATTAGAAAGTGGATGAGGATCCATAAACTTTAGCAAGCGAAGATGCAAGCAAAAAGAAGGTACATGGTAACACAAGATCGAAAGGAAGGAGGGCGAAGAAAAGGCAAATCTTTTTGAAAATCGTTTTATAAGTGGGGGATTGGAAAACGAGAGGCGAATGGCGAATAATGTAATGCAAGGGAGAAGATTTTATGATGGGTACTTGCTATGGCTTGGCTTGATGTAGATCTCCCCGGCAACGGCGCCAGAAATTGGCAAGTTGATGGGAGACAAATCTTGACTTGACTTAGCATAAATCTCCCCGGCAACGACGCCAGAAATCCTTCTTTCTACCTCTTGAGAATGTGTTGGTCTTTCCCTTGAAGAGGAAAGGGTGATGCAACAAAGTAGTGTAAGTATTTCCCTTAGTTTGAGAACAAAGGTATCAATCCCTTAGGAGACAACGCACAAGTCACCGAATACCTGCACAAACAATTAACAACTTGCACCCAACGCGATAAAGGGGTTGTCAATCCCTTCAGGTCACTTGCAAAAGTGACATCTGATAGAGATAGATAAATGGTCAAGTAAATATTTTTGGTATTTTTGGTTTATAGATCAGAAAGTGAAAGACTGCAAAATAGTAGATCGGAAACTAGTAAGATGTAAAAGAGATTCAATATAATGGAAAAGAGACCCGGGGGCCATAGGTTTCACTAGTGGCTTCTCTCAAGATAGCAAATATTATGGTGGCTGAACAAATTACTACCGAGCAATTGATAGAAAAGCGCATAGTTATGATGATATCTAAGGCAATGATCATGAACATAGGCATCACGTCCGTGTCAAGTAGACCGAAACCATTCTGCATCTACTACTATTACTCCACACATCGACTGACTCCTGCCTGCATCTAGAGTATTAAGTTCATAAAGAACAGAGTAACACATTAAGTAAGATGACATGATGTAGAGGAACTAACTCAAGCAATATGATGAAAACCCCATCTTTTTATCCTCAATGACAACAATACAATACGTGCCTTGCTGCCCCTACTATCACTGGGAAAGGACACCGCAATATTGAACCCAAATCTAAGCACTTCTCCCATTCCAAGAAAGATCAATCTAGTAGGCCAAACTAAACCGATAATTCAAAGAGAGTTGCAAAGATATCAAATCATGCATTTAAGAATTCAGAGAAGAACCAAATAATATTCATAGATAATCTGATCATAAATCCACAATTCATCAGATCTCGACAAACACAGTGCGAAAGAATATTACATCGAATAGATCTCCAAGAACATCGAGGAGAACATGGTATTGAGAATAAAAGAGAGAAGAAGCCATCTAGCTACTAGCTATGGACCTGTAGGTCTATGGTAAACTACTCACGCTTCATTAGAGAGGCAATGGTGTTTATGAAGAAGCCCTCCGTGATCGAATCCCCCTCCGGCAGGATGCCGAAAAACGCCCCTAGATGGGATCTCACGGGTACAGAAGGTTGCGGCGGTGGAAAAGTGGTTTCGTGGCTCTCTTGGATGTTTTTAGGGTATAAGAGTATATATAGGTGAAGGAGCTAGGTCAGGAGACCCACGAGGGGCCCACAAGGTAGGGGGCGCGCCCTACCCCTTGGGGTGCACCCTCCTGCCTCGTGGCCGCCTCGTTGCGTCTCCGACTTCATCACCAAGTCTTTTGGTTTCCTTCTGGTCCAAGAAAGATCATCGCGAAAGTTTCATTCCGTTTGGACTCCGTTTGGTATTCCTTTTCCGCGAAAATCTAAAATAGGCAAAAAAACAGAAACTGGCACTGAGCTCTCGGTTAATAGGTTAGTCCCACAAATAATATAAAATAGCATAGAAATGCCTATTAAACATCCAAAACATATAATATAATAGCATGGAACAATCAAAAAATATAGATATGTTGGAGACATATTAATGCCCCAGAAGGCATCCCCCGTTTCTTCTTCAACATTATTGGTAACCTCACTTGGAGCTATATTTTTATTCATCATATGATATAAGTTTTGCTTGGAGAGTCATTTTTATTTGCTTTCTGTTATTTATAATAATATTTTGAATCTTTTATTTTTAATAAAAAAAGTCAAGTATAGCCTTTACCATGTTTATTTTGCAAGTCTATATTTTGTTGTTTGAAACAGAAAGTGTACTATTATTGTCTGAATTTCTCAGGAATGTCAGAATGTGATAAAATCTTGAAATTTTTACACAGTATGTTATGATAAATTTTCTATAGTGTGGTAACTTTTTAGAATTTTTAGAGTTAGATAAGTATGAATTTTCTTGCATCCTTCACAGATTGTCCGGTTTAGATAGATTGTCGTTATGTTTGCAATGTTTGCATGTGTTTGCTTATTTAATGATTCTATTTGAGGATAGGAGTATTAAATATGTAGAGATGTTTAGTATGCAATGTTAAATTATGATTTTTAGTGATTTGTTATAGTAGAAAATGATAAGGTTTTGCATTGATCTATACTAACTTATCTCATGAGTTCTTGTTGAGTTTTGTGTGGATGAAGTTTTTGAGATTGAGGGAAACCGTGAAATGAGAGGAATGAAGGAAACACAAGAGCTCAAGCTTGGGGATGCCCAAGGTATCCCAAATTAATATTTTAATAAGTCTCAAGCATCTAAGCTTGGGGATGCCCCGGTAGGCATCCCATCTTTCTTCTTCAACAACTATCGATTAGTATCGGTTGAGCCTAAGTTTTTGCTTCTTCACATGAGATGTAATATTCTTGGAATGTCATTTTATTTTGTTTTGTTTGCTGTTTGAATAAAATATTTAAGGTCTGAAATCTTTATTTGTAGAGAGTCTTCACATAGCTAATTAATTGTTTGAGTACTCATTGATCATCACTTATATCTTTTGGAGTAGTTTGTCATTTTTTTCTTGTGCTTCACTTATATCCTATGAGTAACTTGTTAAATGAGTTGAATATCATAATTCTCAAATTATATATGTTTCATATGCTTGTCCCATGGGGAGTAACGACTTCACATATAAGAAGTATTGGTGGTAAAATTTATTAAAAGTTAACAAACACAACATTGGTCACTTAAACAATTCATGAAAGAGTATAGAAGGAAGAGAGGTTTCACATACAAATGTACTATCTTAGACATGTTCTATGATTGTGAGCCCCCATTAATTATTTTCAAACATGATCGAATAGTTGATGTTGGACAAGGAAGACAACATAATGAGTTATGTTTGTTTATATTCACATAGAAGTTATATTGTCATGGATCCTCTAACATGTGGTGCTTGCCCAATATCTTTGCTAGCCAAAAATCCATACCAAGTAGAGATACTACCTAAGCATCCAAAAACCTTAAACCCAGTTTCATGTCATAAGAGTCCACTACACCAACCTATGTATTGAATAAGATCCTTCAAGTAAGTTGTCATTGATGCATAAGGCAATAAAAATTGCTTCTAAATGTGTATGATCTTTTATTGTAACGGAAAATAAGCGTTGTACGAACTTGTGATGGTAAAGAAATAAAAGCAATGGACTGCATAATAAAAGTTGCTATCATAAGGGGCAATATAATATGGTGTTCCTTTGCATTAAGAGTATGTGCATCCAAAAATAAAAAGCGCATGCCAACCTCTGTTTCCCTCTACGAAGGGCCTATCTTTTACTTTACCTATTTAATTTTATGCAAGAGTCAATAATGTTCTTATCTATTCCATTTTTTCTCTTTGCAAGCATCATGTGGTGGGGAAAGATCCTGGCACATATATCCAGTTGAATATAGGTGGTCATGAGTTATTATTGTTGACAATTATTTATATGATAAATAAGTTGGGAGGCGAAACATTAAGCCCCTATCTTTCTCTATGTTCGATGGATGCCATTTGTTCTAAAAATATGCTTTGAGTGTCATCAATCATGGAAGACTATATGATAGTTGAGTGTGTGGAATTTGCTAAATCAAAGCTCTTACATAGACCCTTCCTGAAAATAAGGTGAATTGTAACTGTTTGATGACTGAGACATAGTTTGTTAGTTTTCAAGAAAGTCTATGGCCCATACTTTAACATGTGAATAGCTTGCTACGTGATCATGAGAATTTTTATGAGATGAGCTACTGTTTATGATATATAATGATGCTAGAAAAAGTGATTGAAATTATCAATGATCAAACTTATGCACTATGCTAGCATTCACACTTCATAAATTATTTCTTTATCATTTACCTACTTGAGGACGACCTGGAATTATGCTTGGGGATGGTGATACGTCTTCAACATATCTATAACTTATGAAGTATTCATGCCATGCTTACAACAATTTTATATGCTTTTGGTATGATTTGATTAGAACTAACCCGGACTGACGATGTTTTTAGCAGAACAACAGTGGTGTCATTTTTTTGCAGATATAGAAGTTCTCGGAATGGGCTGAAAATTTATGGTGATTTTTTATGGACCAAAAGGGGCCCCCGAAGCACCGGAGCTAGGCTAGGAAGTGGCCGAGGGAGCCAAAATCCTAGGGGCGTCCCCCTAGGGCATGCCCCTGAGCTTGTGGGCCTCTCGGGTACCCCCTGGTGTAAGACCGAAGCCAAAAATTCTTATAAATACCCAAACCCCCCAAAAGAACCCTAGATGAGAAGTTCCGCTGCCGCAAGCCTCTATAACCAAAAAAACTCAATCGGGACCCTGTCCCGGCACCCTGCCAGAGGGGGAAATCATCACCGGAAGCCATCTTCATCATCCCAGCGGCCACCATGATGAGGAGGGAGTAATTCACCCTTGGGGCTGAGGGTATGTACTAGTAGCTATGTGTTTGATCTCTCTATCTCTCTCTTTCTCTCGTGTTCTTGATTTGGCATGATCTTGATGTACCGCGAGCTTTGTTAATATAGTTGGATCATATGGTGTTTCTCCCTCTCTATCACATGTTGATGAATTGGGTTTTATCTTTGAGGTTTCACTACTATCGGATGAAATATTGTTCGCACATGAACAAGTCACGTGTACCCACGATGCTGGGGGTGATGGACCGTAGCTCACGTGGAAGGAGACCCATCCTGAAGTGCAGTACGCAAGCAATCCAGTGGGTGCTTTTGAGGACCCGAAACCCCACATGCCCAGGAGGGACTCCATCAGGGCACGTGGCGGCTATGGGCTGCCCTAGGTTGACCTGATCGCCCCTAGGGCCTCGAGGTTCGCCGCCCTGCAACAAGAAGAACGAACGAAGAACGAGAAGAAAACAAGGGAGAAGATAAAATTAAAGGTAAAAGATGAAAGATTGATTTGTCCATTGCGTGTTGTTCAATCGGCGAATATAAGAGGTGGCTGGACTTCACGTACAACAAAAGGACTCCAAATCATGTCCACATCACGTCCAAATCTTTCCAAAATTAACCGAACTTGGATTTACATATGTCTGGAACATCAATTCGGATTTTAGGTCCCATAGGCCACAAACGACCTTGGATGAAGATGAGCCCAAAAGAAAATTTGACCGTTTCGATGAGACGAACAATTTTACTGTTGAACATTTTTTTGATTTAAAACCATCTTGAGGGCCGAATCTCTCATGAAAAGCAGCCAATTGGTGGCGCTACCCATCACACACGTGTCTCGTGGGGCGCACCATATTTTGCCTCCTGATAGGGCTGCATTTCGATGGCTATTACTTTTGCATACAAACTCGGATTGGGATGATTTTTGTATACAAATCAACCATTTCGACGAGATGCACAACTTTTGTGTTGAAACATTTTCCATCAGATGCCATATTAATTGAGTTTCATGCCATTATTTAATCTGGTGTCAACATTGGCATCTCTGAACTTGTCATAACTATTGCATAAGAGCTCCGTTTTGGACCATGTTCATATCCATCTCGATCTTCTTAAAGTGAGCCATCTGGAGGTGACCTCCAATCATAAGTTTGAATTAGTCTTGATATAACTTAAAGCTACTCTCTATGATTGTGCCATTGTTGAGCGTCAACACATGCCCCCCTGTTTTCTGGTAAAGCTAGTGTGCCAAAAAATAACTTCTTCTATGCTAGTTCTAAGGACGATGTCAACAATCCATTGGCCATTTATATTCTTAGGGAAATAATTGTGTATCGGCCATGTCTTTTCTTAGGGCGATATTTATATATCAGCCGTTATTTGTTTGAATCCTTGATGCAAACTTGGGTGAAACCTTCTCAACTTCATTAACAATCCGATGATAAAGTTCCATAGATATGTATCTCAAGGTCATCCTCCAAACCATATTGTTCACCCTTTTGCTAGGATTTTGCAGATAATCAACAATAAACTTCCTCCAGTCCTTACTTTCCTCGGCATAAAAATTTCATTAGTGGCCGAAGCGATGAGCTCCAAATTGGCCTTACCTACGTTGATGAGAATAAGCATCGGCTATTGATAGATATATGCAATACAACATGATCAACATAATGGGCGGATGCTTGTTGTGCCAATAACTCATTTGCTTTTCAATTGTCTTGTCCAGATATATGAGCAGTCTTAAAGCAACCCAAGGTAAATTTTACATCTAGACATACCTCAAAATAAATTATAAGTGATTTGTCATAATATTGATATCCCTTGGATATTTGTTGCACTTCTCATCATGAATCACCAAATGCCTCAATATGTGTAGCACCTATGGCAACCAAAGGCCTGTCTCGCTTTCCAATCAAACTAAGGACGATGTTCGGATACTACACCGGCCATGCTTTGACATATTCTTAGGACGATAGAGAAATATTGGCCATTAATATAAGGTCCACGTAAACTTCATCCACCAAAGCAAGTATAGCTGAAATAAACAAATGAAATGACAAATCAAATGTTTCGGCCCTTTGGATCAGCTCTAAACTTGTAGCTAATCAAATATATTTGGTAATGTGAACACTTTCATTGGCTATTTTTCACTTGAGATCAAATCTGAAGTAGCACTCTTACGACCATTTCTTTTAATGCGGTAAACTTGTTTGACCACCTCTTTCTTCTTGTTTGAGCTCTGGACCGATTCCTTATGATTGAAACGGTCTTTAACATGTGATTGTTCAAATGTTGATCTTCTCGAAGCTTGCATAATATTGATGAGATGGTCTAAAATAAGATGGAGAATTTTCCCTTGTATCATACCTGTCCCATGATGGATATGGATCTACATGAGCATCGGGAGGCATCCACGGCATTGGCATTGGTGGCCCAAAATAAGAATATGAATATGTTGCATTAAAATTCTCACTTTGTCAATACCGATCCTCATATTTGCGCCTTGGGGGTGATCTTGGTTTCTTTGCATGATGTGGCCGATAAGAATTCTTCTCTTCACTCTTCTTTTGATATTTATCCAAGAGTTTAGCGAAGGTGATTTTTGATCTCTTACACTTGCGCTTATTTTAGCTTTTGTTTTGTTTTTGCTTGTTTCATCAATCTTTGAATTTTCTTGTTGCCCCCCAGTATTTGGCGTCTTCTGTGCAACCTTGAGGGAATTCCCGCCTTCAAGAATATCTTCATTGTGCTCTTGAAAAACTTCTTTACTTGCAAACTTGATCCCATCATCCACTGATTTTACCTTCTCATCATCATTTAATGAATTAACTTGAAGAAGCCGATGCAATTTTTATTGCCATCAAGACCAGTCAGAGTGGACTGGTCATCCTTTGGTGTTTCAACAAATCTTAATCGTCCTTTGTCAGTGGATGATTTAACTATGTGACGAAACATATTGCAATCCTCATAATTATGTTTGAACAAATTATGCAACCTATAATACATTCGTCCCTTAATTGATGGATTAACATGGTGATGAAGAATTATTATGTAATTATTTTTCAGCAACAAATCAAATATTTGATCACACATGCTTGAATTGAAGGTCAACTTTTTATTTTCTAGCTGGTCTTATTATGAGAACAGCTTTGGAGTTAAGCAAACAAATGGTTCAGATTTTACATCACACCATTCGGCTATGCATTGTGTTTTGCACTTTATCTCCGATGTCTTTGGGTAAGATACTATACTAGCATCGGTTTTCTCTACAGAATTTAACCTTGGCTTTAAATTTCTAAAACGAAAATAGTTAGAACATACATGTCTCAATTGAGACCAAGTGCAAGCTAAGTACAAAATAAGCAAAACTACCCAATTAGATATGAAGTTTAGATAAAGCAATGGGGAAAGCTGTGGCTGCAACAATAAGTCATTATCGGTCTTTATAAATTGCGCAATGGGTTGACCAAAATGTTCTATAAATTTTTTATTGATAACAAGTAAATTACCCTTCTTCATTGCTCTTTCAAAATTACTTATGAGGATTTTTCTAATATATGCATCAACAATAAAGTTCTGACCAAATCTGAAAACATCAACAGTAAATTACTTGCTAAACATACCTCTTCAAATATATTGGGAAAGCATGATGGTGGTGTGACTTGAAAAATATCATGCTTCACTTTTGGATGGCTTCCCAATACCTTGTCACCCTCTTTTTCTTGATTCAGTGCATCATTACATTAAAGATCTTTGTCAACCGAACTTTGTTCGGCTATATGTTCTTGCTCTTGAAGCTCGTAAATTTCTATGGCACGAAACTCATAGGGCAGGAAGTAGGTTCCATTAACTTCAGAAAAATCAAGCATGGTGATTTTGCTATGCTTTCCGTGCCCTTTCTAAATACTACTTGCATCTTTGGATTTGATGGATTCGTAATATATACTACTTGATTCGGCTTTTTCAATGGAAGCACTTTCATGTTCCGAATCATCCTTCTTTTCATTGATACTATCAGTTGGCAATGCTTATTTTATCTGAGCCAATTCTTTTTCTATTTGTTTCTGGCGGCGAGAGGCAAAATTGGCTTTAAGCTTTTTCTCAATTTCAACCCACACAGGATATGATTGCCCTCAATGCTTTTAGATTCTTTTCGCAATGACACATGGATGTTGCCGAAATTTGCAATTGTGTAGGGGGTGTATAATGCTACTTCTTGATCTTGTGTTGGTTATTCCCTAGAAGAGGAAAGGGTGATGCAACAAAGTAGACATAAGTATTTCCCTCGGTTAGAGAACAAATGTATCAATCCAGTAGGAGACAATGCACAAATCACCAAGACCTGCACAAACAATCAAACAACTTGCACCAAACGCGATAAAGGTGTTGTCAATCCCTTCATGGTTACTTGAAAAGTGAGATCTAATAAAGGTAGATGAAACTAAACAAAAGATAAAGTAAATATTTTTAGTATTTTTGGTTTATAGATCCGAAAGTAAAAGATTGCAAAGTAGTAGATCAGAAACTTATATGATGGAAAATAGACCCAGGGGCCATAGGTTTCACTAGTGGCTACTCTCAAGATAGCAAATAATACAGTGGGTGAACAAATTATAGTTGAGCAATTGATATAAAAGCGCAAAGTTATGACGATATCTAAGGCAATGATTATGAAATATAGGCATCACATCCGTGTCATGTAGACCGACTCTTGCCTGCATCTACTACTATTAATCCACACATCGACCGACTCCTGTGTGCATCTAGAGTATTAAGTTCATAAATAATAGAGTAACACATTAAGTAAGATGACATGATGTAGAGGAATAAACTCAAGCAATATGATGTAAACCCCAACTCTTTATCCTCGATGGCAACAATACAATATGTGCCTTGCTACCCCTACTGTCACAACAATACAATATGATGTAGAGGAATAAACTCAAGCACTTCACCCATTGCAAGAAAATCCAATCTAGCTGGCCAAACTAAAACGATAGTTCAAAGAGAATTACAAAAATATAAAATCATGCATACAAGAATTCAGAGAAGATTCAAATAATATTCATAGATAAGTTGATCATAAATCCACAAATGATCGGATCTCGACAAACACACCACAAAAGAAGATTACATCAGATAGGTCTCCAAGAACATCGATGAGAACATGGTATTGAGAATCAAAGAGAGAATAAGCCATCTAGCTACTAGCTATGGACCCGTAGGTCTGAGGTAAACTACTCACGCTTCGTCGGAAGGGCAATAGAGTTGATGTAGAAGCCTTCCGTGATTGAACCACCCTCCGGCAAGATGCCGAAAAAGCCCCTAGATGGGATCTCGCGGGAACAGAAGGTTTTGGCAGTGGAAAAGTGTTTTCTCGGATGCTTCTGGTGGTTTGGGGATATTTGGGAATATATATAGGACGAAGAATTAGGTCAGGGGAATCATGAGGGGCCCAAAAAGGCAGGGGTATGCCCTACCCCCCTGGGCGCGCCCTGCACCCTTGTGGCTGCCTCGTGGCTCTTCCGACTTGATCTCGAAGTCTCCTGGGTGTTTTCTGGTCCCAGAAAAATCATCATGAAGGTTTTATTCAGTTTGGAATTCGTTCTCTGTGAAGCTCAAAAACAAGGAAAAAACAGAAACTGACACTGGGCTCTAGGTTAATAGGTTAGTCCCAAATATAATATAAAATAGCATATTAATGCATATAAAACATCTAAAACAGATAATAAAATAGCACGGAACAATAAAAAAATTATAGATACGTTTGAGACGTATCAAGCATCCCCAAGCTTAATTCCTGCTTGTCCTTGAGTAGGTAAATGATAAAAATAGAATTTTTGATGTGGTATGCTACCTAATGTCTATATCCATGTAATTTTTATTTATTTTGGCATGAATGTTCAGATCCATAAGATTCAAAACAAAAGTTTAATATTGACATAAAAACAATAATACTTCAAGGATACTAACAAGGTAATTATGTCTTCTCAAAATAACATGGCCAAAGAAAGTTATCCCTACAAAATCATATAGTCTGGCTATGGTCCATCTTCATCACACAAAATATTCAAATCATGTTCAACCCCGATGACAAGGCAAGCAATTATTTCATACTTTTGGTGTTCTCAAACCTTTTCAACTTTCAAGCAATACATGAGCGTGAGCCATGGACATAGCACTATAGGTGGAATACAATATGATGGTTGTGGAGAAGACAAAAAGAGGGAGATAGTCTCACATCAACTAGGCGTATCAACGTGCTATGGAGATGCCCATCAATAGATATCAATGTGAGTGAGTAGGGATTGCCATGCAACGGATGAACTAGAGCTATAAGTTTATGAAAGCTCAAAAAGGAAAACTAAGTGGGTGTGCATCCAACTCGCTTGCTCATGAAGACCTAGGGCAATTTGAGGAAGCCCATCATTGGAATATACAAGCCAAGTTCTATAATGAAAAATTCCCACTAGTATATGAAAATGACAAAATAGGAGACTCTCTATCATGAAGATCATGGTGCTACTTTGAAGCACAAGTGTGGAAAGAGGATAGTAACATTCCCCCCTTCTCTCTTTTTTCTTTTTATTTTTTTCTTTTATTATTATTATTATTTTATTTCATCCGGAGTCTCATCCCGACTTGTGGGGGAATCAGAGTCTCCATCATCCTTTCTTCACATGGGACAATGCTCTAATAATGATGATCATCACACTTTTATTTACTTACAACTCAATAATTACAATTCAATACTTAGAACAAAATATGACTCTATAGGAATGCCTCCGGAGTTGTACCGGGATGTGCAATGACTCAAGAGTGACATGTATGAAAGTTATGAAAGGTGGCTTAGCCACAAATATGATGTCAACTTCATGATCATGCAAAGCAATATGGCAATGATGAATTGTGTCATAATAAACGGAACGGTGGAAAGTTGCATGGCAATATATCTTGGAATGGATATGTAAATGCCATAATAGGTAGGTATGGTGGCTGTTTTGAGGAAGGTATATGGTGGGTGTATGGTACCGGTGAAAGTTGCGCGATACTAGAGAGGCTAGCAATGGTGGAAGGGTGAGAGTGTGTATAATCCATGGACTCAACATTAGTCATAAAGAACTCACACACTTATTGCAAAAATCTATTAGTCATCAAAAAAAGTACTACACGCATGCTCCTGGGGGGTTAGATTGGTAGGAGAAGACCATCGCTCGTCCCCCACCGCCACTCATAAGGAAGACAATCAATAAATAAATCATGCTCCGACTTCATCTCATAACGGTTCACCATACGTGCATGCTACGGGAATCACAAACCTTAACACAAGTATTTATACAATCCACAACTACTCCACTAGCATGACTCTAATATCACCATATTTATATCTCAAAACAATCATAAGGAATCAAACTTCTCATAGTATTCAATGCACTTTATATGAAAGTTTTTATTATCTCTCTCTTGGATGCCTATCATATTAGGACTAATTTTATAACCAAAGCAAATTACCATGTTGTTTAAAAATACTCTCAAAATAATATAAGTGAATCATGAGAGATCAACAATTTCTATAAAATAAAACCACCGCCGTGCTCTAAAAAGATATAAGTGAAGCACTAGAGTAATATTGCTTATCTCAAAAGATATAAGTGAAGCACATAGAGTATTCTAATAAATCATGATTCATGTGTGTCCCTCTCAAAAGGTGTGTACAACAAGGATTATTGTGGCAAACTAAAAGCAAAAACTCGTATCATGTGGTGAATAAAAATATAGCCTCAAGTAAAGTTACCGATAGACGAAGACGAAAGAGGGGATGCCTTCCGGGGCATCCCCAAGCTTAGGCTCTTGGTTATCCTTGAATATTACCTTGGGGTGCCTTGGGAATCCCCAATATTAGGCTCTTGCCACTCCTTATTACATCGTCCATCAAATCCTTACCCAAAACTTGAAAACTTCACAACACAAAACTCAACAGAAAATCTCATAAGCTCCATTAGTATAAGAAAATAAATCACCACTTTATAGTACTGTTGTGAACCTATTATTTATTTATATTGGAGTAATATCTACTATATTCCAAAATTTCCATGGTTCATACCCCTCGATACTATCCATAGATTCATCAAAATAATGAAACAACACATAGAAAACAGAATATGTCAAAAACAGAATAGTCTGTAGCAATCTAGAAACTTAGAATACTTCTGTAACTCCAAAACTTCTGAAAAATTAGGACAACCTGGGCAATTTGTATACCAATCTTGTGCAAAAAGGATCATGTCAAAAACACGCTTCTGTAAAAAATGAAAATTATTTTCCTGGGCACAAAAGTTTCTGTTTTTCAGTAAGATCAAAACAACTATCACCGTAAGCCATCCCAAAGGTCTTACTTGGCACAAACACTAACTAAAACACAAAACCACATCTAACCAGAGTCTAGATGAATTATTTATTGTAAAACACCAAGGAAAAATATTGGGTTGTCAACCAACAAGCACTTTTCTTTAAAGCCTTTTAGGTAGGCATTGATAATTTCAATGATGCTCACATAAAAGAGAAGAATTGATGCGCAAAGAGAGCATCATAAAACACGTGACAAACACATCTAAGTCTAACATACTTCCTATGCATAGGCATTTTATAAGAAAACAAATTATCAAGCCAAGCAAAAACTAGCATACGCAAGGAAGAAGAAAGAGATGATAGCAATCTCAACATGAAGAGAGGTAATTTAGTAACATGAAAATTTCTACAACCATATTGTCCTATTTCATAATAATTACATGTAGGATCATAAGCAAATTCAACAATATAACTATCACAAAACATATTCTCAACACGATCCACATGCATGCGAAGTTGATACTCTTCCAAAATAGTGGGATTAACATTAGCTAAAGTCATGACCTCTCTAAACCCACTTTTATCAAAAATTTCATAAGATTGAACATTCTCCAAATATGTGGGATCTAAAGTTGACACTCTTCCAAACCCACTTTCAATATTGAAAACGTTATTATCAATCTCATATTCATCATGGGGCTTAAATAAATTTTCAAGATCATAAGAAGAATCACCCCAATAATGATCATTGCAACAAGTAGTGGACATAGCAAAACTAGCATCCCCAAGCTTAGGGTTTTACATATCATTAACACAATTGACATTAATGGAATTTATAATAACATCATTGCAATCATGCTTTTCATTCAAGGCACTATCGTGAATCACTTTATTATTTTCTTCTTTCAAGACTTCATCACAAATTTCAGATTCATGAATTTCAAGCAAAACCTCATAAAGATAATCAAGTGCACTCAACTCACTAGCAATTGGTTCCTCATAATTGGATCTCTTAAAAAGATTAGCAAGTGGATGAGGATCCATAAACTTTTTGTTTCTGAATTTCAATAAATACACAATTATGCCAAGCAAGCAAGCAAACAAGCCAAGTAAGACATAAAGGGCAAATGAAAAGACGAATGGAAGAAGGGCGAATAAAAAGGCAAATCTTTTTGAAAATCATTTTATAAGTGGGGGAGAGGAAAAAAGAGGCAAATGGCGAATAATGTAATGCAAGAGATGAGATTTTTATGATGGGTACTTGGTATGTATTGACTTGGCGTAGATCTCGCTAGCAACGGGACCAGAAATTCTTCCTCCTACTTCTTGAGCTTGCGTTGGTTTTTCCCTTGAAGAGGAAAGGGTGATGCAACAAAGTAGAGATAAGTATTTTGCTTAGTTAGAGAACGAAGGTATCAATCCAGCAGGAGACAACGCACAAATCACCAATACATGCACAAACAATCAAACAACTTGCACCCAACGCGACAAAGGGGTTGTCAATCCCTTCACAGTTACTTGCAAAATTGAGATCTAATAAAGATACATGAAACGAAACAAAAGATAAAGTAAATATTTTTGGTATGTTTGGTTTATAGACCCAAAAGTAAAAGATTGCAAAATACTAAATCAGAAACTTATATGATAGAAAATAGACCAGGGGGCCATAGCTTTCACTAGTGGGCTCTCAAGATAGCAAATAATACAGTGTGTGAACAAATTATAGTCGAGCAATTGATAGAAAAACCCAAAGTTATGACGATATCTAAGGCAATGATTATGAAATATAGGCATCACGTCCGTGTCAAGTAGACCGACTCCTGCCTGCATCTACTACTATTACACCACACATTGACCGACTCCTGCCTGCATCTAGAGTATTAAGTTTATAAAAAACAGAGTAACGCATTAAGTAAGATGACATGATGTAGAGGAATAAACTCAAGCAATATGATGTAAATCCCATCTTTTTATCCTTGATGCCAATGATAAAATATGTGCCTTGCTGCCCCTACTGTTACTGGGAAAGGACACCATAAGATTGAACCCAAAGCTAAGCACTTCTCCCATTGCAAGAAAAACCAATCTAGTTGGCCAAACCAAACCGATAGTTAGAAGAGAATTACAAAGATATCAAATCATGCATATAATAATTCAGAGAAGATTCAAATAATATTCACAGATAAGCTGATCATAAATCCACAATTCATCGGATCTCGACAAACACACCACAAAGGAAGATTACATCGGATAGATCTCCAAGAACATCGAGGAGAACATGGTATAGAATCAAAGAGAGAGAAGAAGCCATCTAGCTACTAGCTATGGACCCGCAGGTCTGAGGTAAACTACTCACGCTTCATCAGAAGGGCAATAGAGTTGATGTAGAAGCCCTCCGTGATTGAATCCCCCTCTGACAGGATGCCAGAAAAGGCCCCTAGACGGGATCTCACAGGAATAGAAGGTTGTGGCGGTGGAAAAGTGTTTTCGTGGATGCTTTTGGCGGTTTGGGGATATTTGGGAATATATAGGACGAAGAATTAGGTCAGGGGAGTCACGAGGGGCCCACAAGGCAGGGGGCGCGCCCTTCCCCCTTGTGACTTCCTCCTGGCTCTTCCGACTTGATCTCCAAGTCTCTTGGGTGTCTTATGGTTCAAGAAAAATCATCGCCAAGGTTTAATTCCATTTGGACTCCGTTTGGTATTCCTTCTGTGCGAAGCTCAAAAACAAGGAAAAAACAGAAACTGGCACGGGGCTCTAGGTCAATAGGTTAGTCCCAAAAATAATATAAAATGGCATATTAATGCATATAAACCATCCAAAACAGATAATATAATAGCATGGAACAATAAAAAATTATAGATACGTTGGAGACGTATCATATAATATGATGTAGTACGAGGTGAAGGCATATGCATTGTTGTAAAACCATATTTTTTTTATCTCCACTTTTACCAATTGGCAAAGATTCATGTTCTTGCAAAACTCTAGCTTTTATTGTATTATAATCAGGAACTAGCCCTTATGATGTTCCTCAAGGCAAAGAGCACTAATCTTATTATTTCGGGCTATATCCCTTTTTAATTTAGTCACTTCCCATTCTGTAAGGGATTGCTCCTCAATACTTTTAGATTCTTTTGGCATTAAGGTGTTGCCAATATTATGCAAGTGCGTAGAGGATGCATTATACGCTACAATATTAGATGATGGCATGTGCACTCCTGCAAAATTTTCACTTATTCGGCTATGACCATGAAGGTGTGGAGCCGAATTATGAGCATCTATAGTTTTATACGGTGCCGAATAATTACTAACATTAGGTGTAGCATATGATGGTTGAGAGTAACGGGCCGAATAGTTGGTATTAGCATGGCCAATTATCCCATCCATCGGCATGGTTGAACTAGTATATTGCAAATTAGTTGACGATGAATAAAAAGGTGAAACACTTTGACACATGCTTTTGGAAGTTCCTACAAGAGGTATGTCAACTTGATTGACCAAACTCATCATGTTCTTCATCGGAATAACTATTTCTGGGGTTGCCGATGCATGAGAGTTAGAGTACATACGGTGCATGTTACTAGTATCATAAGAAGTTGAAGCATGTAATTACTTTGGATTGGCTTATGTATGTAATTAGATGCATGGTTGAAAAAACTCAGGCTGGCCAATAGAGTATACTTATTGGACGATCTAGTAACACCATATGAATTATTTGCATCTACTCTAGGGGACTGGGCATTCATATTACCTTTGTAGATTGCAAACCCGAGATGACACTCTCTTTGTGGTAAGAACATGCCAGATATCGTTCAAAGCTTCATCCCCAGCAGAGTCACCAAAAAGTGTGTTCGCATATGAACACGTTGCGTGTACCCTCGACTCCGGGGGTGACGCACCACAGCTCACGTTGAAGGAGACCCGTCCTGAAGCGCGGTACACAAGCAATCCGGCGGGTTCTTTTGAGGACCCGAAACCCCACACGCCAGGGAGGGACCACGTCAGGGCGCGTGGCGGCTATGGGCTGCACTAGGTCGACCTGATCGCCCCTAGGGCCTCGAGGTTCGCCGCCCTGCAACAAGAAGAACGAACCAAGAATGAGAAGAAAACAAGGGAGAAGATAAAAGTAAAGGTAAAAATGATAGATTGATTTGTCGATTGTGTGTTGTTCAATTGGCCGTCACCTCTTAGGAATATAAGAGGAGGATGGACATCCCGTACAAGAAAAGGACTCCAAATCATGTCCATATCACGTCCAAATCTTTCCAAAATTAACTGAATTCGGATTTAGGTATGTACGGAACATCTGTTTTGTTTTTAGGTCCCACATGCCACAAACGACTTCGGATGAAGATGAGCCCAAAATCATATTTGACCATTTTGACGAGATGAAAAACTTTTGTTTTGAACTTTTTTTTTCGGTTCTAAGCCATCTTGAGGGCCGAATCTCTCATGCAAAACAGCCGAGTGGTAGCGCTACCCATCAGACACGTGTCTGGTGGGGCGCGCCATATTTTGCCTCCTGGCAGGGCTGCATTCTGATGGCTCTAACTTTTGCATAGAAACATGGATTGAGACGATTTTTATATAAAAATCAACCGTTTCGACGAGAACCACAACTTTCTTGTTGAAATGTTTTCAATCAGATGCCATCTTAATTGAGTTTCATGCCATGCTTTAATTTGGTGTCAACATGAGCATCTCTGAGCCTGTCAAAACTATTGCATATGAGCTCTGTTTTAGGCCATGTTCATATCCATCTTGAACTTCTTAATGAGAGTTATCTAGAGGTGACCTCCAATCATAAGTTTTAAATCGTGTTGATATAACTTAAAGCCACTCTCTATGATTGTGCCACTTTTGAGCGTCAACAAATACTTTTATGGATTTGATAACACTTGATGTATGTCTTGCATATGAATACCCGTGGTGACAATGGTGTATTATATCGATTCACTTCATGTATGTTTTGGCACTCAACTCACGGATTCCCGAGGTGACATTGGGGTAATCTATGCATAGGGGTTGATGCACGTTTTCATCCTACTTTCTTCGGTAGAAATCTTTGGGCACTCTTTGAAGTTCTTTGTGTTGGATTGAATATTACGAATATGAAGTTCTTGATGCATATCGTATAATCAACTCATGGATACTTGTGGTGACATTGGAGTATCTAGGTGACATTATAGTTGGTTGATGTGTGTCATATGGTGTTATTTTAGTACGAACTCTAGGACTGTTTGTAACACTTATAGGAATACCTCAATAGATTCATCGGAAAGGATAACTTTGAGGTGGTTTTGTACCCTACAAACAATTTCATCATGTGTTCTCCGCTAGATAAGAACTTTGGAGTGATTCTTTGTCGCACGTTGATATATTGTTATATGATTCAATTTTGTTAGTACTATTGAGAAATTTCACTAGTGAAAGTATGAACCCTAGTCCTTGTTTCTAAGCATTGGAATATCGTTTGTGCTTTGTTTTATCACTTGCTACCTTGTTATTTTTATATTTTAGATTACAAAAACATATATCTACTATCCATAATACACGTGTATCACCATCTCTTCACCGAACTAGTGCACCTATACAATTTACCATTGTATTGGGTGTGTTGGGGACACAAGAGATTTCTTGTATTTGATTGCACGTTGTTTGAGAGAGACCATCTTCACCCTCCACCTCCCACGGATTGATAAACCTTAGGTCATCCACTTGAGGGAAAATTGCTACTGCCCTACAAAACTCTGCGCTTGGATACTTAACATGAGTCTACAAGAATAAGTTGTGTAGTAGACATCATCATGAAGAGTGCAGCCCCCTCCGAGTCCAAGCCCAAGGCTCATGCTTCCAAGCCAAGAGGGAAGAGTATCAAAAACATCTCTGCTGCTGAAAATAACAAGGCCCCAGTGCCTGAAAGAGAAGAGGATGCCCCGGTGCTCATGAAGTTGAGACCCAGATTGCTAGAGCATAATGATGCTCATCCAATTGCTGAAAACATGAAGGAGGGGGAATACAAAGGTTTGAGGAAATGGAGAGAGGCAGACACCTACTCCATCATAAGGAGGACTGCTGTGGATTATCACTTCCACACCAAAGAACAACAAGATTTCTATGAGACGATATTGCTTGACAAGAAGCCCATAGTCAGTAACATGGAGTGGGTAGACTGGAAGTACATTGATCTACATGAGGAAAACTTCCCCCATGTTGATGAGGACTTCATGACTATTGGTGTTGATGCATTCATAGGGGAAAAAGCTGACTGCATGGGACAATGAGATGACCATGCAATTTTACTCTACAACTCACTTCTATCCCAATGGAAGAATTGTGTGGATGACCGAAGGAGTGAAGTACCAGTCTAGTGTGCTTGAGTGGCCCACATTGCTTGGTGTGCCTGAGGTTGATGAAAATGACATCGATGTGTCTGCTAAGCCAAACATGGACCACAATTAAATGGCTAAAATTTACACGGAGGTGCCTGAGAAGTACAAAGAATCTCACAAGCTTGGCTCCATCTATTTCTTGTTGGCAGGACTTGCTACCTCCAACACTATAATGAGGCACACTTTGATGCCCAAGTCAGGTGATGAGAGGGTGATTCGAGGTCACTCCATTAATATTCTACATCGTATTGATCAACATAATAAGTTCAAGGTCATGGATCTCATTATAGAAACTATCAATAGGACAACTACTAATCAGAAAAGGTCTTGTGGATTTGCCCCTCATATTCAGGTTCTTATCAACTCCAAGGGTGCAAAAAAGAACTTTTTGTTGGATCATGAGCATTTTCCACTTCTGGCAGAGCTTAAGGAAAACACCGTGACGATGGATCCATCCCATCCTACTTCGGCCGTAGCTCATGCAAGTGCCAAGGTTGCAAGGGCTTCAACACCTAGTGCTTCCTCAGTTCCATTGCTCAAGACCAAGACTGACCAAAAGCAGTATCTCATTCAAGCTACTCGGAGGATTGAGCAGAGTCCGGACAACATCGCAGAGAACCGGAAGAGTTTTGAGAGAATTGTAGAGACTAAATTTCATGATCTGGATATCATGTGACAGAAGTTCAGTCCATGGTTGAGAACCTCAAGAAGGAAGTGGATGAAGCCAATGCACGAGCTTCTAGTGATGTTGAGGACACCCATGGTGATGACATTTCTACAACTACTCAGTTCAGGACTATGCCCAGATCAGCTGCAGTTCCAGTACCTTCCAAAGCCACAGTCTAATGCGGAGCATCCTACGGACATCACCATGTCAAGAGCCCATTTGGCAAGTGACACGTGCGGCATCTACTTCACACACACAAAGGTGAATTGTATCCTTTACACGTGCTCACTTAACCCCTTCGAGGATGGTATACTACTTGACACTTCTCCCGTGTGCATGCATAGGTATTGTCGGAACTTCATGGATGACGAAGAGTGCGAGCGCAAGTGTACGTCTACACCATCCGCGAGGGAAGCATGGAAGAGAGGAAAGAAGAAAGGAGAAGAATACGAAGCAGCGGTTGAAGCTAGCCCGGATGTCCGGACCGCCATCCGGATCATCTGGACCCAGCCGGATCATCCAGGTCCCCTCCAGATCATCTGGATAACTGCACTGAGGATACCCGAAGGTTTCTCCTGAAGCCGGATCATCCAGGGCCCCTCCCGGATCATCCGGACGACGGCCGGATCATCCGGACCCCCATCCGGATCATCCGGGCCTTGCCTTCATGCAACGTTTTGGGCCGAGGCCCTTGTATCCATTCCGCCCCCTCACTTACCCCTTTGTGACTTAGACTATAAATAGTCCTTCTCCACCTCCTTTCTAGGGGAAGCAAAGTGATAGCTCATTTGTATGTGAGCTTTGCTCCTACTCTTCTCTTGAGAGAGAGAGACTACTCCATTGGAGGCCAAGACCTCCATCTTGGAGAAGATCCTGCGGGATATCATCATGACCCCCTCATGGGTGGACCCCCATCAAGACCTCCTCTTGGAGATGAACTTTACCTTGTATCTTTCTCTTTGTTGTTCATGTACCTTGTGAATCTTGTGTGTTTGATTGTCTAGTGGATGTGTGATTGGACTTGTTCTTGAGTGTTTCCCCTTGTGATTTCTCTCGTTCTTCCCCGTGTTCTTCGTGTTCCTCATAGGGATCCGCTCCAATCGTGAAAGATCGGGCCTCTGGGGTTCTACCCTACATCATCTTGGTATCATGAGTCACGTTGATCACGTTTTTGGAGCCCCTACCCCGTGTTTTCTAGCTTGATTTTGTTGATTTCGTCCTAAATCCTAAAATCCCCACCAAAAATAGCCCCCAATTTTTTTGTGATTTGTTGGTTCTGATGATGTTTTGTTGATTTTGATCCGTGGATTTGCTTGGTTTCGAGTGGATCTAGCATCTCCCCAAGTTTCCCCACCTTCCATCCACAAAATCTCCTCAATTTTGCCCCGAAAATCATGCATTTCCGCCCAAAAATTCGCCCCCGAGAGGAATTCCCAAGCAGAGTTGACCTGCCTGGATCATCCGGACTTGCTCCCGGATCATCCGGACATCCCCGGATCAACTGGACGCCCCCCAAGACGTCCGGATAACCCACGCACCCGAATACCCGTATCGGAGCTGACGAACCCGGATCATCCGGAAGTACTCCTGGATCATCCGGGCCTAGCCCGGATCATCCGGACCTCCTCCCGGATGTCCGGCTAACCCTGAAACTGACACGGCTAATTTTTTGTTTTGGTCATAACTAATTCATCCGAAGTCCGTTTTTGACGTTCTTTAGCTCATTTTGAAGCTATTGACATTCCCCATCCCACAAAAATACCACCAACATCATTTGACTCCATCAAAGTTTTGTAACTTTGGCATCTTTCCCTAGGGCCACCACCATATCATCCGCATTACCACCACCGACTTCCGCAACATAACCCATTTTGTTCACCATAGCATTAGTGGTGGCTTGAGTAGTGATTTGAGTCTCCTAAGGTGTTTCGGCTACTTAGGGACAGTTGCTTCTTCATCAACCACCACCTCCACTTCCACATAACCTTGACCACCATACACTTTCGACAACCCAATTTAATCCAATTTTGTTTGAGCTTGCTTGAGTTGTGACTTGTGTCTCCTAAGGTGTTTCATCTACTTAGGGACGACAACTTCAACTCCGACACATGTATAGCCCATCATTCCACTTCCGCATTGCCGAGTGCAAACCACCACCGCTTTTCGCTACCACCATTTGACTTTTGCCATTGGAGATTTTGAGTTTGCGGTTTTTCCGTTTCCTAAGGTGTTTCGGCGAATTAGGAGTGGGTCAACTTCGGCAACACCGCCTCTCATCATCGCCAAGGAAGGTAACCTCGACGACACCATTGTATATTCCCCTTGACATTGCATTGATAAACCCTAGCCCATTTTGCGTTACTTGCCTATCGAGACTAGCCATGGAGTATTGCCGGCAACATTAGTTGTGCACGTTAGTGATCCGTACCTTCCATTGCATACATACCATATCATATTGGTATCATCATATCATATCTTGTGTCACAAGTTTGTTCCCGCATATATACAATTGCTATCTTCGTTTGTGCATTATGCAAAAGTGGCCATACAAAAAAAAGAAATAAAGCTTTTAACCAAGAGAGAGAGAGAGCAAAGAGCTTGTAAGCAAGTGCCATAGCATCAAACCACATTGCATATAAGATTGTCATATCCGATCATCTTGGATCATCTTGAGAGAAACACAGGGAACCATACATACATAGCATACTTGGGATAGAAAGTTTATCCATTTTGCATCTTATAGGTTGTGCACAAGTGCCGTATCCGCCTATTGAGCAATCGTGCTAGCGTCTCTCTTGAGTTGTGCAACACGAGCGTTTTCCGTGGATTCCACATTTTGTGCTCATTCCTTGGTTGCATGACCCCATTTATCTATTCGTGTGTGTGTTTCCGTGTGCCACATATTTCTATTGGTCTACTTGTTTTGCTTCCGAATTTGTGAATCTCTTTCAACATTATTGACTCTTGCTAACATTTTGCATCAAATTTTTGTGCCACTATCCTCACCGAGCCCTACCATAAGCTTTACTTGATAGGTGTGAGTGAACAAGTCCAGTACCAATTCCACTATTCTTTCATTCACATTGAGTGAAACGGGATACATCCTCAACTTTGGGAAAAGGTAACTTGGTATTGTTTATCTCATTTCCTACTCACCTCTTCTCGAGTCTTGTGATGGATAGGCAAGGCATTTCACCTTCGGTCTACAACAACAATTATGAGTTCAATGCCACGAAAAACAACTCCGACGCCAAGATGCAAGCTCAAATGGAGGAGATCAAAGCCCTCATCAAGTCCTACAAGCGATCTTCCTCATCTTCAAGAAGACGCTCAAGAGCACATGCTTCCGAGCTACCATCTCCGGCAAGATCACATCGGCATCGACACCATCACCAACAAGAACGTGAAGGTCAAGAGCTCAAAACCAACTACCGCTCAACGACTTCACCATCTCCCTTGGCATCTTCTCCAAGCGACTTGAAGGCATCTTCGCCTATGGACATACGACATCTTCACCAACAAGCGCCCCAAGGCTACGCTCAAGAGAAGCTCCCCAAGCTCAAGTCTGCGACTTCCACGAGCTACTACGACCTCGACATCGACCACGCGATTCCTTTCTATGGGACACAAGAACCCATGGAGTATCTCGAATGGGAGCGTTTGATGGATGACTACCTCAAGCTACATCAAATTTGTCCCGAAGATCAAGAGCCATAAGAAACTTCCACGACTACGCATTGGCATGGTGGCTTCACACACCTTCGGAGTACTACGACATGAGTTGGCCCAAGACGAAGAGAGCTTTGCGGCGAGAGTTCGTGCCTCCAACCTACACGGAACAACTTCGACGCCAATTGGAGAACACCATCCAAGGATCCAAGTCCATCGACAAGTACTTCAAGGAGATGAAGATTGCCTTGCGATGAGCCGGCGTGGACGACCCCATTTCGATGAAGTTCCACTTCATGATGGGATTGAACAACGACATCTCCAAGACTATCTTCCTCGAGAACTACAATTCCATCGACGACTACTACATTGGTGCTCTCAAGGTGGAACAAGAACTCATGAAGGCCAAGGCTTCTCCACCCCAAGCACACTTCGCAGCGACCAAGCTCTACGACTACGAGCATGAGGATAGTACCACCAAGATGTCCAAGCCCGACGAGCTCCAAGATGATGCTCCCAAGTTCGACTTCACCGCCATCCCTCTTTGTGGCATTGATGATGCCGAGTCTACCATGAATCTTTTTCAAGACGGTGCGGTGACGCGTACGACTACGGAGACCCTCAAGGACCAAGCTTTGGAGGCGAGCGACAAGGTGGCGAGCAAGGATGATGTTTCCATCTTTGGAGGTAAGAGTGATGATGTGCCATCTTCGTCCTTCATCCACGGCGATGATGATGAGATGATCGAGCATGGGATTTTACCTTCGGTCATGGAGGAGAGCAATGATGTGCCATCTTCGGCCTTCATCTACGGCGACAAGGACGAGATGGTTGAGCATGGGATTATCCCTTCTACCATGGCGACGTATGATGACTTGAGTGACTTTTGCCACCATATTGAGAGTGAGAGTGACTTCACCACTAGCCCCATATATGACGAGTTGCCCCACTTTCCATGTGAGGAGAGCCACAACCCCCGCCACTTGAGTGAGATGAGTGACTCCACCATATGTGACTTTGAGTGCACCTACTTTGAGGGAGTGAGTGAACCACCACATAGAGAGAGTGAGATAGTTGATAGGTCTCATGAGGCCATTTGCATTTCTAACAACTTGACCTCTACCTCTATTGTGTCTTCTCATTTGGTGTTGGGTCCCATTTATGATCACGCGCCGATCCTCGACGACTTCGTCCTCCCTTTGGACAAGTCGATGGCCATGGTGGAATATGATGCACCCCCACATGGTTCCATCAAGATGAAGATGACCACCATTTGGTCTTTCCCACCTCACCTACACCACTTGAGTGGAATGACAAAGGTAACATAGGTGACGGTGATGCTCTAGTCCCACTAGTGGACATTCTTGACATTGATTGCTTGCATGATGTTGATCCACCTAGTACCATGCTTCATGCTAGTATGATTTCCCCATGCGATGATTTGCCCATTTATGATGATTATGATGATTCTCATGTGGAGTCTATTAGTAGTGATGCCATGTTACATAGGATTTCTTGTGACAATTCTTTAGGTCACATCATGTTTGATAATCCGCTTGACTTGTCATATGCTATGCATGAGATCCACCATATGTCTTATTTGCAATCTCTTCATAGTGACTATGCATGTGCATTAAAATAAACCCAATTTGCACATATGGCATAGATGACAAGCCCATGGTTATTGGCATTTGTTTTTCTTGTGATGATATTGATATGCTACCTTTGCATCATTTATCTCATATGCCATGCCATCTTAACCTAGCTTTGGATATGCATTGTTTTGGATGTTGTCCATTTTCTCCATATGATGTTTCCGATATTGCTCATGAGGAGACCCCCATAGTTTCCTCATACATGTTAGGAGATTTAGATACATCCCATCCATTGCATGATCCCAATAATTATGTGCACCATATATGTTTCCCTTGAATGAAAATGCTATTGATGTGCCATATAATTGTATGCTCAATTTGCATCCCCATTGTGTTATACATAACAACTATTCTTTCATGATGGATGACATGTTCTTATACCACGCATCAAATTTCTTTGAGCGATGCTTATCTTGTGCTAACTCACATGTGCACATACACATCATGATGGATGATGTGTACATTTACCACGCGCACAATTTCTTTGGTTTGTGTCTCTTTTGTGTAGGTACCCATGAATACTTGTCAACCTCGCAATCCCATGAGTTGACAAAACGAGCTCTAGAGAGCAACAATGAATTGGGATCACGTGGATTGTCTTTCCCACTGCTCTCTTCGCGCAAAGACTTTGCGCATTTCTTCTACATGGCCCTCACTTGGCTATGGGTTATTATCCATTACATATTATATGCCCATCTTTCCATGTTCACTTTGCATGATATGCTTATTCCTATGCCTTTGCCATGCATTTGTGACCCATGCTTTGCATTACACATGATGATTAATTCTAGTACTCATATGTGTATTTGCAAGCTTGGTGGAGATATTGCTTGTTATTGCCATGCTCCATTTGTCACCCATACCTATGATGATACTATGATCTTGCTTTGTGTTCGTGCTTGCGATATGTCATGTGCATTGTCTATGCCTATTATTTGTTCACATGACATGATTGCCATGATTTACTCTAGTGTGTTGCATCTTTGCTCCACTAGTTTGCACGACTTGATCTCTATGCTTGCTCATGTTGCATCACCCATGGTTCATACTTGCTCATTTCATGCGGTTGATGACAACCATCTATATGCTTTGCACATGATTCATATTGCTTCTTGTCATATATCTCCATGTATTGCCTCTCTCATGCTAGATGATTTTCCATGTATTGAGTGCAACAATGATTCTAGTCTTGCTAATGAGATTGCCCCCATAGCATTCTCGCATATGATTGGAGATTTTGACATATTTCTCGTGAAGCATGCTTGTATTACCTCTTTGCATCATATACATAGTTCCATGAATATTGCCATAGTCGCATCATATTATTCATGCACTTGTGCGTCTAATGGTTATGTGCAAGAGAAGAGAATCAACATGATGGATGATGTGTTTATCTACCATGCACATACGTTCTTTGTTTTGTTGTGTGCATGTGTAGGATACTTGGACTCCATGTCGACTTCCACTTCACGTGAGTTGACCATTCGAGCTCTTGAGAGCGAGCCTCATACACTCGATCATGACACGCTTCTACACCATACTTCCTACCACTTTGGCATTGTGAAGAATGCACAAGGACACGCTTTCAAGGTGACATCCTTCTTGAGCTTGGATATTGTGGATCATACTTCATGTGTTGCTTGCACCATTTCCACACATGTTCGAGATATTGCTTTCACCCATGATTGCCACATTTCCATGCTTCATGACATATACACCTTGTGTGTTGCATCCAATTCTTAGACTACCTGCTACTATCATATGGTTGGTTGCACCAATATCATTGCTTCACATATGCCATGTCCCATTGTTTGTCACATGCTTGACTTGATTGCCTCACACATGATGAACAATTGCTCTTTCTATTGTGTTGAGTGCCACGCTATATTCACTACACCCTATGCACATTATGCTTGGATTGTCTTGCCTTGACCCATGTGTTTAGACATATCATCTTATTTGGTGTTGTGAATGATTCCTATGCCTACCATCGACCATTTGTCGAGCGCTTTATGCATGTTTGCTATGATCTTGAGGTAGATGCTTGTTATCTTGTCACACATATTTGCATCACTATCTCACATTTGCATGCTTGTCCCCATGATATCTTTTATTGTGCTCAACTGATATGCTTACAATCCTTTGTCAAACCATATGCTCTGCTTGATGACAACACTTGTTTGGTGAATCACCTCTTGAATGCTTGGTTTTGCACTAATGCTAACCACATTTGTTTTTCCAAGTGTTTGTTGTCCTAGCTCATTTTGAAGGAATCCCAAGACGGTGCGACATTGGAGAGTGCCCATTGCGAGCTTGAAGATGACGAGTACTTGGTGAACGTCCACTTCTTCACGGCGAAGCCATCTCTTTCCTATGGTGATTTGGTTTTTGATCCGAGGTCGGATCTTTCCCAAGGGGGAGGGGATAATGCGGAGCATCCTACGGACATCACCATGTCAAGAGCCCATTTGGCAAGTGACACGTGCTGCATCTACTTCACACACACAAAGGTGAATCATCTCCTTTACACGTGCTCACTTAACCCCTTCGAGGATGGTATACTACTTGACACTTCTCCCGTGTGCATGCATAGGTATTGTTGGAACTTCACGGATGACAAGGAGGAGTGCAAGCGCAAGTGTACGTCTACACCATCCACGAGGGAAGCATGGAAGAGAAGACGGAAGAAAGGAGAAGAAGACGGAGCAGCGGCTGAAGCTAGCCCGGACGTCCGGACCACCGTCCGGATCATCCAGACCCTGCTGGATCATCCGGGTCCCCCTCCGGATCATCCAGATAACCGCGCTGAGGATACCCAAAGGTTTCTCCTGAAGCCGGATCATCCGGGCCCCCTCCCGGATCATCCGAACGATGGCCGGATCATCCGGACCCCCATCCGGATCATCTAGGCATTGCCTGCGTGCAATGTTTCGGGCCGAGGCCCTTGTACTCATTCCGCCCCCTCACTTACCCCTTCGTGGCATAGACTATAAATATGCATCCTCCACCTCCTTTCTAGGGGAAGCAAAGTGATAGCTCATTTGTATGTGA
Organism: Triticum aestivum; assembly: GCF_018294505.1. NCBI lineage: Eukaryota > Viridiplantae > Streptophyta > Magnoliopsida > Poales > Poaceae > Triticum > Triticum aestivum. Next base: position 232,117,443 of record NC_057798.1, read on the forward strand.
GCTTTGCTCCTACTCTTCTCTTGAGAGAGAGAGACTACCTCATTGGAGGCCAAGACCTCCATCTTGGAGAAGATCCTGCGGGATATCATCAAGACCCCCTCATGGGTGGACCCCCATCAAGACCTCCTCTTGGAGATGAACTTTATCTTGTATCTTTCTCTTTGTTGTTCATGTACCTTGTGGATCTTGTGTGTTTGATTGTCTAGTGGATGTGTGATTGGACTTGTTCTTGAGTGTTTCCCCTTGTGATTTCTCTTGTTCTTCCCCGTGTTCTTTGTGTTCCTCGTAGGGATCCGCTCCAATCTTGAAAGATCAGGCCTCTACGGTTCTACCCTACATCATCTTGGTATCATGAGACACGTTGATCACGTTTTTGGAGCCCCTACCCCGTGTTTTCTAGCTTGATTTTGTTGATTTCGTCCTAAATCCGAAAATCCCCACCAAAAATAGCCCCAAAATTTCTGTTCTTGTGAGATCCCATGTGGAGGCCTTTTGGGGCACTCTGATGGAGGGGAATTGACCACGGAGGGGCTCTACATCAACCTTGCTACTCTACGATGACATGTGAGTAGTTTACCATAGACCTACGGGTCCATAGCTGGTAGCTAGATGGCTTCTTCTCTCTCTTTGATCTTCCATACAATGTTCTCCCCGATGTTCCTGGAGATCTATTCGATGTAATCACTTTTTGCGGTGTGTTTGTTGGGATCCGATGAATTGTGAGTTTATGATCTGATTATCCAAGAATATTATTTGAGTCTTCTTTCAAATATTTATGCATGATTGTTATAGCTTTGTATTTCAATCCGATCTATTGATTTGGTTTGGCCAACTAGATTGATTTATCTTACAATGGGAGAGGTGCTTCGTGATGTGTTCAATCTTGCGGTGATCTATATCCCAGTGATAGAAGGGGATAAGACACCTATTTGTATTATTTCCATTAAGGGTAAAACTATGGGGTTTATTCATATTGTTGAGTTTACTTTGTCTACATCATGTCATCTTGCTTAAGGCGTTACTCCATTCTTTATGAACTTAATACTCTAGATGCATGCTAGATAGCGGTTGATGTGTGGAGTAATAGTAGTAGCTGCAAGCAGGAGTCTGCTACTTGTCTCGGACGTGATGCCTATATACATTATCATTGCATTGGATATCGTCATGATTATTCGCTTTTCTATCAATTGCCCATCACAATTTGTTTACCAACCGTATGCTATTTTCAAGAGTGAAGCCTCTAGTGAAATCTATGGCCGCCGGGTCTATTTTAATCATGTATAAAAATCCAAAAATACTTGGCTGCAATTTTATTTACTTTATTTTATTTTGTGTTTTTTATGTATCTATCACTATGAGATTTGATCCTTGCAATTAACCGCCAAGGGATTGACAACCCCTAGTTTGCGTTGGGTGCAAGTATTTGTTATTTTGTGTGTAGGTTCTATTCAAGGTGTTGCATGGTTCTCCTACTGGATCGATAACCTTGGTTCTTAGCTGAGGGAAATACTTATCTCTACTGTACTGCATCATCCTCTCCTCTTCGAGGAAATCCCAATGCAGCTCACAAGTAGCATGCTACTTTGAGATACTTTTGCTTGATGCTTGTATGAGACTACGTTATCGTGTGCCTGGTCATACTGTACATTAATGCTATGATTGCTTGGATATTCATTTCATATGCTCTTGTATGATCATTCACTTGTTTACTTGGTGATGAGTGCTATTTTTATTGCAATCATATCATTTAGAGCACTCCACCAAGATGTATGTGGCATGGAAGAGTAACTCATGATCTTAATCGATTGTGCATTTGCATTCAAACTCAATTTTTTAATAATGCACAAATTTAGGGGGAGCTCTTCCTTATCACATACTTCTCAAAGCGATGATGTATTTCATTCTTTATATCATTTGTCGAAGCTTTGATCTATATGTTGTCATCAATTACCAAAAAGGGGGAAACTGAAAGTGCAACTAATCCTCGGGTGGTTTTGGAAATTAATAACAACATATATGTTAGTGATCTAATGAAATTGATGATATATTTCAGAAAAGGTCAATGATTGGCATGGCATGGACTAATGGATGTGGACCCCTCAAAATGTGAAGGAAAAAATTGGCTACCCCAAGACCCTACATTTTTGGTTTAGTGATCCAAGATCACATTGAGTCCCTTAGGAAAGCCAATACTATTAAAAGAGGATGAGGTATTGTTGATGAGGTTGTTGCTCAAAGTGCTTAGTGATATTGCTCCAAAAACCCTCCATCACTTTCCCAAAATCACATCTGTCCAAACCCTAATTAATCATTTTGGTAACACCGATACAATCCTCTCCGGACCCACTGAGATGATCATTCTACTGCCACAACAAAAACCCTAAAAATTAGTCTGATTGAATTGGTTCTCGGACCCACCGAGAAGGCCTTGCCAAGTTTCTATGATGAAGTTGTTTCATTTCAGGATCACCGAGATAAAATGACCGGGATTACCGACATGCGGTTCTGCCCTAGACATCGCACTTTGGTGCCACCGATATAGTATAATCGGTCTCACCCAAAAGGCTAGTGGTCATGTCTTTTGCACTAGTCGGTCTCACCAATATTTTCATATCGGTGCCATCTAGTTGGGTCAAAGACTTATAACGGTTGGAATTTTGGTGCGGCCTATTTATACGCCTCCACCACCACTCACTCTCTAAGAGAGCCATCAGAATGGAACACAACTTCCATCATTCATTTTCTGAGAGATAACTAATGTCGAATGTTGGGTTCTGGCAGACCCTTAAGGTTCGAACTCTGGGGTGCGCGCGAAGATCTTCCCCGTACCAATCCGCGTCTGATCTCCTCACAAGAATCTAAGCTAAACGATGAACAACACGAGGGACACAAGATTTATACTGGTTCGGGCCACCGTTGTGGTGTAATACCCTACTCCAGTGTGTGGTGTGGTGGATTGCCTCAGGGGCTGATGATGAACAGTACAAGGGAAGAACAGCCTCGCGAGAGGTGTTCTTGGGCTGGTGCGATGAATTACTTGGGAGAGTTTGATCGCCTCTCGGTCTGATGGGGACTCTATGAGATCTTCTCTCTCCCTCTCTCCCTATCTACTGTGGTGGCTAGCTCTATATATAGAGGCCCTGGTCCTCTTCCCAAATATTGAGCGGGAAGGGCGCCAACAACGGCCATTTTGAAGGGGAACATCTAGTACAAGTTATCCTAACAAAAGTTGGTCTTTGGCTGCCAAAGGCGCTGGCGATGACGCCATCTTGGGCTCCACGTGACCTCCATCCTGCCGATCTGCTGGTCCTGGTCTCATTGCACCGAAATGGTAACCTTTGCCTGATTGCCTCGGTACTCCACGCCTGTGCTTGCCCCCTTTGCACCAAAGAGGAAACAAGGACGTTGCATAGGCCGGCGCCCGCCTAGTCTCGATCGTCATAGCTTGCGTCAAGAGCACCTCGCGAGGTACCCATGCCGTGATCTCTCCGCCTCCTAACAAGCCTGCCTGGCGAGGCCGCTCCTGAGGAAGCCTTGCGTCGTCCGCCCCGCGAGGCTTGGCCCCTCGTGAGGGTCTTGAGTTTGCGCTGATGAAGATGGGCCGTACTGGGCCACCACTCGAGCCACGCCGCAGGCCGCAGGCAGGTAAGTCTGGGGACCCCTGTTCCCAGAACACCGACAGTAGCCCCCGGGCCCAAGGCATGCTTGGCCTTGGCTTAGCAGAGAAGCGAAGGGGCAAGTGTGGAGCGCCGCGGGACCCAACAGCCAGCGGCCTTGGGCGCTTCGTGGTGGTTGATGGGACGTGGGCGTCTCTGCTTCCCCACGCTGCCTCGGCAACTGCCTGACTGACAAAAAGGCTGGCCTGGGTTAGTCTTACTTTCATTACTCTCATCTGCCTTGCTTCAGATCCCCTTTATTGCTCTTCGCCCTCCTGCTTCCGAAATCTCCAGATCTGCCTCAGCCTTTCATCTCCGGCGAGCAATGGCGCCCCGCAAGACCACGGTTGGGGTTCCACCGGCCTGGTACTCGTCGGCTCTAGATTCTCCAAATGTGACAGAGAAGAATCTCGCCCTCATGCGCCAGATGGCGGCAGCGCAGAGCAACGAGATGGGGGAGACTGCGATCCGGCTCGGCTCCGCCAAGCCGGAGGACAAGGGGAGCACCTTCTACCCCCTCTTCATGAGCGCCGTCATCGCTGGTCTGGTGCCTCCTTTCTCTGAGTTCTTCCTTGTTGTCCTCCGCCAATATCAGCTACATGCTCTGCATCTCCACCCCAGCTCCGTTCTCCTCCTGTCGATCTTTGCCTACTACTGTGAGGCACACGTCGGGGTGATGCCCTCCGTGGCATTGTTGCGCCACTTCTTCTCCCTCCGGGTCTCTGGCGCCAATATCTCGGCGTGCGCAGGCTTTATCGCGTATTCCAAAGCCAACGCGATCTCGAAGGTCGGGAAGAGGATCGACGGCTTCCGGAGCAAGTGGGTCATGGTGGACGCCAGATCCAACAACCCCCTGCTGGAACTACCCACGGAGCAGCCCCAGGCTGTCGAGGCGTGGTCTCGCGCGAAGCTTGACGACCGGCGGGCGAAGCTGGTGCTGGAGGAGATGAACGCTGACCTGAGGCTGGGCAACCTGAGGGCGGCGAAGCTGACCGGGGCCACGCTCCTGAGGGAGTTCCTGTCGCACCGTGTGGCCCCTCTTCAGGCGCACTCGCGCCCGCTGTGGAGGCTCGAGGATGCGGACATTATCCTCTGCCTAAGCTCGGATGCCCTGGCTGATGAGGATCTGACCGTAGCCCTCCGCTTCCTGGTCGGGGAGGACGTGGCGAGATCGAAGGGCGCTCCGGTCCCCTTGTTCCTTCGCGACGACGGGGAGAGAGTGGTGGACACCATGCCCACCTTCGATGGGGTCGGTCTAGTGCCGTCGGAGGCCCCTGAGGGCCAGGCGGCGACGACGACGGTGGACTTGTCCTCGGATGATTCCGGCTAGGGAGAAGAGGAAGATGAAGAGGAGGAGGAGCGTGACTCAGAGACGACCCTCGAGGGGATGGGGGAGACTTCCCCCTGGCGCAGGTCCAGCGCCCTCCGCTCCATGCCGGATGACGACGAGGCCAGTGCCAGGCGAGGGGGAGAGAACCCACCCTCGATACCGAAGAGGGACAGGTCTAGGATGATCTCCCGAGGGTCTGCCCCAGCCCTGGTGCCGCCTGGAGCCAGCTCCAGCCCTCCTGGTGCGCCTTCCTCTGCTGCCGGACCTCCCGAGGCTGAGCCCCGCAAGAGGCTCTCAGGCTTCAAGCTCGGCCGGAGTCCGTGGGACCCCGCAGCGGCCGACGAGTAAGTACTTGAACTCCGCTTTGCCCCTGTTTTTGCCGTCGAGGCCTGACATCTCTATTTGGGTAGGCTGCCACCTGCAGCGAAGAGGCTCAAGGGAGATACGGCGACCCCGCTTGGGGCGGGCTCACCTGCTGTGGCCGCGTCTTCACTCGCGGGAAGGGGAGGCAGCGGAGCTCGCACTTCCCCTGCCCGATCATCCTCGCGAGGCCAGGGGGACGCCCTGGCGGGGAGCCAGCCCCAGTGGCCCCGCTAACTCTGGAAGCGCCTGCGCTTGATGCTGTCACCGAAGTTGCCAAGGCTAAGGAGGTCCCTGCCTCCCAAGCTGTGATCACGCTGCCGTCTTCTCCTCCTACTCCGTCGGCTCCCATCTCCTCTGCCTCCTCCGTCGCTCTGGACCGCGCTACCGACGAGCTGAGTCGGCTGCGAGAGGATCTCTGAGGCGCCGACCCCCACCTGGTGCCCGGGCGTCTAGAGCTAGTCTCCGGCTGGGTTCGCTCTGGCGCCTCCGTTCGAGTGACACTGAGCCAGGCTATGACGGCTTCCGAGGACGAGAAGCAAGTCACCTCCCAGGCCATAGCCGCTTGCGACGCGGCACTGAAGGATGCATCAACTATCAAGGGCCACTGCAAGACGCTGGAGGGCGAGCTGCAAGGGCTGCATGATGAGCTCGCCAAGGAGGTTTGCGGCCGTCAGGCAAAGGAGGAGGAGATGAAGGCTCGGGAGGCTGTCGTCAAGGATCACGACGCCGAACTCTCAGCTGATCGCGGCCGGCTAGAGACGTTGGAGCGGATGCTGAAAGCGGAGAGGGTTGAGCTGGACGCCAAGCCGAAGGTCTTGGCCAAGGACTGCGCGGCCTTCACGCGTTATGAGGAGAGAGCTCGCACGGCGCTGAAGACGCTTTATGAAGAGGGCCTGGAGAAACGCTGGCCGGAGCCACGGAAGGGCCCGCCAAGCTGGTTCCCTTCCTGGTCGAGGCGCTTGAGGAGGTCGTGACCGGCATCGGCCCCATGGCCGAACTAAAGGCTCGCGTCATTTCTTCTGCAGCGCTGACGCGGATCCTCAGCCACGTCTACCTCCGCAACCCCGACGGCAACCTTGACGACCTACTGGAACCTGTGGATGCCAAGCGCTCCGCCGCTACGGCCGAAGCCGTGAAGGGCCGAGCGGAGGCCTTGCTAGCGAAGTTCCGCGCCTTCAACACCGCGCCCAAGCGAGGCGCTGCTGGCTCCGCGGCCCCGGGGGTGGGGATGACAAGCGCAACTCCACCACGTGCGGCGGCGCAGCCCAGGGTGATCCTCTCGCGGCTTCTTTCCTTTTTCGATTCCTGCAACGTGCACCGTGCCTCGTGGAGGCGTTTAAACTTGTGTTTGGTATTGTGAGAACAGTTTATGGTTTGTAATATTTGCTTCTGAATTTGCTAGATTTTGCGGTTTCCTTCCTATTTGCTTGTGTTCTACGTCGGCAAGGCCCGACCCCGCACATACCTTAGCCACCGTTAGCCCTGACCGGATCACCAGGACGGAACTAAGAGGGGCTACGTGGAAATTTAGGCTCCTGAGTCGCGATGCTCAGGAGTCCCCTTGACGCGCAAACAACATAGGGAGGGGGTGTGGGAGAGGATATGTCGTTCTAAGTTGGTAGGGCCCAGCACCGCGCATACCTCGACCGCCGTTAGCCTTTTGGAACTAAGGAGTGAGGGGCTACGTGACCAGTTAGGCTCCTGAGTTGCGATGCTCAGGAGTCCCCCTTGTCGGATTTCGGGTTCCGGCAGACCCTTGAGGTTCGAACTCTGGGGTGCGCGCGAAGATCACTCTTCTACCAACCTACGTCCCTATGCCTCGCTAGGAATCTAGGCTAGCAAGATGAACAACACAAGGGACGCAAGGTTTATACTAGTTCGGGCCACCGTTGTGGTGTAATACCCTACTCTAGTTTGTGGTGTGGTGGATTGCCTCAGGGGCTGATGATGAACAGTACAAGAGGAAGAACTTCCTCGCGAGGGGAGGAGTTCTTGTGCTGGTGTGGGTGGTTTTGGGCTAAGGTTCGATTGCCCGATTCCCTGCCTTGAGAATGGCTAGTCCTATTTGTAGAGGCCTTGGTCCTCTTCCCAAATATTGAGCGGGAAGGAATTCCACAATGGCGGGATTTGAAGGGGAACATCTAGTACACTTATCCTAACTAAAGTTGGTCTTCGACTGCCAAAGGCCCTGACGATGACGCCGTCTTGGTCTCCACGATGACCTCCATCCTGCCGCTCTGCTGGTCTTGGTCTTGTTGCACCAAAACGGTAGTCTTTGCCTGATGCCTTGGTATGTGCTTGCTCCCTTTTCACCAAAGAGGAAACAAGGACACTACACAGGCCGGCGCCGGCCTGGCGCCTGCCTGGTCTCAGTCGTCATGGCTTGCGTCATGGGCACCTCGCGAGGTACCCTTGCCTTGATCTCTCCGCCTCCTCGTGAGCCTGCCTGGTGAGGCCATTCCTGAGGAAGCTTCCTGTTGTCCGCCCCGCGAGGCTTGGCCTCCCGCGACGGTCTTGAGCTTGAGTCGGTGAAGATGGGCCGCACTAGGTCACTGCCCGAGCCACACTGCAGGCCGCAGGCAGGCAAGTCCAGGGACCCCTGTTCCTAGAACACCGACAGTAGCCCCCGGGCCCAAGGCGCGCACGGACTTGGCTTAGCACAGAAGCGAAGGGGCAAGTGCAAAGCACCACGGGCCCCAACAGCCTGCGGCCTTGGGCTCCGCGTGGCGGTTGATTGGACATGGGCGTCTCCGTTTCCCCACGCTCCTCATTATGCGCCAGGCTAGGCGGACCCGTGGTTGCACACAGTCATTCCCCTTTCGCTGTTCGCGCGCTCCCTGTCCTTCCTTCTTCCTCGAGCTCCAGCCTCCGCCTCCAATCCAACTCGGGCTTTCCCCCTCTTCCCATTGCCATGGTGCCAACGAAGAAGGGAAAGGGGAAGAAGCCCGCGCCTTCGCCTCGCTCGCCTCCGGTAGTCGCTCCCGCCGTTGATCAGTCGATCATACTCAACATCGAAGCCATGGACAAGGTCCGCTCCGCCCTTGCTTCCATCTTCAACGAGTGCGGGAGGATGGTGGTTTGTCCCGCGTCCCACGCCTCCTTTGATAGGGTCATCACGGAGGTCCGATTTTTCGCCGATGCCTTGTGGGCGGGCCTGGTTCCCCCCTTTTCTGCTTTCTTCAATGCGGTGCTCTCCCATTACCAGATCCACATGATGCACCTTGGTACCGAGTCCATTACTCTCCTTGTTGTCTTCGCCTTTGTTTGCGAGGCCATGGTGGGCATTCCTCCCTCCATTGCCCTCCTGCGCCACTTCTTCTCCTTGTGCCTGAGTGACCCAACTCAATGCTCGGGGTGCGTGAGCTTCCTCGTGTGCCAGAGACGGCTGCCTCAGGGATCGACTTCGGCCTTCTTCCTCCCACGAGCGGGTTCCGAGAGCGGTGGCTGTACGTGGATGTCGGGGTGCCCAGCCCCTGCTCTCGCACCCAACACTGCCTGCTATTCCCAACTCAGACTGGGATCATGAGAAGCTCACGAGCCCCCATCTTGCCTTCGTCTGGCGCCGCTTCGAGAGCTTGAGGGCACTTGGTGTAACGGCGCCTTAGGTGGTGAGGGAGTTCCTTCAATGATGCATTTCCCCTCTCCAGCGCCACTCTTGTCTGATGTGGACCTTCGTGGGGCACGGAGACCATATGAGGCTCCAGGAGGAGGATCTGGCACCCGAAGCGCTGGGGACGGTGCTAAGGATCTTGACAGGCGACCCTTCTCCAGGCAGCATCTGGCATGGGGCCGCCCTCTTGTATCTTTGCTCGGGCAGGGCTAACTTTGTGAGGTAGATGCCCAGCTTCGACGAATGGGGGCTGCGCCCGGTCGGCCTCATGGGGCCCCGCGAGACCCCAGTTGTTGTGGTCACTCTTCCGGTTGCTCACGGGGGTCCTGCCTCAGGTGATGGAGCAGGGAGGAGAGAACCACCGGGAGCCGAGGGGTCTGATGTTGAGATGATGACGCCGCGACAGGCTCCTGAGGTGTCATCTTCCGAAGTGTATCCTGGAGTGGTGGCGGACGAGGAGTCGCGACCTGAGGCTCCCGAGGCCAGGACCCCCGAGGCCCGGACTGATCTTCAAGAGGCGGCGCCATGCGGCGCCTCCCATTCTGGCGCCCTTGGCACAAGTCATCCTAATGTTTCTTCTATGCCGCGCGCTGGCCCTCGCGTCGGGGGCTTAGGCCGGTTTTGCATAGACTTTGAGGCCCTCCGCAAGAGGAAGGAGGCCTCAGGAGGCAATGACCGCCCCTGTCGCCCGTTGAAGTGCAGGAAGAATTTTGCCATCAACGAGTAAGTCCTTTTATCTCTCAGTTCCTTATTTTACCGTTCCTTCAGCTGATTGTGGCCTTTCAGGGCCCTTCATGCCGAGTTTGCAGAGATGGCTGAGGAGCCATCCCCCCAAGCCTCATCTTCATCGCTGACCTTGAGTGCCCCGAACTCGAGCGCCACCCTCGCCGCGGGGCCGGCTGGAGAGGCGGGGCGTCCCACTGGGTACCTTGAGCCTGCGCGTCTGCTGCCCCTCCTTCGCAAGCTCTCCTGGGGCACAACCAGCTTGCTCCGCACTCCTCCCCTGATTGTGGACGGCGACTAGCTAAAGTCGATCTTGGGCTCCACTTCAGGAGACAGACCAGCGCCGGGCTGGGTCCCTGGCGGGGCCCATCCGGCGATCGCTGGGGCGCCAGCCCCCAGCCCCCTGCCGAGAGGGGGCGTGCCGCCTCGGGCCCTCCGCCTGCGCCGATGGTGGAGGAGGACGTGGAGGACGTGCTCAGGTGTGCTCGGGAGTGCAGCGCCCTCCATCAAGAGTTTCTTCAGAAGGCGGCAGATGCAGTGAGTCAGTTTGGCGCGGATCTCGCGGGCGAGGATGCGTGTCTTGAGGCCAAAGGTATGCGCCTCGAAAAGGCGCAGGCTGATGGTGGTCGTCAGCCTTGCGCATCACCAGCGTGATCTCGACAATGTGAAGGCTGAAGCATCGCTGGCGGCCTGGCGGAAGGCCTGCTCCCAAGCCGTCGAAGAGGCCCAGGAGGCAGACCGACGGCGCGAGGCCGCAGAGGGGCGCGTATAGGAGCTCCAAGCCTAGAGCAACTCTCTGGAGCAGCAAGTGGAGCTGCGTCAGGCTGCCCTTGTGTCGCTGAAGGGGGCACCCATCGAAGAGGCGGAGCTCCTGAGGCGCGAGGAGGCGCTGACGCTGGAGGCTGCCGAGCGCAACCTTGACCTTGAGCGGTTGGAGATGAGGGAGCGCCTGGTGACCCAGGCGGAAGATGATGTCGGTGCGCGGGAGGCCCGAGTCCAAGGAGAGATCGACCGCCGCGTGGCGGAAGCTTGTTTGGGTCTTGAGCGCGAGTACGAAGGGAGGTTGGAGCTGGTCAAGGCCGAAGCTGAGGGCAGGACCGCCGCCCTCAGGGCCAAGCTGACTGAAGTGACGTGGTGTGCGGATTCCTACGCAGCCGCCCTTGGCGCAGCGCAGGCTGAGCTGGCCTCCTCCCGCGCCAAGCTGCTTCTTCTCCAACAGAGGGTTGATGACGCCAAGGCCGGCGTGCGGTGGAACAAGGACGAGATCCACCAGCGGCAGACTCTGGAGCATGTGCATGGCCCCATGCTTTGTTCGTTCAGGGAAAGGGCCAACGCAGCCCTGGGCAACATCTGCGAGGCGGCTGTTGCGGAGCCCCATGTAATCAACTACGCTGGCAATCTCCGGTTCTTCACAGATGTGGTGACGCAGCTGGAGAATCGCTCTGACATGGCCCGCTGGCTTGTTGAGGAGAGGAGCCGAGTCCTGCTTGGGCATGCCTTCTCTCGTGTCTTCAGCTATCTTCAGGACAGAGATCCCCACTTTGATTTCGACGCCGCCATCGCACCAGTGCCCATAGCCATTCGGGGCGATCTAGCGCAGTGGGTGGAGGACAACGTGGACGCCCACATTAGGGCCTTCGCCTCTGATGATGACGGCGTGGTCGTGGCTGCTGATGAAGGCGGCGTTGTGAAGGAGCATGGTGCTGATGACGTCGACGGTGAGGATGGCGACGATGCCAGTGACACCAGCGATGCATCCGGAGGCATCCTAGAGGACACGGTGAGCGATATGTCCGATTGACTATACGCCTCCTCCACTGCTTACCCTGCACGGAAAAGTTCAGGTGTGGCCCTGAAGGTTGTGAGAGCATTTTGGGAGGGGGAGCCCCTCGTGTAAAGTATTGTAATTGGTACGTTTGTAGACATAATGCCATATGTGTGCTCACGCTGGGTTGCCGACCTCGCGATGGGTCAACCGACCTGATTTACCTTTGACCCTGGCTGGCCCCAAACGAGCCTGCGGGGGCCGCAGTGTTTTGAGTGCCCTATGGGTGAACCCTTCGGTCTCGTGATGAGAGCCTCCTGAGAGTAAGTGGCGACGGCGGTCCGGAGTGTTTGCGCGCTTGTCCCGGCCCGGCTTGCGAGGGGCCGCGAGGGGGGCAGCTGGTGTTAACTTTGGACGCAAAGCCAAAATCAGAACACGAGAAATTGCTCGAACGAGACTAAACACCCCTTCCCCGTACACACACAAGTCTTAAGCTCAAATCCAACTCAAATTCAAAGCAAGGAAGATCGAGAACAAAGAAAGAGGTAAAAAGGCAAAAGTCGCGTCCGTCACCTAGTCTAGTCTTTGACGTCTTCTCACCAGCGCGGAGCTAAGTGCTGCCACTAGGCGTGGGTGGGAGCCCCTGAGGCCTGAGGGCGGCTCTCCGGAGACTCCGGGGCATGTACAGCCCCAACTCATTATTACGTGAGAGTGTCACGGGCGGCGAGCTTCACAGGCACTAGGCCTTCTTCACAGGTACCGGCCTTGCTTCATATCGCCAGATGAGGGCCCCGCCTTGCACCACACTCTACCACCACCGACGGCGACCGGAAACCAAGGACGACGCCAATGGGGTAGAGCGGTCGCCAGCGGTTCCCCCCACGACCACGGGCCTCTGCCGGGGGCAGGCCTTGGGGCACCTCCCCGGCAGAGGGCCTACCTCCTGAGAACGCCTCGCTCCGCATGTCATGGGAAGGAGCCTGGCTCCTGGCCCCTCTCCTACTGCCCCCAATGCCCTCCTCCCGAGGGGAGGGAGGTTGCCGCACTGGGGCAGCCATCCGCTGCCATGACCTGAACCTCCTGCGACCCATGGTTAGCATAAGCTTGCTCCTGAGGAATTAGCGGTACCCGGTAGTTGCCGCCGCCGGCACGGCTGTCGAGGCTTCCGTGAGGCTCCTGAAAGAGCTCGGCTTCTAGCACCTCTTCCTCCCAGCCTGGCCCGAGGAACAAGCCGTGGTCTTCTTCCAGGGCGTACCCTCGATCCACCATGTGGGGCACATAGGCCTCCAGGGCCGCCACCCCGAAGGCCTCGCAGTAGTGCTCCGCACGCCATGCAGTTCGACTCGAAGCTCCATCTTGGGACGGTAGGGCAGCAGCCCGCTAGGACCATAGGCAGCGATGTGCATGCCCTCGCTTACCAAGGGCGGTGCCGGCGCAGCTTGCTACCCGGTGTTGATGGCCAGGCTGGTGTTGATGAAGCCTTGAGGTGCGCCCAGGGGCGCGTGGGCACGGATTGGTCCGCCTCGGGATCCGCCCAGAGCCTGGGGTGGAAGCTGGACGCAGAACGGGGGCCCCCTGACGCGGCGGCATCCAGGAGATCAGCGACGCGCTCTAGCAGCACGTCATGGCCGCTTTCTTGCAGTCTGCACCGCAGTAGTTCTCGCGCCACCGTGAGCGCGGCCTTCATGTTCACCTGCTCCCGTCGGGTGTGCGGTGCCGTGGCTGCAGCATGGCTCGAGGGCCTCGCTGCTGATCGTACCTGCCGCGGGGTGAGGGCAGGCAACGACTGACCGCGTCGCCCGCGCCCTGCAGCGCTCTGCGAGGCACGGGCTGCCTGAGGTGCAGGGTTGAGGTCACCTTGGGCAGGCGGCACGGCATGGGCAGGCCATGCTGCCCAGTGGTCGGTGTTGGCCGTCGGGTTGCCGGACATGGAGACGACGAAGCGATGGAGCGCGAGGCGGTGGAAGAAGGATTCCTGCGCACCCCTACCCGGCGCACCAAATGTCGGATTTCGGGTTCCGGCAGACCCTTGAGGTTCGAACTCTGGGGTGCGCGCGAAGATCTCTCCTCTACCAACCTACGTCCCTACGCCTCGCTAGGAATCTAGGCTAGCAAGATGAACAGCACAAGGGACACAAGGTTTATACTAGTTTGGGCCACCGTTGTGGTGTAATACCCTACTCTAGTTTGTGGTGTGGTGGATTTCCTCAGGGGCTGATGATGAACAGTACAAGAGGAAGAACTTCCTCGCGAGGGGAGGAGTTCTTGTGCTGGTGTGGGTGGTTTTGGGCTAAGGTTCGATTGCTCGATCCCCTGCCCTGAGAATGGCTAGTACTATTTATAGAGGCCTTGGTCCTCCTCCCAAATATTGAGTGGGAAGGGATTCCACAATGGCGGGATTTGAAGGGGAACATCTAGTACACTTATCCTGACTAAAGTTGGTCTTTGACTGCCAAAGGCCCTGACGATGACGCCGTCTTGGGCTCCACAATGACCTCCATCCTGCCACCCTACTGGTCTTGGTCTTGTTGCACCGAAACGGTAGTCTTTGCCTGATTCCTTGGTCTGTGCTTGCCCCCTTTGCACCAAAGAGGAAACAAGGACACTGCACAGGCCGGCGCCCGCCTGGTCTCGGTCGTCATGGCTTGCATCATGGGCACCTCGCGAAGTACCCTTGCCTTGATCTCTCCGCCTCCTCGCGAGCCTGCCTGGTGAGGCCATTCCTGAGGAAGCTTCCTGTCGTCCGCCCCGCGAGGCTTGGCCCCTCGCAAGGGTCTTGAGCTTGAGTCGATGAAGATGGGCCGCACTAGGCCACTGCCCGAGCCATGCCGCAGGCCGCAGGCAGGCAAGTCTGGGGACCCCCGTTCCCAGAACGCCGACACCCCTTGATGCTCAAACGGTCTTCATACCTTGGCTCTAATCAGGAAGGGGCGCGCGACGACTAGGTCCGAAGGACCTGGCTAGGTGGCGTGTGCTCGAGCGTGACCCGGGCGCAGCCCCCATGCCCAGCCCCCTCGCACAGCGTGTTGGAAATATGCCCTAGAGGCAATAATAAATTGATTATTATTATATTTCCTTGTTCATGATAATCGTTTATTATCCATGCTAGAATTGTATTGATAGGAAACTCAGATACATGTGTGGATACATAGACAACACCATGTCCCTAGTAAGCCTCTAGTTGACTAGCTCGTTAATCAATAGATGGTTACGGTTTCCTGACCATGGACATTGGATGTCGTTGATAACGGGATCACATCATTAGGAGAATGATGTGATGGACAAGACCCAATCCTAAGCCTAGCACAAGATCATGTAGTTCGTATGCTAAAGCTTTTCTAATGTCAAGTATCATTTCCTTAGACCATGAGATTGTGCAACTCCCGGATACCGTAGGAGTGCTTTGGGTGTGCCAAACGTCACAACGTAACTGGGTGGCTATAAAGGTACACTACGGGTATCTCTGAAAGTGTCTGTTGGGTTGGCACGAATCGAGATTGGGATTTTGTCACTCCATGTAAACGGAGAGGTATCTCTAGGCCCACTCGGTAGGACATCATCATAATGTGCACAATGTGACCAAGGGGTTGATCACGGGATGATGTGTTACGGAACGAGTAAAGAGACTTGCCGGTAACGAGATTGAACAAGGTATCGGTATACCGACGATCGAATCTCGGGCAAGTACCATACCGCTAGACAAAGGGAATTGTATACGGGATTGATTGAGTCCTTGACATCGTGGTTCATCCGATGAGATCATCATGGAACATGTGGGAGCCAACATGGGTATCCAGATCCCGCTGTTGGTTATTGACCGGAGAACATCTCGGTCATGACTACATGTCTCCCGAACCCGTAGGGTCTACACACTTAAGGTTCGATGACGCTAGGGTTATAAAGGAAGTTTGTATGTGGTTACCGAATGTTGTTCAGAGTCCCGGATGAGATCCCGGACGTCACGAGGAGTTCTGGAATGGTCCGGAGGTAAAGATTTATATATAGGAAGTCCTGTTTCGGCCATCGGGACAAGTTTCGGGGTCATCGGTATTGTACCGGGACCACCGGAAGGGTCCCGGGGGCCCACCGGGTGGGGCCACATGGGCTGTAGGGGGTGCGCCTTGGCCTACATGGGCCAAGGGCACCAGCCCCAAGAGGCCCATGCGCCTAAGGAACCCTAGAGGGAAGAGTCCTCAAGGGGGAAGGCACCTCCGAGGTGCCTTGGGGAGGATGGACTCCTCCCCCCCTCTTGGCCGCACCCCTTTCTTGGAGTAGGGGGCAAGGCTGCGCCTCTCCCCTCTCCCCTGCCCCTATATATAGTGGAGGGGAGGGAGGGCATCCATACCTGAGCCCTTGGCGCCTCCCTCCCTCCCGTGACACCTCCTCCTCTCCCGTAGGTGCTTGGCGAAGCCCTGCAGGATTGCCACGCTCCTCCATCACCACCACGCCGTTGTGCTGCTGCTGGATGGAGTCTTCCTCAACCTCTCCCTCTCTCCTTGCTGGATCAAGGCGTGGGAGACATCGTCGAGCTGTACGTGTGTTGAACGCGGAGGTGCCGTCCGTTCGGCACTAGGATCATCGATGATCTGAATCACGACGAGTACGACTCCATCAACCCCGTTCACTTGAACGCTTCCGCTTAGCGATCTACAAGGGTATGTAGATGCACTCTCTTTCTACTCGTTGCTGGTCTCTCCATAGATAGATCTTGATTCAGTGGCATCATGAGCTAGGTCTATTGCGTAGATTCTTTGCACGAGTAGAACACAAAGTAGTTGTGGGCGTCGATATTGTTCAATATGCTTGCCGTTACTAGTCTTATCTTGATTCGGCGGCATCGTGGGATGAAGCGGCCCGGACCAACCTTACACGTACGCTTACGTGAGACCGGTTCCACCGACAAACATGCACTAGTTGCATAAGGTGGCTGGCGGGTGTCTGTCTCTCCCACTTTAGTTGGATCGGATTCGATGAAAAGGGTCCTTATGAAGGGTAAATAGCAATTGGCATATCACGTTGTGGTTCATGCGTAGGTAAGAAACGTTCTTGCTAGAAACCCATAGAAGCCACGTAAAACATGCAAACAACAATTAGAGGACGTCTAACTTGTTTTTGCAGGGTATGCTATGTGATGTGATATGGCCAAAGGATGTGATGAATGATATATGTGATGTATGAGATTGATCATGTTCTTGTAATAGGATTCACGACTTGCATGTCGATGAGTGTGACAACCGGCAGGAGCCATAGGAGTTGTCTTTATTTATTTGTGACCTGCGTGTCAACTTAAACGTCATGTAATTACTTTACTTTATTGCTAACCGTTAGCCATAGTAGTAGAAGTAATAATTGGCGAGGCAACTTCATGAAGACACGATGATGGAGATCATGATGATGGAGATCATGGTGTCATGCCGGTGACGATGATGATCATGGAGCCCCGAAGATGAAGATCAAAAGGAGCAAAAATGATATTGGCCATATCATGTCACTATTTGATTGCATGTGATGTTTATCATGTTTATACATCTTATTTGCTTAGAACGACGGTAGTAAATAAGATGATCCCTTACAACAATTTCAAGAAGTGTTCTCCCCTAACTGTGCACCGTTGCGACAGTTTGCTGTTTCAAAACATCACGTGATGATCGGGTGTTTTATTCAGACGTTCAAATACAACGGGTGTTGACGAGCCTAGCATGTACAGACATGGCCTCGGAACACATGCAAAACACTTAGGGTTAACTTGACGAGCCTAGCATGTACAGACATGGCCTCGGAACACGGAGACCGAAAGGTCGAGCATGAGTCGTATAGAAGATACGATCAACATGAAGATGTTCACCGATGATGACTAGTCCGTCTCACGTGATGATCGGACACGGCCTAGTTTGACTCGGATCATGTAATCACTTAGATGACTTGAGGGATGTCTATCTGAGTGGGAGTTCATAAGATGAACTTAATTATCCTGAACATAGTCAAAAGGTTTTTGCAAATTATGTCGTAGCTCACGCTATAGTTCTACTGTTTAGATATGTTCCTAGAGAAAAATTAGTTGAAAGTTAATAGTAGCCATTATGCGGACTAGGTCCGTAAACTGAGGATTGTCCTCATTGCTTCATAGAAGGCTTATGTCCTTAATGCACCGCTCAGTGTGCTGAACCCCAAACGTCGTTTGTACACGTTTTGATAACTACGTGATAGTTCAGTGAAACGGTTTAGAGTTGAGGCACCAAAGACGTTTTTCGAAATGTCGCGGAACATATGAGATGTTTCGAGGGCTGAAATTGGGATTTCAGGCTCGTGCCCACGTCAAGAGGTAAGAGACCTCCGACGATTTTCTTAACCTGCAAACTAAGGAGAAAAGCTCAATTGTTGAGCTTGTGCTCAGATTGTCTGAGTACAACAATCATTTGAATCGAGTGGGAGTTGATCTTCCAGATAAGACAGTGATGGTTCTCCAAAGTCATTGCCACCAAGCTGTTAGAGCTTCGTGATGAACTATAACATATCAGGGATAGATATGATGATCCTTGAGGTATTCGCAATGTTTGACACCGCGAAAGTAGAAATCAAGAAGGAGCATCAATTGTTGATGGTTGGTGAAACCACTAGTTTCAAGAAGGGCAAGGGCAAGAAGGGATACTTCATTAAACGGCAAATCAGCTGCTGCTCTAGTGAAGAAACCCAAGGTAAAACCCAAACCCGAGACTAAGTGCTTCTGTAATAAGGGGAACAACCACTAGAGCAGAATTACCCTAGATACTTGGTAGATAAGAAGGTTGGCAAGGTCGATAGAAGTATATTGGATATACATTGTGTTAATGTGTACTTTGCTAGTACTCCTAGTAGCACCAGGGTATTAGATACCGGTTCGGTTGCTAAGTGTTAGTAACTCGAAACAAAAGGCTACGGAATAAACGGAGACTAGCTAAAGGTGAGCTAACGATATGTGTTGGAAGTTTTTCCAAGCTTGATATGATCAAGCATCGCACGCTCCCTCTACCAAAGAGATTGGTGTTAAACCTAAATAATTGTTATTTGGTGTTTGCGTTGAGCATAGACATGATTGGATTACGTCTATCGCAATACGGTTATTCATTTAAGGAGAATAATGGTTACTCTGTTTATTTGAATAATACCTTCAATGGTCTTACACCTAAAATGAATGGTTTATTAAATCTCGATCGTAGTGATACACATGTTCATGCCAAAAGATAGTAATGATAGTACCACCTACTTGTGGCACTGCCACGTAAGTCATATCGGTATAAAACGCATGAAGAAGCTCCATATTGATGGATCTTTGGGCTCACTCGTTTTTGAAAAGTTTGAGACATGCGAACCATGTCTATTGGTGTATATGCATGAAGAAACTCCATGCAAATGGACCGTTTTGACTCACTTGATTTTGAATCACTTGGGACATGCAAATCATACCACATGGGCAAGATGACTGAAAAGCCTCGTTTTCAGTAAGATGGAACAAGATAGCAACTTGTTGGAAGCAACACATTTTGATGTGTGCAGTCCAATGAGTGCTGAGGCATGCAGTGAATATCGTTATGTTCTTACTTCACAGATGATTCGAGTAGATGTTGAGAATATTTACTTGATGAAACACAAGTCTGAATTATTGAATGGTTCAAGTAATTTCAGAGTGAAGTAGAAGATCATTGTGATAAGAGGATAAAATGTCTATGATATGATCATAGAGATGAGTATCTGAGTTACGAGTTTTGGCACACAATTAAGACATTGTGGAAATTGTTTCACAATTAATACAGCCTGGAACACCATAGTGTGATGGTGTGTCCAAACGTCATAGTTGCACCCTATTGGATATGGTGCATACCATGATGTCTCTTATCGAGTTACCACTATCGATTCATGGGTTAGGCATTAGAGACAACCACATTCACTTTAAATAGGGCACCACATAATTCCGATGAGATGACACCGTATGAATTATGGTTTAGAGAAACCTAAGTTGTCGTTTTTTAAAGGTTTGGGGCTGCGACGCTTATGTGAAAAAGTTTCAGGATTAAGCTTGAACCCAAAGCGGATAAAGTACATCTTCATAGGACACCCAAAACAGTTGGGTATACCTCCTAATTCAGATCCGAAGGCAATATGAATTGTTTCTAGAATTGGGTCCTTTCTCGAGGAAAGGTTTCTCTCGAAAGAATTGAGTGGGAGGATGGTGGAGACTTGATGAGGTTATTGAACCATCACTTCAACCAGTGTGTAGCAGGGCACAGGAAGTTGTTCCTGTGGCACGTACACCAATTGAAGTAGAAGCTTATGATAGTGATCATGAAACTTCAGATCAAGTCACTACCAAACCTCGTAGGGTGACAAGGATACGTACTACTTCAGAGTGGTACAGTAATCCTGTCTTGGAAGTCATGTTGCTAGACAACAATGAACCTATGAGCTATGGAGAAGCGATGGTGGGCCCGGATTCCGATAAATGGCTCGAGGCCATAAAATCCGAGATAGGATCCATGTATGAAAACAAAGTGTAGACTTTGACAGAATAGCTCGATGGTCATAAGGCTGTTGAGTGCAGATGGATTTTAAAAGGAAGACGGACAATGATGGTAAATGTCACCATTAAGAAAGCTCGACTTGTCGTTAAGATGTTTTCCGACAAGTTCAAGGAGTTGACTACGATGAGACTTTCTCACTCGTAGCGATGCTAAGAGTCTATTGGAATTATATTAGCGATTACTGCATTATTTATGAAATCTTGCAGATAGGATGTCAAATCATTGTTTCCTCAATGATTTCTAGAGGAAAGGTTGTATGTGATACAACCGAAAGGTTTTGTCGATCCTAAGGATGCTAAAAGGTATGCAAAGCTCCAGCAATCCTTCTGAGGACTGGAGTGAGCATCTCGGAGTTGGAATGTATGCTTTGATGATGATCAAAGATTTTGGGTGTATACAAAGTTTATGAGAAACTTGTATTTCCAAAGAAGTGAGTGGGAGCACTATAGAATTTCTGATGAGTATATGTTGTTGACATATTAATGATCAGAAATGACGTAGAATTTCTGGAAAGCATATAGGGTTATTTGGAAAGTGTTTTCAATGGAAAACCTGGATTAAGCTACTTGAACATTGAGCATCAAGATCTATAAGGATAGATCAAAACGCTTAATAGTACTTTCAAATGAGCACATGCCTTGACGTGATCTTGAAGGTGTTCAAGATGGATCAGTCAAAGAAGGAGTTCTTGCCTGAGTTGTAAGGTATGAAGTTAAGACTTAAAGCTCGACCATGGCAGAATAGAGAGAAAGGAACGAAGGTCGTCCCCTATGCTTAAGACATAGGCTCTACAGTATGCTATGCTGTGTACCGCACCTGAAGTGTGCTTTACCATGAGTCAGTCAAGGGGTACAAGAGTGATCCAAGAATGGATCACAGGACAGCGGTCAAAGTTATCCTTAGTAACTAGTGGACTAAGGAATTTTCTCAATTATGGAGGTGGTAAAAGAGTTCGTCGTAAAGGGTTACGTCGATGCAAGCTTAACACCTATCCGGATAGCTCTGAGTAGAGATACCGGATACGTATAATGGAGCAACAATTTAGAATAGCTCCAAGTAGAACAGTTATTTGGAATAGCTCCAAATAGAACGTGGTAGCTGCATCTAGGAGATGACATAGAGATTTGTAAAACACACACGGATCTGAAAGGTTCAGACCCGTTGACTATAACCTCTCTCACAAGCATAACATGATCAAACCCAGAACTCATCGAGTGTTAATCACATGGTAAATGTGAACTAGATTATTGACTCTAGTAAACTCTTTGGGTGTTAGTCACATGGGGATGTGACCTTGAGTGTTAATCACATATCGATGTGAACTAGATTATTGACTCTAGTGCAAGTGGGAGACTGTTGGAAATATGCCCTAGAGGCAATAATAAATTGATTATTATTATATTTCCTTGTTCATGATAATCGTTTATTATCCATGCTAGAATTGTATTGATAGGAAACTCAGATACATGTGTGGATACATAGACAACACCATGTCCCTAGTAAGCCTCTAGTTGACTAGCTCGTTAATCAATAGATGGTTACGGTTTCCTGACCATGGACATTGGATGTCGTTGATAACGGGATCACATCATTAGGAGAATGATGTGATGGACAAGACCCAATCCTAAGCCTAGCACAAGATCATGTAGTTCGTATGCTAAAGCTTTTCTAATGTCAAGTATCATTTCCTTAGACCATGAGATTGTGCAACTCCCGGATACCGTAGGAGTGCTTTGGGTGTGCCAAACGTCACAACGTAACTGGGTGGCTATAAAGGTACACTACGGGTATCTCTGAAAGTGTCTGTTGGGTTGGCACGAATCGAGATTGGGATTTTGTCACTCCGTGTAAACGGAGAGGTATCTCTGGGCCCACTCGGTAGGACATCATCATAATGTGCACAATGTGACCAAGGGGTTGATCACGGGATGATGTGTTACGGAACGAGTAAAGAGACTTGCCGGTAACGAGATTGAACAAGGTATCGGTATACCGACGATCGAATCTCGGGCAAGTACCATACCGCTAGACAAAGGGAATTGTATACGGGATTGATTGAGTCCTTGACATCGTGGTTCATCCGATGAGATCATCGTGGAACATGTGGGAGCCAACATGGGTATCCAGATCCCGCTGTTGGTTATTGACCGGAGAACATCTCGGTCATGACTACATGTCTCCCGAACCCGTAGGGTCTACACACTTAAGGTTCGATGACGCTAGGGTTATAAAGGAAGTTTGTATGTGGTTACCGAATGTTGTTCGGAGTCCCGGATGAGATCCCGGACGTCACGAGGAGTTCCGGAATGGTCCGGAGGTAAAGATTTATATATAGGAAGTCCTGTTTCGGCCATCGGGACAAGTTTCGGGGTCATCGGTATTGTACCGGGACCACCGGAAGGGTCCCGGGGGCCCACCGGGTGGGGCCACCTGCCCCGGGGGGCCACATGGGCTGTAGGGGGTGCGCCTTGGCCTACATGGGCCAAGGGCACCAGCCCCAAGAGGCCCATGCGCCTAAGGAACCCTAGAGGGAAGAGTCCTCAAGGGGGAAGGCACCTCCGAGGTGCCTTGGGGAGGATGGACTCCTCCCCCCTCTTGGCCGCACCCCTTTCTTGGAGTAGGGGGCAAGGCTGCGCCTCTCCCCTCTCCCCTGCCCCTATATATAGTGGAGGGGAGGGAGGGCATCCATACCTGAGCCCTTGGCGCCTCCCTCCCTCCCGTGACACCTCCTCCTCTCCCGTAGGTGCTTGGCGAAGCCCTGCAGGATTGCCACGCTCCTCCATCACCACCACGCCGTTGTGCTGCTGCTGGATGGAGTCTTCCTCAACCTCTCCCTCTCTCCTTGCTGGATCAAGGCGTGGGAGACATCGTCGAGCTGTACGTGTGTTGAACGCGGAGGTGCCGTCCGTTCGGCACTAGGATCATCGGTGATATGAATCACGACGAGTACGACTCCATCAACCCCGTTCACTTGAACGCTTCCGCTTAGCGATCTACAAGGGTATGTAGATGCACTCTCTTTCTACTCGTTGCTGGTCTCTCCATAGATAGATCTTGGTGATTCGTAGGAAAATTTTTGAATTTCTGCTACGTTCTCCAACACAGCGCTCCCGAGGGGAGGCGTTGCAATGAGGCCAGACATTGAGCTCTGGGCTCCCTGAGGTTGATACAGCCGTGGGCTTCCCTTAGTTGTTTATCACCAGCGCGGAGCATAGCGCTTCCGTATGTGTATGGGCATAGCCGCTCCTCGGCAGTGTCATCAGCCAGCACGGAGAATGGTGCTTTCACTAGTACGTGGGAGGGGGCTCCCCTCCGGGAGGAGCCCCCGGGGCGTGTACAACCCCGCCCTGACACGTGGCCGGCACGGTAGGGCTAGACGAGGTGTATTTGGGCACTCGTGAGCCAGCGTGGGACTCACGAGGCCCTACCTCAAGGCGGGTTGCGCCTGATCTTCAGCCTTGGGCGGCTGAGTGTTCCTGCATGAGGGTTAGATGCAAATGCTCTATGTCCTTAGGTCCCGGCCCTCGAGGAGGCTCAGCCGCCGCTGGTATGCCAGGTCACGATGCCATGGACAAGGCAAGGGGGTGAGGGCTGGAGAGCCAGTAAGAGCTCCTGAATTGCGATGCTCAAGCACCCCCCTTTTAACGTGCAAGCGGTTCGCATGAGGGATAAAAATGGGCCCCGATGAGCGAGAGGTGATAATCATAGGCAAGTTGAGCATGAAAAGGCAATCCAACCTAGATAGATGCAAGGAAAGGCACACACCACTGGGTCAGGCCCGAGCGGCTTAGGGATGATGCAGCCCGAGGGGCGCCCCCAAAAAGGTAAGCTAAAGACATAAGCAAAATGGATACATGCCGCGGGGACAGACCCACGCGACCTGGGAATGATGCAGCCCTGAGGGTACTCCCAGCTGAAATGAAACTCGAAGGATGTCACTTGATATTGTTGCAGAGCGATTGTTGGAGTAGCTGATGGTGCATGGTGAAGAAGCCAATCCTCACGAGCCTTCGGAACTCTGAGCCTCGGGAGGCTCTGGAGGTTCGGGAGGCTCGGCAAGGTCCATCTCCATTTCCTCTAGGAACGTGCGGTGCCTGGCCACCCTGAGCCTCCAGAATGCTCCTCATCAGACGCTGGTGAGCAGCAGTCGCATTCGGCAGGCCGAAAGGCATGCAAACGTAGCTGTGAGGCGGACCCTCGCAACGTCCCACGCGCGAAGGCCAGAAGCGCTCCTGAGACGCGACTCGATTAAGCCCTGGGTAGTCGATGCAGACGCACAGCCCGCCATCCTCGCCTGGACGGGGAGCTACACTGGGCAGGCGGCGGTTGCCACACATAACTCTCGATTCCTGCAACTCCTGAGTGATCTTGGTGATGAACTCCTGAGGGTTGGGCCCTCCTTGCCTTATGCCTTCCTGAGGGAAACGTGCCACGAAGCACACCTCCAAGTGGTGCCCGAGCGCCTCCCTCGTGATCCTGGCAAAGTCAGTGGCCCTCTAGGAGAGAACTCTGAGCCTTTCCCGAGGATGGCGTAGGGTGCGCCTTCCTATGCGACGGAGGGCGGCGCCCCTTGGATGGGCGCAGATCCTGATGCGGTGCCTCCGGAGGTGCCTGCCTCCTGAGGCCTTGAGCCAGGTGATGTCTTCTTCTTCTTGGGAGCTGCTTCAGGAAGGCTTCCACTCTTGCTGTCTGGGTCCTCGATCGATGCGGCTTGGAAGGCGCGCTCAAGAGAGCACACTGCATCCTTATCTTCATAAGGGACCGTGATGATCCCGCCACTTCCTGGCATCTTGAGGATGTTGTAGCCATGGTGAGTCACTGCCATAAACTTGGCCAGGGCTGGATATCAAGCATGGCATTGCATGGCAGGCGAGTGTGAGCGACGTCGAAGTCAATGAGCTCGGTATGGTAGTTCTTGCACTGTCCAAAGGTGATAGGGAGGCGGACCTGCCCTATCGGGACAGTGAACCATCAGTGACTCCTGAGAGAGGTTGGTCGGCTGAAGCTGATCGTATGGCACTTGGAGATTGTTGAACGTCTCGACAGACAGGACGTTGAGCCCTGCTCCGCCGTCGATGAGGTTCCTGGTGACTTGCACGTTGCTGTTGACTGGGGAACAAAGCATTGGGAGGACACCGGCTGTTGCTGCACACTTGAGCTGATCCGCTGAGCTGAACGTGATGGCGCAGGCGGACCACCTGAGTGGGCGTGTGGCCTCGAGCTTGGGGAGGACTGCATTCACCTAACGAGCAAACTGCTTGAAGATGCGCTTAGAGGCTGGGGCCTGGGCTCCGCCCAAGATGCAAGCGGTAGCACGCGGCTCCTAGAAGCCCCCAACCCCCTCGTCCTGATGATGGTCATCCTTCCTCCTTGGCGGTGGTGGTAGAGGAGGAAGGCTTACGTTGCCTTGTGGGCGATCCTCACGAGGCTGGTCCCTCCAAGCCCCCTTGTGAGGCTGGTCCTGCCAGCGGTCCTTGCGGGGCCGGTCATGCCACCCTTGGCGAGGGCCACAGCCGTCCCATCGTCCTCCACCTCTTCCTCTGCCTCGGCCGTAGCCCCGATCATTGCGCTCGGGGCGTCGACCGACACGGCCTTCTCGCATGCCCCTGAGCTCTTGGCATTCGTTGGTGTTGTGGGTGTGGAGATCGTGGTACACGCAGTACCAACTGCCCTTGGACGACTCCGGCTGGTCCCTGCCGCGCTTCGTGTCTGGCTATGCTGCGAGCACAGCTGCTCCCTTGCGCCTCACATCCTTGGCCTTGGCTTTCTTCTCTTCTGGATCTGCAGCTGGGAGCTCGAGAAGGGAGAGGCGTCCCTCCTCAGCCCTTGCGCACATGGTCGCCAGGTTGAACAACTCAAGAGACATGCACAGATCTTCGTGGATCGCAAGTTCCTCCTTCATCTTGACGTCACGGACACCATCGGAGAACGCTGAGATGATGGCCTCCTCGGTCACCTTGGGAATCTTGAGGCGAGCGCTGTTGAAGCGCTGGATGTACTTCTGCAAGGTCTCTCCGGGTTGCTGCTTGATGCGGCGCAGGTCACCCACGGCCGACGGACGGTCGCGAGTGCCCTGAAAGTTGGCGATGAAGCGGGTGCGCATCTCATCCCAGGAGGAGATCATGCCAGGAGGCAGGTACAGGATCCAAGTGCGGGCACCGTCCTTGAGCACCATGGGAAACCAGTTTGCCATGACCTTTTCGTCCCTGTTGGCCGCTTCGATGCCCAGCTTGTAGAGCTGTAGAAACTCCGTAGGGTCGGCAGTGCTGTCGTAGCGAGGAGGCAGGTCCGGCTTGAACTTGCCCGGCCAAGCGACACTGCGTAGCTCGGTGGTGAAGGCGCGGCAGCCTGCGGTGTCCACCAAGACTCTCTGCTGACGCGGGGCTTGCTCCTGAGGATTCCCGCGCGCCGCTGCCTGGAGCAGCGCGGGGTCTTGACATGCTGACGCAGGGATGCGGTCATGGCGTGCCGGTGCAGGAAGCATGCGAGCACCCTCTTGGGGACGAGGGATTTCTTGGCAGCTCCTTTCTTGTCGTGCGGGCGCTGGACGCGGTGGATCTCGTCCAGGGGCCGCGCGCCTTGGAGCCAGGCCGCCTTCTTGGGGAGGAGGTGGCGGGGGCACCTCCTGGGTTGAATCACCCATGCAGAACGGAAGGTGAGGCAGCGAGAGGGACGGCGCAGGGGAGCCCCCTGCGGTGCTGACGAGCTCGGTGATGCGAGCAAGCCACTCCTCGTAAAGGTCGTCGACGGGACGATAGTGCAGAAGCTCACGCGCCAGGAGCAACGCGGCGTGCGCGTCCGTGGGAGCGCGACGTGTGTGGGACGATGAACCAGCTGGAGTCAACGACGGGGTGGCGGTGCAGCCTTCCCGCCGCACCGAGGGATGCAGTAACGAGGCCTGCTGCTCATTCCCCGCCGGTCCGGTGGCGGCGTTGGCGGCAGGCGACGAGGACACCTGCCGACGGGAGCCGTCTGGGCGATGCGAGCGGCGAGAGCAGCCTGACGCTCAGCGTGAGCCCGGCGAGTGTCAGCCATAGACACGACGGATGATCGAACATGGAACAGCAGAGGAAAGATTCCGGCGCACCCCTACCTGGCGCGCCAAATGTCGGATGTTGGGTTCCGGCAGACCCTTAAGGTTCAAACTCTGGGGTGCATGCGAAGATCTTCCCCCTACCAATCCGCGTCTGAGCGCCTCGCGAGAATCTAAGCTAAACGATGAACAACACGAGGGACACAAGATTTATACTGGTTCGGGCCACCGTTGTGGTGTAATAGCCTACTCTAGTGTGTGGTGTGCTGGATTGCCTCAGGGGCTGATAATGAACAGTACAGGCGGAAGAATAGCCTCGCGAGAGGTGTTCTTGGGCTGGTGCGATGAACTACTTGTGAGAGTTCGATCGCCTCTCGGTCTGATGGGGACTCTATGAGATCGTCTCTCTCCCTCTCTCCCTGTCTACTGTGGTGGCTAGCTCTATATATACAGGCCCTGGTCCTCTTCCCAAATATTGAGCGGGAAGGGCGCCAACAACGGCCATTTTGAAGGGGAACATCTAGTACAAGTTATCCTGACTAAAGTTGGTCTTCGGCTGCCAAAGGCACTGGCGATGACGCCGTCTTGGGCTCCACGGTGACCTCCATCCTGCCGCTCTGCTTGTCCTGGTCTCGTTGCACCGAAATGGTAACCTTTTCCTGATGCCCCGGTACCCCATGCCTGTGCTTGTCCCCTTTGCACCAAATAGGAAACAAGGACACTACGCAGGCCGGCGCTCGCCTGGCGCCCGCCTGGTCTTGATCGTCATGGCTTGCGTCACGAGCACCTCGCGAGGTACCCTTGCCTTGATCTCTCCGCTTCCTCGCGAGCCTGCCTGGTGAGGCCGCTCCTGAGGAAGCCTTGCTTCGTCTGCCACGCGAGGCTTGGCCCCTCGCGAGGGTCTTGAGTTTGCGGTGATGAAGATGGGCCGTACTGGGCCACCACTCGAGCCACGCCACAGGCCCCAGGCAGGCAAGTCTGGGGACCCCCATTCCCAGAACGCCGACAACTACCTACTCATATGTTTAGATCAAGAGATTCCATTCCTACCATTTGAACCTTGATTTCTAGCCTCTTCAAGTTGATTTCCACTCCAATCCTTCTCCTACCCAAGCCAAATCTGCGAGAGAGAGAGAGATTGAGTGTTGAGGAGACTATCACTTGAAGCACAAGAGCAAGGAGTTCGTCACTTGGGAGCCTCTAAGATCATGTAGAGTTGAACCAAGGAGTTTGTAAGGGCAAGGAGATCGCCTAATTCATGAAGTTCTACCCGAGTGAGGCTAGTCCTTCATGGACGGAAGCCATGATGGAATAGACAAGGTTGCTTCTTCGTGGAGCTTTGTGGGTGGAGCCCTCCATGGACTTGTGCAACCGTTACCCTCCGTGGGTTGAAGTCTCCATCAATGTGGACGTATGATAGCACCACCTATTGGAACCACGCCAAAAATGATCATGTCTTCATTGTGTTTGAAATCTCGAAACCCCTCCATTACTTAGATGTGTAATATTTTACTTTCCGCTGCTACACTCTTAGAATTGCATGTGTGGGGTGATGCTTGACTTGCTAGATTTGCTAAAATTTGCCCACAACTAAAATTGGAAAAAGGTTAGGTTTTTATTTGGTCAAGTAGTCTAATCACCCCCCTCTAGAAATACTTTCGATCCTACACCATCCCCAGCCCCAGTGTGACGCCCCAAGACCGGAGCTTCAGATGCCTTCCAGGGTTTCCGAGTTTCGCCGTGTGTTTTATTTGCTTGTTGCATTGCATCATGTCATCTCTTGCATTGCATCATTTCATCATGCCATCATATCATTAATTTTAAAACTCAACTAAATAAACCGTATGGATCTTCGATCCATTTAAATTGAGGAAACTCACATGGTGGGTTCTCTTTAAAACATACCCTCCCGATATTTAGGGAGATATTATTAAATATTCCATTGTTTTGGAATCACCCATGAACCCACTTGCATATTAAATCCCTTGGCCTTTTCTTCTTCAAGTTTTGACTCTCTAACCTTGCCAATAATTCTTTTACCATTTTCCGGAGCCCCACCGAAATCCTCAACATTTTTGGACCTTCCCAACCCTCACTTCTTATTCAAACCATTTGAATTTAAATCAAATGAGTTTGAATTTAGATCTTTCAATCATGGCCTTTCTATTTTTCTTGGAACAAGCATATTTTTGCGAGTCCGGGAAAATTATCCCCATGCGCAAATCTTTCCCTAACCCTCTCTTTCTTTTCCTCTCTCTATTTCTTTTCTGCTAGAAAATTAGAGGGAGAGAGAAGAGAGAGACAGCCCAGGCCAACCCACCTCTTCAACCCACCATCCGCAGCCCAGCTCCTCCATGGCCCAAGGCCCAGCTCGCCCCAACCCTTAACCCTAGCGAGCATCTCCCCTCATACCCCCGCTCCATCCCTCTCGTTCCCTCGCGTCGCCACTCACACACGCACATCGCCAGGGAGAGCCCAGCGCTCGATCCCCTCCTCCCTCGTTGCGCCATCGCAGAGAGAGAGAGAGAGGAGTGCCACGCCCTCGTCCCGTCCCCTCGGCCTCCTCCTCGTCGCCTGCATCCGCCGCCAGCCACCGCAGAACCAGGCCGCTGCCGCGCCGTCCCGCCTCCTCCTTGTCCAACTCCGATGGCTCCACACCTGCATCTCCACCGGCGCCATCAGTCCCTGTCGCCTGAGCGCTCGAGGAGAGGAGCTCCTCGAGCACCTGCGCCTGCATCCGTCGTCCTCTACGCCCAGCAGGAGCCCCGCGCCGCTCGTCCCTTCCGTTTGGCCGGAGTTTGTCGGAGCCCCAGCACCGGCCGCTTTGCACCCACGAGGACCACCACCTCCAGCGCGCCTCTGCCTCCTCTATGCTTGCCCCACTGCTGCCGTGTTTCTCCTCACCCGCACGCCCCTTGCCGCCTCCTCCGCTGGTGGCGACCACCAGGAGCTCCACCAGGAGCCCAGAGTACCCTGCCTCCTCGATCGCTTCAAGTCCCCGCCGTCAAACTCCATGCCACTGCCCCTGCTTCCCTTCGATCCCTCCTCTGCGTCGCTCGCTCAGGCTACCAGCAGCCTTAGCACGCCAAGGCCCAACCCAGTGCCGCATCTTACTCAGCCTGCTGTTCCATCGCCTCCTTGCTGCTGCCAAACGAGGCCCTGGTGTCCCTTCGTTTTGGACCGACAAGACCCGGACTCCGAACGCCAAGTACAACTACGAACCCGAAGACCTCGGATGCATCAAGTTCCTCTACGACCTGTGTACAACTACCGTCGCCAAGACCGGACTGACAAGTACCCCGATGTTTTGTGTACCACTACCATCGCCCCGAAGATGTTGGATTCGTCAAGTACCTCTCCGAGACGAACGTGTACAACTACCGACGCCGTGTACGACTACTTTCCATGATGACCCGTGAACGTCTACTTCCACTACCGAAACGTGTACGACTACTTCCACTACAACCCGTGTACCACTACTTCCTTCGACGAACGCGTTCCGCCCCGAATGCACACTTTGAAGGTATAATCTCGAGATGACGACCGCCCGTGAACGAATGCATGTGTTGTATGAGATGCTCGTGTGTTTACCATGTTGTTTGCTTCTTTCCGGTTGTGCTTCTCCTTGATAGTTCCGGTTACATTGTGATTGTGAGGATTCGTTCGACTACGTTCGTTTGTCTTCTTCATGGACTCGTTCTTCTTCCTTGCGGGATTTCAGGCAAGATGACCATTACCCTTGATATCACTTCTATCTTTGCTTGCTAGTTGCTTCGTTCTATCGCTATGCTGCGCTACCTATCACTTGTTTACCATGCCTCCCATATTGCCATGTCAGCCTCTAACTTTTCACCCTTCCTAGCAAACTGTTGTTTGGCTATGTTACCGCTTTTGCCCAGCCCATCTTATAGCGTTGTTAGATGCAGGTGAAGTTGAAGATTGCTCCATGACGGACAGGATTATGTTGGGATATCACAATATCTCTTATTTAATTATAATGCATCTATATACTTGGTAAAGGGTGGAAGACTCGGCCTTATGCCTGGTGTTTTGTTCCACTCTTGCCGCCCTAGTTTCCGTCATACCGGTGTTATGTTCCCGGATTTTGCGTTCCTTACACGGTTGGGTGATTTATGGGACCCCCTTGATAGTTCTCTTTGAATAAAACTCCTCTAGCAAGGCCCAACCTTGGTTTTACCATTTGCCTACCTAAGCCTTTTTCCCTTGGGTTCTGCAGACTCAAGGGTCATCTTTATTTTAACCCTCCCGGGCCAGTGCTCCTTCGAGTGTTGGTCCGAAATGAGCAGCCTGCGGGGCCACCTCGGGGCAACTTGAGGGCTGGTTTTACTCGTAGCTTGACTTATCCGGGGTGACCTGAGAACGAGGTACGTGCGACTCCTATCGGGATTTGTCGGCACATCGGGCGGCTTTGCTGGTCTTGTTTTACCATTGTCAAAATGTCTTGCGAACCGGGATTCCGAGGCTGATCGGGTCTTCCCGGGAGAAGGTATATCCTTTGTTGACCATGAGAGCTTGTGATGGGCTAAGTTGGGACACCCCTGCAGGGTATATTATCTTTCGAAAGCCATGCCCGCGGTTATGTGGCAGATGGGAATTTGTTAATGTCCGGTTGTAGATAACTTGACACCAGATACAAATTAAAACGCATCAACCGCGTGTGTAGCCGTGATGGTCTCTTTTCGGCGGAGTCCGGGAAGTGAACACAGTTTTGGGTTATGTTTGACGTAAGTAGGAGTTCAGGATCACTTCTTGATCATTGCTAGCTTCAAGACCGTTCCATTTGCTCTCTTCTCGCTCTTATTTGCGTATGTTAGCCACCATATATGCTTAGTCGCTGCTGCAACCTCACCACTTTACCCCTTCCTTTCCAATAAGCTTAAATAGTCTTGATCTCGCGGGTTTTGAGATTGCTGAGTCCTCGTGACTCACCAGATACTATCACAACAGTTGCAGGTGCCGACGATACCAGTACAGGTGATGCAACCGAGCTCAGATGGGAGCTCAACGAAGACCTTGGTCGTTGCTATGTTTTGTTTCATGCTGATCAGTAGTGGAGCCCAGTTGGGACGATCGGGGATCTAGCAGTTGGGTTATCTTCTTTTCTTTTGGCTTCGTCCGTAGTCGAACTATGTGTGTACTCTGAATGTTGTATGAATTATATGTTCATTGTGTGAAGTGGCGATTGTAAGCCAACTCTTTATCCCATTCTTGTTCATTACATGGGATTGTGTGAAGATGACCCTTCTTGCGACAAAACCACAATGCGGTTATGCCTCTAAGTCGTGCTTCGACACGTGGGAGATATAGCCGCATCGTGGGTGTTACACCCAGCTCCTATCTTCTTCCTCATGCATGGAGACGGGCCACCTGAACACCTCCTCCAGCTCACCTCCTCCCTATTCTGCATCCCCTGCCTCCCACTTGTGGGTTACTCCTATGTTTTCTCTTCCGCACTCTTCCTCCGCAGCCAGAGGCCACGGTGCACTGCACTCACGGCTGCTATCCGAGCTAATTCCACGCGTGCGTCCCATCTAGCGGACGACTGTAGGAGGTCAACACGGGCGAGCATCTTCTCCTGAGACAAACTCGAGGCGGCATGGCCAATCTTGTGCCGCATGGGGAAACGACAGTCGGCAGCTCCTCCGCATGGACGTGAACAGCGGCGGCCACATGCGGGCAGGCTCCCTCCTCCCGCTCGAGCAAGGCGGACGCCTTGTAGTCCGTAGACATCTCCACCACCTGGCACGCAGGGAGGCGATGGCAATGGGGAACCTGAGCAGTGGCAGCTGACCTGGCATGGAGCGTGCCGGGGGGCGCTCTTGGGCGGCGGCGGCTGGGAGAGTGATGTGGTGGGAGACATTGATGCTACAGGGAGTGAAGGAAATATGCCCTAGAGGAAATAATAAAGTTGTTATTTTATATTTCCTTATTCATGATAAATATTTATTATTCATGCTAGAATTGTATTAACCAGAAACTTGATACATGTATGAATACATAGACAAAACACCGTGTCCCTAGTATGCCTCTACTTGACTAGCTCGTTGATCAAAGATGGTTAAGTTTCCTAGCCATAGACATGTGTTGTCATTTGATGAACGGGATCACATCATTAGGAGAATGATGTGATGGACAAGACCCATCCGTTAGCTTAGCATAATGATCATTCAGTTTTATTGCTACTTCTTTCTTCATGTCAAATACATATTCCTCCGACTATGAGATTATGCAACTCCCGGATACCGTAGGAATGCCTTGTGTGCTATCAAACGTCACAATGTAACTGGGTGATTATAAATATGCTCTACCGGTATCTCCGAAGGTGTTTGTTGGGTTGGCATAGATCAAGATTAGGATTTGTCACTCCGAGTATCGGAGAGGTATATGTGGGCCCTCTCGGTAATGCACGTCATTAGAAGCCTTGCAAGCAATGTGACTAATGAGTTAGTTGTGGGATGATGCAGTACGGAATGAGTAAAGAGACTTGTCGGTAACGAGATTGAACTAGGTATGAAGATACCGACGATCGAATCTCGGGCAAGTAACATACCGATGACAAAGGGAATAGCGTATGTTGTAATAATGGTTTGACCGATAAAGATCTTCGTAGAATATATGGGAGCCAATATGAGCATCCAGGTTTGGTTATTGACCGGAGAGGTGTCTCGGTCATGTGTACATAGTTCTCAAACTTGTAGGGTCCGCATGCTTAACATTCGATGACGATTTGTATTATATGAGTTATGTGATTTGGTGACCCAATGTTGTTCGGAGTCCTGGATGAGATCACGGACATGACGAGGAGTCTCAAAATGGTCGAGAGGTAAAGATTGATATGATGGATGGTAGTATTCGGACACTGAGGGAGTCCTGGATTAAGGGGTCCTCGGACAGCCGGACTATATACTTTAGCCGGACTGTTGGACTATGAAGATACAAGATTGAAGACTTCGTCCCGTGTCCGGATGGGACTCTCCTTTGCGTGGAAAGCAAGCTTGGATATTCGGATGTGTAGATTTCCTTCTCTGTAACCGACTCTGTGTAACCCTAGCCCCCTCTGGTGTCTATATAAACCGGAGGGTTTAGTCCGTAGGACAACAACAATCATACATAGGATAGCTTCTAGGGTTTAGCCTATACGATCTCGGGGTAGATCAACTCTTGTAATACTCATATCATCAAGATCAATAAAGTAGGAAGTAGGGTATTACCTCCATCAAGAGGTCCCAAACCTGGGTAAAACATCGTGTCCCCTGCCTCCTATTACCATTATCCTTAGAAGCACAGTTCGGGACCCCCTACCCGAGATCCGCCGGTTTTGACACCGACATTGGTGCTTTCATTGAGAGTTCCACTGTGCCGTCTCGATAAGGCTTGATGGCTCGCCTAATTATCAAGGATAACATTACCTCCGGAGGATCCTTGGTTGTAGGCCAAACTCTCCGGCTAGGCAATTTCTTCATGGCCACCCGTTCGGCCGTCGCGCCAACGATGACATCGTAGGTCATCAAAAACAACCTCCGTGTCAGCCCTGAGTTCACCGAGCAGATGGATCCAATGGAGCTCTCCTCCTTGAACGAGCTCTTGGATCGCATCGCCACCCTGGGGGTCTCAACGGATTATGATCGAATCGGGCTTAAACCCGACCTAAGGGAGATTAACTCTCCGCCGATCACCCATCAGATAGCGGTGGTGGAGGAACAAAACGACAATTCTTCCTCTATTTTGAGGATGAACTATGTCCGGATTCCCGAGCTCTCTGAGTCGGATACCCATTTACGGGAGAACGTGGCCCAGGCTCCGAACTTAGAAACGGACAGCGGGCCACAAATGTTGGGCAATATCCTGGAGCCCGAGCCGCCAAGCTCAGGAGCTCCTTCGCCCCTGGGTTACAGATTGGGTCAGGACGTGGACTTAATTTCACCCACCCACCCAGATGCAAGCGATCTTTCCCATATCAGACAAGAGCCCCAAGAGATAGTACACCACTTCTGGGCCAGATTCCTCCTTGTAATGAGCAAGGTTAAGGACTGTCACGAGGAAGATGCAATCTCATTCTTTTGCAAAAATTGCACAGACCATGGAATTCTCAATGCCATAAGTTGCAATGACATAGCACACTTTGCCGACCTGGCGGACATAGTATAGAAGTACTGCGTGATGGAAAGCGCCTGGAAGACCCAAACAAAATTCTGGGATCCTCCGGCCCTAACTAAACCCCTCGTCCGAACTAAAAGGGTGCGCTCTCGCAAGTCACCCAATAGAATTACAAAGAAGCCAAACCCCTCTACAGGGCGTGGAACAATACTGGAGGGATGGCTCAATAGGCCGTGCAAAATTCATAGCACACCGGACACCATATCAACACACAGCCTCAGAGCATGTTGGATACTCCGGAAGGTGGCCAAAAGCGGTGAGGACCTTATCATCAACAACACTGCAGAGCACTATCCCGTAGAAAATAACAATATAGTACTGACCGTCATCGAGACTTTCGCCTCAAACAACAGGCGCAAGCGAGCGCTCCGCAGCCTCGCCGAAGTCTGCCATGTCGCAGCAATAAACCCGTGGAACGATACGGCCATAACCTTCAATGCCAGCGACGAACCTCAATTCCGAACAGTCCGAGCACCAGCCACTTTGGTCCTTAGTCCAATAGTGGACGGAATTCGGCTTACTAAAGTGCTAATGGACGGCGGCAGCGGATTAAGCCTCATCTATGAGGAAACTCTTAACAAGATGGAAATAGATAAGAGCCGCATTGAGCAAAGCATCACGACCTTCAGGGGAATCATCCCTAGTCGGGAGGCCCGATGCGCAAGGAAAATCACATTGGATGTGGTATTCGGCACACCGGAGAATTATAGGTCCGAAGAAATCACATTCCAAGTGGCCCCGTTTAGCAGTGGATACCACACCCTTTTGGGGCAAGACACATTCACAAGCTTCCAAGCTATACCCCATTACGGGTACATGAAACTCAAGATGTCGGGGCCCAATGGGATCATCACTCTAGCCAGTGATCCGGACATAGCACTCCGTGCCGAAAATAAAACTGCCGCACTAACCCTAGAGGCATTATTCGAAGCCCTCTTGGCTGAAGAGTTAACCGCGCTATGTTCCGCAGTGGACAGGGACGACGTGATACTCGACAAACGACCCAAGTCCACCTCTTTCAAGCCAGCAGACGAAATAGTCAAATTCCAGGTCCACCCAACGGACCCTACAAAAACAGCATCAATTGGGGCACAACTGAACCCCACAATAGACGCCGCACTAGGAGAGTTCCTGCGCGAGAATTCGGACATTTTTGCCTGGCATCCTTCAGACATGCAAGGTATCCCACGCAGGCTGGCTGAACATAGCGTAAACATACTAAAGGGATACAAGCCAGTCAAACAGACTCTTCGGCGCTTTTCAGAACCCAAGCGACAAGACATGGGAGAGGAGCTAGCCAAGCTACTTGAGGCCGGTTTCATTAGAGAAATAAAACATCCGGACTGGCTAGCAAACCTAGTGATGGTACCAAAGAAGGACAAATCCTGGCGCCTATGTGTCGATTTCAAAGACCTTAATAAGGCTTGCCCTAAGGATCCCTTCCCGCTCCCCCGCATCGATCAAATTATCGACGCTACCGCAGGACACGATTCATTGTGTTTCCTCGACGCATACTCCGGATACTATCAACTCAAGATGGTGGAGTCAGATCAAGCCGCAATGGCATTTATCACTCCATACGGTCCCTTCTGTTTTAACACCATTCCTTTCAGGCTCAAAAATGCCGGTGCAACCTATCAACGCATGATTCAGACATGCCTGGAAACACAAATCGGCAAAACAGTGGAGGCTTATGTAGACGACATGGTCATTAAAACCAGACACATCGAATCATTAATAGATGACTTGAGGCTTATGTTCGACAATCTCCGAACATACGACATCAAGCTCAACCCGGAGAAACGCGTTTTAGGCGTACCAGCCGGAAAACTCTTGGGCTTTATTGTCTCTAATAGAGGAATCGAAGCAAATACGGCTAAAATCCGAGCACTGTCACAGTTGGCTACCCCAACAGACCTCAAGCAAATCCAAAAAATAACTGGATGTGTGGCCGCCCTTAGCCGCTTTATCTCCCGATTAGGAGAAAAGGTGCTACCTCTTTATCGCCTTCTTCAATGCACCGAACACTTCGAGTTGACGGATGCGGCCACGATAGGGCTGGAGGAAATAAAAGCCCTCTTTGCCACAAATCCAATTCTGGCAGCACCAAATGTCGGTGAACCAATGTTGCTATACGTAGTTGTAACACACCAGGTTGTAAGCGTAGTACTCGTTGTCGAACGAGAGACAGATGGACATAAATTCCATTACAAAAGCCGGTATACTACGTATCCACCGTCCTCACTCCATGCAAGTCACGGTACCCACATTATCAAAAGATAGCATACGTGGTCTTCATGGCATCCCGAAAACTACGACACTACTTCCAAGAGTGTTCAATCACGGTGGCCTCCGAAGTACCACTCAATGACATAATAAATAACTACGATGCCACGGGCCGGATTGCAAAATGGGCTATCGAGCTCCTCCCGTTCGACATAACATACAAACCACGGCGGGCCATTAAGTCGCAAGTACTGGATGACTTCGTCATCTAATGGACAGAATCCGAACTCCCTAAAGAGTACGGCACGTACTCCAATTGGATCATGCACTTTGACGGCTCTAAGATGCTAGCTGGTCTAGGGGCTGCTATCGTCCTGACGTCCCCCACCGGAGATACAGTCCAATACGTACTCCAAATACTTTACACAGATTCCAACAATGCAACAGAGTATGAGGCTCTGTTGCACGGTCTTCGGATGGTAGTCTCCATGGGCATTCAACGTCTGGAAGTACGCGGGGATTCAAATCTTGCAATATCTCAAATAAATGGAGACTTTGACGCCAAGGACCCAAAAATGGCAGCTTACCGTAATGCCGTTCTCAAAATGTCAGCTCGATTCGAAGGGCTCGAATTCCACCATGTGGTTCGAGAAAACAATCAAGCGGCGGATATCCTTGCCCGCATCGGCGCTAAACGTGACCCTGTCCCACCAAATATCTTTTTGGAAAGGCTGTTCAAGCCATCTGTGGTATGGGAAGGGGAGTCCGGAAATACTAATCCGGATCCGCATACAACCCCAGATACCGAACAATCTGACATAATCGGAGGCTCCACCACCGAAATCACACCCTCGGCCGACGTGATCATGGCGGTCATCGCCCCGTGGACAGAACCCTTCCTAGCTTACTTAAATAGGCATGAACTCCCGGAGGACCAAAATGAGGCACGCTACATTGTGCGGCGCTCTAAAGCCTACAAAGTCCACGAGGGAGAGCTTTATAAGAAAAGCGCAACCGGAGTACTCCAAAGGTGCATCTCCGAAGAGGAAGGGCGGCAGCTCTTGGCTGAAATTCATGCCAGATTCGGCGGCCACCATGCCCCAGCTTGGGTGCTCGTAAGCAAGGCCTTCCGTATAGGTTTCTACTGGCCGACAGCCCAGGCAGACGCACAAGACCTTGTCCAACACTGCGTTGGTTGCCAGCTTTTTGCAAATCAAAGCCATATGCTGCCCACCGCCCTCCAAACAATCCCCATCACTTGGCCCTTTGCGGTTTGGGGCTCGATATGGTCGGACCCCTTAAAGGAAGAAGCCATAAGAAGAAATACCTGTTGGTCATGGTCGATAAATTCACCAAATGGATAGAAGCCAAACCAGTTAAAACGGCCGAATCCGGACCAGTGATAGACTTCATATCCAGGGTCGTACACCGCTACGGTGTCCCCCACAGCATCATCATCGATAACGGCTCTAACTTTACAGCCGGTGAGGTGAAGACCTGGTGCAGCAAAATGGGTCTAAAACTTGATTACGCTTCCGTCTATCATCCCCAAACAAACGGTCAAGTCGAACGAGCGAACGATCTTATTATGAGCGGCATCAAACCCAGACTAGTGCGATCCTTGAAGGAATCAGATACGCACTGGGTCGAGGAGCTTGACTCCGTATTATGGGGGCTGCGGACCACACTGAATCGCACAACCGGATACACACCATTTTTTATGGTGTATGATGCAGAGGCAGTGCTACCCTGCGATATCATCCATGATTCACCTAGAGTGCGGATGTACGAAGAGAGAGATGCCAAGCTGGATCGGCAGGACAACTTAGATGCCCTGGAGGAGGAGCGCGACGTCGCGAAGGCCCGTTCCGCATTCTATCAACAGCAAGCTCGAAGGTATCAAAGCAAAGAAGTGCGGGCCAAAACCTATAACATTGGCGAACTCGTTCTACGCCTACCAGAGAAGAAAAAGGACAAGCTCAAGCCCAAGTGGGAGGGCCCCTTCATCATCGACAAAGTTCTCACTGGAGGTGCATACCGTCTGCATGATGCATCAGACAATTGACTCGAGCCGAATCCATGGAACGTGGCCAGACTCCGAAGATTCTACGCCTAGTGCCAAACTTCGTGTTTGTCTCCTTACCCCCGCCTTCCCTTTTAAATTATATCCCCTCTCTCCTTTTACATTTATAGCCTTTTATACTTAAGTATGCTTCGACCGCACACTCTGGCCGTGCTATGCGCGCTCATCATACCTGGGGGCTTCTTCTACAGAAGCTTATTTGTCTTCTGGGCTTCATGCCCACCACATATGCGTCACGTCTACGTATGTGCCTTTTTTCACCACTATATGCATCGATATGACTTAAGTTTTGGCCAACCTGGGTTGCCTGGCTCTTGTGTTTATGCCCTACGTTCCCGTTAATTCGGCTAGGGCATAAGGGGAACACCTCTGCGATTGTTACTGTCGGGTCAGCCGGATGTGTACCTCAGGCTGGGTGAAGCCGAAAGCTAGCATTCTTAAGAATATTCGGTCGGTGAACAAAAGATGTATTTTGTATATTACAAAACATGCCCCCAGATGCTTATATCCTGCATAAATTTTCGCAGTTCGGACATGCACATCAATGCATGCACACTCAGGGAAAGGAACCCTTAACGAAACTATTCTCCCTGGAAGATGTTTCTTACTACCCATGTAATATAACATAACTAGTTGGGTACTTGTCTGTTCAAGCACTTATGACCCCTACGCCTGGTTTCCACGCGTGCCCCGGTTTTCACATAACTGAGCGGGTATTCTGATACACTCCGGACTGTCGGGTCCAGAGGTTGAAGCAAAAAGGTCGGCCAAGACAAATGATTTATGATCCAGCTAGGGACAAAGTATGTCCTTCGAAGTACAATGTCACTTAGACTAACTAAATTTCTCTTCTATACCATCCAATAGGCTGTCTAGTCTACAGTCCTGTTGGGAATACTTAGCGACTAATGCTACTTGGTCATACACCAGATGTACAGGGATCTCCTTCCCATCTAACCCCACAGGTCCGACCTCGGCCATATGGTTCGGGTCAGCCTTGGTGTACCGCGTCTTCACCATGGCCCATGCTTCCCTTGCACCCTGTCGGTAGGCCGAAATCTTCCATAATCGGAAGCGCTGCCGTGCTCCTTTGAGCATCTCCACAAGCTCCCTCATGCCTCCTGGAAGGGGGGTGGATGGCCATAAGGCTTGGGCAATGTCCCGCATCACTTGCCAAACTTGTTCGTGTAGTTGTGGGAGCTCCGCCAGAAGATCGCCTGCAGATCCGAGCATTTCCTCTTCAGGACGACCTGTTAGAACGCCTACACACATAATTCTGTTAGCATCGCTTCTTCGCTGAACTTTATAGTGATTCGTCAGAGCACTTACTGAATATGCCGCGTCGAAGCCTCCTATTCTCCTTCACGGAGTCAGCAAGCTGGGCTCGGACATCCTTTAATTCAACGTCCAGCCGGACGTTCGCATCCTGGAGAGTATTTTTCTCTTTATAACCTTGGTAAGAACACGCTGGTCAGCCTTCAGCTGTTGCCGAACATGTTGCTCATCCTCGGGTACGATCTCCGGATTGCCTCCAGGATTGTCTGCAAGTTCTCTTGTTAGAATCGCATTCCCGCCGAATACTTAACTGGTATATACCATGACATTACTCTCGTTTAACGCAAACATTACCAGATGGGGCCTTCGTAGACTCCTCCATCACGGCGGTTGCGGCCCGTAGTTGGGCCTTGCACTCCTCCAGCTCTTTGGATAGCTGGGTAATCTTCTCTGTCAGAACCTATGCACACAAAGGATCCTTAAATCAGTTGTGCCAACTGTTTCAAGTCTCAGGGGCTACTGATATATACACTTATCAAATTTTCTTACCCATATATCCTTCACGTATTGGTCCGTGGCCCTGGCTAGGCCACCTTGAGCAGCCCGGATGTACACGTCCCCCGACTTAAAGGCATCGAGCGCCTCTTCAGAGAAATTAGGACCGCGTAGTGCGCCCCGTCGGCACCTATGATTTATGGTGCTCTCCACTTCGGAGTTGGTAGCGGAAAATCTATCCGCATCCTCTGTAGGAGGATCGTCCGCGTTGACCTCCGCCCTTGAGTCCGGCGTCGGAGTCTGGCTGGTGGAAGCATGACCGGCAGCCTCTCCGGATATAGTCCGGTGAGCGCTCTTTTTGTTAGAAGGTAGAAGACATCATTATATTTTAACAATGATAACATCGTGGCAGGTTTTTAAACATATCTTTGCAACGGCGTCTTGGTCCTGACCGCCTTTATTTTAAGCCTACCCGGCTTCGGTGCCCCTTGTTGGCGAGTCACCGCGGGTTCAGCTTGGTGCCCTGATGGTCTTCCCTGTAAGACGCAGTACATGTGCGATGGGTGAAGTGTAAAAAGGGAATCCTTTTTGGAAGTCGGGACTCTAGCTTTACCTACCTGGGATATAGGGAGTAGGCCAGGATAATCGGCTATGATGGCCACCATCACACCATCGCGGCTCAGCTGGTAAAATGTCTTGTCAACAAGCTCCACAAAGGTATCCGGATCTTCTTCAAGTCCGGGGTCGAGAGCCCGGTCAGGGTCCTCTGGCTGTGGAGACGGGCTGTGAACATCCTTCATAGCCCTTCGCAGTTCCTGCTATGTATTGACGAACTAAACATCTGTACTAAAAATGTGGGAAGGATTGGAATAAAAGATAGCGACTCACCCAGCTTGGGGGGTTATACATGGAGAATCCATCCCGTGGCTTGATATGGATGAACTCCTCCTCTTCTCCTTTGAACAAATCGGACAGTATCTTCGCTAGAGCAGTGGGAGAGTCCGGCCCTTTACAGCCGCACCGGGTGGCATCATCTTCTCCATTGAAGTGCCACATGGGTTTTCCTAGATATTGAAGTGGCTGCACTCCCCGCATTATACATATGGACATGACTTCAATAATTGTCAGTCCTGATTTGGCCAATGTATTTATCCTGTCCATCAGGAAAAGGACCTCTCTGTTATCTTCCTCCTAGGGGCTCCTGGGGCGCCAGTTGTGGCATTTCTTCAACGGGGCATTTACGAACTCCGGAAGGCCTTTTCGGACAGGGTCCGGAAGAGGGACGTCCTCCATGTAGAACCATTCCGAGGGCCAATCCTCAGATGTCTTCTTCGGGGTGCCGGATAGATATCGGTCCCGGCGATGCGCCATATTTCGGCTCCGCCCACTTGATATACCGACCCCTCTTGAATACGGGGTACAAGGCAGAATAGCCTCTTCCACAGCTCAAAATGAGCTTCGCAGCCCAGAAAAAGCTCGCAGAAGGCAACATAGCCTCCGATGTGCAGTATGGAGGCCGGGGTAAAGTTGTGCAGCTGGAGGCTGTAGAACTCCAGAAGCCCACGGAGGAAAGGATGGATTGGAAATCCGGGCTCCCTCAACAAGTAGGGGACAAAGCACACCTGATCTCTCTTGGATGGGTTTGGAAAGCTCTCCACTTGCTCCCTGCCATTATAGGTGGCTAATCCAACTCGGATGGGGACCATGTATGCAGGTGGGAGAAACCCCTTGGTCTGCAACTCTACTAATTGGCTGTGGGGAACAGAACATCTCTCCCAGTCGTCTTGCCTAGTTCTACGGGAGCGAGAGGAGGAACCGCGAGGACCGGCCATGATGGTGTGGATTTTTTCGGGCGCGGTCTGCTGAAGGCTCGCTGGGAGGAGATGGTGTGATTTGGATCTGAGAATCCTTGCCTCTTTTATAGAAGATTTACTCGCATGGTTGGGGTGGCAAATGTAAAAATCCCTCGACCTCTCGCATTCGCTCGACACGTGTAAACAACCATAATTAAAGCACAGAAGCCGAGGAGCGGCATTGATAAGAAGTCGGACACTGCTCAGTACAACAATGCTTTGGAGGATTTGGACAAGAACCCGCCTTGCAATGCCGAAGACAATCTGCACGCCAGACTCATCGTCATTGAAGCCTAGTTCAGGGGCTACTGAGGGAGTCTTGGATTAAGGGGTCCTCGGATAGCCGGACTATATACTTTAGCCGGACTGTTGGACTATGAAGATACCAGATTGAAGACTTCGTCCCGTGTCCGGATGGGACTCTCCTTTGCGTGGAAGGCAAGCTTGGATATTCGGATGCATAGATTTCCTTCTCTGTAACCGACTCTGTGTAACCCTAGCCCCCTCCAGTGTCTATATAAACCGGAGGGTTTAGTCTGTAGGACAACAACAATCATAATCATAGGCTAGCTTCTAGGGTTTAGCCTCTACAATCTCGGGGTAGATCAACTCTTGTAATACTCATATCATCAAGATCAATCAAGCAGGAAGTAGGGTATTATCTCCATCGAGAGGGCCCGAACCTGGGTAAAACATCATGTCCCCTGCCTCCTGTTACCATTAGCCTTAGACGGACAGTTCGGGACCCCCTACCCGAGATCCGCCGGTTTTGACACCGACAGACACCAGAAGTGTTCCGTATTGTATCGGGTACATATCAGAGTACCTGGGGGCGGGGGTTACCGGAACCCCACAGGGGAAGATATGGGCCATAGGAGGGAGGCACACCAGCCCACAAGGGGTGGCTCCCCCCCCCCAGGGAAGGAGGCCGAATAGTACTAGGAGGAGGGGGCGGCGCCCCCCTCTTTCCTTCTTCCCCTCTATCTTCCCCTCTTTCCCTTTTGGTAAAAGGAAAGGGGGGGCGAATCCTACTAGGAGCCCAAGTAGGATTCCTCCTACTTGGGCACGCCTAGTTCTGGCTCCCTCCTTTATATATATGGGGAGGGGGTGCCTAGAACACACATCAATTGTTCCTAGACATGTGCGGCGCCCCCCTCCACAGTTTATGCCTCCGGTCATATTCTCGTGGTGCTTATGCG
This sequence comes from Triticum aestivum, assembly GCF_018294505.1. Taxonomy (NCBI): domain Eukaryota; kingdom Viridiplantae; phylum Streptophyta; class Magnoliopsida; order Poales; family Poaceae; genus Triticum; species Triticum aestivum. The sequence continues at coordinate 232,161,787 of NC_057798.1, forward strand.
AAGCCCTACGTGGATCACTTCACCATCACTGACACCATGCCGTCGTGCTGGTGGAACACATCTACTTCCTCGGCACTCTGCTGGATCAAGAGCTCGAGGGACGACATTGATACGTCTCCAATGTATCTACTTTTCCAAACACTTTTGCCCTTGTTTTGGACTCTAACTTGTATGATTTGAATGAAACTAACCCGGACTGACGCTGTTTTCAGCAGAACTGCCATGGTGTTGTTTATTGTGCAGAAAACAAAAGTTCTCGGAATGACCTAAAAATCCATGGAGATAACTTTTGGAAAATATAAAAAATATTGGCGAAAGAATCAAGGCCATGGGGCCCACACCCTGTCCACGAGGGTGGGGGCGCGCCCCCCTGTCTCGTGGGCCCCCTGGAGCTCCACCGACCTCAACTCCAACTCTATATATTCCATTTCGCGGAGAAAAAAATCAGAGAGAAAGTTTCATCGCGTTTTATGATACAGAGCCGCCGCCAAGCCCTAATCTCTCTCGGGAGGGCTGATCTGGAGTTCGTTCGGGGCTCCGAAGAGGGGGATTCATTGCCGTTGCCATCATCAACCATCCTCCATCACCAATTTCATGATGCTCACCGCCGTGCGTGAGTAATTCCATCGTAGGCTTGCTGGACGGTGATGGGTTGGATGAGATTTACCATATAATCAAGTTAGTTTTGTTAGGGTTTGATCCCTAGTATCCACTATGTTCTGAGATTGATGTTGCTATGACTTTGCTATGCTTAATGCTTGTCACTAGGACCCGAGTGCCATGATTTTAGATCTGAACCTATTATGTTTTCATGAATATATGTGAGTTCTTGATCCTATCTTGCAAGTCTATAGTCACCTTTTATGTGTTATGATCCGACAACCCCGAAGTGACAATAATCAGGATACTTCTCGGTGATGACCGTAGTTTGAGGAGTTCATGTATTCACTAAGTGCTAATGCTTTGGTCCGGTTCTCTATTAAAAGGAGGCCTTAATATCCCTTAGTTTCCATTAGGACCCCGCTGCCACGGGAGGGTAGGACAAAAGATGTCATGCAAGTTCTTTTCCATAAGCACATATGACTATATTCGGAATACATGCCTACATTACATTGATGAACTGGAGCTAGTTCTGTGTTACCCTATGTTATAAATATTACATGAGGAATCGCATCCGACATCATTATCCATCATTGATCCAATGCCTATGAGCTTTTCACATATTGTGCTTTGCTTATTTACTTTTCCATTGCTGTTGTTACAATTACTACAAAACTGATATCGTTACTTTCGCCACTATCACCATTACTATCATACTACTTTGCTAATAAATACTTTGCTGCAGATACTAAGTTATCCAGGTGTGGTTCAATTGACAACTCAATTGCTAATACTTGAGAATATTCTTTGGCTCCCCTTGTGTCGAATCAATAAATTTGGGTTGAATACTCTACCCTCGAAAACTATTGCAATCCCCTATACTTGTGGGTTATCAAGACTATTTTCTGGCGCTGTTGCCAGGGAGCATAGCTCTATTCTTTGAGTCACTTGGGATTTATATCTGTTGATCACTATGAGGAACTTGAAAGACGAAAGAACTAAGATTTTTCCCTCAACTACGAGGGGAGGTAAGGAACTGCCATCTAGCTCTGCACTATATTATCCTTCTGTTTTGAGTAAGCTTGCGACACCTAAACCTGCTACTGCTATGCATTCTGATATGTCGCATGTTATTGATGATGCCACTTCTGTTATGCATGATACTTATGATGAAACTACTTATGTGCTTGATACTACTTTGCCATTAGGTTAATTTCTTGATGAACAACTTGCTAGGGTTAGAGAGAATGAAATTATTGAAGATGATATTATTGAAGATAGTGATGATGAAGGTTCTCCCCTAAGTATAAATTGCCTGTTGTTCTTGAGGGTTATGTTATGGATGAAGAATCTGGTAGAGATCTTCTTGCTTGCAATGATAGATCCGATCTTAAGAAGTTACTAGCTAAACTTAAACAGAAAACTCTAAATGCTAGAATGAAATATGACCCTGCTTTTGCTACTTCACCTATCTTTGTTACTGATAAGGATTATGAATTCTCTGTTGATCCCGAGATAATTATTTTGGTTGAATCTGATCCTTTTTATGGCTATGAATCTAAAACTGTTGTGGCCCATCTTACTAAATTGAATGATATAGCCACCCTGTTTACTAATGATGAGAAGTCTCGCTATTATTATATTCTTAAGGTATTTCCGTTCTCATTAAAGGGTGATGCTAAAACTAGGATTAATTCTCTTGATCCTGGTTGTGTGCGTAGTCCCCGGGATATGATTTATTACTTCTCTGCTAAATATTTCCCTGCTCATAAGAAACAAGCTGCCTTGCGGGAAATATATAATTTTGTGCAAATCGAAGAAGAGAGTCTCCCACAAGCTTGGGGGAGGCTTCTCCGATTACTTAATGCTTTGCCTGATCATCCTCTTAAGAAAAATGAAATACTTGATATCTTTTATAATGGACTAACCGATGCTTCCAAGGACCACTTGGATAGTTGTGCTGGTTGTTATTGAATAATATGCTAACTAATGAAAATAATTGGACTCATCCTGAGCCAATTCTTGAGCCAATTGAGCCAACTCCTGAGCCTATTCCTAAACCAACTCCGAAGAAGAGGGGTGTTCTATTTCTCAGTCCTGAAGATATGCGAGAGGCAAAGAAATCTATGAAATAAAAAGGTATTAAAGCTGAAGATGTTAAGAATTTACCTCCTATTGAAGAAATACATGGTCTTAATATACCGCCTATTGAAGAAACACATTGTCTTGATAACCCGACACAAGTAGTAAAGGTAAATTCTCTCTATAGATATGATAAGGTTGATATCCCGTCTACTAAATTTCCTAGCCAATGCGTTGATGAATTTGATGACTTTATGGCTAGGAAAGAAAGTTTTAATGCTTATGTTAGTAGAGAATTAAAGAGGAATGCTTTCATGATTGGACGCTTGAGTGATTATATGGCTAGAGTTAAAGGTGAACTTAAACTCATTAGCAAATATGCTTCTATGGTTACCACTCAAGCAGAACAAGTACTTAAAGCTCAAAGTGATTTGCTCGATGAATTAAATAATAAACATGAATTTTCTGTTAGAGTGGCTACTAGAACTGGTAGAATGACTCGGGAACCTTTGTATCCTGAAGGCCACCCAAAGAGAATTGAGCAAGATTCTCAGAGAAATAATGTAGATGCACCTGGTCCTTCTAAAAAGAAGAAAAAGAAAAACAATAGGACTTTGCATGCTTCTAGTGAACCTGTTGTAGACACACCTGAGAATCCCAATGATATTTCTATTTCTGATGCTGGAACACAATCTGGTGATGAACATGAACCTAGTGATAATGTTAATGACAATTTTCATGTTGATGCTCAACCTAGCAATAATAATGATGTAGAGATTGAACCCGCTGTTGATCTTGATAACCCACAATCAAAGAATCAACGTTACAATAAGAGAGACTTTGTTGCTAGGAAGCATGGTAAAGAAAGAGAACCATGTGTTCAGAAACCCATGCCTTTTCCTCCTAAACCATCCAAGACAAAGGATGATGAGCATTTTGAGCGCTTTGCTGAAATGATTAGACCTATCTTCTTACGTATGCGCTTAACTAATATGCTTAAAGTAAATCCTTATGCTAAATATATGAAAGATATCATTACAAATAAAAGAAAGATACCAGAAGCTGAAATTTCCACCATGCTTGCTAATTATACTTTTAAAGGTGGAATACCTAAGAAACTTGGAGATCTAGGGGTACCAACTATACCATGCTCCATTAAAAGAAACTATGTTAAAACTGCTTTATGTGATCTTGGAGCCAGTGTTAGTGTTATGCCTTTCTCTTTATATCGTAGACTTGAATTGAATAAGTTGGCACCTACTAAAATATGTTTGCAAATGGCTGATAAATCAACTGCTATACTTGTCGGTATTGTGAGGATGTGCCTGTTGTGGTTGAAAATGTCACTATCTTAATGGACTTTGTTATTCTTGATATTCCCGAGGACGATAGTATGTCGATTATCCTTGGTAGACCCTTTTTGAATACTGCAGGGGCTGTTATTGATTGCAACAAAGGCAATATCACTTTTCATGTTAATGGTAATGAGCATACGGTACACTTTCCGAGGAAAAAACCTCAAGTTCATAGCATCAATTCTATTGGAAAAAGCCCAACTATATTATTGAAGGTTTTGAATTCCCACTTCCTACTGTCAAAAATATATATGATATTCTTATTATTGGGGATGTTCATATCCCCGTTGAGGTAACCTAGTGTTATTTGAAATTTCTCCGGTTCCATGTTATTCGGAATGAGTTTGTTAACAAGACTTGATCAACCTTGTTAGTGGATTCCTTTTGATGATCATGAGATGGATGAAACTAGAAGGCACAACCTTTTGTACCCTCTTTTTACTTTCTGTTATTTAGAATAAATAAGCAAAAATAGTATTATCTGTCTGTTTTCTGATTTATCCATGCAATAAAAAAATATCCCGAAAATAAAAGTGCTCCAAATGCCCTGCCAATTTAGTATGATTTTTATGGAATATTTGAGGATTTTAGGCACTGAGAACACAACAGGGGGGGCAAGCACCTGGCCACGAGGGTCCAGGGCGCGCCCACTCCCCCAGGCACACGCTCGTGCCTCGTGGGCCCACGGTGGCCCCCGTCCACTTATTCCTGCACCCACACACTCCATCTTCCTCCCAAAAAATCCCCATCTAGCTCAAGCACGAGTTCTAGCTCATTTTTCTGCGGTTTTTTATCTCCTTGCTCAAAGCTTCATTCACAAAACTGCTTTGGGAGATTGTTGCTTGGTATGTGACTCCTCCATTGGTCCAATTAGTTTTTGTTCTAGTGCTTTATTCATTGCAAAGTTTTGCTGCATAGGTGACCCTGTTCTTGAGCTTGCATGTCAAATTTATGAGGTCCCAAGTAATTCTAATGCATGATATAGGCTCTAGGCACTTGTGGGAGTAGTTTCTACCAATCTTGTTTAGTTTGATTCACTTTTATTTTGAAGTTACTAAAAATTTCAGAAATTTTTCAGAGGAAGAAATATGTCTAGGAAAATGTACCAAGGGAGTGGAACACCAATCATACCAATAGAGAATGTTGGGTCTTTAAACAGGCCGACAAGTTAAACACCAAAAACAAAGAAAAGGGATCACAAAGTGACGACGACGAGGAGCCCCGGCCACCGAGCACAGGAGGACAGAAGAAGTTCCTCCTCAAGTGAAAATGGTAAACATGATATATGCTACCCATATACCCAAAAGGGAGTGGAAGCGCACACTAAGGGATGACTACGCGATGGAGCCAGTCGCCCCAAAATACAACCCGTGGTGCTCCTATCACCTTTGATTGAAGGTACCATCCGACTAGTACCCGTCATGGCGGTTCAGCCGCACTGGTGCTAGACCCTATTATTGACGGATTCCACCTCACACGCGTCCTCATGGACGGCGGTAGCAGCCTGAACCTGCTCTATTAGGATACAGTGCGCAAAATGGGTATTGATCCCTCAAGAATCAAGCCCACAAAAACCACCTTTAAATGTGTCATACCAGATGTAGAGGCCTGCTGCACGGGCTCGATCACACTGGAAGTGGTGTTCGGATCCCTGGATAATTTCCGAAGCGAAGAATTAATCTTCGACATCATCCCCTTCCGCAGTGGTTATCATGCACTGCTCGGACGAACCGCATTTGCTCGTTTCAACGCGGTGCCGCACTACGCATATCTTAAGCTCAAGATGCCCGGTCCTCGTGGTGTCATAACAGTCAATGGAAATACGGAGTGCTCCCTCCGTACCGAGGAGCACACCGTGACCCTCGCAGCAGACATGCAGAATAGCCTTCTTAGGCAAAAACTCAATTCGGTAATAAGGCCCCCGGACAATGTTAAGCGAGTCCGAGCTATGTTGCAATAGGACCGTCCGGCTCGTTCAGAGCTCAGCTAGAATTCGGCCTCCGTACAAGCCCCAAAAAGGCGGTGAAATTTGTGTCGCATGTACACAACTACGCACTTAAAATACAATGGGAACGGACGGAGGCGCAGCTAGACCGCGGTCCATAATGCGGCTCAACCGCTCCTGGATCCGCACACCCTCACCCTTTTTCTTCCTTTCAGGTTTCTTCTCTTCTCGAGACCTTTTCTGATAAACCTGCTCAGCGGACCCGTAGCGGGACGGACACACCAAGAAAGCTAGGGGCTAGGACATACAAGGGAATACCCAGGTGGTCTCTGCTAACGATCTTCATACCTATTTTAAATACCCGCACGCAGCTCGCTCTTGGTAATGGCATGTTCAAATAGACTTATTTGCTTATTGCACTACTTGTACACATACGCTTTGACATATTAATCAAATTACAACGAAAAATAATTGGCAGTGTCTACTTATTACCTGACTTTCCTTGTCTACTTATTTTCCATCGCACTCGTACACTTTGGTACGTCTTAATTCACCAGGGGATCATTGTACCCCATAACACGGCAAGAAAGTCTCAACACTTTTACAGTGCAGTTCGGCACCCCGAACTTATAACATTATATGCATTGGCTCTGAATCATGTCTTTGGTCAACAGTTGGGTTGCCCGGCTCCTATGCTTGCTACAGGTTGCCCGGCTCCTATGCTTGCTACCCTACGTTCCGCTATATCGGCTAGGGTAGTAAAGGGAGAACTACTGCGATTGTGTCCCGGTTCTTCCGGACGAGCACCTCAGTAGAGAAATCCGAAAACTGACTATCATGATGCGGCGAGAGCTGGTCAGCTATTTGAGAGGTCACAAAATCCTTAACGATTTCTTCCGCATTGCGCGATAACTAATGCATCGTGCGATGGATCAGTTTTTATCCGATCAGGTGCCTTCTAAAACCCCAAGTTCGGCCTTCCGAACATTAGGGGTTGTGCCTACTTTTCTTTTGTCAAACTCCTATGTCTAAGTGAGGGTGTTAAAGCCTTATAGTCTGATTGCCTGGTTCGTCGCGCTAAACACCTCCTTTAAGGACCAAAAATCTGGAGTAAAGAGTGTTTAAATTTATCCCGAACACCCCCGTACTTCCTACGTGGGGGCAGAAGCCGACGACTGGCCAACTCTCAGCATTAATTTAAAAAATGGCCGCACATGAGGTAATAGTTTGAATAACAAGCATTATTTTACATCACAATCTTGTTCCATATTATAGCATAGGGAAACATGCATACATTCATGGGAAGATAATATCCTTGGAACACTGCTCTGCCACAAGGCGAGATCCCTTCAAGACATTGTCAGAATACAGCTCGATCTTGCGGTGCTCTTTCCCTTCAGGCGGTCCTTCGGTCATCAACTTCACAACATCCATCTTCGCCCAATGCACCTTGGCACGGGCAAAGGCCATTCGCGCACCTTCGATGCAGATCGAGCGCTTGATGGCGTCAAGCCGAGGACATGCACTAACCAGCCGCTTCACGAGTCCGAAGTAGCTGCTGGGAATCGGTTCGGCAGGCCATAGACGGATGATCGAATCCTTGAGGGCTAGTTCGGCCGCCCTATGTAGCTCGACCAGTTGCTTCAGCTGATCAGCAAAGGGTACCGGGTATTCTGGCGCAAGATATTGCGACCAGAACAGCTTCTCCGCTGAGCTCCCCTCTTCGGCTCGATAGCATTGTTCGGCATCCAACATGTTGCGCGGTAGATCCGCAAACACCCCTGGGGAACTCCGAATCCGGATCAGTAAATGAAATCTTTCCTTTGCGTATTTGCTTTGCATAATAAAGGCCTTACCCGCGGCGATCTTTCAGGCCTCCTGGATTTCCTGGAGGGCGCCTTGGACTTCAGCCCAGGCATCGCGTGCGGATTGGCGAGCCTTGTTGAGTTTGAACTCTTGATCCTTTATACTCTGCTCCATGGTCTCGCACTTCCCTATAGCTTCTTGGAGCTCCTGTTGAACTTCAATAACGCGGGCCTTGTGGTTTTCACGAGTGGCCTGCTCCTTCGCCACCCTTTTCTCGGCCTCGGCCACCGCCTTATTAAGAGCCTCGACTTTGGTCGCCGCTCCTAATTCATATCATGAAATTTTAGAGTCAACATAACTACTCACTTGTATTTAAATACAAACAAAGTTCTCCCATACCTTGAGTATTCTCCAATTGCTTTTCACTTGGCCGAGCTCCGGACTCTGTTTCAGTCCGAAGACTGATACGTCTCCGCCGTATCTATAATTTTTGATTGTTCCATGCCAATATTATTCGACTTTCATATACTTTTGGCAACTTTTTATATTATTTTTGGGACTAACATATTGATCCAGTGCCCAGTGCTATTTCCTATTTGTTGCATGTTTTATGTTTCGCAGAAACCCAATATCAAACAGAATCCAAACAGGATAAAGACGGACGGAGAATTATTTTGGAATATTTGGGATTTTTCGAAGGAAGAATCAACGCGAAATGATGTTCGAGGTGGTCACGAGATAGGGGGCGCGCCCAGCCCCCCTGGGCATTCCTGGCACTCTCGTGGGCCACCCGTAAGGCGGTTGACGCTCTTCTTTTGCAGCACGAAAGCTAATTTTATGAGAAAAATCTGGGCAAAAGATTCACCCCAATCGGAGTTACGGATCTCCAGATATAAAGGAAACGGTGAAGGGGCAGAATCAGAGAACACAGAAACAAAGAGATGGATCCAATCTCGGAGGGGCTCTCGCCCCTCCCAAGCCATGGGAGCCAAGGACCAGACGGGAAACCCTTCTCCCATCTAGGGAGGAGGTCAAGGAAGAAGAAGAAGAAGGGGAGACCTCTCCCCCTTGCTTCCGGTGGCGCCGGAACACCGCCGGGGGCCATCATCATCACCGCGATCTTCACCAACACCTCCATCATCTTCCCCAACATCTCCATCACCTTCCCCCATCTATATCCAGCGGTCCACTCTCCTGCAACCAGTTGTACCCTCTACTTGAACATGGTGCTTTATGCTTCATATTATTTTCCAATGATTTGTTGCCATCCTATGATGTCTGAGTAGATTTTCGTTGTCCTATCGGTGATTGATGAATTGCTATGATTGGTTTGAGTTGCATGTTTTATTATTGGTGTTGTCCTATTGTGCCCTCCGTGTCGCGCAAGCGTGAGGGATTCCCGCTTTAGGGTTTGCAATATGTTTATGATTTGCTTATGGTGGGTGGCGTGAGTGACAGAAGCACAGACCCGAGTAAGTAGGTTGTTTACGTATGGGATAAAAGGGGACTTGATGATTTAATGCTATGGTTGAGTTTTACCTTAATGAATCTTTAGTAGTTGCGGATGCTTGCTAGAGTTCCAATCATAAGTGCATATGATCCAAGTAGATAAAGTATGTTAGCTTATGCCTCTCCCTCAAATAGAATTGCAATAGTGATTACCGGTCTAGTAACATAGTCAATTGCTTAGGGACAATTTCACAACTCCTACCACCACTTTTCCACACTCTCTATATTTACTTTATTGCATCTTTATCTAAACAGCCCCTAGTTTATATTTACGTGCTCTTTATTATCTTGCAAACCTATCCTATCACACCTACAAAGTACTTCTAGTTTCATACTTGTTCTAGGTAAAGCGAACACTAAGCATGCGTAGAGTCGTCTTAGTGGAAGATATGACTTGAGAGGGTATTTGTTCTACCTTTAGCTCCTCGTTGGGTTCGACACTCTTACTTATCGATAGAGGCTACAACTATCCCGTATACTTGCGGGTTATCAAAGACCTCCGCAGTATGAGAGGTTGCAGTCACTAACGACGCCTGTTCATTCACATAGGTATTCCCTAATTAGTCTCCTGCGAAATATGTTTGATCCTCTGTCTGGCTTTCTTTTTGAAACACCGAACAGTGTATCAGGGGCTATTATCTATATTATGACATTCTCTAACTTACCTCAAAGCCTGTTAGAAGGCTCGCGCAAGCTTCAGTCAGCCCGCTTTTGGCGAGTTGTACCTTCTCAATCACCACACCCATAAGGGTGCGATGCTCTTCAATGATGGAAGCGCTTTGCAGCTGTCACGCCCAAGATGCGATCCTATCCTAAAGGAACTCGAAGGTCCCACCAAGGATAGAAGCGCATCTTGAAGACGCTTTTGCAAGGTGGATATCATTACCTCAACATTACATAATAGATAGGGATACATACAAGAGGCATACAATGCCACACGAATACAACATCACATACATAAGAGCATCATCCGACTATGGATGAAACACAAACAGAAAATCCAAGTGACATCCACCCTGCTAGCCTAGGTTGCCGACCTGGAACCTATCCCCTGATCGAATAAGAAGCAGAAGAAGAACTCCAAAACAAGCAACATCGCTCTCGCGTCATGATCATCGCATAACCTGTACCTGCAACTGTTGTTGTAGTAATCTGTGAGCCACGAGGACTCAGCAATCCCATTACCATGGGTATCAAGACTAGCAAAGCTTAATGGGAAAGGAAGGGGTAAAGTGGTGAGGTTGCAGCAGCGACTAAGCATATATGGCGGCTAACATACGCAAATAAGAGCGAGAAGAGAGCAACCGGAACGGTCGTGAAGCTAGCAATGATCAAGAAGTGATCCTGAACTCCTACTTACGTCAAACATAACCCAAAACCGTGTTCACTTCCTGGACTCCGCCGAAAAGAGACCATCACGGCTACACACGCGGTTGATGCGTTTTAATTCGGATCTGGTGTCAAGTTATCTACAACCGGACATTAACAAATTCCCATCTGCCACATAACCGCAGGCATGGCTTTCGAAAGTTTAAACCCTGCAGGGGTGTCCCAACTTAGCCCATGATAAGCTCTCGCGATCAACGAAGGATATGCCTTCTCCCAGGAAGACCCGATCAGACTCGGAATCCCGGTTTACAAGACATTTCGACAATGGTAAAATAACACCAGCAAAGCCGCCCGATGCGCCGACAATCCCGATAGGAGCTACACATATCTCGTTCTCAGGGCAACACCGGATAAGTCAAGCTACGAGTAAAACCAGACCTCGAGTTTCCCCGAGGTGGCCCCGCAGGCTGCTCGGTTCATACCAGCACTTAGAGAAGCACTGGCCCGAGGGGGTAAAATAAAGATGACCCTCGAGAGAGCGACTCCCAAGGGAAAAGTAGGTGGTGGTGAGGCAAATGGTAAAACCAAGGTTGGGCCTTGCTGGAGGAGTTTTATTCAAAGCGAACTGTCAAGGGGTCCCATAAATCACCCAACCGTGTAAGGAATGCAAAATCCGAGAACATAACACCGGTATGACGGAAACTAGGGCGGCAAGAGTGGAACAAAACACCAGGCATAAGGCCGAGTCTTCCACCCTTTACCAAGTATATAGATGCATTAATTAAATAAGAGATATTGTGATATCCCAACATAATCCTGTCCACCATGGAGCAATCTTCAACTTCACCTGCAACTAACAACGCTATAAGAGGGGCTGAGCAAAGCGGTAACATAGCCAAGCAATGGTTTGCTAGGAAGGGTGAAAAGGTTAGAGGCTGACATGGCAAATTGGGAGGCTTGAAGAACAAGTGATAGGTAGCGCAACATAGCGATTTAACAAAGCAACTAGCATAGCAATGATAGTAGTGAGATCCAGGGTAGCGGTCATCTTGCCTGAAATCCCGCTAGGAAGAAGAACGAGTCCATCAAGAAGATAAAGCCACGAAGACGAACCAAGCGTAGACGATCGAATCCTCACGATCGCAATGAAAATGGGAACTATCGAGAAGAAGCACACAACATGGTAAACACACCACACATGAACAAGACATGATGCACAAACAAGTATGATGCAAGACAAGACTACATGAAGCTACTCATGGCAAGAGATGATGCATACAAGAGCAACACATCAAAGCAAGTTTAAATGAGGCCGGAAATAACATATAACAAATCCGGTAAGTCCTCATATGCAAATTTCGAAATTGGTCCAGATCTGAATAAACCTTAAGTTCAAGTTGTTAAACAGCAAGTTAAGATGCACCAAGAGAATCTACACAAAATTCTAGTCAAGTTACATATAAAGTTTATTTAATTCGGAGCTACGGCCTAGAAGATATGAGCAAAACAAGTTAAACATGGCATTGATGCAAAATGCATTCAAACATCAAGAAAACACACCAAAACAAGGATGCAACATGATAATATGAAACTACATGCAAAATCAAGCAAGTTTCATGTAAAGCACACTCAAAACGGAGCAACGGTTCTACACATACACTCTATACAAGTTTAAAGGACAAGCTGTCCAAAACAGCAACTAGGCATCTTGCAAGCATCAAAACAACATGCTACAGCACCCCAACATGAGAACAAAAGGCATGGACATGATGTACAGGTAAAGCATAACAAAACATGAACACTGAGCTATCTCCAGAAAATACTAGAACATGCTCAAAAACACATGGCAAGATTGCATAGTAATAACAGTTTCAGACTTCGCAGAAATAACATCAGGTTGCAATGTTTAGAGCTATCAAACAACATGCTATAGGAACTTAACATGGCAAACAAAGGCATGGAATGAATCTACTAATTTCATAGAACAAAAGTCTCTTACTGACCATGATCCAAGAAGGACCAGAAGATATGATGGCACCCATGTAAACATGGCAAATAATATGACAGATTCGAGCATGGCAGGAACAATGATAAGTTGGCATGTTGGTGAGCTTGTACCACTCACCACAGAGCAATACATGGCATGAGAAGGCAATCAACAGTAACAAGACATGATTTTGAAGCTAAGCTTGGCAAGAGCTAGTTCATAGGGTGCATGGATCACTAGCAAAGCTCATGGCAAAAGTGAACTTAATGTTAACAGGCTGACAACAACATTATTTAGCAACTTCGAAGCATGATAACGAAAATCTACAGGAAGCTATAAATGCAACTGGGGGCATGTATGGATAGGGCATGACATGTATAACAAAACATCTTTCATGAACATCTCCAAATTGTGCATAGAATGACTTGTAGCAGCAGGTTTACATAGCATCATGATATAGCAGATTCAGCCTAGCAAAACAATAACAGCAAGTACCCTACTTAACAAGCTTGATGCACTCACTACAAGATTTACAAAAATACAAGACAAGCACCCCTGTAAAGATGGCATGATGTAGTACAATACACATGTAGACATCAAGCTCATAGGATGCACACACAAAATGCAATGAAAAAGACAAATCACCAAGTTATAATAGTTTCAGCAGGTTAACATCATATAGCACTCTTGCAACAACGATTCGGGCCACAAGATGATCTCAAACAAGCATGGCACAATGGAATGAAATGTAGAGCATAACCTGATAAACATTTCAACAAATTATGCATGCAAAACGGAGCTACAAACTATGAGTTACGGCATGATGAACATGACATAAAAATGCAAATATTTCGGGACTTAGCAGTTTTCTGAAGAAAAAAACGGACGAGCGCGAGAATACTAAAATGTGACCGGGGCGGAATTTAGGCGGGCTCACCATGGGCTTTGGCCCAGCTTGGAGAGGAGGCAGCAGGCCGGCTAGGAGGTGGGCTGGGCCGCCGGCGGAGATGGGTCGGTGAGGGGAGGTGGCCCACGCGGGAACTGGGCCGGTCAACGGACGCTCGTCCTCTTCCCGCTCGAACAGGGAGGAGGCGGGCATGGCAGGGGGCGGCGCCACCTATAGGGAGGGCCGGCAAAGGCTGAGGCGAGGCCGATGGGGAGTGGATCCGGACGGATCCGGCCGCGGGGGCCCTGTTCCTGGCGACGGTGAGGCCAGCCGGCGACGGGCGGAGCTCCAAGGGCGGCGGGGAGCTGCGGGGGGGGGGAGAGAGTGAGGCAGGGAGAGAGAAGGGAAGAGAGAGTGACGGGGCGGGAGGACGACCTGGCGGGGCGGTGGCCTCGATCTCCGACGAGGTAGGCGGGGTCGCGGGGACGAGCAGGCGAACGGCGGCGAGGTTCGGGAGCTGGGCGATGCGGCTTGGGCGCGCGCGTGCTCCTGTGAGCTGCGATGGCGACTCGGGGCCGCTCCGGCCCGCGGGCGGGCCACGGATAAGCCAGGCGGGCCGCGGCGAAGTGGGGCACTGGGGAGGCGACGTGGCGGGGCTCAAGTGGCTCCAGGCGGCGGGGACAGCGGCGCTGGCCTGTTGGGCGGCGTCAAGTGGCGGGGCAGGGTCGACCGGCGCTGAAAACGAGGAGGAGGTGGGAGGAGCCTGGCGGCGCACAGATTTCGAGGGGGGGCTAGGTTTTCCAGAAATGGAAGGGAAAGGAGGCTATATATAGCAGTTTTTGGCTACGGTTTGGTCTAGGGGGGTTTTTGGAGCCCTCCGATCTTGATCGGGAGGCTCCGGACGCGAGGGGGTTAGGCAGGCCTAGGTGGGCTGTGAAGGGAGAGTTGGGCTGAGAGGAGAGAAGAGAAAAGCAGCCCGACAATGGTTTTCGGAGACCAAAAACGTCCGACGAAAATACCGGCAACGCTGCCGCTATATATTTAACGGTTGGGCTATCAAACGAGCTTCGGATGCGACGAAACTTGACAGGCGGTCTACCTACACTATAATAAGACCGCACACTAGTTTTTGTCCTGTTCCGAGATCATTTTTATGCCACTTATAAAATAATATTTCGGAGGTGCCGCGGGCGCGTGCGAGTGTGGTCGGGCTTAGAACGGACAACGGAGAGAACCGGGGAAACCCGAACGGATGCAAGTTTTGAAAAAAACATGCAGATGATGACATGGCAAAATGCAACACGCAAGCAAATGACATCGCAACGACGGCGAATAACTGGCAGACACCTGGCGCATCGAATCCGGGGCGTTACAACACTCCTCCACTAACAAGAGATCTCGTCCCGAGATCTTAGGACCAAGACGAAAGGAAAAAGGGAAGAGGTGAAATAAGAATGCAAGAGAAGAAGCAAAGAATCGAGAGCACTCGAGAAGAAGAGGGGAATGACGAGAATGATGAGAATCGAAAGCTCACAAAATCAGATAGACTATGAAACCACTCCGGTTAGAACGAGATAAGAACGAATAAGACTGAAAAGGATTTAGGCAGAACTTTGACTGAACATGGAAAGGATAGAATATGAACTTGAGAATATGGAATGATACTTGACGAGAGGAACAACACAAAACCTCCGGAAGACTTGAAAGAGTTGAATGGAAGAACGGAGAAGAAAATGAAAACGTGTGCCACGACTTAAATTGTAAGCATCTTAGAAGGAAGGATTGAATGGCGTTGTTGAGAAAATCAACGACGAAGGAATAAACTTGTTGTGGACTTATCAAAACCATCTCAAAACTTGAGGTGAAATTAGACCACAAACAAAGTCCGAATAGCTGAGAAGAACGAAGAAATGCAAAACTCCACTTCACAAGAATACACATAATTAATTGCACTTCGAGAGGCAAGAAGGAAAAGATACTTGCGCTCCTCCAACAATAATCTTGATGAACTCTTGAAGAAATGAATTAAATCATGAAGAACCACCATGAAGAACTCCGGTGACAAAAGGATGATGAGATAGAATAAAGGAAGAAAGAATAAGATGAGCCTTGCGGTGATTTAGATGGAGGTCCGAACGAGATGGCTGAGGAAATAGAACTCCGGAAAAGAAAGGATGAAAACACTTGGAACTAGAATTTATTCACCGAGAAAAAACTCCGAAGGAAGGGATTAATCACTTGTATGAAATAAGAATAAGATTTATTGTGTGCTTAACCTTCATCAAATAAATTGATGACAAGCAATGGATTTTGCATACTACTTATTCTTCTTGAAAAGGATTAAGGGGGTATAGCACAAAACTTGAGAATTCTTCATGAACCACCGTAGGATTCGAAAGAACGAATGAATTGATATGATAATCAAAGAAAAGGAATCTTGAATGAACCATCGTAAGAATTCGGAAATGACTGACGAAAGAGGACGAATCACCGGGAAAAAATTAGAAGAACCAATATGCTAGAGGGGATTTAGATGCAAAAGAACAAAGAGATCATGAGCTGATTAAAGAACACTTGAACGAAGCACCGGGATAATTGGATAACGGTAGCTGAAATGTGAGGACGAAGAATTCTTCTGGAACGATGGCCTCCGGTGAAACGAAAAAGAAATCAACTCCTGAAATACTCCGGATGGGTAAGAAAGAATATCTGACAAACTAAAATAATTCGAGAGGATGATATGAAGCTAGAACAACGAATCTTTGAGAGAACGGGCAAGATTTAGAGGAAAAACTCTTCTTCGGTCTTCCAATGACGACGGGAAACAACACCAAAATTTCTGAGATACTCCGGGAGAATGAAAAGCAGAGATGATGAGCCAGCAATGAAAAATGACTTGAAATCGATCTTGGAAAAGCATCTGACTGATGAAATTCATTCTTACTTCAAACACCCCGGAATAATTAGAAGAGTCGGGTAAGATCCTGGGAAAAGACCTGTGGGTTAGGGGCCACTAAAAGAAAACACTGTTGGACAGGGATGATGAACAGATAGATGAAGCACCGAAACAATTGAAATATTTGAATGAGGTGACAACCTCGAATTAATTGGAACACTGATGAATCTCCTGAGATGTCTTGAACACTCCGGAAGAATAAACTGGTGAGAGGCGAACAAGCAGGGAAAACACTTGAGCCGAGGAAAAGAATATAATCACTATCGAAAATTGGAATTGAATCCACCGGAGAAGAAAAAGAGATGGAGAATGTCGATCAAAACGAGAATTCACCGGTTGAAATGATTGAGGGAAGACTGAAGAGGCTCCACACGAATGAAATTGATGCTCGAAAACAGACTCAGACTCCGGGAAGAAGAGGGTGGGAGGGCGGGAAAACAAAGGCAGCTTGGAAGGGGAAACCGACGAATAACTTGAATAGAAAACACCGGTTGAAGGAATGCAAAGGCTTCGCACGAGTAGGATGGATACTCGATTACGGACTCCGGCTCTGAGAAGGAAAAGGGTGGGCGGGCGGGAAAAGAAAACAACCGAGGATTGAACTTGCAAAAACAAAGAGGGTCGAATCATCTTGACGAGAAAATGCACCGGATGAAAAGAGCTGAGAACCAACGATCGGAAAACCAACTGCGCGATCCTAAAGAAAATTTTGAAGGGCAAGAGGAGTAATTGAAAACACCTACGTCAAGATTTCTCACCAGAGCGACGGAGGGGCTGAGGAGTAAAAAGAGTTCCTACTCTCCGATATAACTAGACTCCGAAAACAGTTTTCTTCTAGACTCGACAACGGCCAAACTACACGATCAATCAAGGGGGCTCCTAAGGTCGGTCGAGGCTCTGATACCAACTAGTCACGCCCAAGATGCGACCCTATCCTAAAGGAACTCGAAGGTCCCACCAAGGATAGAATCGCATCTTGAAGACGCTTTTGCAAGGTGGATATCATTACCTCAACATTACATAATAGATAGGGATACATACAAGAGGCATACAATGCCACACGAATACAACATCACAATACATAAGAGCATCATCTGACTACGGATGAAACACAAACAGAAACTCAAACGACATCCACCCTGCTAGCCCAGGCTGCCGACCTGGAACCTATCCCCTGATCGAAGAAGAAGCAGAAGAAGAACTCCAAAACAAGCAACATCGCTCTCGCGTCATGATCATCGCATAACCTGTACCTGCAACTGCTGTTGTACTAATCTGTGAGCCACGAGGACTCAGCAATCCCATTACCATGGGTATCAAGACTAGCAAAGCTTAATGGGAAAGGAAGGGGTAAAGTGGTGAGGTTGCAGCAGCGACTAAGCATATATGGTGGCTAACATACGCAAATAAGAGCGAGAAGAGAGCAAGCGGAACGGTCGTGAAGCTAGCAATGATCAAGAAGTGATCCTAAACTCCTACTTACGTCAAACATAACCCAAAACCGTGTTCACTTCCCGGACTCCGCCGAAAAGAGACCATCACGGCTACACACGCGGTTGATGCGTTTTAATTCGGATCTGGTGTCAAGTTATCTACAACCGGACATTAACAAATTCCCATCTGCCACATAACCGCGGGCACAGCTTTCGAAAGTTTAAACCCTGCAGGGGTGTCCCAACTTAGCCCATGATAAGCTCTCGCGATCAATGAAGGATATGCCTTCTCACAGGAAGACTCGATCAGACTCGGAATCCCGGTTTACAAGACATTTCAACAATGGTAAAACAAAGACCAGCGAAGCGGCTCGATGCGCCGACAATCCCGATAGGAGCTGCACATATCTCGTTC
This sequence comes from Triticum aestivum, assembly GCF_018294505.1. NCBI lineage: Eukaryota > Viridiplantae > Streptophyta > Magnoliopsida > Poales > Poaceae > Triticum > Triticum aestivum. Next base: position 232,180,090 of record NC_057798.1, read on the forward strand.
TCAGGGCAACACCGGATAAGTCAAGCTACGAGTAAAACCAGACCTCGAGTTTCCCCGAGGTGGCCCCATAGGCTGCTCGGTTCGGACCAGCACTTAGAGAAGCACTGGCCCGGGGGGGGCTAAAATAAAGATGACCCTCGAGAGAGCGACTCCCAAGGGAAAAGTAGGTGGTGGTGAGGCAAATGGTAAAACCAAGGTTGGGTCTTGCTGGAGGAGTTTTATTCAAAGCGAACTATCAAGGGGGTCCCATAAATCACCCAACCGCGTAAAGAACGCAAAATCCAGGAACATAACACTGGTATGACGGAAACTAGGGCGGCAAGAGTGGAACAGAACACCAGGCATAAGGCCGAGTCTTCCACCCTTTACCAAGTATATAGATGCATTAATTAAATAAGAGATATTGTGATATCCAAACATAATCCTGTCCACCGTGGAGCAATCTTCAACTTCACCTGCAACTAGCAACGCTATAAGAGGGATGAGCAAAGCGGTAACATAGCCAAGCAATGGTTTGCTAGGAAGGGTGAAAAAAGGTTAGAGGCTGACATGGCAAATTGGGAGGCCTGAAGAACAAGTGATAGGTAGCACAACATAGAGATAGAATGAAGCAACTAGCATAGCAATGATAGTAGTGAGATCCAGGGTAGCGGTCATCTTGCGTGAAATCCCGCTAGGAAGAAGAACGAGTCCATGAAGAAGATAAAGCCACGAAGACGAACCAAGCATAGACGAACGAATCCTCACGATCGCAACGAAAACGGGAACTATCGAGAAGAAGCACACAACATGGTAAACACACCACACATGAACAAGACATGATGCACAAACAAGTATGATGCAAGACAATACTACATGAAGCTACTCATGGCAAGACATGATGCATACAAGAGCAACACATCAAAGCAAGTTTAAATGAGGCCGGAAATAACATATAACAATTCCGGTAAGTCCTCATATGCAAATTTTGAAGTTGGTCCAGATCTGAATAAACCTTATGTTCAAGTTGTTAAACAGCAAGTTAAGATGCACCAAGAGAATCTACATGAAATTCTAGTCAAGTTACATATAAAGTTCATTTAATTCGGAGCTACGGCCTAGAAGATATGAGCAAAACAAGTTAAACATGGTATTGATGAAAAATGCATTCAAACATCAAGCAAACACACCAAAACAAGGATGCAACATGATAAGATGAAACTACATGCAAAATCAAGCAAGTTTCATATAAAGCACACTCAAAACGGAGTAACGGTTCAACACATACACTTTATACAAGTTTAAAGGACAAGCTGTCCAAAACAGCAACTAGGCATCTTGCAAGCATCAAAACAACATGCTACAGCCCCCCAACATGAGAACAAAAGGGATAGACATGATGTACAGGTAAAGCATAACAAAACATGAACACTGAGCTATCTTCAGAAAACAATAGAACATGCTCAAAAACACATGGCAAGGTTGCATAGTAATAACAGTTTCAGACTTTGCAGAAATAACATCAGGTTGCAATGTTTAGAGCTATCAAACAACATGCTACAGGAACTTAACATGGCAAACAAAGGCATGGAATGAATCTACTAATTTCATAGAACAAAAGTCCCTTACTTACCATGAGCCAAAAAGGACCAGAAGATATGATGGCACCCATGTAAACATGGCAAATAATATGACAAATTCAAACATGGCAGGAACAACGATAAGTAGGCATGTTGGTGAGCTTGTATCACTCACCACAGAGCAATACATGGCATGAAAAGGCAACCAACAGTAATAAGACATGATTTTGAAGCCAAGCATGGCAAGATAAAGTTCATAGGGTGCATGGATCACTAGCAAAGCTCATCGCAAAACTGAACTTAATGTTAACAGGCTGACAGCACCATTATTTAGCAACTTTGTAGCATGATAACAACAATCTACAGGAAGCTATAAATGCAACCAGGGGCATGGATGGATAGAGCATGACATGTGTAACAAAACATACTTAGTGAACATCTCCAGATTATGCATAGAATGACTTGTAGCAGCAGGTTTACATAGCATCATGATATAGCAGATTCAGACTAGCAAAATAGTAACAGCAAGTACCCTACTTTACAAGCTTGATGCACTCACTACAAGACTCACAAAAATACAAGACAGGCACCACTGTAAAGATGGCATGATGTAGTACAATACACATGTAGACATCAAGCTCATAGGATGCACACACAAAATGCAATGAAAAAGACAAATCACCAAGTTATAATAGTTTCAGCAGGTTAACATCATATAGCACTCTTGCAACGATGATTCCGGCCACAAGATGATCTCAAACAAGCATGACACAATGTAATGAAATGTAGAGCATAACCTGATGAACATTTTGACATATTATGCATGCAAAACGGAGCTACAGACTATGAGTTATGGCATGATGAACAGGACATAAAAATGCAAATATTTCGGGACAGCAGTTTTCTGAAGAAAAAAACGGACGAGCGAGAGAATACTAAAATGTGACCGGGGAGGAATTTAGGCGGGCTCACCATGGGCTTCGGCCCAGCTTGGAGAGGAGGCAGCAGGCCGGCGAGGAGGTGGGCTGGGCCGCCGGCGGAGGTGGGTCGGTGAGGGGAGGTGGCCCACGCGGGAACTAGGCCGGTTAACGCGCGCTCGTCCTCCTCCCGCTCGACAAGGAGGAGGCGGCCATGGCAGGGGGCGGCGCCACCTGCAGGGAGGGCCGGCGGGGGCTGAGGCGAGGCCGATGGGGAGTAGATCCGGGCGGATCTGGCCGCGGGGGCCCCGTTCCCAGCGACAGTGAGGCCAGCTGGCGACGGACGGAGCTCCAAGGGCGGCAGGGACCTGCGTGGGAGGGAGAGAGAGTGAGGCAGGGAGAGAGAAGGGAAGAGAGAGAGCGACGGGGCGGGAGGACGACCTGGCGGGGCGGCGGCCTCGATCTCCGACGAGGTAGGTGGGGTCGCGGGGACGAGCAGGCGAACGGCGGTGAGGTTCGGGAGCTGGGCGACGCGGCTCGGGCGCGCGCGTGCTCCTGCGAGCTGCGACGGCGGCTCGGGCCTGCTCTGGCCCGCGGGCGGGCCGCGGCGAAGTGGGGCACTGGGGAGGCGACGTGGCGGGGCTCGAGTGGCTCCAGGCGGCGTGGACGGCGGCGCTGGCCTGTTGGGCGGTGCCAAGTGGCGGGGCAGGGTCGACCGACGCTGAAAACAAGGAGGAGGTGGTAGGAGGTTGGCGGCGCGCAGATTTCGAGGGGGGCTAGGTTTTCCAGAAATGGAAGGGGAAGGAGGCTATATATAGCAGTTTTTGGCTAGGGTTTGCTCTAGGGTTTTTTTTGGAGCCCTCCGATCTTGATCGGGCGGTTCCGGACGCGAGGGGGTTAGGCAGGCCTAGGTGGGCTATGAAGAGAGAGTTGGGCTGAGAGGAGAGAAGAGAAAAGCAGCCCGGCAATGGTTTTTGGAGACCGAAAACGTCCGACGAAAATACCGGCAACGGTGCCGCTATATATTTAACGGTTGGGCTATCAAATGAGCTCCGAATGCGACAAAACTTGACAGGCGGTCTACCTACACTATAATAAGACCGCACGCCAGTTTTCGTCCCATTCCGAGATAATTTTTATGCCACTTATAAAATAATATTTCGGAGGTGCCGCGGGCGCGTGCGAGTGTGGTCGGAATCAGAACGGACAACGGAGAGAACCGGGGAAACCCGAACGGATGCAAGTTTTGAAAAAAACATGCAGATGAAATGCAGATGATGACATGGCAAAATGCAACACGCAAGCAAATGACATGGCAACGACGGCGAATAGCTGGCAGACACCTGGCGCATCGAATCTGGGGCGTTACAGTAGCGCTGCCAACAAAGTATCCGGCACCTCTAGATGGACTAAGGTCACCGGTGGAATAGGCGGACCTCCTTCTCTTGAAGAAGGCTGCCGTCCTGATTCCGGAGCCGTATTGGTGTCCGGAGTCGTCTCTGGCTGGGAGCCGAATTCAGCGCGACCTCCGCCTTCAGCATACATGGGGTCTGCTCGCCCGTGTGTCCGGTTGCCGAGGTTTGACCCCCCGGCGCCGCCCCGGCGGTCTTTTGAGCTTCGCCCTGGCTGGGGTCCCTTTGGGACGACACCTCAGTGTCATTCGCGCTTCCAGGAGAAGAGGCCTTCAGGAGGGTCTCGCTATCCATCGCATCCGGGTCCAGCGAATCCTCCGACGAAGATCGCTCTATTTCGGACCCGGACGGACTGCGGAATATGTGACTCAATATATTAATGCTATGCAAAAGTGAGACTGGATATATGGATGTGCCCGGGTTTCTTTGTACTCACGATTTGGCCAGGGGCTCGACCCTGGGTTCCCACTCTGGGTTGTTGTCGGCGGCCGCAGTAGGCTCGTCTGGAAGGGATGCTTTCCCTTTTTTAGATGTTTCGGCCTCCAAACCTGTGGAGGCCGTCCTCTTCTTTCTCCCCCTCACGAGGGGGGGGGGCTGGCTTTCTTCTTCTTCTTCTTCCGCCTCTTCCTCGTCCTTTTCGGAGGAGGAGTGGGCCTCGGTGTCTTCGGACACCACGTCTGGAGTGCCCTTGCAAGGAAGCCCACCCCTGGTCTCCTTGGCCTCCTTCTGGGCCTTCTTCTTTGGCGTCTTATGTGGCGCTGGGACCAACATCTTTGTCATAAGTGGGCCGGCTTGTTCTTCAGGCAGCGAAACCGGACAGTAGATCCGCTATGCCTTCTCCGTCCAGGCCTGAGAAAATCTTCGGGGAAATATTAGGTGTTTTCCCCAGGGTATACAGATAGAGGGTACACCTTGAAAACATATAGAGAGTCGCCGAGCTTGCGGGGCGGGATACTTTGTGCCCGCGATCATCGGCAGTGTTCGGCCACGACTTGCCGGGCTTGAATAGCGCCTTCCAAATGTCTTCGTGCATCGTGCCGAAGAACTCCAGCAAGGTTTGGTGCTTGGCCGGATCAAACTCCCATAGGTGGAAAGTCCGGCATTGGCAAGGAAGGATCCGGCGAGCTAGCATCACCTAGACCACATCGACAAGTTTGATACCCTTGTCCTCCATGCTCTTGATACGCGCTTGGAGTGCTGATAGCCCATCAGACGAAGGCCAGTCTAGGCCCTTTTCGGGCCAGTACATGAGCCACAGTGGGGCTCCGGATCGGAACTTAGGAGCGGCGGCCCATTTGGCGCCGCGTGGCTCGGTAATATAGAACCATTGTTGGGCATCTTACTCACCATGGATCCTCCGCACTCTGCGTGTTCACCGCCGACCACCTTGGGCTTCATGTTGAAATTTTTTAGCCATAGCCCGAAGTGTGGCGGGATGCGGAGGAAGGCTTCACACACGACAATGAATGTCAAGATGTTGAGGAAGGAGTTGGGGGATAGGTCATGGAAATCTATCCCGTAGTAGTACATAAGGCCGCGAACGAATGGGTGGAGGGGAAACCCCAGCCTGCGGACGAAGTGAGGGAGGAATACGACCCTCTCATGGGGTATCGGAGTAGGGATGATATGTCCTGCCGCTGGGAGACGGTGTGCGATCTTCTTGGCTAGGTATCCAGCCTCTCGGAGTTTCTTGATATCCTTCTCCTGAATGGAGGAGGCCACTCACTTGCCTTGCACTCCGGATCCAGACATGATTGGAGTGCTTTTTGGGCGGAAGAGATGGGAGCTTGGGCGCTGGAGCTCGAGGATCGATGAGAAGAGGAAGAAGAGGGCGTGGGTGAAAGAGGGGAAACCTTATCCCTTCATAAAGGCAGTAAAAATCATGTGCCTCCCCACTCGCCCTAAAACTCGCTTATTTCCCAAGCGTCATGCTGATGGCACGGCTGGGTTACCCATACTCGTATTGATGAGAATCCCGTGATAATGGGACACGATCTCTGCTTCGATAAGATGTGCCAATGAAACCGCGCCTCAAAATACAGAGGGGCAGGATAAAACGGTTCAAATAAAGACCGGGCCATGGCGTGATGTCACGCTGTGATATGTCAGCAGATTGGACTCGTGGGATGTTATACTCTCTACAGTGGTGTGAGGGATTTGTTTTGCAGAGCCGGACACGATTCTTATGTTCAAGATATACTTTGAAGTATTCAGAGAAGGAACCTGTCTTGCAATGCCGAAGACAATTTGCGCGCCGGATTGAATCCTAGTTCAGGGGCTACTGAGGGAGTCCTAGATTAAGGGGTCCTCGGACAGCCGGACTATATGCGAATGTTGGACTGTTGGACTATGAAGATACATGATAGAAGACTTCGTCCCGTGTTCGGATGGGACTCTCCTTTGCATGGAAGGCAAGCTTAGCGATTCGGATATGAAGATTCCTTTCTCTATAACCGACTCTATGTAACCCTAGCTCCCTCCGGTGTCTATATAAACCAGAGGGTTTAGTTCGTAGAAGATCAATCATAACCATAGGCTAGCATTTAGGGTTTAGCCTCTAAGATCTCGTGGTAGATCAACTCTAGTAATACTCATATCATCAAGATCAATCAAACAGGAAGTAGGGTATTACCTCCATCGAGAGGGCCCGAACCTGGGTAAACATTGTGTCCCCCGCCTCCTATTACCATTAGCCTTAGACGCACAGTTCGGGACCCCCTACCCGAGATCCGCTGGTTTTGACACCGACAGTGACCAAAGCATATTGTTTCATACAGACTTTCGGATAAGCTGTATTTACAAGAAAATGAGTGGGAGCTCTATAGCATTTCTAATATTATATGTGGATGACATATTATTGATTGGAAAGGATATAGAATTTCTGGATAACATAAAAAGATACTTAAATAAAAGTTTTTCAATGAAAGACCTCGGTGAAGCTGCTTATATATTGGGCATCAAGATCTATGGAGATAGATCAAGATGCTTGATAGGAATTTCACAAAGCACATACCTTGATAAAGTTTTGAAGAATTTCAAAATGGATCAGTCAAAGAAAGGGTTCTTGCCTGTGTTACAAGGTGTGAAGTTGAGTCAGACTCAATGCCCGACCACTGCAGAAGATATAGAGAAAATGAAAGTCATTCCCTATGCCTCAGCCATAGGTTCTATCATGTATGCTATGCTGTGTACCAGACCTGATGTGTGCCTTGCTATAAGTGTAGCAGGGAGGTACCAAAGTAATCCAGGAGTGGATCACTAGATAGTGGTCAAGAACATCCTGAAGTACCTTAAAAGGACTAAGGATATGTTTCTCGTTTATGGAGGTGACAAAGAGCTCGTCGTAAATGGTTACATCGACGCTAGCTTTGACACTTATCCGGATGACTCTAAGTCACAAACCAGACACATATTTTTATTGAATGGTGGAGTTGTCAGTTGGTGTAGTTCCAAGCAGACCGTCATGGCAGGATCTACGTGTGAAGCGGAGTACATAGCTGCTTCGGAAGCAGAAAATGAAGGAGTCGGATGAAGGAGTTCATATTCGGTCTAGGTGTAATACCTAGTGCATCAAGTCCAATGAAAATATTTTGTTACAATACTAGAGCAATTGCCTTGGTGAAGGAATCCAGATTTCACAAAAAGACCAAACACATCAAGGACGCTTCAACACCATTTGAGATTTAGTCAAGGAGGGAGACATAGAGATTTGCAAAATATATACGGATCTGAATGTGGCAGACCCGTTGACTAAGCCTCTTCCACAAGCAAAACATGATCAACACCAAGACTCCATGGGTGTTAGAATCATTACTTTGTAATCTAGATTATTGACTCTAGTGCAAGTGGGAGACTGAAGGAGATATGCCATAGAGGCAATAATAAAGTTGTTATTTTATATTTCTTTGTTCATGATAAATGTTTATTATTCATGCTAGAATTGTATTAACCGGAAACTTGATACATGTGTGAATACATAGACAAAACAGCGTGTCCCTAGTATGCCTCTACTTGACTAGGTCATTGATCAAAGATGGTTAAGTTTCCTAGCCATAGACATGTGTTGTCATTTGATGAACAGGATCACATCAATAGGAGAATGATGTGATGGACAAGACCCATCCGTTAGCTTAGCATGATGATCGTTCAGTTTTATTGCTACTGCTTTCTTCATGTCAAATACATATTCCTCCGATTATGAGATTATGCAACTCCCAAATACCCGAGGAATGCCTTGTGTGCTATCAAACGTCACAACATAACTGGGTGATTATAAAGATGCTCTATAGGTATCTCCGAAGGTGTTTGTTGGGTTGGCATAGATCGAGATTAGGATTTGACACTCCGAGTATCGGAGAGGTATCTCTGGGCCCTCTCGGTAATGCACATCATTAGAAGCCTTGCAACCAATGTGACTAATGAGTTAGTTGCGGGAAGATGCATTATGGAATGAGTAAAGAGACTTGCTGGTAACGAGATTGAACTAGGTATGAAGATACTGACGATCGAATCTCGGGCAAGTAACATACCGATGACAAAGGGAATAACGTATGTTGTCATAACGGTTCGACTGATAAAGATCTTCATAGAATATGTGGGAGCCAATATGAGCATCCAGGTTTCGCTATTGGTTATTGACCGGAGAGGTGTCTCGGTCATGTCTACATAGTTCTCGACCCTGTAGGGTCCGCGTGATTAACGTTCGATGACGATTTGTATTATATGAGTTATGTGATTTGGTGACTGAATGTTGTTCGGAGTCCCGGATGAGATCACGGACATGACGAGGAGTCTCGAAATGGTCAAGATGTAAAGATTGATATATTGGATGATAGTATCCGGACACCGGAAGTGTTCCGGAATGTATCGGGTACATATCAGAGTACCGTGGGGTTACCGGAACCCCCCGGGGGAAGATATGGGTCATATGGGCCATAGGAGGGGGGCACACTAGCCCACAATGGGTGGCACATCCCAGGGAAGGAGGCCGAATAGGACTAGGAGGAGGGGGGCGCCCTCCTCTTTCCTTCTTCCCCTCTCTCTTCCCCTCTTCCCCCCTCTGGTAAAAGGAAAGCGGGGGGAGGGGGGATCCTACCAGGAGCCCAGGGCTGGCTCCCTCCCCCTCCCTCCTTTATATACGTGGGGAGGGGGCGCCTATAACACACATCAATTGTTCCCAGCCATGTGCAGCGCCCCCCCCCCCCCACACACACACAGTTTACGCCTCCGGTCATATTCTCGCGGTGCTTAGGCGAAGCCCTGCGCAGATCACTTCACCATCACCGTCACCACGCCATCGTGCTGACGAAACTCATCTACTTCCTCGACACTCTGCTGGATCAAAAGCTCGAGGGACCTCATCGCGCTGAACGTGTGCAGAACTCGGAGGTGCCGTATGTTCAGTACTTGATCGGTCAGAACGAGAAGAAGTTCGACTACATCAACCGCGTTAAGAAAACGCTTCCGCTTTCAGTCTACGAGGGTACGTGGACACACTCTCCCCCTCTCGTTGTTATGCATCTCCTAGATAGATCTTGCGTGGGCGTGAGATTTTTTTTGAAATTGCATGCTATGTTTCCCAACAAGGAGGTCGGTTCGTGTCGTCCGCATTTTGGAAGAAGGGTTGGGTCGGGGAGCTCTTTCATTTTCTAGATCTTTATAATGTCTTCTTTATATCTTTAACTAATCGTTTTTCCACCTATGGATGGGAGTGGTGGGTAATTATTTGTCACTTTATTAAGGGAAAGTGACGGTGAACCGACAAAAGCAATATGTGCTTTATTAGTAGGTAGGTATAGATATAGAATAGATTAACAATCCACAAAAAAAGACTGCATAGACGGCCTAGTTCAGGCCACACAACAGAAAGAAAATTATGTGTAGCAAGCCGGCTCGGCCCAGGTGGGAAACAGATAAAATAGTAGGGTCTTTCTCAGCATGACGGTGAACCGACGGAAGCAATAGCCCCTTCATATATAAATCTGCTTGTACGTTGCAACGGGGAGTAAAAGATTTATCTAAGCCATTATCATTTCGGCTCAATTTTGATTTTGACTCGTCATATTGATGGCAAGCACCTACAACCACAGTGAGTCAGCACCTTTGTGGTGTCGTTTGACACTAAAGAGGCCGCGTCTATAGATTAAGTATATACAAGAAAGTCTACATGTATCACCATCACATGCAACATATGGAACACAAATTAAGATTGTTTTGATCGGTTCCACTACGAACGTGCATGACTACCACACGGGTAGCACGGATATTTTCAAAATAAACATTCATGTACTTCTGATGTTCATGAATTTGATAAGTATATGTACGGATGTGAATTTTTGGGACATGCGACCACGCGATGCCGAGATCTGAGACGTCCCGCTGCGCATCAAGATGCCTACTTAATATAGACCCATTCGTAGTATCTGACGCGTTAATCAGGGACGCACTTGAATACGTCGTGTTATACATCAGAAGAGTGGGTCAGACGCTGTTAATGCTTGTATGAATACATGCTCATCTGGCAGCAGCCCACGTCATAGATCGGGGATGGCATAATTGATCTTGAAGGTGGGCAGACATCATTAAGCATGCCCCTCGCTCCAAGCCGTGCCCTGTGAAAAAGCAGATGGAGAAGAGGAGATGACTTTTGCAGAAACGGAGTTTAACAGATTAGTCGGCTAAAACTATACTTGATATGTGGTTTTCGGTTTCTTTTGGGTACGATCCAATGAGCCCAGCTGTAATCATCTCTCTATTGCCTCAACCCCCTAGCATGTCGACAATTTTTTGGGCGACTTACGGATTTGGGTGCTCAAGTGAAACGTGGGAGATGCCTGTTTACATTTCATGTGTTAGAATATTTCAGCCTGGTCTCACATGTCTTTCTTTTGCTCGATAAGTGCAGGAAAAGCAAAGCAGATGCCCGACGAGCAAACAACAAGCGCTGGAAGATTAACCACCCTGGAAATTGCCCTAACCTGATCTTAAAAAATAACGATTGCACTCGTTTAAAATACACCCCCACTCGTTTGAAAAAAAAGATTCCACTCATTTCACTTAATTCAAACAAATAGTTTCAATTATTTTCAAAAGGAAAAAAAATCATTCGTTTAGAGCGACATATATCACTCGTTTGTTTCACTCCTTTCAAAACAAACAGACTCCACTCCTTTCACTCGATTCAGACAAATGTTTTCAATCATTTACTTGATGTACTTCATTCGTTTATTTCACTCCTTTAAGAAAAATGGATTCCACTGATATTCAATTTGGGGTCAGGGTCATCTACATCCGATGAACAGTAAAATAAAATAAAACACAAAAAAGAAAAATCTGTTTTTTATGCAAGATGCTTGAGTGCACCAGATGCATGCAAAATGTCATGGCTAAATTATATTCCAGGCGCTCGTGGCAAAAAAGACAAAGTGAGCTTCGAACAATGCTATTTTGAAATGTTTCTCATAGACCTGAAATTTGTCTTTTTTTGCCGGAGCTACTGAAATGCCCGAACTACATGAAATTTGGCTCGGTCTTCACGCATATGAGCATCTCGCATAAAAAATTGATTTTTTTCAACTATTTTTAATGATTTTACTATTCACCCATGGGTGCGGATGCACCGAAAGCCAAAACGCCTCTTCCAATTCCAGTCATTCCACCCGATTCAAACAAATGTTTTCAATAATTAAAAAAATAATTACACTCGTTTAAAACAACATACTCCATACTTCACTCATTTCAAAATATAGATTCCACTCAATGCAAACAAATAATTCCAATGATTTTTGAAAAGAATGATTTCATTCGTTTAGAAGAACATATTTCACTCGTTTATTCCACATTCCTTTACAAAAATAGATCCCACTTGTTTGACTCAATTCAAACTAAAATTTCAATTATTTTCAACAAAAATGATTTCACTCGTTTCAGAAAATAGATTACAGTCGTTCAATCAATTGAAAACGAGTAATTTCAATCATTTTCAAAATATAGTGATTTCACTCATTTAGGACAACATATTGCACTGTTTTATTTCACTCATTTCAAAAGGCGGATTGAAAATATTCGCTAGTTACCAGTACCCGTGCACTCATTTAAAAAATCCGCTCTTCTAAAAAATAATTTTACTAAAAGAAACTTCAACTACTCAAGAAACATGTTTCGCTCGTTTCAAAACAATAAGGTATTGTTTGGTCGCTACAATCAAAATCAGATTTCACTTGTAAGTGTTATTCTAAGCAGTTACACTAAAATAGGTTGAGCGAAATAAGTGAATTTAAACATTGAAATGTAAATATGTTTGAAATGTATCCTAGATTAGTTTTGTTCTAAGCTATCGAAAAATGTACGTCAGGTTGTTCAAAAAATCACTGTCATAATCGTTGGCAGATGGTTTTTGGAAAACTATGGCTTAAGCAATCAATCAAACTGACAATTAGGAGGATGGTTTCCATTGATCATCGGTAATGTTGGCTAACACTTGGAATACATTGTATTGAGAGACGATAAATGTTTATGTCAGAATATTCAATCAAGCTTGTTTTAATGAAAAGTTACTCTAGCCAGTCCAACTAAGCCAAGGGGTTTCCGTTGGGTGATGTCAAACACAAAAGGTCCTGAACTGTATCCATTAAAACTTTGTGGGTGACTTAATGAGCTGCAGGGGAGGGGGTCCTGGGATTGCAGGCCCGACTTAATTGACGTATGCTCAAATGCACTGCTCGTTTGAATGTCCGACCCTGCCTTGTGGGCCATCTGTTGGCGAGGACGTAGGTAATATGAATGCAGAATGCTTTGTATACAGCCCAGATCTCATAATACATACTACTCGTATTTGGACTGCACGAATCACGTGTGAATGAGCGGGCCTGATATCGACCGCGTGTAGCACCATGTCCACTCGTGATTATTTGGTGTATGTACATCCTATAAAAATGTTTATGTGTTCACTACAAAAAAAGTATAGTCCGATGGTAAGTGTGCGCGTTGATTTTGCAAAGAAAAGATAAGGTCTTATCTCATGAAACATGTACAAAGATTGAATCTGGTGCAAGTACAACATGCTCAAAGATTATAGACTTTCCCAATTATTAACGTTTAATTTTACATGTTGCAATACGGATCCGCGTCGGTACAAAATAAAGATGGATCATGCCCCATTAATTAACATTGTATCCTAAATATAATTTTAAAACATTTAACATGTAAGATACCATCATAATCAAATTCTAATTATTTTTTAATCAAATTCCATTTATAACATGTTAAGATCGGAGTTACGGTTTAAAGATATGGTTTTTTGAAATATTTATTTATTTTTAATAGACTGCAGGGTGATTACCATAGATATCAGTGGCGTTTATGTAAAACTGCAAAAAACGATTTGCTGTGACTTAAATCTGGACCGTGGGTTAATTAGTGTAAAATCCAGAAGGTTTTGTGTAAACTATAAAAAAAGTTCCGTTCTAACTTAATGATAGACCACATGTTAATTATCAGAAAAGATAGAAGATTTTCTGCAAAAAGACATGACAGACCACCAGAAACAACCGCTGCTTTACCCCGCTCTGACTGCAACCGTAGATTCGACCTTATGACATGTACTCTTGTAAAGAAATGTAATAGTGCATTTAGATCACTATTTAGTGATTTAAACGCTCTTATATTGCTTTACGGAGGAAGTATCATGCATGCGTAAAAGGCGTATTATATCATGGGTGTATATATCTTTGGTCACATTCCGGAACTATTTTGACATTGGAAATTCCAACTGATTGAAAAACGAATTACAAGTATTTTGACCCGGCAAAAACGAACAATCCATGAGACTGACAGGATGTCGACGGCGATGCATTGGCCTTGCTCGCTCTTAGTGGAACGATGACCGAACCCATGAGGCCATGAGACAGACAGGATGCTCAAATCTGAAATCTCGAGAAGCATCCCGGCCGGCAACACAACAGAGCTACCAAAATATCCTGTTCGAAAAAGAAAAAAAACAGAGCTACAAAATTGAACGCCGCTACCGGTAGTTGCACCCAGCTGTGTGGCGTGGGACTTTCTCCACGAGGGAATCGCGGATTCACACATCAAATACGGGACAGCAGACATGACCAGTCGACCGATCGAGTCAGCACGCACTGCCACGCATACGTTTACGTGGGTAGAACAAGGAAGAAACCCCTCCCCGAAGAAAGCCTCTGACCGCGTTTGCGCCGGGGCCGCCTACGACCGTGACACGAACCAACTACCAGCCAACCGAGAGCCCGAAGTGGTCCAGGTCAAAGCGAGCACGAACGCAAGCTGTAAAGTCCTCGCCGGGCGCTGGCAGCTCATCGTGCGCTTGCGAAACCCATGCGTATAAGAGAGAGTTCCGCGACGAGACGAGTTGGAGGAGAAGAGAACAGCAGCGGACGGAAGCCTGCGATGAGTAGCACGAGAGCTTTCTCGCCGGCGGTGGTGGCGGCAGGGCAGCACCACGTCCGCGCGCCGCGCGGTGGGCTGCCGCGGCCGAGGCGACCCACCAGGCCGGCGGCCGGCTCGCCGGGCCAACGGTCCGCGGGCGGCGGCAGCGACGCCGCGTGGGGACAAGCCGGGCGCAGCTGGTGGGGCGCTGGAGGTGGAGTGCCGGCGGCCGCGTCGTCGAGGCGGCAGCCGTGCAGAGCTGGCGCTTGCCGGGCGCCGGCGGGGAACCGGGAGCTGGTGCAGCGGGCGCTTTCGCCGCCGGCCACGGGCGCGCGCGGCGCGGCGCTGAGGAGGTGGAGCTTCCGGCCCATGCCGAGCCGGCTGCGCAACGGGTCGTGCTTGGCCTCGACGGCGACCACTGCATCCCCACGGCCATCGTGACTTTGCTTAGGGTGAGGTCGTCGCAGGCTTACAGCTGGGCTCTGTAACGGAATTGGTGTAGGCTAGGCACTGTACATTCCCGTGCCTTATGCGTTTTTTGGTGTTGTTTTTGCCTAGGAGTGGTTTCAGTAATTTTTATAAGCCCAGTGCCTGTTTTTTTCGGACGCACGAGTGTACGTATTATATTTTATAGGAGGGGGTATAGAACCTAGTCCACCATTGATGTTACAAGAGTGAAACACTACAACATCGACATCGCTTACAACCCACAGCTCCATCCTCAGTTTATAAAAAGGATCACTCGCTACTCGCCCACCCTGACAACAACTCAAACCCGCTATCCAATTCGCCCTTCAACAGATTCGCCTGCTGCCAAGCTCTGCCTCAACGACGACTCGCCTGACCACCATTTCCAGGGACGGAGAAGCACCATCAAAGAGAATCGCGTTTCTATGCTTCCAAAGCTTCCATAGCACGAGCGTGAAGAAAGCCCTCAGTTCCTTTGGTTTATGCACTCCTGTCGTTCTCGCGAAGCACCAACCCTTCAGGGTATCTTGGGCCGTAGGTGACCACTCATGTTTGCCTAAGGCCGAACACAATGTTCTCCACACCGTTCTTGCGAACACACAAGTCACCAGAATGTGATCAATAGTTTCCTCCTATTGATTGCAGAAAAGGGCAAGCATCTTGATGCGGAAGTCCACGTCGGGCGAGTCGGTCGGAAGTCCAAAACATGTTTCTCATAGCTAGCCAGGTAAAGAGACGGCATTGCAGTGGGGCTCAAGATCTCCATGAGAAATTTGTGGTTGGTAACACCTCCCTGCCGGCAAACAAGGCGGCGTAGGCGAAAATGACAGAGAATTAACCGTTTGTTTCCCACGACCAAGTGATGGGGTCCGCGACACTCTTCTGTAACTGAATCCCTTGCAGACGTTGCCATGCCTCCAAATACTCCACCAGAGTTGTGAATGCCGTATTGGGGCTGATGTCTCGTGCCTAGGTGCCAAACGAGATCGCTTCGTGAACCGTGCGGGTGTCCTTGACTCGCTGCGAGACACCCTCATATAGTGTCGGCGCAAGGTCCTGCATCCGCATCTCGTCGAGACATCGGTCCTCCCAAAATAGGGTGTCCTTCCCATTCCCTATTATCACGCTGGTGGTTGTCGCAAACATCACCAAGGACTCCTTGGGAACGACAATCTTGAACTCCATCCATGGTCTACTCTGGTCCGCTCGACGTAGCCAAAGTCCAGCGGGTCTGCATCGTGCTACGTATTGAGCTTGCGTTGGTTTTCCTTGAAGAGGAAAGGGTGATGCAGTAAACTAGTGTAAGTGTTTCCCTCAGTTTTTGAGAACCAAGGTATCAATCCAGTAGGAGGCTCCTCAGAAGTCCCACGCACCTACACAAACAAACAAGAACCTCGCAACCAACGCAATAAAGGGGTTGTCAATCCCTTCACAGCCACTTGCGAAAGTGAGATCTGATATAGATAATATGATAATATGATTTTTGGTATTTTTATGATATAGATTGGAAAGTAAAAGATGCAAATAAAAGTAGATGGAAAACTTATATGATAAAAGATAGACCCGGGGACCATAGGTTTCACTAGTGGCTTCTCTCAAGATATCATAAGTATTACAGTGGATGAACAAATTACTGTCGAGCAATTGATAGAAAAGCGCATAGTTATGAGATTATCTAGGCATGGTCATGTATATAGGCATCACGTCCATTTCAAGTAGACCGACTCCTACCTGCATCTACTACTATTACTCCACACATCGACCGACTCCTGCCTGCATCTAGAGTATTAAGTTCATAAGAACAGAGTAACGCATTAAGAAATAGGACATGATGTAGAGGGATAAACTCATGCAATATGATATAATCCCATCTTTTTATCCTCGATGGCAACAATACAATATCTGCCTTGCTGCCTCTGCTGTCACTGGGAAAGGACACCGCAAGATTGAATCCAAAGCGAAGCACTTCTCCCATTGCAAGAAAGATCGATCTAGTAGGCCAAACCAAACTGATAATTCGAAGACTTGCAAAGATAACTTAATCACACATAAAAGAGTTCAGAGGAGATTCAAATATTTCTCATAGATAAACTTGATCATAAACCCACAATTCATCGGATCTCGACAAACACACTGCAAAAAGAGTTACATCGAATAGATCTCCAAGAAGATCGAGGAGAACTTTGTATTGAGATTCAAAGAGAGAGAAGAAGCCATCTAGCTAATAACTATGGACCCAAAGGTCTGTGGTAAACTACTCACAACTCATCGGAAGGGCCTTGGAGATGATGTAGAGGCCCTCCGTGGTCGGTTCCCTCTCCGACGAAGCACCGACGTAGGCTCCAAGATGGGATCTCGCGGATACAGAAGGTTGCGGTGGTGGAATTAGGTTTTCGTGGTGCTCCTGGATGTTTTCGGGGTACGTGGGTATATATAGGAGGTAGAAGTAGGTCGGTGGACGCTCGAGGGGCCCACGAGGGTGGGGGGCGCCTATCCCTAGGGGGCGCGCCGGGCACCCTCGTGGCCGCCTCCTCTGTTGCTTGACGTCCACTCCAAGTCCCCTGGATCACGTTTGTTCCAAAAAGATCGCTCCCGAAGGTTTCATTCCGTTTGGACTCCGTTTGATATTCCTTTCCTTCGAAACACTGAAATAGGCAAAAAAAACAGCAATTCGGGTTGGGCCTCCGATTAGTAGGTTAGTCCCAAAAATGATATAAAAGTGTAAAGTAAGCCCATAAACATCCAAAACGGGTAATATAATAGCATGGAACAATCAAAAAATATAGATACGTTGGAGACGTATCAAGCATCCCCAAGCTTAATTCCTGCTCGTCCTCGAGTAGGTAAATGATAAAAACAGAATTTTTGATGTGGAATGCTACCTAGCATAATTCTCAATGTAATTTTTTTTATTGTGGCATGAATGTTCAGATACAAATGATTCAAAATAAATGTTCATATTGACATAAGAAATAGTAATACTTCAAGCATACTAACTAAGCAATCATGTCTTCTCAAAATAATATAGCTAAACAAAGTTATCCCTACAAAATCATATAGTCTGACTGTTGCTCTATCTTCATTACACAAAGTATTTAATCATGCACAACCCCGATGACAAGCCAAGCAATTGTTTCATACTTTAGTAATCTCAAACTTTTTCAACTTTCACGCAATACATGAGCGTGAGCCATGGACATAGCACTATATGTGGAATAGAATGGTGGTTGTGGAGAAGACAAAAAGGAGAAGATAGTCTCACATCAACTAGGCGTATCAACGGGCTATGGAGATGCCCATCAATAGAAATCAATGTGAGTGAGTAGGGATTGCCATGCAACGGATGCACTAGAGCTATAAATGTATGAAAGCTTAACAAAAGAAACTAAGTGGGTGTGCATCCAACTCGCTTGCTCACGTAAACCTAGGGCATTTTGAGGAAGCCCATCATTGGAATATACAATCCAAATTCTATAATGAAAAATTCCCACTAGCATATGAAAATGACATCATAGGAGACTCTCTATCATAAAGATCATGGTGCTACTTTGAAGCACAAGTATGGTAAAAAGGACAGTAGCATTGTCCCTTCTCTCTTTTTCTCTCACTTTTTTTATTTGGCATTTCTCCTTTTTTTGGCCTTTCTCTTTTTTTATATATAAAGTCCGAAGTCTCATCCCGACTTGTGGGGTAATCATAGTCTCCATCATCCTTTCCTCACTGGGACAATGCTCTAATAATGAAGATCATCACACTTTTATTTACTTACAACTCGATACTTAGAACAAGATATGACTTTATATGAATGCCTCCGGCGGTGTACCGGGATATGCAATGAATTAAGAGTGACATGTATGAAAAATTATGAAGGTGACTTTGCCACAAATACGATGTCAACTACATGATCATGCAAATAGCAATATGACAATGATGATGCGTGTCATATAAACGGAACGGTGGAAAGTGGCATGGCAATATATCTCGGAATGGCTATGGAAATGCCATAATAGGTAGGTATGGTGGCTGTTTTGAGGAAGGTATATGGTGGGTGTATGGTATCGGCGAAAGTTGCGCGGCACAAGAGAGGCTAGCAATGGTGGAAGGGTGAGAGTGTGTATAATTCATGGACTCAACATTAGTTATAATGAACTCATATACTTATTGCAAAAATCTACAAGCCATTGAAAACAAAGTACTACACGCATGCTCCTAGGGGGTAGATTGTTAGGAAAAGAGCATCGCTCGTCCCCGACTGCCACTCATATGGAAGACAATCAATAAATAAAATTGTGCTCCAACTTCATCACAAAGCGGTTCACCATACGTGCATGCTACGGGAATCACAAACTTCAACACAAGTATTCTTTAAATTCATAATCACCCAACTAGCATGACTCTAATATCACCATTTCTATATCTCAAAACAATTATCAAGTATCAAATTGATCATAGCATCCAATTCACTTTCTATGATAGTTTTTATTATACCCAACTTGGATGCCCATCATTTTAGAACCAATTTTATAACCATAGCAAATACCATGCTGTTCTAAGAAACTCTCAAAATAATATTAGTGAAGCATGAGATATCAACAATTTCTACAAAAATTAAGCCACCGCCGTGCTCTAAAAGATATAAGTGAAGCACTAGAGCAAAAATTATCTAGCTCGAAAGATATAAGTGAAGCACATAGAGTATTCTAATAAATTCTAAATCAAGTGGGTTTCTCCCAAAAGGTGCGTACAGCAAGGATGGTTGTGTAAATCTAAAAAGCAAAGACTAATATCATACAAGACGCTCTAAGCAAAACACATATCATGTGGCGAATAAAAATATAGCTCCAAGTAAAGTTACCGATAGACGGAGACGAAAGAGGGGATGCCTTCCGGGGCATCCCCAAGCTTAGGCTTTTGGTTATCTTTGAATATCTTGGGGTGCCATGGGCATCCCCAAGCTTAGGCTCTTGCCACTCCTTATTCTATAGTCCATCAAATCTTTACCCAAAACTTGAAAACTTCACAACACAAAACTTAACAGAAAATCTCGTAAGCTCCGTTAGTGCAAGAAAGAAAAACCATCACATAAGGTACTGTAATGAACTCATTCTTTATTTATATTGGTGTTAAACCTACTGTATTCCAACTTCTCTATGGTTCATACCCCCCGATACTAGCCATAGATGCATCAAAATAAGCAAACAATACACAAAAAACAGAATCTGTCAAAAATAGAACAATCTATAGCAATCTGTAACTCTCGAATACTTCTGGAACTCTAAAAATCGTATCAAAATAGGAAGTCCTGGGCAATTTGTCTATTGATCTACAGCAAAAAGAATCAATGCAAAAGCACGTTTCTGTGAATTACTAAAATTATTTTTGTGCGCGCAAAGTTTCTGTTTTTCAGCAGAATCAAATTAACTATCACCGTAGGTTATCCTATAAGTTCTACTTGGCACAAATACTAATTAAAAAATGAAAACACATCTAGATAGAAGCTAGATGAAATATTTATTACTAAACATAAGCAAAAAGAAAAAAATAAAAAAAATTGGGTTGCCTCCGAACAAGCGCTATCGTTTAACGCCCCTACCTAGGCATAAAAGGAGGATAGATCTAAGTAGTGCCATCTTTGGCACTCAATTCATAAGTAGCTCGCATGATAGATTCATAAGGTAATTTAAGTTTCTTTCTTGGAAAGTGTTCCATGGCTTTCCTTAATGGAAATTGGAATCTAATATTCCCTTCCTTCATATCAATAATTGCACCAATCGTTTTAAGGAAAGGTCTATCAAGAATAATAGGACTTGAAAGATTGCAATCTATATCAAGAACGATAAAATCTACAGGCACATAATTCCTATTTGTAACAATAAGAACATCATTTATCCTTCCCATAGGTTTCTTAATGGTGGAATCCGCAAGGTGCAAATTTAAAGAGCAATCATCAAAATCATGGAAACCTAAAATATCACATAAAGTTTTCGGAATCATGGAAACACTAGCACCCAAATCACATAAAGCATAACACTCATGATCTTTAATTTTAATCTTTATAGTAGGTTCCCATTCATCATAAAGTTTTCTAGGTATAGAAACTTCCAAATTAAGTTTTTCTTCATAAGATTGCATCAAGGCATCAACAATATGTTTGGTAAAAGCTTTATTTTGACTATAAGCATGAGGAGAATTCAACATGGATTGCAACAAGGAAATACAATCTATTAAAGAACAATTATCATAATTAAATTTCTTGAAATCCAAGATAATGGGTGACGGTGTCTTGGACTAGGGGGTACTCATCACTTCGTCTCCCGATCAGTTGGATTGGGCCGAGGACCCCATGGCCGTATACTCATGGGCCAATTCGGACAACCCCTGCCGCATACAAGGAAGACTCCACAAGACTTGGCGCCCAATACAAGGACTCTGCTAAACCCTAGGCCTCCGGTGTCTTATATAAACCGAGGCCAGGCTAGTCAATAGACAATCTCAGATTCATTACTACAATCTCGTGGTAGACACATGTACTTTGTACTACACCCATATGAATACAATCAAAAGCAGCATGTAGGGTATTATCTCAATAAGAGAGCCCGAAGCTGGGTAAAACCCCGTGTCCATGTTACCATCGTTCCAAGACACCTAGCTTAGGACCCCTACTACGAGATACGTCGGATATTGAACCGACAATGGTGCTTTCATTGAGAGCCTGCTGGGTGATCGTCGTGGATCGATGGGATGATCAGATGATATTTTTCAGTTAAATCTATTCTATATAATTTTGCTTTCCTGCAAAATCCTTGGTTTGTCTGCTATTTGTTTGCTGTCGGATAAGATCGTAAAAATCTCTACAGCACCGGCTGTATCCGCCGTCTGGTAATATGTCAGATCCAAACTGCCGAATCATAAAAATCTCAACAGTAGCAGTGGTTACCAACCGAGGAGACCACACGGGGCGTACTGCCCATGCAAATTTTTCTAGGGTGGGCCAGCCAAGAGCTCACATCGGCGGCTGTACATGGAGATCTCATCCTCCTTTTCTCCTTATTATTTAATCAAGTTGTACTTGTCATTAATTATTTGTCCTTCATCTGCTCACGTGCTACATCTAGTTTGCTTTAGCTTTGGTATATACTAACCCGTGTGCAGACCGTCAAAGCCTACTTTTGTTTTTTATATATTATTCATATAGCAACGCTGCCCTACGGATCAGTATTTTGTGCTGGCATGATATACTGATAGCAGATGAATGCTAAGTTGCAGTGAAGTTTAATTAATCCATGGCTTATCGGCTGATCAACAAAAGGACAATGCCTTGAAGAGCTCAACATGCATAGAGAGTACTAGTACAAATCCACTAGGAATAGTACCTTGAAGACTCTATGCAAAAATACTATTTGGTCATCACGTGAGGGTTGATCGGTCTTCGTGCAAGGCAGTACTAGCCCTGCCTTTTTACCTAGGATTCTTATGCCTCGTCGTCTGAATGAAGAACATCAGGTTTTATTTTTCTAATTACCTGCACTATATGTATTAAATATGCATATTTTTCTGCTGGTTTGCATGAATTTTTCTGTGTAGATTTCTCTGCCAGTTACAATTCAGTCCGTTGATCGCATTAGCGTGGTGGTCCGTCCAGTTTCCAGCCACCCGGCTTTCTCCATAGTTCGGCGGACACCATGTTCGCGGCCCGTCCTATCGAATGAATTCGAACTAGGTCGCGGGTTCACCACATTGGGTCAACGTGTCGCCAAACCAACCTCGGACCTTAGGCCATGTTTGTTTATTTATTCACTTTGCATAAACTACTTATGTGTAATTTTTTTTCAATTATTATTCCTTGCTTGCACTATTTTATATGTGCAGGTAATCAACTTCGACTGTGTCACATGGTCAACTCTATGGGCCGATGGCGTCGTCCTGCCTACATCGATCAAGTTGTGGCATCGCCTCAGCACGCGTCCTTGTGCCAGCATCTCCGCGGCGACTCTGTCGGGACGACCTTGGCGTTCAGGCCATATTTCTGTAATTATTTACTTTATTTAAATTCATTAAGTATATATATATAATATTATTATCTCTGGCTTGCACTATTTTATCTGTCTAGGAAATTGACTTAGACTGGGCCGCACTGTCACCTCGGCGTGCCGATGTCCGCAGCCTAATCGTGTCATCGCCTTGGTGCGCTGCCCTGTGTTGGCAACCCCGCGTCGCCGCTTCATCAACCTTCTCGGCCGGAGAGTTCGGCATCACCCCGCTGACCTGCTTCGTCACCTCGGCTTAACTGAGAGCTTCAACTCTCCACAGCGGTCGTGTTGTGTCTCCACTTCGGACTGCCCAGCTCTCCGCTTAGGCCACCTCGGGGCCAGCTCGGGGGCTGGAATCTTGTCCCGCATCAAATTCGGACCGCGTCATCAATACCGAACACATTAACCAGCTAAGTCGCTTTCATGCTCAAAGTTTTAAATTTTAAATTTTTGTTTGATTCGGCCAAGCATTATACTTTTGTGGCACAAAGTTGCTTGTGCAAAACTTCCTTGTCAAAACTTTGTTTGGGACCCACAAATTCAAATACCCCATTTAACCGCGGGCTTCCTTT
This sequence comes from Triticum aestivum, assembly GCF_018294505.1. Lineage (NCBI taxonomy): Eukaryota > Viridiplantae > Streptophyta > Magnoliopsida > Poales > Poaceae > Triticum > Triticum aestivum. Next base: position 232,203,452 of record NC_057798.1, read on the forward strand.
ATGAAGCCTTTCCTCTTGCATATGATTATACTTGTACGGCTTCGTTCCTTGTTCGTGTATTACGCCACAATATGCACCATGTTGACTTAAGCGATTTGCAAGATGGGTTGCCTGGCTCCTGTGTTTACCCCTATGTTCCCGATTGTTCGGCTAGGGAGTAAAGGGAGCACCTCTGCGATTGTCACGATCGGGTCATCCGAGCCGGACCTCAGACTGGGTGAAGCCAAAAGCTATCGCTCTTATTGTTTTCAGTAATGGTCGGCACACAACGGAACTCATGAGTACAAAAAATATATTGCACAAGTCTCATAGTAATAATGAGCAACCGAAGAAAGATATCGTTGGGGGTACTATTTTCTTCGAAGATGCTTCTTACACTTCGTTGGTAATATAGCATAAGTTCCCTGAGCGCGTTTTGTCTGTTACAGCCTTATGACCTGATTGCCTGGTTATCGGAAACACTGTCGATATTCTCGACAGGTGAAGTACATAACACTCTTCGACCCTTGACCGAAGAGGGAGAAACCGACGGTCGGTTAAGACGCGTATAAAGTTCGGGTGAACACAGATATGATATGAGTACTTCGGTACATACGATTATTATACATAAAATTCTTTTTACCCAAGTCACTTGGGGGCTCTTAAAATTTATATATGAGCTGTAAATGTGTTTTCTTCTTGGTCATTGTTAAAACACGACAGAAGCACAATTTTTTTTCCAATTTTCGGATTGGCACCGAACACTTGATCTTGTTCGGACGTCAAGTTTTCACTGACGTTTTTTGGTTTTCCAATCCTATGGCATTTTTCAACTATTTGTGTGTTTTCCGCATAAGTCTCGCAGTGCAACGCCGGACACCTTTAGAGATTTGGCAAAAATTCTCAGATATTGCTATATATGCATCAGTTTCGAATTGTGTCTTCGGTCAATAGTTGGGTTGCCCGGCTCCTGTGCTTGCCTCCTATGTTCCGCTTTGTTCCGCTAGGTGTGCAAAGGGAGAACCACTGTGATTGTGCTTACAGCTTGCATGGTTAAGCACCGCAGTGGAGAAAGCCAAAAACTGACTGTCACAATAAGCGTAAACTGGTCATCGGTCCGATGACTGTATTAAATGACGGGTCGTTCATAACATTGGCCAAAGTGTTTACGGCTTGACCTCGGCTGTCGCCGAACACTAACTGTCGTGGTTTTGTCACGGCAGATGTCCTTAGTGTCAGGACTTAGTCACGAGGCCAACGCATCTCTGCGGTAGCTTGAGAGGGGTTGATCGGGACGAGAGATGCAAGACACAAGACAAGAATTTAGACAGCTTCGGGCCCCGGGAAACATCATCCAGTAATAACCCTACATGTTGTTTGTGGCTAGGTCTCATTATGATCATGAGGGAATCCCCGGTAAGCCGGCTCTTTGTGTCTAGCCCTAGAGATTGTTATTTCTTCCTTCTCCCTCTTGGGGTGCCTTGCCCCTCCTTATATAAGTTAGAGGGGCGGGTTACATGTGGAGTCCTAGTAGGATTAGGACTAGTCTATCTTTTCATACAAGTTGAATACAAGTCCGGGTCTTACTTCCTTGTAAAGGAAATATTCGTCATCCCTTTCCTCTTAAGCCGGCCCCACATAACATGAGTCGGCCTTCTAGGCCTTGGGCCTAGTCTTCCATCTGACCCGCCGTCAGGGCCATCTGTGAGTCGTCAGGCTCGTGAGTCGTCTGATCCGTGAGCCGCCAGACCCGTGAGTCGCCAGTCTTCCAGCGGGTCATCGGTGAAGCGCCAAGTCCGGCCGGGTCATACTTCCGGCCGGGTCATACTGCGGGGTATATCCCCGACATTAGCCCCCAATTTAATTTGGATTTATCCATGTTAAACTAATCCTGCAAAACAAACACAAGAACAAATTTGACAGATTGTGCTGCGGGTTAAAAATTCTTGTAAGCCGGCACCTGATCATCCTTAATTCCTTGTGCTCCGGGTTAAATATTCTCCTGAGCCAGGACCTGATTATCCTTAAGTCCAATTGTCATTTCCTTCATCTAGAGAATCCGGGTCAATAAGCTAGCTTCATACTCAATCTGCTGATGTTGGTTTCTCACAGAAAAATATTGTGAAGAATAATCCACTTGAGTCGGCTTCCAAGGCGCCAGCTTAATAAACATATTGGAATCAAGATTCATCTGGTGATCCACCGGTTTAAAGATGTAGAGGCTGGCGAGCAAAATTGCCGGCTTGTAAATATTGATAACACTGGGTCATAACTGTTGCTGATGCCGGGTTAATCTTATGATGACGCCGGGTCATAAACTTTGAAGTTATTCCTCCCTTATATGCATATCACCTGTAGACCCCATGTGCCGGGTTGTCATGCTTGCAGCAACCTGGGACTTGTAATTGCCTTATGCTCATAAAGATTTCCACCAGTGTAGCCCCAAAGGGCCGGGTCATTATGCAATAATGAGCAAGGACTTTGTCAATATGATCATGTAAACTTGAGCAACAACATTTAGCCCCCAAGGGCCGGCTCAATAAGATATTACTGAGCAGGGACTTTGTATATGATTCATTGATAATACCATCAAATGATGTAATCTCCACCATGGGGCTTGAACCCATGTCCACAAGGTTAAGAGCTTTGTACTCTACCAACTGAATAATGGATCTTTCAATATAATTGATTAAGGCTTGTGTACCTTGAATTTCCAAGAGGAGCAATTTGTAGCCTTCAAGGGCCGGCGCATTATGATGTGATGAGTCGGGTCTTCAATAAGATGATCAAAAAATTGTCTTTGCATTAGCCCCCAAGTGCCATGGTGCATGCTGGCAGTGACATGGGACTTTGCATATTCGATGTAATCTTAATTTAAAAAATGTAGCTACCAAGTGCCGGGTCGTAAGCCTGCAGCGACTCGGGACTATTTCCTCCATTGTAAAATAAATCATGCCCATTGATAAAATAATAGTCATTGCGCTGAAGCGACTTTGAAGACCTGCATCATAATACTGGCTATTGATAACCATAATAAAAATCCAGCCATGTTGGCTATTAAAGAATTGAATAATATAATCCGGTATGAAAACCTCAATCATTCAATATCATCATGAAAATCCAGCCAGTTTTGGCTATTTAAAGATTTGAATACCTCATCGGTTGACAAGTAAATCCGGAGTTTAAATACCTGGCGGCTCTTGGCCGATGATGACTTAATGCACATTCATTGTAAGCCGGAATTTTTGTAACCCGGTGGCCTATAGCCTTTGAGAAAATCAATAATTGATAACCCTTTTGAGACACCAATTTCAGCGACGAGCTTGCACTGAAGCATTTATATAAGTCATATTTTTGCAAATCCTGCACAGAGTTTAAACAATGTATGCCCTGGCGACTTAACGTCAAAAGCCAGGGCGGGTAACCACCCAAATGTAGTCTTATCCTACACACAAGTAGATCACAAGATCCCTATGATCCTTTGAATGATACCGCCGGCTTATGTAACCCGGACAGTGAAGTTGATAATTCAACTCTGTAAGAGCCGGCACGTATGATTTTTGTGACAACTCAAATACTTGCGATTGTATAAAAACAAATAAATTTCTTGAGGCTTCTGATTCGAATACGATCAGTAAACCGTTCCAAAGGGTTTAAGCTAAGATTTGAATACGATCATATAGCCCCCAGTGGCGTTGGCGTTGCCGATCAAAGTGGGTATCGACAGCTATGTTCTCTTTGGTTCAAATACGACCTATGTTTGAACAGGAAGCCCCCAAATGACCTTAAAAGTTGTTTAACGACGCTGATTCAAATACGATCCACATCGATTCCCAAAGGGGTTGAGCTATGATTCGGATACGATCAAGAAGCCTCGAAGTAGGTTCAGAAGTTTGCAAATCAAAAGGGTATCGACAGCTATGTTCTCTTTGGTTCGAATATGGCCTATGTTTGAACAGGAAGCCCCCAAGTGACCATATAAATTTTGGCATTGCGCCGATCAAGAGGGTATTGATAGCTATGCCCGATGAGCAGGAAGCCCCCAAATGACCATAATAAGATAAGCCATAAGGCAGGATACCTGTGTTTGAACCGCGCATCATGGCAACAAGTTCTTTTTGGCAACCTTTAACTTTTCTTAGAACTCGAACTTGTGAGAGATTAATTCTTTTTGAACCGGAACTTTAAACCGGATTTGAAAGCTTCAAAAATTTGTGACGGACAAATTTACCTTGAGCCGGATTTTGAACCGGATTTGAGAGCTTCAGTGCTTTGTGGGAGAAAGATGTCTCTTGAACCGGATTTTAAACCAGAGTCCTTATTTTGAGCCGGAAATCTTCTGACGGTTTTTCAATTTTCATCGATCTAGCAGTAATCTTCGGGGCCCGGGTTATTTTTCCCTTCAATGACCCGGAGTTCTTGAATTCATTGAAACCGGCTAATTTTGCCGAGTCATACCATTGTAGCCCCCGAGTCTCAAGACGACTCGAGGAGTTGGCTTGAGATTCTCCATATTTGACCATAGCAGAAGGTGTACATCATTGGCGTTGATAGCACGATGTGAATCCACAGAAGGTTGAGGTGACTGCGGCGGGTTATAAATGATCCCATATGAGCCGTGTCAGCAACTCGGCCAATGGTTCCTTCCAACTGGCTGTTTGAAGTTAACCGAACTGTAGTGGCGGTGACTTGGGCACATGCCCATTGAACCATCTAGTGCAGACGGCGGCTGATAATATATGATAATTTGCCTCTAATTTGTTGGAAGAAAACCGGGCTTCTCAAGTAGTGACTTGCTCATACTCAATAAACAACTCATCCAGACAAGTGCGGCTCAGTGTGTTGATGTAGACCAGGCCGCGAGAGAGGGACGGTAAAGACGACCGTAACATCAGAGGCGGCATAGACAGATGAACCGGCCATGGCGTTGTAAGCCGGTGCGACGGGCAAGTTGTACTCCTTGTTGTAAACCGGCATGGTCGCGAGAGACGACCACGACATTGTAAGCCGGTGCGGGAGTCCGTTGAGTAACGACAACCACATGTGCCAAAAGATATTGGCGTGCCTCCATGTCCGCGGTATAATATCACCTTTTGTCATAAATAATTGCCCTGCATAAACAATATTGTAGACCAAGGCAAAGATAAACTTGTTCTTTAACAAAAATAATATGTGTTAATAAAATAAACTTGGATGAATATCACCAGATTCGTCCGGACAACAGATGAGTCGGCCGCGATGCTGTAAGCCGGCGCGGACGGGCGAGTGAATGTAAACCGGGCCACAGAGGATGGTGACTTTGCGCACGTTCATTCACCGGGCAGTATAACACGGAAGAAACCCCGGTGCAGAACATTGCCATCGCTCGCTCCATACACACAATATAACACCTCATTCGTAATGAACAATTGTCCTGCATCAAAATGTATTGCAAGCCAAAGTATTTGTTCTTTTAAAGAAAACAATATGTAATAAAAACATACTGGATGGATTTCACCTGATACATCAGGCCAGTAGTTATCCACCGCGGAGTTGATGATCACCGTGGTGTGGCTGAAATTAATCACGGCTGAACCGGCCGCGGCGTTGTAAGCTAGCGCGGACGGGTGGGTCATTCGCAGGCGTGGTAAACCGCGTGGATTCAAATCGCTGACAACCACGCTAGAGGTGACTTTATAAGCGACAGGAGGATCTGACAGTACTTGAATCGCTGATATCTTGTGATGACGACCACAACTGATGGGTGTTTAAAACCTCTGTACTAACACTCCAGTCTCCTAGCTCGCACGTGGGAAGCATCCAATTTGTGAAACTCTGTTATTTCTCCTGTAGCTGCTAGCCAACGTATATTCCCACTGTAGGCTTTAGGCATTGCCGTGTTGGTATTTTGAGGCCTTTTCTTGGCACGGTTCCATAGGAATGCATATATGATGTCCCTGGAAATTGTGTACGTGCAAATACTTTTTCAATCTTCCAACCTTCTCCCCACTTCCCCTTGTTTGTCTTGAAGACAGGCTAACAGAAGAACACGCAGGGGCGCAGCAGCTCAGAAGCGAAACCGAGCAGGGAGCCAGGGACGTTGGGGACGGCAGAACCGGCTGGTGACTTGAAGCATGGTGAGGCAAATCCGGCCGGCGACTCGAGGCCCGGTGGCCCTAGGTGCGGCGGCCCAGGGCGCGGGGAGGTTTCAGAGACGGCGGCTTATAGTGGCAGACGAGTGGTGAGCCGGAGCGGGGTGACTTGACCGCGGAGGCAAAACCGGCGAGGCGTGGGCGGGTCATGGCAGCGGCTTAGAGGCCCCGAGGAAGTAGATCGAGGCGGCAGGCCGGCATCCTGCGAGACTTGGAGGACTGCTCCAGCGACTCACAACGGGCATGAGGCCTGTGCGGCCGTTTGAGACGGCGGCCAAACCCGACAAAGCCAAGGTGACGGCGACTTAGCGATAGCACGAGGCCGCAATGGGTTGCGGTGGAAGCGGCCTGCGGCGATTTGGCGAGGTCAGCGGGAGAAACAGCAGCGGAGCAGAGCCCGGCGGCCCGGTAGTAGACAGCAGGTGAGGAAAACTCCGCGGCCGCGGTGGAGAGCCCATCACGCAAGGCGGCGACTTGAGAGGCCGTGGACGCGGAGACGGCCGGTGATGTGACAATTCCAACGCGAGCGCCGCGCAGGCGGCGGTTGACGAAGCGGAGCTTGGCAGAAACCGTGTTCATATCTGGGTCGTGGGCTGTTTCCCTCGTACAATTTTTTTTTCATCCAGCACAACCTTGAAATCCGCATAGCACTAGATGCACCTTGTGGCTTATTTAATCTCCACGTGAAGAGCTCTTTGGGCATTCCACCGTGCTTTGCAACTAGCGGTGCTTTGGGTGGAATCCGGCGTGGGGATGTGGGTCCATGGCTGCCTGACAACTCCCTTTTTCCCTTTGTTTTGTGCATATACACGGACTCCGGTCTTCTATGGTTGGAGATGTTCTGCGCACACCGCGATAATTAAGTTGCGTCGATGATTTTCCTAGGGACTCTGAGCGCTCTGGCTTGATCTCATTTAGGGATGGCAATGGGTACCCATTACCCGCGTACCTTGCGGATAAAAACCCTATTAGGGTAAAGGTATGGGACAAAAATTTACCCATGGAGACTTAAATGGTAAAAATATCATACCCATCGGGCTGAGAGGGTGCGGGTATGGGATCGTATAGCCCATGCCCGCATACCCATGTACCCATCTAAAATGTTAACAAGTGGGTTCACTTTAATATCCTAATGTATTAGATTTTCCCTCCTAATTGCACTAACTCTAATGTGTAGTCAAAGTATCACTATAATTTATCATGATTTTTTGAATTTAAAGTGTATGCCTATGTGTTGTTGTTTAACATTTTTATGTATCGCTTTATAGGCAAGTGTTTTTGTTTATGAGAATGTGTTATTGTTACAGTATGTTGTTGTACATTGTTGTTTAAATGGTGTTGCTATTAATAATGATTATATGTAGCTTTTTGCAACTATTTTCTACTCAATTGATGTGTTGTAAACACGGGTAATTTTACCCGTGGGTATTCATATACCCTGTCGGGTGATGGGTATGGGAAAAAATTGTACCCTTGATGGGTATGGGTATGGGTGATGGGTAAATTCAGAGTGGACGGGTAAGGATATGGGGTGGCTTCACCCGTACCCATGCCCTGCGGGTGCCATCCCTAATCTCATCTTGGTATTGTAGCCTTACAAGTCATGCTACATTTAATATGGAAACGGACAATGCCCGGTTAAAAGTCGGTCTCGGCGGATCAATCATGTGTGGGCTAGTACGAATTTTCTTCTTCTCAGGAGTACTTGCCACGAATCAGCGACTTGGCTTGTCTCGGCTTTCGGCTGCTGCATAGATTGAATATGCTGCAGCAAAAACTGTCGATGATCTCGATGAAACTTTTAATTTGGCAGAGCACTTTTTTAGCAGAGGCACACCCGACACATGCCAAATTTCTCTTGATCTTCATCTCATATATGTCGTTCCGTCTGCTTGTCATGGAGACGACATATATCCTTCAAATCCGGTTCTTCTTCATCCGGAAATCACGAACTTCTCGAACCCTAGAAAATATCCCTCCAAGAACTCAACACCACCATGCGCAAGCCCCACGGTGGGCGCCAACTGTCGTGGTTTTGTCACGGCAGATGTCCTTAGTGTCAGGACTTAGTCGCGAGACCAACGCATCTATGTGGTAGCTTGAGAGGGGTTGATCGAGACGAGAGACGCAACACACAAGACAAGAATTTAGACAGCTTCGGGCCCCGAAAAACATCATCTGGTAATAACCCTACATGTTGTTTGTGGCTAGGTCTCATTATGATCATGAGGGAATCGCTGGTAAGCCGACTCTTTGTATCTAGCCCTAGAGATTGTTACTTCTTCCTTCTCCCTCTTGGGGTGCCTTGCCCCTCCTTATATAAGTTAGAGGGGCGGGTTACATGTGGAGTCCTAGTAGGATTAGGACTAGTCTATCTTTTCTTACAAGTTGAATACAAGTCCGGGTCTTGCTTCCTTGTAAAGGAAATATTTGTCATCCCTTTCCTCTTAAGCCGGCCCCACATAACATGAGTCGGCCTTCTAGGCCTTGGGCCTAGTCTTCCATCTGACCCGCCGTCAGGGCCATCTGTGAGTCGTCAGGCTCGTGAGTCGTCTGATCCGTGAGCCGCCAGACCTGTGAGTCGCCAGTATTCCAGCGGGTCATCGGTGAAGTGCCAAGTCCGGTCGGGTCATACTTCCGGCCGGGTCATACCGCGGGGTATATCCCCGACATTAGCCCCCAGTTTAATTTGGATTTATCCATGTTAAACTAATCCTGTAAAACAAACACAAGAACAAATTTGACAGATTGTGTTCCGGGATAAAAATTCTTGTAAGCCGGCACCTGATTATCCTTAATTCCTTGTGCTCCGGGTTAAATATTCTCCTGAGCCGGGACCTGATTATCCTTAAGTCCAATTGTCATTTCCTTCATCTAGAGAATCCAGGTCAATAAGCTAGCTTCATACTCAATCTGCTGATGTTGGTTTCTCACAGAAAAATATTGTGAAGAATAATCCACTTGAGTCGGCTTCCAAGGCGCCAGCTTAATAAACATATTGGACTCAAGATTCATCTGGTGATCCGCCGGTTTAAAGATGTAGAGGCCGGCGAGCAAAATTGCCGACTTGTAAATATTGATAACACTGGGTCATAACTGTTGCTGATGCCGGGTTAATCTTATGATGACGCCGGGTCATAAAATTTGAAGTTATTCCTCCCTTATATGCATATCACATGTAGCCCCCATGTGCCGGGTTGTCATGCTTGCAGCAACCTGGGACTTGTAATTGCCTTATGATCATAAAGATTTCAACCAGTGTAGCCCAAAAGGGTCGGGTCATTATGCAATAATGAGCAGGGACTTTGTCAATATGATCATGTAAACTTGAGCAACAACATTTAGCCCCCAAGGGCCGGCTCAATAAGATATTACTGAGTCGGGACTTTGTATATGATTCATTGATAATACCATCAAATGATGTAATCTCCACCATGGGGCTTGAACCCATGTCCACAAGGTTAAGAGCTTTGTACTCTACCAACTGAATAATGGATCTTTCAATATAATTGATTAAGGCTTGTGTACCTTGAATTTCCAACAGGAGCAATTGGTAGCCTCCAAGGGCCGGCGCATTATGATGTGATGAGTCGGGTCTTCAATAAGATGATCAAAAAATTGTCTTTGCATTAGCCCCCAAGTGCCATGGTGCATGCTGGCAGTGACATGGGACTTTGCATATTCGATGTAATCTTAATTTAAAAAATGTAGCTACCAAGTGCCGGGTCGTAAGCCTACAGCGACTCGGGACTATTTCCTCCATTGTAAAATAAATCATGCCCATTGATAAAATAATAGTCATTGCGCTGAAGCGACTTTGAAGACCTGCATCATAATACTGGCTATTGATAACCATAATAAAAATCTAGCCATGTTGGCTATTAAAGAATTGAATAATATAATCCGGTATGAAAACCTCAATCATTCAATATCATCATGAAAATCCAGCCAGTTTTGGCTATTTAAAGATTTGAATACCTCATCGGTTGACAAGTAAATCCGGAGTTTAAATACCTGGCGGCTCTTGGCCGATGATGACTTAATGCACATTCATTGTAAGCTGGAATTTTTGTAACCCGGTGGCCTATAGCCTTTGAGAAAATCAATAATTGATAACCCTTTTGAGACACCAATTTCAACGATGAGCTTGCACTGAAGCATTTATATAAGTCATATTTTTGCAAATCCTACACAGAGTTTAAACAACGTATGCCATGGCGACTTAATGTCAAAAGCCAGGGCGGGTAACCACCCAAATGTAGTCTTATCCTGCACACATGTAGATCACAAGATCCTTATGATCCTTTGAATGATACTGCCGACTTATGTAACCCAGATAGTGAAGTTGATAATTCAACTCTGTAAGAGCCAGCACATATGATTTTTGTGACAACTCAAATACTTGCGATTGTATAAAAACAGATAAATTTTTTGAGGCTTTTGATTCGAATACGATCAGTAAACCGTTCCAAAGGGGTTAAGCTAAGATTCGAATATGATCATATAGCCCCCAGTGGCGTTGGCGTTGCCGATCAAAGTGGGTATCGACAGCTATGTTCTCTTTGGTTCGAATACGACCTATGTTTGAACAGGAAGCCCCCAAATGACCTTAAAAGTTGTTTAATGATGCCGATTCAAATACGATCCACGTTGATTCCCAAAGGGGTTGAGCTATGATTCGGATACTATCAAGAAGCCCCCAAGTAGGTTCAGCAGTTTGCTAATCAAAAGGGTATCGACAGCTATGTTCTCTTTGGTTCGAATACGACCTATGTTTGAACAGGAAGCCCCGAAGTGACCATATAAATTTTGGCATTGCGCCGATCAAGAGGGTATTGATAGCTATGCCCGATGAGCAGGAAGCCCCCAAATGACCATAATAAGATAAGCCATAAGGCAGGATACCTGTGTTTGAACCGCGCATCATGGCAGCAAGTTCTTTTTGGCAACCTTTAACTTTTCTTAGAACTCGAACTTGCAAGAGATTAATTCTTTTTGAACCAGAACTTTAAACCAGATTTGAAAGCTTCAAAAATTTGTGAGGGACAAATTTACCTTGAGCCGGATTTTGAACCGGATTTGAGAGCTTCAGTGCTTTGTGGGAGAAAGATGTCTCTTGAACCGGATTTTAAACCAGAGTCCTTATTTTGAGCCGGAAATCTTCTAACGGCTTTTCAATTTTCATCGATCTAGCAGTAATCTTCGGGGCCCGGGTTATTTTTCCCTTCAATGACCCGGAGTTCTTGAATTCATTGAAACCGGCTAATTTTGCCGAGTCATACCATTGTAGCCCCCGAGTCTCAAGACGACTCGAGGAGTTGGCTTGAGATTCTCCATATTTGACCATAGCAGAAGGTGTACATCATTGGCGTTGATAGCGCGATGTGAATCCACAGAAGGTTGAGGTGACTGTGGCGGGTTATAAATGATCCCGTATGAGCCGTGTCAGCAACTCGGCAAATGGTTCCTTCCAACTGGCTGTTTGAAGTTACCGGAACTTTAGTGGCGGTGACTTGTGCACCTGCCCATTGAACCATCTAGTGCAGACGGCGGCTGATAATATATGATAATTTGCCTCTAATTTGTTGGAAGAAAACCGGGCTTCCCAAGTAGTGACTTGCTCATACTCAATAAACAGCTCATCCAGACAAGTGCGGCTCGGTGTGTCGATGTAGACTAGGCCGCGAGAGACGGACGGTAAAGACGACCGTAACATCAGAGGCGGCATAGACGGATGAACCGGCCATGGCGTTGTAAGCCGGTGCGACGGGCAAGTTGTACTCCTTGTTGTAAACCGGCATGGTCGCGAGAGACGGCCACGACATTGTAAGCCGGTGCAGGAGTCCGTTGAGTAACGACAACCACATGTGCCAAAAGATATTGGCGTGCCTCCATCTCCGCGGTATAATATCACCTTTTGTCATAAATAATTGTCCTGCATAAACAATATTGCAGACCAAGGCAAAGATAAACTTGTTCTTTAACAAAAACAATATGTGTTAATAAAACAAACTTGGATGAATATCACCAGATTCGTCCGGACAACAGATGAGTCGGCCGCGGCGCTGTAAGCCGGTGCGGACGGGCGAGTTAATGTAAACCGTGCTACAAAGGATGGTGACTTTGCGCACGTTCATTCACCGGGCAGTATAACACGGACGAAACCCCGGTGCAGAACATTGCCATCGCTCGCTCCATACCCACAATATAACACCTCATTCGTAATGAACAATTGTCCTGCATCAAAATGTATTGCAAGCCAAAGTATTTGTTCTTTTAAAGAAAGCTATATGTAATAAAAACATACTGGATGGATTTCACCTGATACACCAGGCCAGTAGTTATCCACCACGAAGTTGATGATCACCGTGGTGTGGCTGAAATTAATCACGGCTGAACCGGCCGCGGCGTTGTAAGCTAGCGCGGACAGGTGGGTCAATCGCAGGCGTGGTAAACCGCGTGGATTCAAATCGCTGACAACCACGCCGGAGGTGACTTTACAGGCGACAGGAGGATCTGTCAGTACTTGAATCGCTGATATCTTGTGATGACGACCACAGCTGATGGGTGTTTAAAACCTCTGTACTAACACTCCAGTCTCCTAGCCCCCACGTGGGAAGCATCCAATTTGTGAAACTCTGCTATTTCTCCTGTAGCTGCTAGCCAACATATATTCGCACTGTAGACTTTAGGCATTGCCGTGTTGGTATTTTGAGGCCTTTTCTTGGCACGGTTCCATAGGAATACATATATGATGTCCCTGGAAATTGTGTACATGCAAGTACTTTTCAATCATCCAACCTTCTCCCCACTTCCCCTTGTTTGTCTTGAAGACAGGTTAACAGAAGAACACGCAGGGGCGCAGCAGCTCAGAAGCGAAACCGAGCAGGGACGTTGGGGACGGCAGAACCGACTGGTGACTTGAAGCATGGTGAGGCAAATCCTGCCGGCGACTCGAGGCCCATATGAATACAATCAAAAGCAGCATGTAGGGTATAATCTCATCAAGAGAGCCCGAAGCTGGGTAAAACCCCGTGTCCATGTTACCATCATTCCAAGATGCCTAGCTTAGGACCCCTACTGTGAGATAAGCCGGATATTGAACCGACAGTGGGTTCAATGCTATTTAAAGTCTTGACCTCTCCAATCCCACTTTTACCAAATTTAGCATCAAAATCTAAAAACTCCGAATCATTGGGACGCCTTTTAACTAAAGTTGACTCATCTCCAGTCCCATCATTATTAAGATTCATATTGCAAAACAAGGATTTAATAGGGGACACATCAATAACTTTTAGATCTTCATCATTATTTTCATGGAAACTAGAGGAACACGCTTTTACAAAGCAATCTTTCTTAGCATGCAATCTAGCGGTTCTTTCCTTGCACTCATCAATGGAAATTCTCATGGCTTTGAGAGACTCATTGATATCATGCTTAGGAGGAGTAGATCTAAGTTTCAAATAGTTAACATCAAGCGAAAGTCTATCAACGTTCCTAGCCAAATCATCAACTTTAAGCAATTTTTCTTCAAGCAAAGCATTAAAATTCTTTTGAGAGATCATAAATTCTTTAACACTATTCTCAAAATCAGAGGGCATCTTATTAAAATTACTATAAGAATTATTGTAGGAATTTCCATAATTATTAGAGGAATTACTAGGGAATGGTCTAGGATTAAAGTTTCCTCTATAAGCATTGTTACCAAAATTATTCCTACCAACAAAATTCAGATCCATAGATTCATTATTATTCTCAATCAAATTAGACAAAGGCATATCATTGGGATCAATAAGAGCAGTCTTTGTAGCAAACAATTTCATAAGTTCATCCATCTTTCCACTCAAAACATTAATTTCTTCTATAGCATGCACTTCTTTACTAGTAGATCTTTCAGTGTGCCATTGAGAATAATTAGCCATAATGTTACCAAGGAGTTTAGTAGCTTCTCCTAAGGTGATTTCCATAAAAGTGCCTCCCGCGGCCGAATCTAAAAGATTTCTAGAAGCAAAATTCAATCCGGCATAAATTTTTTTGTATGATCATCCATAAATTCAAACCATGAGTAGGGCAATTGTGAATCATCAATTTCATTCTTTCCCAAGATTGGGAAACATGCTCATGATCAAGTTGTTTAAAATTCATAATATCATTCCTAAGAGAGTTGATCTTAGTGGGAGGAAAATACTTAGAGATAAAAGCATCTTTGCACTTATTCCATGAATCAATACTATTCTTAGGCAAAGACGAAAACCAAATTTTAGCATGATCTCTAAGTGAAAACGAAAATAACATCAATTTAACAATATCATTATCCATATCTTTATTCTTTTGCATATCACACAAATCAACAAAGTTGTTTAGATGGGTAGCGGCATCTTCACTAGGAAGGCCGGAGAATTGATCTTTCATAACAAGATTCAGCAAAGCAGCATTGATTTCACAAGACTCAACATCATTAAGAGGAGCAATCTGAGTACTCAGGAAATTATTATTATTGGTATTGGAAAAGTCACACATTTTGGTATTATCTTGCGCCATCGCGACAAGCAATCCAACACACAAGAAAATAAAAAGGCAAGCGAAAGAAAGAGGAGATTGGGAAAGAGAGGGCGAATAAAACGGCAAGGGTGTAATGGGGGAGAGGAAAATGAGAGGCAAATGGCAAATAATGTAATGTGAGGGAGATGAGTTTGTGATTGGTACTTGGTATGTCTTGACTTGAGCTAAGACCTCCCCGGCAACGGCGCCAGAAATCCTTCTTGCTACGTCTTGAGCTTGCGTTGGTTTTCCTTGAAGAAGAAAGGGTGATGCAGCAATGTAGCGTAAGTATTTCCCTTAGTTTTTGAGAACCAAGGTATCAATCTAGTAGGAGGCTCCTCAGAAGTCCCACGCACCTACATAAACAAACAAGAACCTCACAACCAACGTAATAAAGGGGTTGTCAATCCCTTCACGGCCACTTGCGAAAGTGAGATCTGATATAGATAATATGATAAGATAAATATTTTTGGTATTTTTATGATATAGATTGGAAAGTAAAAGATGCAAATAAAAGTAGATGGAAAACTTATATGATAAAAGATAGACCCGGGGGCCATAGGTTTCACTAGTGGCTTCTCTCAAGATAACATAAGTATTGCGGTGGGTGAACAATTTACTGTCGAGCAATTGATAAAAAGCGCATAGTTATGAGATTGTCTAGGCATGATCATGTATATGGGCATCACGTCCTTGTCAAGTAGACCGACTCCTGCCTGCATCTACTACTATTACTCCACACATTGACCGACTCCTGCCTGCATCTAGAGTATTAAGTTCATAAGAATAGAGTAATGCATTAAGAAAGATTACATGATGTAGAGGGATAAACTCGTGCAATATGATATAAACCCAATCTTTTTATCCTCGATGGCAACAATACAATACGTGCCTTGATGCCCCTGCTGTCACTGGGAAAGGACACCGCAAGATTGAACCCAAAGCTAAGCACTTCTCCCATTGCAAGAATGATCAATCTAGTAGGCCAAACCAAACTGATAATTCGAAGAGACTTGCAAAGATAACTTAATCACACATAAAAGAATTCAGAGGAGATTCAAATATTGCTCATAGATAAACTTGATCATAAACCCACAATTCATCGGATCTCGACAAGCCCACCGCAAAAAGAGTTATGTCAAATAGATCTCCAAGAAGATCGAGGAGAACTTTGTATTGAGATTCAAAGAGAGAGAAGAATCCATCTAGCTAATAACTATAGACCCAAAGGTTTGTGGTAAACTACTCACAACTCATCGGAAGGGCCTTGGAGATGATGTAGAGGCCCTCCATGGTCGATTCCCCCTCCGGCGGAGCACCGGTGAAGGCTCCAAGATGGGATCTCGCGGATACAGAAGGTTGCGGCGGTGGAATTAGGTTTTCGTGGTGCTCCTGGATGTTTTCGGGGTACGTGGGTCTATATAGGAGGAAGAAGTAGGTCGGTGGATGCTCGAGGGGCCCACAAGGGTGGGGGCGCGCCCAGCCCTAGGGGGTGCGCCGGGCACCCTCGTGGCCGCCTCCTCTGTTGCTTGACGTCCACTCCAAGTCCCCTGGATCACGTTTGTTCCAAAAAGATTTCTCCCGAAGGTTTCATTCTGTTTGGACTCCGTTTGATATTCCTTTCCTTCGAAACAGTGAAATAGGCAAAAAAACAGCAATTTGGGCTGGGCCTCCGGTTTGTAGGTTTGTCCCAAAAATGATATAAAAGTGTAAAGTAAAGCCCATAAACATCTAAAACAGGTAATATAATAGCATGGAACAATCAAAAATTATAGATACATTGGAGACGTATCACATCTCTATGTTCAACCACTTGAGGCATGGGATCCCTAGGCCTCCTGCCCATCTTGGCCTGCCACCTCTTCCCAAGCCATAGAACAATTTCCCCCATTTGTTTGAGCCTTACCACACTAGAGGAAACCTCTAATTATCTTGTTCATTTCCGTGATTGATTTTCTTCATGGGGAGGTCCAATGCCAACATCGCATGCAGCGGAACCAAGCATAACACCAAAAGGACCAAGATTAGTCCGCTGCTCTTGGGCAGGTGGCTACTTTCTAGGTAGGCAAGCGATTTTCCAATTGGTCCACCAATCCACGTAGTGCGGCCGAGGGTTTCTTAAGGCATATGGGCAGTCCAAGATATTTGCATAGGAGGACCCAAGTCGGCATCCCAAGATGCCCTCAATGTGTGTCGTCTCCACCTCCGAGCAGCATATTGGTATGGCCGAGGTTTTATGCAAGTTGACACGTAGTTCGGACGCCATACTATACATCTCCATAATCCTTGCTGAAGTTCTCAACTTGATGTCCACCGGCTTGATGAAGACGATGACATCGTCTACGAAGATTGACATACGGTGAACGAGGCCCACCCGAGCCAGCGGTGTAAGGATTCCTGAATCCGAGGCCAACTTAAACATACGTTGTAGAGGCTCCATGATGAGGATGAATAGCATCGGTGGTAGCGGTCCACCATGCTGAAGGCCACATCAGTTATAGATCGGGGCCCTCGGTATGCTATTCACCATGATCTGAGTGGTTGAGATAGAGAGGAGCCCAGAGATCCAAGATAGCCACCGTGTGCCAAATCATATGCACTGAAGAACCTTAAAAAGAAAAGGCCATTGTACCGTGTTGAAGGCTTTCAATATGTCCAATTTCTGCAGGATTGCCAGCTGTTTCAATGCGTGAAGACGCCGAGCCATACACTGAGCGAGCATAAAGGTATCATGAAGCGGCTGCCCCTTCACAAACACACTCTGGTCCTGACCCACCAAAAGTGGGAACTCCTCGGTGAGGCGGAAGGAAAGCACCTTGTCAAATATATTGACCGCTCCATGCACCAAGCTCACCGGTCGATAATCTCTCAACTCCTCGGCATCTTCCCGTTTATGTTAGAGAGTAACGAGCACTTTGTTGATTGAGGCCAAACCTCACATGTCCCCACGATAGAAGGAGGAGAGCGCCTTCATGAAATCATCCTTGATTATGTTCCATCAAGTTGCATAGAATCTGGTCGTAAATCCGTCCGGCCCTGCAGCCTTATCAAAAGGCATGGCTTTGATCACTTTAAGTACTTCGTCTGTTGTGAATGGTTCCTCCAGGTGCTGCAAGTCTAGGGAGGGTATGTTCAGGGCCTCTAGGTTGAGCGCATGCTCGCGGCCCGGCGTGGACCCAAAGAGGGCCCATAGTAGGTGTCCACCACCTCGGCAATCCTATCATGATCGATGATGATCTCATCATTATGTTGTAGCAACATGATCACATTCTTCCTTTGCCTATGCTTGGCATGCCGGTGGAAGAAATTTGTATTAGCATCCCCCTCTTTCAAGTGTAATAGCCTCGAGCATTGTATTGTGATGGACCTCTAAAGAGAGGACAACCCTGGCAATTTCCTCTTGAGAAGCTTATGAAGCTCGAACTCAACCCTACTTAGTTCTCTTGACTCCACGGCTACATCCAGGCGTAGGATCAGCTCAAAGCGATGGTGATATGCATGCGGATGTTCCCAATCCACTTGTCACTCCACCTTTGGAGCTGCTTTGTGCAGTTTATTATTCAACATAGTAAAATGAGTGCCCTCAGATGGTATGGAGTACCACGCCTCTTGCACCGTTTGCATGAATCCCGACGCCTTGGGCCAAAATGATTCAATTTTGATTTTTTTTTTCAATATGGAAATCTGCGTTCAGGTCCACCAACAGCGGGCAATGTTCTGACACCGCCGAGCTCAGTGTAGCTAGTAAGCATGAAGGGCATAGATCCTCCCAGCTATTGGTCACAAAAACGTGATCAATCCTCTCCAAAGTGGTGCGAGTCCACTCGTTCGACCTAGTATACCGCCTCCAATTCACGTAGATCTCTTTTAGTTCCAACCAGTTGAGCTTCAACCAGAAGCAAGCAATCATTCGTCAATTGATGGAGTCATTGTTCTTGTCCTCCAGATTCACTAAGAGGTTAAAGTCGCTGGCAATCATCCACGGACCAACTATCAACTCCCGCACATCCACCAACTCTTGCATGAACTCGACCCATGCCGCATCCGAGGTCGGCCCATATACGCCCATAAGCCACCATGCTGGAGCCCCCAAAGGTTGCACTAAGGCTGGCAGAGTGTTATCAGAGGGGTGAGGGTTTGACAATGTGACCACCAACGGGTCCCATGCCAACAAAATTCCACCGCATGTTTCGACCACTGGGAGATAAAAGAAGCTCCCAAATTTATTACCGAGACATTGTTTGACAACATCCAGAGTTACAATCTCCATCTTGGTCTCCTGGGAACAAACGATACTAGGGTCTACCAAAGCCACCACTAGGAAGATAGAATGACACATGGCAGGGGAGTTTAATCCACAGATGTTCCACACGAGCACCTTCATAGGTTGTGCAACCATGAGATTCGCCCACGAGTACCACCGATGCGAGCGGCCTTAAGCCCTCACCTCCTCTACCCCTTCCTGCACTGGGAGGACCGAGGGTTCCCAACTAAACAACGCGAGGACCGCAACAATGTGTGTGTTGTTCAGTGGCTGGTCGAAGACAAGAATGTATGCCTGCAGTGCCTCGTCGCCTATTGTGTCACCTTCATAAGCCAAACAAAGCTTGCGATTCATTTGTCGTTGCTTGCTGGCCGCCGATCTTCTCCCCCGCCCTCTTGCCAGGTGCACGCTCCGTCGCGGGTGGTTACCGCTAACTGTGTGCGTTGTCTCAACTGCTTCATTGGGGGGCATGCACTGCCGGAGGTGGCAGGATGCGAGAGAGCACCTATCGCACTTCGGCACAAAACGCATCCAGGCGGGCGCATGTAGCAGTTTGGGTGGCCTGTGGTGCCTGAAGCCCCGCCCCGCTCCGTGCCATCGTAGGTACCTCATCAGATAGGCTGACCAGGAAGGTGTCCCACTCATGCGCTTGGCACTAGTTTTCATTGCATGAAGAATGCTTAACTTCAGCCTCGTGCAAACTCTGCGACTAGCTCGGGGGGCAACCTGGGAGGTTGGAAGTTGCATGGGATCTATCCCCTCGCACGACCAGCTCGGCTCCACCTGCATAGAGGCGGTTGGTTGCCTGCCTAGCGGCCTGACGGCGTCCGCATGCGATTCCGATGGTGGATGCATGTGGCGGGCCCCAGCCGGCGCGAACAACTCAATTGTCCCGACGCGGAACGCCAGAGCCGACCGACTAGGATCCGAGGGCGAGTTCCCATTGGCCGCATCCCACCCCGCATCGAAACCACGCCACCTTTGGAGCATCACCGAGGCGGGCGACCCCACCTCTACTTGTTCTACGCGGGGGCCCTGGCAGGGAGAGACAGAGTCACAACATGACCTAGGGCCGAAGCAGCTTTCCGCAGCTATCCTCTGATCCGCTTCCCGGGAGGCTCCCCAGGATCCGACCACCCTATCATGCTTTGGACATCAGTAATGGGCCCATCTATGATGCCGACACAATGACCGAAACACGTGGGCACCTCCACGGCTGTCGAATTTTGTACTCGTGTCGTCATCATCGACGGAGGGCATGCCTGACCTGCCGGCAGTGCCGGTAGTGCCCCTAGCTAGCCAAGAGCAGGCCCCGCTTCCTGCCGATGGGCACCGAGACGCCGTGCACCCGGGTGGCCACCAATCCCACCTGAAGGAAATATGCCCTAGAGGCAATAGTAAAGTTGTTATTTTGTATTTCCTTATATCATGATAAATGTTTATTATTCATGCACTACTAGGAAAAGGCCTACTAATGGCGCATCGGTTTAGCCTACTAATGGCGCACTACCGGTGCGCCATTACTATCATGCTTTGGACATCAGTAATGGGCCCATCTATGACGCCGGCACAATGACCAGAACACGTGGGCACCTCCACGGCTGTCGAATTTTGTACTGGTGTCGTCATCATCGACGGAGGGCATGCCTGACTTGCCGGCAGTGCCCCTAGCTAGCCAAGAGCAGGCCCCGCTTCCTGCCGATGGGCACCGAGACGCCGTGCACCCGGGTGGCCACCAGTCCCACCTGAAGGAAATATGCCCTAGAGGCAATAATAAAGTTGTTATTTTATATTTCCTTATATCATGATAAATGTTTATTATTCATGCACTACTAGGAAAAGGCCTACTAATGGCGCACCGGTTTTGCCTACTAATGGCGCACTACCGGTGCGCCATTAGTATCATGCTTTGGACATCAGTAATGGGCCCATCTATGACGCCGACACAATGACCAGAACACGTGGGCACCTCCACGGCTGTCGAATTTTGTACTGGTGTCGTCATCATCGACGGAGGGCATGCCTGACTTGCCGGCAGTGCCCCTAGCTAGCCAAGAGCAGGCCCCGCTTCCTGCCGATGGGCACCGAGACGCCGTGCACCCGGGTGGCCACCAGTCCCACCTGAAGGAAATATGCCCTAGAGGCAATAATAAAGTTGTTATTTTATATTTCCTTATATCATGATAAATGTTTATTATTCATGCACTACTAGGAAAAGGCCTACTAATGGCGCACCGGTTTTGCCTACTAATGGCGCACTACCGGTGCGCCATTAGTAACATTTTTTTCAAAAAAAAATTCAATTTTGTTTTTCAGAATTTTTTTTAAAGTTTTTTTTTAAATTCTATTTTTTCGTTTTTTTCTTAATCTCATGTCACTATGGCTTAATCTCGGGTCAATATGCTTAAACTCAGGTCAAATCGCACTCCATGGTCAAACTTCCCGAAAGGTCACCCATCCTCACACTACTCCAGCCCAAGCACGCTTAACTTCAGAGTTCTATCCAACCCCAACAACAACTCACTTCACAGACACTTGTTGATATATCTAGCATATCAATCCTATTATACCTTGTTGATGTCTAGGACTTTGTTCATGTTCATGACTATGATGAAATTTTGAAAATATTTCAAACTTCCCGGTCATATTACGTATCATTTTTTGAAAAACAATTTTTAAAAAAAATTCAAAATCAATTTTTTTTGAATTTTTTTGCCTCTAGATCTTGAAAGCCCCGTAACTTTTTTCTGTTAAGTTTTTGGGGATTTTGAAAATGTTTAACGGGTTCCCCCCGGCTAAATTCGGATGTAACTTTTCGAGTAGATGATTTTTCATATATAAAACTTTTTAATCCGAGTTCGTACGCAAAAGTTATGCCCATTTTACAAATTTCCAAAGAGATTTTGCAAATAAAGTCAAAATTTATATTTGTAAATTTTCCCAACAACTAGACCATATATCACATGGGAAACTTATTTTCTTTTATTTTTCTGACATTTTTATCATTTTTTTATTTTTATAAATTGAAAAGGCGGTCCACCGCGGGGGGGGGGGGGGTGCATTCGGTGGAAGCTAGGCAAACTAGTAATGGCGCACCGTGGGGTGGTGCGCCATTAGTAGTTAAACTAGTAATGGCGCACCACACCAACGGTGCGCCATTACTAGTTTTGAAAAAAAAATTGAATTTATTTTTTTTTTGAAAAAAACTTAGTAATGGCGCACCAGTGGACAGTGCGCCATTACTAGTTTTAATGGCGCACTGTCCACAGGTGCGCCATTACTAACAATTTTTTTTAAACTACTAATGGCGCACGGTGGGTGTGGTGCGCCATTACTATGTCAACTAGTAATGGCGCACCACTCCCACGGTGCGCCATTTGTAGTTTTGAAAAAAAAAATTACTAATGGCGCACCGTGGGATGTGGTGCGCCATTAGTATTTGCACACTAATGGCGCACCAACATATGGTGCGCCATTAGTATTTAGTAATGGCGGACCACATGTACAGTGCGCCATTAGTGTCCATCCCATCTATAGCCCTTTTCCTAGTAGTGATGCTAGAATTGTATTAACCGGAAACTTGATACATGTGTGGATACATAGACAAAACACTGTGTCCCTAGTAAGCCTCTACTAGACTAGCTCGTTGATCAAAGATGGTTAAGTTTCCTAACCATAGACATGTGTTGTCATTTGATGAACAGGATCACATCATTAGGAGAATGATGTGATGGACAAGACCCATCCGTTAGCTTACCATATTGATCGTTCAGTTTTATTGATATTGCTTTCTTCATGTCATATACATATTCCTTTGACTATGAGATTATGCAACTCCCAGATAACGAAGGAATACCTTGTGTGCTATCAAACATCACAACGTAACTGGGTGATTATAAAGATGCTCTATAGGTATCTCCGAAGGTGTTTGTTGGGTTGGCATAGATCGAGATTAGGATTTGTCACCCTAAGTATCGGAGAGGTATCTCTGGGCCCTCTTGGTAATGCACATCATAAGATGCCTTGCAAGCAATGTGACTAATGAGTTAGTTGCGGGATGATGTATGATACGTCTCCAACGTATCTATAATTTTTGATTGTTCCATGCTATTATATTACCCGTTTTGGATGTTTATGGGCTTTACTTTACACATTTATATCATTTTTGGGACTAACCTACTAACCGGAGGCCTAGCCCGTATTGCTGTTTTTTTGCCTATTTTAGTGTTTCGAAGAAAAGGAATATCAAACGGAGTCCAAACGGAATGAAACCTTCGGGAGCATGATTTTTGGAACGAACCTGATCTAGAGGACTTGGAGTGCAAGTCAAGAAGCAGCCGAGGCGGCCACGAGGGTGGAGGGCGCGCCCACCCCTATAGGGCACGCCCCCTATCTCGTGGGCCCCTCGGGCGGCCACCGACCTACTTCTTCCTCCTATATATACCCACGTACCCCGGGAACATCACAACAAGCCACGAAAACCTAATTCCACCGCCGCAACCTTTTGTATCCGCGAGATCCCATCTTTGAGCCTTCACCGGCGCTCCGCCGGAGGGGGAATCGACCATGGAGGGCTTCTACATCAACACCATAGCACCTCCGATGAGTTGTGAGTAGTTTACCACAGACCTTCGGGTCCATAGTTATTAGCTAGATGGCTTCTTCTCTCTTTTTGGATCTCAATACCATGTTCTCCTTGATTTTCTTGGAGATCTATTCGATGTAACTCTTATTGCGGTGTGTTTGTCGAGATCCGATGAATTGTGGGTTTATGATCAAGTTTATCTATGCGAAATATTTGAATCTCCACTGAATTCTTTTATGTATGATTAAGTTATCTTTGCAAGTCTCTTCAAATTATCAGTTTGGTTTGGCCTACTAGATTGATCTTTCTTGCAATGGGAGAAGTGCTTAGCTTTGGGTTCAATCTTGTGGTGTCCTTTCCCAGTGACAGCAGGGGTAGCAAGGCACGTATTGTATTGTTGCCATCGAGGATAAAAAGATGGGCTTTATATCATATTGCATGAGTTTATCCCTCTACATCATGTCATCTTTCTTAATGCGCTACTCCGTTCTTTATGAACTTAATACTCTAGATGCATGCTGGATAGTGGTTGATGTGTGGAGTAATAGTAGTAGATGCACGCAGGAGTCGGTCTACTTGTCACGGACGTGATGCCTATATACAAGATCATGCCTAGATAATCTCATAATTATTCGCTTTTCTATCAATTGCTCGACAGTAATTTGTTTACCCACCATAATACTTATGCAATCTTGAGAGAAGCCATTAGTGAAACCTATGGTCCCCGGGTCTATCTTTTATCATATGAGCTTTCAATCTACTTTTATTTGCATATTTACTTTTCCAATCTATATCATAAAATACCAAAAATATATTTATCTTATCATACTATCTCTATCAGATCTCACTTTCGCAAGTGGCCGTGAAGGGATTGACAACCCCTTTATTGCGTTGGTTGCGAGTTCTTTGCTTGTTTGTGTAGGTGCGTGGGACTTTTGAGGAGCCTCCTACTGGATTGATACCTTGGTTCTCAAAAACTGAGGGAAATACTTACGTTAGTATTGCTGCATCACCCTTTCCTCTTCAAGGAAAACCAATGCAAGATCAAGACGTAGCAATGTATTACAGAACGAGTAAAGATACTTGCTGGTAACGAGATTGAACTAGGTATGAAGATACCCACGATCAAATCTCGAGCAAGTAACATACCGATGACAAAGGGAATAACATATGTTCTCATTACAGTTCGACCGATAAAGATCTTCGTAGAATATGTAGGAACCAATATGTGCATCCAGGTTCTGCTATTGGTTTTTGATCGGAGAGGTGTCTCGGTCATGTCTACATAGTTCTCAAACCCGTAGGGTCCGCACGCTTATCGTTCGTTGACGATTTTATATTACATGAGTTATGTGATTTGGTGACCGAATGTTGTTCAGAGTCCTGGATGAGATCACGGACATAACGAGGAGTCTCTAAATAGTCGAGAGGTAAAGATTGATATATAGGACGATAGTATTCGGACACTGAAAGTGTTTCGGAGGGTATCAGATACATATCGGACTACCGAAGGGGTTACCGGAACCCCCAGGAGGTTAATGGGCCACATGGGCCAAAGGGGAAGGGGCACACCAGCCCATAGGGGGCTGGTGCACCCCTCCTAGGCCGCCGGCTAAGTGGGAGAAGGAAAGGGGGGATTCGCCCCCTTCCTTTCCTCTCGCCTCTCTTCCCTCTTTCCCCCTCCGGTAAAAGGAAGGGGGGCGAATTGGACTAGGCCCCCAAGTAGGATTCCTCCTACTTGGGGCGCCCCATGGCAGCTCCCTCCCCCACGCACCTATATATACATGGGGAGGGGGTTCCTAGAACACACACCAAGTCACCAACAATTGTTAGCCATGTGCGGCGCCCCCTCCAGAGATTAAACCCTCGGTCATATTCTCACGGTGCTTAGGCGAAGCCCTGCGCGGATCACTTCACCATCACCGTCATCACGCCGTCGTGCTGACAAAACTCATCTACTTCCTCGACACTTTCCTGGATCAAGAGTTCGAGGGACGTCATCAAGCTGAACATGTGCAGAACTCGGAGGTACCGTACGTTCGGTACTTGATCGATCAGAACGAGAAGAAGTTCTACTACATCAACCACGTTGTCAAACGCTTCCGCTTTCAGTCTACGAGGGTACGTAGACACACTCTCCCCCTCTCGTTGCTATGCATCTCCTAGATAGATCTTGCGTGAGCGTAGGATTTTTTTTAAATTGCATGCTATGTTTCCCAACACCACCATCCTCATTCCGGTCTTCATCATCATCCGATGGCGGGGTGGAGGGTGTTGCCGCACCAGCAGCCCACCATTGATCCTGGCTGGCTCAACTTCCTAGAGTATGTTGATGGGGTACCTTAGGGCATCTACACCGCTGTCCGCAGCACCCCCACCTCGTCGTCCTAGCTCCTCCTCCACCAGAATACGCTGGGGTGGGACACGTGTTGGATCGTCGGTCCACAGCCATCCGCGGAAGCATGCTATGTTGTCCTGACGCATCGTACGATCATCCACCTTCACCACCATGCTGAGGTTACAGAGCACCGTATCAGTGGTGCGTCTAGTCTACGTGTTTGCTAGAATGCCCATGGGAGATAGCTGTATCAGGAATGGCATCACGATGCCCATGGCCTCGGCCTAACGAAGGCAAGGGCATAGCAGAACGGAGAACTGCGACCCATTGCATGCCCTTTGGTCACCATACTGTCCCGTGTGGACACGGTCTTGTAGAGGACGAGGAAGTCCTGTGGGAAGTAGTCATGGATGGACAAGTTGAGGGGGCCGAGATCGAACAACGCCTAGGCCGCAGAGGCGAGGCCCACAACTTGGCTCGAGCCCGCGACGGAGACCACCATTGCCCATGATAGCTCGTCTTCCACAACACAGATGTCAGTCTCCCTCTCGAGGAAGAAACAGTCCACCACCGGGACAGTGTCAGAACGCGGCGAGAGCCTGACGCGAATGGGATAGAGAAGCTCGGTCTGGCCACGCTCCCCACGGACGAAGCAGAGGCAACGCTGGCCACCTACGCCCATGAACACCCAACATAGAGAGCCCTAGCCGGCGGAGGGGAGGGAGGGGGGCACCACAGCTGGAGTAGAGGGCCCCGAGGCGAACCGCACCGCCCCCTGGATGGCGAACCGGGGGGGTGCCGACAGGGAGCCAGAGGACGCTCTATGCACGTGCTAGCAAAGAGCGGGTGCCTGGTGCGCACGCGACGTCCCCGGCGGGCTCCTGGGGCGAGTACAACACTGGGAGATGCAATGAAGCCTACCACAATGCACACATTTGGTCGAATTTGTGCAATTGCACGAGATGTGGTCGTCATCTTCACCGTAGTTGTAACAACGGCCTGGAGTGACGGTGGAATGGTGGAGCGCGGCAAGCGGGAGGAAAGCTAGCCAGCCGACCTTGGGTGGGAAACGGGGGACCGACGCTCCTTCCGGTTCCTAAACTGCTGCAAGGGAGCGCCGGAAGGATCAGCCGCCGTAGCGGCAGGCGGCGGCGGCAGCGAGGCGACGATGATGGAGTGGAGGTGGGGGCGCGATCCACGACTGGCGGCGGAGAGGGACGTGATACGTCTCCAATGTATTTATAATTTTTTATTGTTCCATGCTATTATAATATCTATCTTGGATGTTTTATATGCATCTATATGCTATTTTTTATGATTTTTGGGACTAACCTATTAACTTAGAGCCCAGTGTCAGTTTCTGTTTTTTTCCTTGTTTTTGAGTTTCGCAGAAAAGGAATATCTAACGGAGTCCAAACGAGCTGAAAATTTACAGTCAACTTTTATGGACCATAAGAAGCCCCTGAAGCAAAAGAGTTGGGCCAGAAGAGTCCCGAGCCAACCACAAGGTTGGAGGGCGCGACCTACCCCTCGGGCGCGTCCTCCGTCCTTGTCATTAACTCATGGACCCCCATGACTTGTTCTCGACGCCAAAAATTCCTATAAATAT
Organism: Triticum aestivum; assembly: GCF_018294505.1. Taxonomy (NCBI): domain Eukaryota; kingdom Viridiplantae; phylum Streptophyta; class Magnoliopsida; order Poales; family Poaceae; genus Triticum; species Triticum aestivum. Next base: position 232,230,899 of record NC_057798.1, read on the forward strand.
ACAAACCCCCAGAAATAAACCTAGACCAGGAGTTCCGCCGCCGCAAGGCTCTGTAGCCACCAAAAACCAATCGGGACGCTGTTCTGGCACCCTGCCGAATGGGGGAACCATCACCGGTGGCCATCTTCATCATCCGACGCTCTCCATGATGATGAGGGAGTAGTTCACCCTCGGGGCTGAGGGTATGTACCAGTAGCTATGTGTTTGATCTCTCTCTCTCTCTCTCTCTCTCTCTCTCTCTCTCTCTCGGGTTCTTGATTTGGCACGATCTTGATGTACCGCGAGCTTTGCTATTATAGTTGGATCTTATGATGTTTCTCCCCCTCTACCTCTTGTAATGGATTGAGTTTTCCTTTTGAAGTTATCTTATCGGATTGAGTCTTTAAGGATTTGAGAACACTTAATGTATGTCTTGCATGCGCTTATGTGTGGTGACAATGGGATATTCATGTGATCCACTTGATGTATGTTTTGGTGATCAACTTGTGAGTTCTGTGACCTTGTGAACTTATGCATCGGGGTTGGTACACGTTTTCATCTTGACTCTCCGGTAGAAACTTTGGGGCAATCTTTAAAGTTCTTTGTGTTGGTTTGAATAGATGAATCTGAGATTGTGTGATGCATATCGTATAATCGAACCCGTGGATACTTGTGGTGACATTGGAGTATCTAGGTGACATTAGGGTTTTGGTTGATGTGTGTCTTAACATGTTATTTTAGTACGAACTCTAGGGCTGTTTGTGACACTTATAGGAATAGCCCAATAGATCAATCGGAAAGAATAACTTTGATGTGGTTTCGTACCCTACAATAATCCCTTCATTTGTTCTCCGCTATTAGTGACATTGGAGTGACTCTTTGTTGTATGTTGAGGGATTGTTATATGATCCAATTGTGTTATCATTGTTGAGAGAACTTGCACTAGTGAAAGTATGAACCCTAGGCCTTATTTTCAAGCATTGCAATACCATTTTTGCTCTTTTACCACTTCCTACCTTGCTGTTTTTATATTTTTAGATTACAAAAACCTATATCTACCATCCATATTACACGTATATCACCATCTCTTCGCCGAACTAGTGCACCTATACAATTTACCATTGTGTTGGGTGTGATGGGAACACAAGAGACACTTTGTTATTTGGTTGCAGGGTTGTTCGAGAGAGACCATCTTCATCCTACGCCTCCCACAGATTGATAAACCTTAGGTCATCCACTTGAGGGAAATTTGCTACTGTCCTACAAACCTATGCACTTGGAGGCCCAACAACGTTTACAAGAAGAAGGTTGCATAGTAGACATCAAGCTCTTTTCTGGCGCCGTTGCCGGGGTGGCTAGGTAAGCGGCACTCACGTCCCATCAACGAAGCTCTTTTCTGGCGTTGTTGCCGGGGAGGTTAGTGCTTTAAGGTATATCTTTAGATCTTGTAATCGAATCTTTTAGTTTCTTGTTTTATCACTAGTTTAGTCTATAAAATAAAAATACAAGAAAATGGAATCGAGGTTGCCTCATATGCTTCATCTTTTTAATGTCTTTCTTGAAAATAAGGATTCCGATAATTGTGCCAAAGTGTTAGAAGAAGAATGCTTTAAAATGTTTGGCACTAAATCTTTGAATGATGAGCATGATTGCAATGTTGGTAGTATGAATTCTTTGAATATTCATGATGCTAATGATATGCAAAGCTACAAGCTTGGGATGTTATGTTTGATGAAGATGATATTTTTAGTCCCCCAAGTTTTGATGAGCAAATTTATTATGATGATAGTATGCCTCCTATTTATGATGATTATGTTGATGAAAGTGGTTTCAGAGAGGACATGACTTTATTTAGTGATGAATCCACTATTTAGGAAGAATTCCAATTGATTATGAGAACAAAGTTGCTATCTATGATGATTATTGTGATGACATGTATGCTATAAAGAATAATGATAACCATGAAACTTGTCATCATGATTTTAATTTTCAGTTGGATTATGCCTCACATGATAGTTATTTTGTTGAGTTTGCTCCCACTATTCCTAATGAGAAGAATTTTGCTTATGTGGAGAGTAGTAAAAATTATATGCATGTGAATCATGAGAATAATGCTTTGTGTGATGGTTATATTGTTGAATTCATCCATGATCCTACTGAAAATTATTATGAGAGAGGAACATGTGCTCTTACATATTGCAATAGTATCAAGTTTCCTCTCTATGTGTTGAAATTTTTGAAGTTGCACTTGTTTTTCCTTCCTATGCAAGTTGATTCTTGTTCCCATAAGTTGTTTGCTCAGAAAATCCCTATGCATAGGAAGTGGGTTAGACTTAAATGTGCTTTTCATATGCTTCATGATGCTCCCATTATGTTTCAATTCTTATCTTTTGTGTGAGCATCATTGAAATCATCATGCCTAGCTAGAAAGGCAATAAAGAAAAGCGCTTGTTGGGAGACAACCCAACATTTATACCTACTGTTTTGGTGTGTACACATGATTAAGCTACTGTAGTAATTATGTTTTATAGCTTTTGTTTCAATAAAGCGCCAAGTAAGACCTTTGGGATGGCTTACGGTGATAGTTGTTTTGATCTTGCTGAGAAACAGAAACTTTTGCACCCAGGAAAATAATTTTCATAATTCACATAAGCATGATTTTAATATGATTATTTTTGCATATGATTGGTACACAAATTTCCCAGGTGTTCCTAATGTTTCAGAATTTTTGGAGTTACAGAAGTATTCGAGAGTTACAGATTACTACCGACTTTTCTGTTTTTGACAGATTCAGTTTTCTATGTGTTGTTTGCTTATTTTGATGAATCTATGAGTAGTATCGGAGGGTATGAACCATGGAGAAGTTGGAATACAGTAGATATAACACCAATATGAATTTAAAATGAGTTCACAACAGAACCTAAGTGGTGATTTATTTTCTTATACTAACGGAGCTCATAAGATTTTCTGTTGAGTTTTGTGTTGTGAAGTTTTCAAGTTTTGGGTGAAGTTTCGATGGACTACGGAATAAGGAGTGGCAAGAGCTTAAGCTTGGGGATTCCCAAGGCACCCCAAGGTAATATTCAAGGAATATCCAAGCAACGAGGCTTGGGGATGCCCCGGATGGTATCCCCTGTTTCGTCTTTGTTCATCGGTAACTTTACTTGGAGCTATATTTTTATTCACCACATGATATGTGTTTTGCTTGGAGCGTCATTTTATTTTATTTATATTTGCTTGTTATTTATAATAAGGTTTTGTATCTTTTATTTCAATAAAAGTGTCAAGGATAGCCTTCACCATGCACAATTTGCAAGTATATGAGTTGCTGTTTCAAAACAAAAAGTTTGTCGCTATTGCAAAAATTCCCTAGAAAAGTCAGAATGTGATAAAATGTTGAATTTTTTTGCGAAATAAGCTATGATAAATTCTCTACAGTGTGGTAGTATGATTCCTCTTGCATTCTTTACATACTATTCTGTTTAGACAGATTGCTGTTATGTTTGCATTGTTTACATATGTTTGCTTGTTTAATAATTCTATTTGAGAATGGGAGTATTAAATATGCAGAGGCATTTAGTATGCAGTGTCATATTATAATTTTATTGATTTTCTCTAGTAGAGAATGATAAGGTTTTGCATGGATTTATACTAACTTATCTCACAGGTTCTTGTTGAGTTTTGTGTGTATGAAGTTTTTAAGATTTAGGGAAACCGTGATATAAAAGGAATTAAGAAGACATAAAAGCTCAAGCTTGGGGATGCCCAAGGCATCTCTAATTAATATTTCAAGAAGTATCAAGCATCTAAGCTTGGGAATGCCCCGATTGGCATCCCACCTTTGTTCTTCAACAACTATCGGCCAGTTTTGGTTGAGCCTAAGTTTTTGCTTCTTCACATGATATGTGCTATCCTTGCAAGATTATTTAATTAGGATTTTCTTTTTGTTTGAATAAAATATTAAGATCTAAAATAATTGAATGAGAGAGAGTCCTCACATAGCTAAATAATTATTTGACTACTCATTGATCTTCACTTATATCTTTTTGGAGTAGTTTGTCATTTACTCTCGTGCTTTACTTATATCCCGTGAGTAAATGGTTGAATGAATTGAATATCGTAATTCTGAATTTATATATGTTTCATATGCTTATACCATGGGGACTAATGACTTCACATATAAGAAGTAGAGGTGGTAAATTTATTGAAAGTTAGCAAACATAGTATTGGTCACTTGAACAATTCATGAAAGGATATTAAAGGAAGAGAGATTTCACATATAAATATACTATCTTGGACAACTTCTCTGATTGTGAGCCCCATTAATTATTTTCAAACCTGAGCAAATTAGTTAAAGTTGGACAAGGAAGACAACATAATGAGTTACGCTTGGGTATATTTGTATAGAAGTTATATTGTTATGGATCCTCCAACATGTGGTGCTTGCTATTTAGAATCTTTTGCTAGCCTAAATTTCCGTACTAACTGGAAATACTGCTTGTGCATCCAAATTCCTTGAACCAAGTTTCTTCCATGAGTGTCCACCATATCTACCTATATGCGGTATTTAACTGTCGTTCCAAGTAAATTTTCATGTACCAAACTCTAAACCTTCAAATAATAATCTGTTTTGTATGCCCGAATCGCTCATGTGGCGACTAGGGCCTGTTAGTATCTTCCATGCTAGGTGGGTTATTCTCAGGGCGAGTGGACTCTGCTCATCATTCGCGAGAAAATGGCTGGTAATTGGGATACCCAGTCCTATGATCAAAAGATCAAAAACAAAATCGTAATTAATTAAACAAAACTCCCCCAGGATTGTTGATAGTTGGACAGTACCCGTTGTTTTGGACCAGCCGTGGAATGTCCTTGTTGGTGGTGGGGGATTAAAACCTTTACCATTCTGTTTGGGAACTGCCTATAATGTATCTAGTATGGACGATATTGGGAACTCTTGGTTGTTATGTTGACAATGAAAGCATACCTCCCAAAATTATTTTCATCTCTGTTTTAAAAGCATCAAGCTCTGGTACCTCTGCAAATCCGTGCTTCCCTCTGCGAAGGGCCTATCTTTTATTTTTATGCAAGAGTCAATAGTATTCCTTCTCATCCCAACCTACTCTTTAGTTGGCAAGCATCATGTGATGGGGAAACATCTAAGCATATATGGCCATTCAAATATATTTGATCATGAATTATTATTGTCGATAATTATCTATATGATAAATAAGTTGGGAGGCGAAACATTAAGCCCCTATCTTTCTCTACGTTCGATGGATGCTATTTGTTCTAAAAATATGCTTTGAGTGGTAGCAATCATGGAAGACTATATGATAGTTGAGTATGTGGGATTTGCTAAATCAAAGCTCTTACATAGACCCTTCCTGAAAATAAGGTGAATTGCAATTGTTTGATGACTGAGAACATAGTTTGTTAGTTTTCAAGAAAGTTTATGATCTATGCTTTAACATGCGAATAGCTTGTTACTTGATCATGAAAAGCTTTATGATATGAGCTACGGTTATGATATACAATGATGCTAGAAAAAGTGATTGAAATCATCATTGATCAAACTTGTGCACTTGATAGCATTCCACATCACAAATTATATTTTTATCATTTACTTACTCGAGGATGAGCAGGAATTAAGCTTGGGGATGCTTGATACGTCTCCAATGTATCTATATTTTTTTATTGTTCCATGATATTATATTATCTATCTTGGATGTTTTATATGCATCTATATGCTATTTTATATGATTTTTGGGACTAACCTATTAACTTAGAGCCCAGTGCCAGTTTCTATTTTTCCTTGTTTTTTGAGTTTCGCAGAAAAGGAATATCAAATGGAGTCCAAACGAGCTGAAATTTTATGGTGATTTTTTATGGACCAGAAGAAGCCCTCGAAGCAGAAGAGTTGGGCCAGAAGATTCCCGATCCAACCACAAGGTTGGAGGGCGCGCCCTAACCCCCGGGCACATCCTCTGTCCTTGTCGTTGACTCGTGGACCCCCCCTGACTTGTTCTCGATGCCAAAAATTCCTATAAATATAGAAACCCCCAGAAATAAACCTAGATCGGGAGTTCCGCCGCCGCAAGCCTCTGTAGCAACCAAAAACCAATTGGGACCCTGTTCCGGCACCCTCCCGAAGGGGGAAACCATCACCGGTGGTCATCTTCATCATCCCAACACTCTCCATGATGAGGAGGGAGTAGTTCACCCTCGGGGCTGAGGGTATGTACCAGTAGCTATGTGTTTGATCTCTCTCTCTCTCTCTCTCTCTCTCTCGCTCGCTCTCTCTCATGTTCTTGATTTGGCATGATCTTGAGTGCTGCGAGCTTTGCTATTATAGTTGGATCTTATGATGTTTCTCCCCCTCTACCTCTTGTAATGGATTGAGTTTTCCCTTTGAAGTTATCTTATTGGACTGAATCTTTGGATTTGAGAACACTTGATGTATGTCTTGCATGTGCTTATCTGTGGTGACAATGGGATATTCACGTGATCCACTTGATGTATGTTTTGGTGATCAACTTGCGGGTTCTGTGACCTTGTGAACTTATACATAGGGATTGGCACAAGTTTTTGTCTTGACTCTCTGGTAGAAACTTTGGGGCACTCTTTGAAGTTCTTTGTGTTGGTTTGAATAGATGAATCTGAGATTGTGTGGTGCATACCGTATAATCAAAGATGCGGATACTTGTGGTAACATTGGAGCATCTAGGTGACATTAGGGTTTTGGTTGATGTGTATCTTAAGGTGTTATTATAGTACGAACCCTAGGGTTGTTTGTGACACTCATAGGAATAGCCCAATAGATCGATCAGAAAGAATAACTTTGAGGTGGTTTCGTACCCTACAATAATCTATTCATTTGTTCTCCGCTATTAGTGACTTTGGAGTGACTCTTTGTTGCACGTTCAGGGATTCTTATATGATCCAATTATGTTATCATTGTTGAGAGAACTTGCACTAGTAAAAGTATGAACCCTAGGCCTTATTTTCAAGTATCACAATACCGTTTTCGCTCACTTTTACCACTTGCTACCTTGCTGTTTTTATATTTTCAGATTACAAAAAACCTATATCTACCATCCATGTCACACGTATATCACCATCTCTTCGCCGAACTAGTGCACCTATACAATTTACCATTGTGTTCGGTGTGTTGGGAACACAAGAGACTCTTTGTTATTTGGTTGCAGGGTTGTTCGAGAGAGACCATCTTCATCCTACACCTCCCACAGATTGATAAACCTTAGGTCATCCACTTGAGGGAAATTTTCTACTGTCCTACAAACCTTTGCACTTGGAGGCCCAACAAAGTCTACAAGAAGAAGGTTGCGTAGTAGACATCAGGCCGCGCCATGCTGGAGATGGAGGTGGGGCTCGAGGTGCCGGAGGTGGAGCCCGCTGGACGCAGCTCGCCATGTGGGGATGTGGCCGCCAAAGCCGGAGTAGCTACCAGCGCAATCATGACGCAGGGGGTTGCTCAGGGGTGCGATGCAGGAGCAGTTGGACTGTCATTCCATCGTACAATATTGACAAGCGCGGATAGCATTGTGACACTCACACGGTATGATACGCCAGTTGCAAGTCGAATTAATCAACCCCGGTGCCCTTTGTACTAATACTATTTTCTTTGCGGGGGGAAGCATTTCATAAATTAATTGATCATAGTGTTACAACGTTCATAACCACAATGATAATCTCCTCAGGAACATTTCTGACCCAACAAGCCGTCCTTTGTTGTCCATGCCCTATAGCTACCACAGCGTGTCCAACCTTGTTCTACGCATGAGTGATGTTCCAAACTAGGGAGTGTCACTCCTTTAGCATCTCCGTGATTTCTGAAATAAGGTACATGCTACTAAATTGATCCGTCGGTCCAGCATTGATCATGGACACAAGTTCAGCACAGTATGCTTCCACTAAGATGGGTTTCTGGGGCCAATGCAGAGCTAAGTTAAGTCCTTCAGCACATGTAGCAATATCAACCTCCAATGGTTCAGGGAAATCGTACAACCATCTACACGCCGCAAAAAATTACGTGGCCCAAGTGATCACGCAGTACCATGCCCGCTCCCGCAGACCCATCAACGGCAATGAACGAGTCATCGAAATTAAGTTTGACATGTCCTTCCGGTGGGGGTTCGCAAGCAACAGGATTGGCCAAACATTTTGTACTGCTAGTGACAGAAACAAAATTATTTAACTCGACCAGGACTGGTAGTTTCCCTTCGATAGTATCCACATGAGGGCAGTGCTTGATCGTCAATGAGGATTGTGCATAATCACAACCTCTTGGACACCTCTACTGGAATCAGTGGCTTGTCATGAGTCAACTCATTATGTATATGCCAAGCACACCACAACACCATGAGCACAAGCATCCGTTGGGTCTCATTTAATTCGTGTAAGAGTAGCAGCAACCAATCTGGTTCCCTTCTACTAACTACCTCCTCTGATGGAAGGTCCCAAACTAGCCTCATAACATTCCACAAATTCTGAGCGTGGGGGTAGCGTATGAGTACATGATGAACTAATTCATCTTCCTGCCCACAAATGGTACACACTCCATCAACCTCCACATGACGTTTCATCTTGTTCATCTTAGTGGACAGTGCTTCCCTAGCAGCTTTCCAAGCAAACACACAGACTTTGGGTGGCGCTCCACAACTCCATAACATTTTCCACCCCGGCCTTGAACCATCAGGCTAAGCACTACACGCAACAGTCTCCTGTGGAGCCATGATCTCATCCCTTGCAAAATTATACGCCGACTTCATATAGAAACAAACATGCTTGTTTGGTTGCCAAGCAATAGAATCAGCCTCCCCTCCGCAACAGGTTTTTATTTTTATAATATTTGTAACATCAACCGGATAGAAGTCTTGTCTGAGGAGTGAAACGTTCCAAGAACCATCAAAGTTCAGAAGGTCAACCACCCATTTCAGTTAGCACCATCATTTCGGCGTGATTGGATTAAAGGGAGGCCCTCTCGGCAACCACGGGTTGTGCTAGATATGTATGCCAGTACCATTCCCCACATGCCAAACATACCCCTACTTCACTAATTGCAGGCCATGCTCAATGGCCTTCCATGTTGATGATCCATTCCCAATAAAGACAGTGTCAAGAATGGACCCATCCGGATAGTACTTGGCCCACGAAACCTATTGCTACGTCTTGAGCTTGTGTTGGTTTTCCTTGAAGAGGAAAGGGTGATGCAGCAATAGTAGCGTAAGTATTTCCCTTAGTTTTTGAGAACCAAGGTATCAATCCAGTAGGAGGCTCCTCAAAAGTCCCACGCACCTACACAAACAAACAAGAACTCGCAACCAACACAATAAAGGGGTTGTCAATCCCTTCACGGCCACTTGCGAAAGTGAGATCTGATAGAGATAATATGATAAGATAAATATATTTTTGGTATTTTATGATATAGATTGGAAAAGTAAAGATGCAAATAAAAGTAGATTGAAAGCTTATATGATAAGAGATAGACCCGTGGGCCATAGGTTTCACTAGTGGCATCTCTCAAGATAGCATAGGTATTACAGTGGGTGAACAAATTACTGTCGAGCAATTGATAGAAAAGCGAATAATTATGAGATTATCTAGGCATGATCATGTATATAGGGATCACGTACCTGACAAGTAGACAGACTCCTGCCTGCATCTACTACTATTACTCCACACATCGACTGCTATCCAGCATGCATCTAGAGTATTAACTTCATAAAGAACAGAGTAACGCATTAAGAAAGATGACATGACGTAGAGGGATAAACTCATGCAAAATGATATAAACCCCATCTTTTTATCCTCGATGGCAATAATACAATACGTGCCTTGCTGCCCCTGCTGTCACTGGGAAAGCACACCGCAAGACTGAACCCAAAGCTAAGCACTTCTCCCATTGCAAGAAAGATCAATCTAGTAGGCCAAACAAACTAATAATTCGAAGAGAATTGCAAAGATAACTTAATCACACATAAAAGAATTCAGAGGAGATTCAAATATTTCTCATAGATAAACTTGATCATAAACCCACAATTCATCGGGTCTCGACAAACACACCGCAAAAAGAGTTACATCGAATAGATCTCCAAGAAGATCGAGGAGAACTTGGTATTGAGATTCAAAGAGAGAGAAGAAGCCATCTAACTAATAACTATAGACCCGAAGGTCTGTGGTAAACTACTCACAACTCATCGGAAGGGCCTTGGAGATGATGTAGAGGCCCTCCATGGTCGATTCCCCCTCCGGCGGAGCGCCAGTGAAGGTTACGGTGGTGGAAATAGTTTTTTGTGGTGCTCCTCGATGGTTTTTGGGTACATGGGTATATATAGGAGGAAGAAGTAGGTCGGTGGACGCTCGAGGGACCCACGAGGGTGGGGGCGCGCCCACTTGTAGGGGGCGCGACGGGCACCCTCGCGGCCGCCTTGCTTGTTTCTTGACTTCCACTCCAAGTCCTCTGGATCATGTTTGTTCCAAAATGATCGCTCTCGAAGGTTTATTCCGCTTGGACTCCATTTGATATTCCTTTTCTTTGAAACACTGAAATAGGAAAAAAACAGCAATTTGGGCTGGGCCTCCGGTTAGTAGGTTAGTCCCAAAAATGATATAAAAGTGTAAAGTAAAGCCCATAAACATCCAAAATGGGTAATATAATAGCATGGAACAATAAAAAATTATAGATACATTGGAGACGTATCAAGCATCCCCAAGCTTAATTCCTGCTCATCCTCGAGTAGGTAAATGATAAAAACAGAATTTTTGATGTGGAATGCTACCTAGCATAATTCTCAATGTAATTTTATTTATTGTGGCATGAATGTTCAGATCCAAATGATTCAAAATAAAAGTTCATGTTGACATAAGAAATAGGAATACTTCAAGCATACTAATCAAAGCAATCATGTCTTCTCAAAATAACATGGCTAAAGAAAGTTCATCCCTACAAAATCATATATTTAGGCTATGCTTCATTTTCGTCACACGAAAATGCTCCCATCTTGCACACCCCCGATGACAACCCAAGCAATTGTTTCATAGTTTAGTAATCTCAAAAAAAATTCAACTTTCACGCAATACATGAGCGTGAGCCATGGATATAGCACTATGGATGGAATAGAATATGATGATGGAGGTTGTGTGGACAAGACAAAAAAGATAAAGTCTCATATTGACGAGGATAATCAATAGGCTATGGAGATTCCCATCAATTGATGTCAACATGAGGAGTAGGGATTGCCATGCAATGGATGCACTTGAGCTATAAATGTATGAAAGCTCAACAAAAGAAACTAGTGAGTGTGCATCTAGCTTGCTTGCTCACGAAGACCTAGGGCATTTGAGGAAGCCCATCGTAGGAATATACAAGCCAAGTTCTATAATGAAAATCTGCCACTAGTATATGGAAGTGACAACATATGAGACTCCATATATGAAGAACATGGTGCTATTTTGAAGCACAAGTGTGGAAAAGGATAGTAACATTGCCCCCTTTTTATTTTCTTTTTTTGTGCCTTTTTTGGCCTTTTTTCTTTGGCCTTTCCTTTTTTTGGCCTTTCTTTTTTTTATTTGGTGACAATGCTCTAATAATGATGATCATCACACCTCTGTTTATTTACAACTCATGAATTACAACTCAAAACTAGAACAAGATATGACTCTATATGAATACCTCCGGCGGTGTACTGGGATGGGTAATGAATCAAGAGTGACATGTATGAAAAATTATGCATGGTGGCTTTGCCACAAATACGATGTCAACTACATGATCATGAAAGGCAATATGACAATGATGATGCGTGTCATGATGATGAATGGAACGGTGGAAAGTTGCATGGTAATATATCTCGGAATGGCTATGGAAATGCCATGATAGGTAGGTATGGTGGATGTTTTGAGGAACATATAAGGAGGTTTATGTGTGATAGAGCGTATCGTATCACGGGGTTTGGATGCACCGACGAAGTTTGCACCAACTCTCAAGGTGAGAAAGGGCAATGCACGGTACTGAAGAAGCTAGCAATGATGGAAGGGTGAGAGTGCGTATAATCCATGGACTCAACATTAGTCATAAAGAACTCATATACTTATTGCAAAAATCTACAAGTCATCAAAAACCAAGCACTATGCGCATGCTCCTAGGGGGATAGATTGGTAGGAAAAGACCATCGCTCGTCCCCGACCGCCACTCATAAGGATGCACAATCTAAGAACACCTCATATTTCAAATTTGTTACACAACCTTTACCATACGTGCATGCTACGGGACTTGCCAACTTCAACACAAGCATTCTTTAAATTCATAATCACCCAACTAGCATGACTCTAATATCACTACCTCCATATCTCAAAACAATTATCAAGTACCAAATTGATCATAGCATCCAATTCACTTCCTATGATAGTTTTTATTATACCCAACTTGGATGACCATAATTCTAGGACCAATTTTATAACCATAGCAAATACCATTATGTTCTAAAAGACTCACAAAAAATATATGTGAAGCATTATATGTTAACAATTTCTACAAAATCAAGCTACCGCTGTGCTCTAAAAGGTATAAGTGAAGTACTAGAGCAAAAACTATCTAGCTCAAAAGATATAAGTGAAGCACGTAGAGTATTCTAATAAATTCCAATCAAGTGGGTTTCTCCCAAGAGGTGTGTACAGAAAGGATGATTGTGGTAAACTAAAAATCAAAGACTAATATCATACAAGACGCTCCAAGCAAAACACATATCATGTGGCGAATAAAAATATAGCTCCACGTAAAGTTACCGATGAACGAAGACGAAAGAGGGGATGCCTTCCGGGGCATCCCCAGGCTTAGGCCTTTGGTTATCCTTGAATATCTTGGGGTGCCATGGTCATCCCCAGGCTTAGGCTCTTGCCACTCCTTATTCCATAGTCCATCAAATCTTTACCCAAAACTTGAAAACTTCACAACACAAAACTCAACAGGAAATCTCATAAGCTCCGTTAGTGCAACAAAGAAAAACCACCACATAAGGTACTGTAATGAACTCATTCTTTATTTGTATTGGTGTTAAACCTACTGTATTCCAACTTCTATATGGTTCATACCACTTAATACTAGCAATAGATGCATCAAAATAAGCAAACAACACACGAAAAACAGAATCTGTCAAAAACAAAACAGTCTGTAGCAATCTGTAACTCTCGAATACTTATGGAACTATAAAAATCCTACCAAAATAGGAAGTCCTGGGAAATTTGTCTATTTATCTACAGCAAAAAGAATCAACACAAAATCACGTTTTTGTGAATTACTAAAATTATTTTCGTGCGTGCAAAGTTTCTGTTTTTCAGCAGAATCAAATTAACTATCACCATAGGTTATCCTATCGGTTCTACTTGGCACAAAAACTAATTAAAACATGAAAACACATCTAAACAGAAGGTAGATGTAATATTTATTACTAAACAGAAGCAAAAACAAAAATAAAATTGGGTTGCCTCCTAACTAGCGCTATTGTTTAACGCCCCAAGCTAGGCATAAAAGCGAGGATAGATCTAAGTAGTGCCATCTTTGGCACTCAATTCATAAGTAGCTCGCATGATAGATTCATTAGGTAATTTAACTTTCTTTCTTGTAAAGTGCTCCATGCCTTTCCTTAATGGAAATTGGAATCTAATATTCCCTTCCTTCATATCAATAATTGCACCAATCGTTCTAAGGAAAGGTCTACCAAGAATAATAGGACATGAAAGATTGCAATCTATGTCAAGAACGATAAAATCTACGGGCACATAATTCCTATTTGCAACAATAAGAACATCATTGATTCTTCCCATAGGCTTCTTAATGGTAGAATCCGCAAGGTGCAAATTTAAAGAGCAATCATCAAGATCATGGAAACCTAGAATATCACATAAAGTTTTCGGAATCGTGGAAACACTAGCACCCAAATCACACAAAGCATCACACTCATGATCTTTAATTTTTATCTTTATAGTAGGTTCCCACTCATCATTAAGTTTTCTATGTATAGAAACTTCCAAATTAAGTTTTTCATCATAAGATTGCATCAAGGCATCAACAATATGTTTGGTAAAAGCTTTATTTTGACTAGAAGCATGAGAAGAATTCAAAAAGGATTGCAACAAGGACATACAATCTACTAAAAAATAATTATCATAATTAAATTCCTTGAAATCCAAGATAGTGGGTTCAAAGCTATTTAAAGTCTTGACCTCTCCAATCCCACTTTTACCAAATTTGGCATCAAGATCTAAAAACTCCGAATCATTGGGACGCCTTTTAACTAAAGTTGACTCATCTCCAGTCCCATCATTGTTAAGATTCATATTGCAAAACAAAGATTTAATAGGGGACACATCAATAACTTTTAGATCTTCATCATTATTTTCTTCTAACTTTTCTGGTTTGGCAGCCATCTTATTGATTAAGGTATCTTGCTTATCAGAAATTTGGGCTATAGATTTTTCAAGACGAGTAATTTGAGAGTTCAAACCATAAATTTTTTAGACATATCATCACGCTCTTTGTTCATATACCCCATAAAGCTTTTTTGTTCTTTAAGCTCTTTTCTGAAGAACTTATTATGCTCAAATTGTAAAGTCATAAAACTTCTAATGTTTAATTAAATCTCTTCCAACCTTCTAAGATGAAGGTCAGTGTTCTTAGGCAAAGGCATAAGGGCAAACGGGCACACAAGAAGACAAGTGAAAAAGGAAGATTGGGAAGAGAGGGCGAATAAAACGGCAAGGGTGAAGTGGGGGACAGGAAAACGAGAGGCAAATGGCAAATAATGTAATGCGAGGGAGATGAGTTTGTGATGGGTACTTGGTATGTCTTGACTTGAGCAAAGACCTCCCCGGCAACGGCGCAGAAATCCTTCTTGCTATGTCTTGAGCTTGTGTTGGTTTTCCTTGAAGAGGAAAGGGTGATGCAGCAATAGTAGCGTAAGTATTTCCCTTAGTTTTTTAGAACCTAGGTATCAATCCAGTAGGAGGCTCCTCAAAAGTCCCATGCACCTATAGAAACAAACAAGAACTCGCAACCAACGCAATAAAGGGGTTGTCAATCCCTTCACGGCCACTTGCGAAAGTGAGATCTCATAGAGATAATATGATAAGATAAATATATTTTTGGTATTTTATGATATAGATTGGAAAAGTAAAGATGCAAATAAAAGTAGATTGAAAGCTTATATGATACGAGATAGACCCGGGGGTCATAAGATTCACTAGTGGATTCTCTCAAGATAGCATAAATATTACTGTGGGTGAACAAATTACTGTCGAGCAATTGATAGAAAAGCGAATAATTATGAGATTATCTAGGCATGATCATGTATATAGGCATCACGTCCGTGACAAGTAGACAGACTCCTGCCTGCATCTACTACTATTACTCCACACATCGACCGCTATCCAGCATGCATCTAGAGTATTTAGTTCATAAAGAACAAAGTAACGCATTAAGAAAGATGACATGATGTAGAGGGATAAACTCACGCAATATGATATAAGCCCCATCTTTTTATCCTCGATGGCAACAATACAACACGTGTCTTGCTGCCCCTGCTGTCACTGGGAAAGGACACCGCAAGATTGAACCCAAAGCTAAGCACTTCTCCCATTGCAAGAAAGATCAATCTAGTAGGCCAAACCAAACTGATAATTCAAAGAGACTTGCAAATATAACTTAATCACACATAAAAGAATTTAGAGGAGATTCAAATATTTCTCATAGATAAACCTGATCATAAACCCACAATTCATCGGATCTCTACAAACACACCACAAAAAGAGTTACATCGAATAGATCTCCAAGAAGATCGAGGAGAACTTGGTATTGAGATTCAAAGAGAGAGAAGAAGCCATCTAGCTAATAACTATGAACCCGAAGGTCTGTGGTAAACTACTCACAACTCATCGGAAGGGCCTTGGAGATGATGTAGAGGTCCTCCGTGGTCGATTCCCCCTCCGGCGGAGCGCCGACGAAGGCTCCAAGATGGTTTTGGGGTACATGGGTATATATAGGAGGAAGAAGTAGATTGGTGGACGCTCGTGGGGCCCACGAGGGTGGGGGGCGCGCCCACCTGTAGGGGGCATGCCGGGCACCCTCGTGGCCGCCTCGCTTGTTTCTTGACTTCCACTCCAAGTCCTTTGGATCACGTTTCTTCCAAAAAGATCGCTCCCGAAGGTTTCATTCCATTTGGACTCCGTTTGATATTCCTTTTCTTCGAAACACTGAAATAGGCAAAAAAACAGCAATTCGGGCTGGGCTTCCGGTTAGTAGGTTAGTCCCAAAAATGATATAAAAGTGTAAAGTAAATCCCATAAACATCCAAAACGGGTAATATAATAGCATGGAACAATCAAAAATTATAGATACGTTGGAGACGTATCACCTATGCATAGAGGCTTTCCGGAAACTGAATAAGACGCCGGGATTGTCGTGCTAAGAGGGCTTGACTAAATGTCTGAAAGTCCTTAAAACCCATTCCACCTTTTCCTTTAGGCCTTACCATAATGTCCCAGATGACCCAATGTGTTTTTCATTTACCTTTTTCTTCTCCCCAGCAGAAGCAATGAATCATTCCCATGAGTTCCTCACATAGCCTTGTTGGTACCTTGAAGACGCTCATATGATAAACTGGGAGGGCCTAAGCGATCGCCTTTATATTTATTTCCTTTCCACCCATAGAGAGATAGTTGCCCTCCTATTCGATTAAGCATATTGCCAACCTCCC
This sequence comes from Triticum aestivum, assembly GCF_018294505.1. Taxonomy (NCBI): domain Eukaryota; kingdom Viridiplantae; phylum Streptophyta; class Magnoliopsida; order Poales; family Poaceae; genus Triticum; species Triticum aestivum. The sequence continues at coordinate 232,247,644 of NC_057798.1, forward strand.
TTGTAGGCTTTTGAATTTAACTTTACTCATTCTGCCATCTGGTGTCGCGAGGCTGAGGTATTTGGCTTCAAAGGTTGCTTGCGTAATTTGCAGTGTACCCTTAATGCTCCCTTGGGTTGTAACATCCCAAATTTTCAATTTGGAATGTTATACATTAGATCATCATTGCATATCATATTTTATTGCATTTCTGGCTTGATCCTAGAAATTCAACGCAACTCAAGGACCCATGGAGAGAGTTGGGGATTTCGTTATTTTCATATTTGAGTTTTCTCAAATTTTTGAAAATAGGATCATTTGATTTTAATTATTTTCTCTCATATATTTCTTTTATAAAAAAATAAAAGAGAGGGAATAAAATGACTTTCCCAAAATAAGAAATATTGGAGATTTAATATTAAAATCAAATAAGTATTTATTTCAGAGTTTTATCGCTATTTTATTTGAATTAGGAAAAATGCACGTTTTCCAAAATTGCATTTTAGGCCCAAATAAATGTTCATCTTGTCCGGTATATTTTTAGAGGACGGGGAAAATTTATTTCAGGATTTTTTGAGTCAGTTTAGTATTTCTTTTCTTTCTTTTTATACACGTCGGGATTATTTTAAAAAAAGTCAAACCGACTTTGGGCCGTACCCGGCCTGGACTATTCGGGTCGACCTTTAATAGTCGCTGCCCCGCGATCCCCAGCCCGTCCCGCCGCCTCAGCCCACCTGCGCTCAAACCCTAACCCTAGCCGATCCACGCCGCCGCCGCCGGATCCGCCGCCGCAACCGCCGCCCGTCGCTGTCGCCACCGCCACCCTTCGCTGCCCCGCCGCCGTCGCCCGTCGCCGCCGCCACCGTCGCCCGTCGCCGCTACCACCGCCGCCACCGCCTGCCGTCGTCGCCCCGGCGCCCGTCGCCGACCATCACTGCCGGAGCCGCTGCCTGCCGAGGTAGCCGCCGGAGCCTCACCGCGGCTACCGGTTTTCCTCGGAAAAACCGTTTGGTTTTTTTAGGAACCCCGATTTTTTTAATATCGATTTAGTTTTTTTCCTGTTTATTTCTTTAGCGAACGCTGATACGTCCATTTTGCATCATGCTTTTATATCAATATTTATTGCATTATGGGCTGTTATTACACATTATATCTCATTACTTATGGCTATTCTCTCTTATTTTACAAGGTTTACCATGAAGAGGGGGAATGCCGGCAGCTGGAATTCTGGCTGGAAAAGGAGCAAACGTTGGGAACCTATTCCGTACAGCTCCAAAAGTCCTGGAACTCCATGAAACAACTTTTTGGAATTATTAAGAATTTCTGAGCGAAAGAAATAGGCCAGGGGCCCACACCCTGTCCAGGAGACAGGGGGCACGCCCCCCCTATAGGGCGCGCCCCTATCTCCTGGGCCCCCTGGTGGGCCTCCGGCGTCCATCTTCTGCTATATCATCACTTTTACCCTGGAAAAAATCGTGGGCAAGCTTACGGGACGAAACTCCGCCACCACGAGGCGGAACCTTGGCGGAATCAATCTAGGGCTCTGGCGGAGCTGTTCTGCCGGGGACACTTCCCTCCGGGAGAGGGAAATCATCACCAATGTCATCACCAACGATCCTATCATCGAGAAGGGGTCAATCTCCATCAACATCTTCACCAGCACCATCTCCTCTCAAAACCCTAGTTCATCTCTTGTATCCAATCTTGTATCAAAACCACAAATTCGTACCTGTGGGTTGCTAGTAGTGTTGATTACTCCTTGTAGTTGATGCTAATTGGTTTACTTGGTGGAAGATCATATGTTCAGATCCTTTATGCATATTATTACTCCTCTGATTATGAACATGAATATGCTTTGTGAGTAGTTACGTTTGTTCCTGAGGACATGTGTGAAGTCTTGCTATTAGTAGTCATGTGAATTTGGTATTCGTTTGATATTTTGATGAGATGCATGGGGAAGTAATAAGTAGATGATGGGTTGCTAGAGTGACAGAAGCTTAAACCCTAGTTTATGCGTTGCTTCGTTAGGGGCTGATATGGATCCATATGTTTAATGTTGTGGTTAGGTTTACCTTAATACGTCTTTTGTAGTTGCGGACACTTGCAATAGGGGTTAATCATAAGTGGGATGCTTGTCCAAGTAAGGACAATACCCAAGTACCGGTCCACCCACATATCAAATTATTAAAGTACCGAACGCGAATCATATGAACGTGATGAAAACTAGCTTGACGATAATTCCCATGTGTCCTCGGGAGCTCCTTTCTCATTATTAGATATTGTCCAGGCTTATCCTCTGCTACATAAAGGATTGGGCCACCTTGCTGCACTTTATTTACTTTATTTACTTGTTACTCGTTACTATTTATCTTATCACAAAACTATCTATCACCTACAATTTTAGTGCTTGCAGAGAAAACCTTACTGAAAACCGCTTATCATTTCCTTCTGCTCCTCGTTGGGTTCGACACTCTTACTTATCGAAAGGACTACGATTGATCCTCTACACTTGTGGGTTATCAAAACTCTTTTCTGGCGCCGTTGCCTGGGAGTGTAGCGCTTTTGGTGAGTGGAACTTGGTAAGGAAACATTTATATAGTGTGTTGAAATTTTCTGTTACTTGTCACTATGGAAACTAATCGTTTGAAGGGCTTGTTTGGGGTATCTTCACCCCAACCAGAAGAGCAAAGAGTTGCTCCTCAACCTACTGAACATTATGAAAATATTTACTTTGAGATTCCTTCGGGTATGATAGAGAAACTGCTAGCTAATCCATTTGCAGGAGATGGAACATTGCATCCCGATTTACACCTTATCTTTGTGGATGAAGTTGGTGGACTATTTAAGCTTGCAGATATTCCCGATGATGTTGTCAAAGGAAGGTCTTCCCTTTATCTTTGAAGGGAGATGCATCGACATGGTATAGGCTATGTGATGATGCGAGATCTTGGAATTATAAGCGATTGAAGTTGGAATTTCACCAGAAGTTCTATCATATGCATCTTGTTCATCGTGATCGTAATTACATATATAATTTCTGGCCTCGCCAAGGAGAAAGCATCGCTCAAGCTTGGGGGAGGCTTAAGTCAATGTTATATTCATGCCCCAATCATGAGCTCTCTCGGGAAATGATTATTCATAATTTTTATGCTCGGCTTTCTCTTGATAATCGCAACCTGCTCGATACTTCATGTGCTGGTTCTTATATGCTGAAGACTATTGATTTCAAATGGGACTTATTGGAAAGAATTAAGCGCAACTCTGAAGATCGGGGTTCCGACGATGGTAAGGAGTCAAGTATGACACCTAAGTTCGATTATGTTAAATCTTTTATGGATACCGATGCTTTTCATGGATTTAGCACTTAGTATGGACTTGACTCTGAGATAGTAGCTACTTTTTGTGAATCTTTTGCTACTCACGTTGATCTCCCTAAAGAGAAGTGGTTTAAATATAATCCTCCTGTTGAAGTGAAAGTAGTTGCACCTATTACAGTCGAAGAAAAGACTATTACCTATAGTGATCCTATTGTTCCTACTGCTTTTGTTGAAAGACCTCCTTTTCCCGTAGGATAAAGGATCATGCTAAAGCTTCGACTGTTGTTTGTAAGAGTAATACTAGGACTTATACACCTCCTGAGAAAATTAATGTTGAACCTAGTATTGCTATGGTTAAAGATCTCTTGGATGAGGACTTAGATGGGCATGTTATTTCTTTCTGTGGTGAGACTGCTAAGATTGCTAGGCCAGATACTAAGACACGTAGACCTGTTGTAGGCACGCCTGTTATTTCTGTTAAAATAGGAGATCATTGTTATCATGGTTTATGTGATATGGGTGCTAGTGCTAGCGCTATCCCTTATGATCTTTATAAAGAAATTATGCACGACATTGCACCCGTTGAATTAGAAGACATTGATGTTACTATTAAGCTTGCTAATAGGGATACCATTAAACCTATTGGGATTGTTAGAGATGTTGAAGTTTTGTGTGGGAAGTTTAAATACCCTGCTGATTTTCTTGTTCTTGGTTCCCCACAAGATGATTTTTGTACCATTATTTTTGGTAGACCCTTCCTGAATACTGCTAGTGCTAAGATTAATTGTGAAAAGAATATTGTCACTGTTGGCATAGATGGTATGTCTCATGAGTTTAATTTCGCTAAGTTTAGTAGACAACCTCGTGAAAGGGAACCACCTAGTAAGGATGAGATTATTGGTCTTGCTTCCATTGCTGTTCCTCCAACTGATCCGTTAGAACAATATTTGCTAGACCTTGAAAACGATATGTTTATGAAGGAAAGGGAAGAAATAGATGAAGTGTTCCTTAAACAGGAACCTATGTTGAAACATAACCTTCCCATTGAAATTCTTGGGGATCCCCCTCCACCCAAGGGTGATCCCGTGTTTGAACTCAAACCATTACCTAATAATCTTAAGTATGCTTATCTTGATGAAAAAGAAATATATCTTGTTATTATTAGTGCTAACCTTTCAGAGAAAGAAGAAGAAAGATTATTGAAAACTCCGAAGAAGCACCGAGCAGCTATTGGATATACTCTGGATGATCTTAAGGGCATTAGTCCCACATTATGTCAACACAAGATTTCATTGGAGAAAGATGCCAAACCAGTTAGGGATCCTCAAAGATGATTAAATCCCAAGATCAAGGAAGTGGTAAGAAAGGAGATACTAAAGCTCCTTGATGCAGGTATTATTTATCTCGTTGCTGATAGTGAATGGGTAAGCCCTGTCCATTGTGTCCCTAAAAAGGGAGGTATTACCGTCATTCCTAATGATAAAGATGAATTGATCCCACAAAGAATTATTGCAGGTTATAGGATGGTAATTGATTTCCGTAAGTTAAATAAAGCTACTAAGAAAGATCATTACCCTTTACCTTTTATTGATCAAATGCTAGAAAGGCTATCCAAACACACACATTTTTGCTTTCTAGATGGTTATTCTGGTTTCTCTCAGATACCTATGTCAGCGAAGGATCAATCTAAAACTACTTTTACTTGCCCTTTTGGTACTTTTTCTTATAGACGTATGCCTTTTGGTTTATGTAATGCTCCTGCTACCTTTCAAAGATGCATGATGGCTATATTCTCTGATTTTTGTGAAAAGATTTGTGAGGTATTCATGGATGACTTCTCCGTCTATGGATCCTCTTTTGATGATTGTTTGAGCAACCTTGATCGAGTTTTGCAGAGATGCGAAGACACTAGTCTCGTCCTGAATTGGGAAAAGTGTCACTTTATGGTTAATGAAGGCATTGTCTTGGGGCACAAGATCTCCGAGAGAGGTATTGAAGTTGATAAAGCCAAAGTTGATGCTATTGAAAAGATGCCATGTCCCAAGGACATAAAAGGTATAAGAAGTTTCCTTGGTCATGCCGGCTTTTATAGGAGGTTCATTAAGGACTTTTCTAAAATCTCTAGGCCTCTGACTAATTTATTGCAAAAAGATATTCCTTTTGTCTTTGATGATGATTGTGTAGAAGCGTTTGAAGTGCTTAAGAAAGCTTTGATCACTGCAGCTATTGTTCAGCCACCTGATTGGAATTTACCTTTTAAAATTATGTGCGATGCTAGTGATTATGCTGTAGGTGCTGTTCTAGGGCAAAGAGTTTATAAGAAATTGAATGTTATCCAGTATGCTAGTAAGACTCTTGATACTACCCAGAGAAATTATGCTACTACTGAAAAAGAGTTCTTAGCAGTTGTGTTTGCATGTGATAAGTTTAGACCTTATATTGTTGATTCCAAAGTTACTATTCACATGGATCATGCTACTATTAAATATCTTATGGAAAAGAAAGATGCTAAGCCTAGACTCATTAGATGGGTTCTCTTGCTCCAAGAATTTTACTTGCATATTATTGATAGAAAGGGAGCTGAGAACCCCGTTGCAGATAACTTGTCTAGGTTAGAGAATGTTCTTGATGACCCACTGCCTATTAATGATAGCTTTCCTGATGAACAATTAGCGGTCGTCAATGCTTCTCGTACTGCTCCTTGGTATGCTGATTATGCTAATTACATTGTTGCTAAATATTTACCGCCTAGTTTCACATACCAGCAAAAGAAAAAGTTCTTTTATTATTTAAGACATTACTTCTGGGATGATACACACCTTTATAAAGAAGGAGTAGATGGTCTTATTAGACGTTGTGTGCCTGAGCATGAACAGGAACAGATCCTATGCAAGTGTCACTCTGAATCTTATGGAGGACACCACGCTGGAGATAGAACTGCACACAAGGTACTACAATATGGTTTTTATTGGCCTATTCTCTTCAAAGATGCTCGTAAGTTTGTCTTATCTTGTGATGAATGTCAAAGAATAGGTAACATTAGTAGACGTCAAGAAATGCCTATGAATTATTCTCTTGTTATTGAACCACTTGATGTTTGGGGCTTTGATTATATGGGACCTTTTCCTGCCTCTAATGGTTATACACATATTTTAGTTGCTGTTGATTACGTTACTAAGTGGGTAGAAGCTATTCCAACTAGTAGTGCTGATCATAACACTTCTATTAAAATGCTTAAAGAAGTTATTTTTCCGAGGTTTGGAGTCCCTAGATATCTTATGACTGATGGTGGTTCACATTTCATTCATGGTGCTTTCCGTAAGATGCTCGCCAAGTATGATGTCAATCATAGAATAGCATCTCCTTATCATCTGTAGTCTAGTGGTCAAGTAGAGTTGAGCAATAGAGAGCTCAAATTAATTTTGCAAAAGATTGTGAATAGATCTAGAAAGAATTGGTCCAAAAAACTTGATGATGCATTATGGGCCTATAGAACTAAATACAAAAGTCCTATGGGCATGTCTCCTTATAAGATGGTTTATGGAAAAGCATGTCATTTACCTCTTGAACTTGAACATAAAGCATATTGGGCTATTAAAGAGCTCAATTATGACTTCAAACTTGCTGGTGAGAAGAGGTTATTTGATATTAGCTCACTTGATGAATGGGGAACCCAAGCCTATGAGAATGCCAAGCTTTTCAAAGAAAAAGTCAAACGCTGGCATGATAAGAGGATACAAAAGCGTGAGTTTAACGTATGAGATTATGTGTTATTATTCAACTCTCGTTTAAGTTTTTTTGCAGGAAAACTTCTCTCAAAATGGGAAGGTCCCTACGTTATCGAGGAGGTCTATCGTTCTGGTGCCATAAAAATCAACAACTTCGAAGGCACAAATCCGAGGGTGGTAAACGGTCAAAGAATTAAACACTATATTTCAGGTAATCCTATCAATGTTGAAACTAATACTATTGAAACCGTAACCCCTGAGGAATACATAAGGGACACTTTCCAGAATGTTCCAGACTCCGAAAAGGCATAGGTATGTGGTACGGTAAGTATACCGACTCCAAAACAACACCAATGGCAATTTTTATTAGTTTTGGAATATTTAAGAATTTTAGGAAGAAAGAAGTAGTCCGAAAGGGACACGAGGCTCCCACGAGAGTGGAGGGCGCCCCCCTGTAGGGCGCGCCCCCTGTCTCGTGGGCACCTCGTGCGCCTCTCGGACTCCGTTTTCTTGTACGTTACGTATTTTGGTCGGTAAAAATTCATTATATATACTCCCGAAGGTTTTGACAACCGTATCGCGCAAATATCCTCTGTTTTCGTTTCGAGCTGTTTCCGTTGCAGATTTAGAGCGCCATGGGTTCACCCTCCTCCAACAATGAAGACAAAGATGCTTGGCTTTTGAAGATAGAGCTGAAAAGAGAAGAACCAGAAGAGATCAACAAGGATGAAGGGATCAAGGAAGCCATGGAGGTTCAAGCTCCGGCGGTGAAAGAAGAAGATATCCCTCAACCTTTACCTAACCTCTTTACTCCAATAGAGATTGAAGCTTTCAAGATGATTGAGTTAGCTCGCATACAGAACAAGTATCTCACACAGGAGAATATTCTGTTGAAGGATCATATTGATGGGCTTAAGGGCATTATCCGCAAGTTGGAGGAGCTTTTACGCTCAATGTGCGATTATCCACCGTCATCATCACCACCTCCATCACCTCCGAGGAAATAATCACTTGGGTATGGGCACTCCCCTTGGCAACTGCCAAGCTTGGGGGAGGTGCCCCGATATCGTATCACCATCACACTCCTATCTTTACCGCTTTATTTAGTTCGATCCTTTTAGTAGTATCTTGATCTAGTAGATTGAAGTTTTGATATTAAGTAGTTTGAGTTTTGCTTTGTGATCTCTTTTTGTATTCGAGTCTGCGAGCTATCTATAATAAAGATTAGTGTTGAGTCAAGGGCTTTGCTTTGTGCTATGATCTTGAGAAAGTAGAAAGAATGAAAGAGTTCATATTGATCTTATGGATAGTGATAACTTTACATATAGAAAGTATGAGGCATAAAAATTGTTGAGAGTTGATGAACATAGTTTTGGTCATCGTTGCAATTAATAGGAAGTGATAAGGAAAGAGGGGTTCACATATAAATATACTATCTTGGACATCTTTTATGATTGTGAGCACTCATTAACTCTGACATGCTAAAAGAGTTGATGTTGGACAAGGAAGACAACGTAATGGTTTATGTTTTCTCACATCTCAGTTAAAGTATATTGTCATTGACCTTCCAAACATGTTGAGCTTGCCTTTCCCCCTCATGCTAGCCAAATTCCTAGCACCAAGTAGAGATACTACTTGTGCTTCCAAATACCCTTAAACCTAGTCTTGCCATGAGAGTCCACCATATCTACCTTTGGATTGAGTAAGATCCTTCAAGTAAGTTGTCATCGGTGGAAGCAATAAAAATTGCTCTCTAATTATGTATGACTTATTAGTGCGGTATAAGCTTTGTACGAACTTGTTGTGGAAGTAATAAAAGCAACGGACTGCATAATAAAGGTCCACACACAAGGGGCAATATAAAGTGACGTTCTTTTGCATTAAGATTTTAGGCATCAACCCTAAACGCGCATGACAACCTCTGCTTCCCTCTGCGAAGGGCCTATCTTTTACTTTATGTTTTTACTTTATGCTTGAGTCAAGGTGATCCTCACCTTTCACTTTTTCATTTTATCCTTTGGGAAGCTCTTCGTGTTTGAAAGATCGTGACACATATATCCAATTGGATGCTCGTTAGCATGGGCTATTATTGTTGACATCACCTAAAGGTGAATACGTTGGGAGGCAACACAATAAGCCCCTATCTTTCTCAGTGTCCGGCTGGAACTCTATAACCACAAGTATTGCGTGAGTGTTAGCAATTATAGAAGACTATATGATAGTTGAGTATGTGGACTCACTGAAAAGCTCCATTGTTGACTCTTTCTCATGTTACGATAAATTGCAATTGCTTCAATGACTAAGATTATAGTTTGTTAGTTCCCAATGAAGTTTTTGAACCATACTTGAAATTGTGAATTGATAGTCACTTGAGACTAAGAAATTATATATTGAAATCTATATATGTGCTGTTATAAGAATGATCATGATGCCCTCATGTCCGTATTTTATTTTTATCGACACCTCTATCTCTAAACATGTGGACATATTTTTCGATTTCTGCTTCCGCTTGAGGACAAGCAATGTCTAAGCTTGGGGGAGTTGATACGTACATTTTGCATCATGCTTTTATATCAATATTTATTGCATTATGGGCTGTTATTACACATTATATCTCATTACTTATGGCTATTCTCTCTTATTTTACAAGGTTTACCATGAAGAGGGGGAATGCCGACAGCTGGAATTCTGGCTGGAAAAGGAGCAAACATTGGGAACCTATTCTGTACAACTCCAAAAGTCCTGAAACTCCATGAAACAACTTTTTGGAATTATTAAGAATTTCTGAGCGAAAGAAATAGGCCAGGGGGCCCACACCCTGTCCAGGAGACAGGGGGCGCGACCCCCCTATAGGGCGCACCCCCTATCTCCTGGGCACCCTGGTGGGCCTCCGGCGTCCATCTTCTGCTATATCATCACTTTTACCCTGGAAAAAATCGTGGGCAAGCTTACGGGACGAAACTCCGCCGCCACGAGGCGGAACCTTGGCGGAATCAATCTAGGGCTCTGGCGGAGCTGTTCTGCCGGGGACACTTCCCTCCGGGAGGGGGAAATCATCACCAACGTCATCACCAACGATCCTCTCATCAGGAGGGGGTCAATCTCCATCAACATATTCACCAGCACCATCTCCTCTCAAAACCCTAGTTCATCTCTTGTATCCAATCTTGTATCAAAACCACAAATTGGTACCTGTGGGTTGCTAGTAGTGTTGATTACTCCTTGTAGTTGATGCTAATTGGTTTACTTGGTGGAAGATCATATGTTCAGATCCTTTATGCATATTATTACTCCTCTGATTATGAACATGAATATGCTTTGTGAGTAGTTACGTTTGTTCCTGAGGACATGGGTGAAGTCTTGCTATTAGTAGTCATGTGACTTTGGTATTCGTTCGATATTTTGATGAGATGTATGTTGTCTTTTCCTCTAGTAGTGTTATGTGAACGTCGACTACATGACACTTCACCATTATTTGGGCCTAGAGGAAGGCATGGGGAAGTAATAAGTAGATGATGGGTTGCTAGAGTGACAGAAGCTTAAACCCTAGTTTATGCGTTGCTTCGTTAGGGGTTGATATGGATCCATATGTTTAATGTTGTTGTTAGGTTTACCCTAATACTTCTTTTGTAGTTGTGGACGCTTGCAATAGGGGTTAATCATAAGTGGGATGCTTGTCCAAGTAAGGACAGTACCCAAGTATCGGTCCACCCACATATCAAATTATTGAAGTACCGAACGCGAATCATATGAACGTGATGAAAACTAGCTTGACGATAATTCCCATGCGTCCTCGGGAGCTCCTTTCTCATTATTAGAAATTGCCCAGGCTTATCCTTTGCTACATAAAGGATTGGGCCACCTTGCTGCACTTTATTTACTTTATTTACTTGTTACTTGTTACTATTTATCTTATCACAAAACTATCTATCACCTACAATTTCAGTGCTTGCAGAGAAAACCTTACTGAAAACCGCTTATCTTTCCTTCTGCTCCTCGTTGGGTTCGACACTCTTACTTATCGAAAGGACTACGATTGATCCCCTACACTTGTGGGTCATCAAACGCTCATTCGTACGTTCATTTTAACGAACGGTTTTCACCGTTTAGCCGCAGACAGCGAACGTTCGTTTGTTAGCCTGTTCATTAGTTTTTCTTTTTCCAGGGTTTTTCGTGATTATTTTCGATCGCGATTTCTGATCCGATTTTCGTTTTAGTTTATCTTTTCGCTCGTTTATTGGAATCAGGCGATTCAAGCGCCTGGAGTTTTGTCTCGAAACCCTCTTTCCGTTTAACCAACTTAAACAAGTTTTTGCTAATGTAAAATTTGACTTAGGTCCAGATTAGTAAACGAAGCTTGTTTCTTTCGCCTTTTGAGTTTCGTTGCTTCGTTTGATTTGATTCTTTTTGCAAACCGTATTTCTTAATTTGAACTTTCTGGTATCTCTTATTTGAGTTTTACCCGTGGATTAGATGAGTGTTTATTGTATGCTTGTTTGTTTGCGATAGAGTACCCGGAGTGCGCAGCGTGCTACTACAAGTCTCTAGGTTTCACGGATCATCGGCAAGGCAAGTAACACTTTGATCATACCTCTTTACTACCCAGTTTTATTGCATTAGATAAATCCTCAAACAATTGCATGGTTAGGATCTGATTAATATGTGGGTTTTGGGAAGTAGATGAGGTAGTACCTATTGACCTGTTTATTATCAAACCTCTGGGAGTTACTTCTACGTTTGCTTATATTGCCATGCTATGCTAGTAGACGTGGATTGGGTCAGTGTATCCATGACAGATGTGAGTATTGTTAATTAATGGTTAAACTAAGGTGGCTACTTTAATACACATCTAGGTGGATTAAGGCACCTGGGGAACCCAATGTTGCCTGTATTTTTGAAAATCCTGGGGTATCGTGTGATTCTCCTATGGACTGCCACCCAGGCTCAAAGGGATCATGAGATTTTTCATGCTAGAAACTTCCTTGTGCAGCCGCAAGCTACTATGGGCTCTAGCATAGTTGATTAAGTCATGTGAACTCTTACACTGGTAGACTAGCAGATGTAGGGGATGTAGGTGGTACTTTCTACCCATCGTAAGGTGCAAACGCTTCTGAAAGACTATGTCTCAGTCATCCGTTTCTCAAACAACATGTAGTGAGAGAATCCAACGGAGGAGATCGATTCTTGTGGGGAAAAGTGCGCAAACCTCTATAGAGTGTACAAACTAATCATGGTTAGCCGTGTCCCCGATTATGGATGTTTATAGTATCTAGTACTTGGATTATCATGTGAATCTCATCATGTTACTTAATTTAATTTGTTGGGTTTAATGTTGATGCTTAATTGGGATTGAGTTGGGTGAACCTTCTCAATGTTTAACAACCACCATGATAAATAAAATTTATTCCTTTGTTGTAGGGAAAAATTGGCTTTATGCAAAACTGTAACCATAGAGCTCTCCACCAGACATATATGCATGTAGTGATAGCCTTATTCTATTCATTACTCTCTATGTGTTACATTGCCAGCATATTCCATGTGCTGACCCATTTTCGGGCTGCAACGTTCATGTTGTAGACTTTTCAGACGACAAGTAAGGTGCCTTAGGTCGTGATCTTTCACTCAGTGATGCCGTTGGAGTTGATGGACTCACTTTATCTTCCAAGCCTTCCACTGTTATCGTTATTAGATGGCCTTAAGACATATTTAATGTAATAAGTTCTCTTTTGAGACATTCAATGTACTAAGTGTGTGATTACTACTCTGTTATAAATCCTTCAAGTACTGTGCGCGTCAGCATTACCGATCCAGGGATGACACTGATGCACAGAGATCAGACTAATTGAGGTCTGGTCGCTACAAGATGGTATCAGAGCACACGCTGACTATAGGACACGACCACTAAGCAAAAGCCCTAGATCACTACTCTCTTCTCATTTCTTACTCCTCTCCTTTTTCTACTCTTTTAGGATGGCGGATGCAAGGAACAAGTGCACGCAACCAGATGAAGATACACCTTTTGGACGCCACTTGAAGGAAGTCATTAGATACCTGAATATCGGAGTTCCAAGCTTCACCGGGACCTACATCGCCACTTTATAAGAAGAGGAGCGTTCGATGACCCAAGTTCAAGTTCCAGGAAGGACGTTCATGCCAGTCACTGAGCCCATAGAGTTTTCCTTTGATGTACCAACCTGGAGTCTAGGAAAGAGCATGGCAGCCCACATCACCATGGGACGCATTGGAGAAGTTTACCACAAGGATCTCAAGGATACTATCTACCAGATTTGTGGGCGCCGAGATGAGCAATGGGAGATGACCAGCACCAGGAAGGATAGATCAATTACAACTTTCATCCAGGAGTTAAACCAGCACATTCGTCGCCAGGAGAACCAGATGTGCGCAGGCATGATAGATCTGAAGAAGGCAATGACCAAGATCACAGAAATGGAAGAAGAACTCAAGACTACACACAATGGATATGAGGAGGAAATAATGACACTCGTGGAGAAGAATGATGACCTGAAGAAGAAGCTAAAAGTATTCATGGGATACCCCGCGCTAGGAGGAGAGGACGACGATTCCGCTTGCCCGGATAACTACGTCATCATCAACAACACCGACTTAGACCTTGACGATAGTGATGATGACTTTGTTGATGAAGCTGGAGCAGATATCATGGAGTCTTTGACCGATCAATTTTTCTAGTCGACCACCATAACAGTAGTAGTATTCCCCCATGTATATAGCATAGTCCAAGCACTTTTGTAATGATAGTTAGACCGTTGTATGCCCTTGTTTGAATTGATTGAAGTGATACTGATTGAGTTTGTCTCATGTGCATATGGGTAGTGTTTTCCCTTTAGATCTATTTCTATTCTATATTCTCATCCTTTCTAAACCCTCAGATGCCTGCGAGACATGACAATGGATTTGCTTTCCCACCGGAGCTCACTCAGTTGATCTAGCAGCAGAGTGCACTGATACAGATACTAGTCCAGAATCAGAATCAGGGGAACAACAACAACAACAACAACAACAACAACAACCCACCACCACCACCACATGTTGATCACTTAGCCCGTTTCTTGAGGCATAATCCGCCGGTGTTCTCTAGTAGCATCGAGCCGATAGTTGCAGATGATTGGCTCCGCAAGATTGGAAGGGAGTTAACCACTGCAGGATGCACTGATGCGGAGAGAGCGCGTTTTGCTGCACATAAGCTTGATGGACCCGCAACATCATGGTGGGAGAATTTCACAACCACTTACCCCATTGACACTGTCACATGGTATCAGTTTCAGCAGGCTTTCCGTACTGCCCATGTTTCAGTAGGAGCTATGGCCATGAAGAAGCGTGAGTTTCGCAACTTGCACCAAGGAGGACATACAGTTGGCCAGTATGTGCATGATTTTAGTAAGTTAGCACGTTATGCCCCAGATGATGTTGCTATGGATGCAGCTAAGTAGGAGAAGTTTCTGGAAGGACTGAATGATGAGTTGAGCATGCAGTTGATGGTGGCAACCTTCAACAACTACCAAGAGCTGGTAGACCGAGCTCTCATGATTGTAGGGAAGCAGTAGCAGATTGATAGCCGCAAGAGGAAGAATGGACAAGGGAAGTACAACACTGGAGCTCATCAGAAGCCTCATTTTACCCCGAACTCGGGATGACCTTTTCATCATACCCATGGAGGCCACAATCATAATGGAGGGAGTTCGCACAACCATAGTGGCACCAAGAATGGCAATGGTAATGGAGGAAGCAACGACCAGAACCGTACCAACCCATCAACCCCATCTAGGAAGGACCTGAGCCACGTCACTTGCTACAAGTGACAGAAGACTGGACATTATGCCAATGAATGTCCTGAAGATAAGAATGGAAATGGCAATGGAATCTCTGGGAAGAAGCCGAACCCTTTCAACAGGGGACAGGTGAACCACATTAACGTGGAGGAGGTTGAAGCCCAGCCAGATGCAGTAATAGGTAAGTTTTTGGTTAAGTCATTTACTGCAATCGTTCTTTTTGATACTGGTGCATTGCATTCATACATATCAAGGGGATTTGTGGATAAATATAAACTGCCAACCCAAGCCCTTAGGTCACCCATGTTAGTAACCTCGCCAGGAGCAGAGTATATGGCTAGTCTATGGTGTGATCGGTTACCATTAAGGATTGGTAACTACGTGTTTCCCATAGACCTAATAGTATTGGAGTCACAAGGACTGGATGTGATATTAGGCATGGATTGGTTATCGAAGTATGGAGGGAACATTGAGTGCGCCAGTAAGTCGATTTTGCTTACCACCCTAGAAGGAAGAAGGATCAAGTATGTGTCCCGGCATGTGCCGAAGAGGACTCAAGTGAATTCCTTATCAGAAGTTGTACAGGAGGAAGTACCAGTGGTGAAGGATTTCCCTGACGTATTTCTAGAGGAGTTGCCAGGCATGCCACCGGATAGAGACATTGAGTTTTTGATTGAGCTTTTGCCAGGCACAGGGCCAATATCTAAGAGACCGTACAGGATGCCCGCAAAAGATTTGGAGGAAAGTAAGAAACAGATTAAGGAATTACTGGATAAAGGCTATATTCGCCCAAGTTTGTCACCTTGGGGATCACCAGTGCTTCTAGTGGAGAAGAAGGATGGATCATTGAGGATGGTTGTTGATTATCGTGGTTTGAATGAAGTGACAATCAAGAACAAGTACCCACTGCCGATGATCAACGATTTGTTTGACCAGTTGGAAGGAGCTAAAGTATTTTCCAAGATCGATCTGCGATCAGGATACCACCAGCTGAAGATTCGAGAGCAGGATATACGTAAGACTGCTTTTACCACAAGGTACGGGCTATATGAGTATACGGTTATGTCATTTGGTCTGACTAACGCCCCTGCCTATTTCATGAACATGATGAACATGGTGTTTATGGAGTTTCTGGATAAGTTCGTCGTGGTGTTCATTGATGATATTTTGGTCTACTCAAAAAATGAAGAGGAGCATAAGGAGCATTTGCGTTTGGTACTTGGGAAGCTCAGAGAACATCAGCTATATGCCAAGTTTAGCAAGTGCGAGTTTTGGTTGAAGGAAGTTGGATTCCTCAGACATGTTATATCTGGAGAAGGAATAGCAGTAGACCCCACCAAAGTTGTCACTGTGAAAAATTGGGAAGCACCCAGGTCAGTTGGAGAGATCCGGAGTTTTCTTGGACTTGCGGGATACTACCGGAGGTTCATTGAGAATTTCTCGAAGATTGCCAAACCCATGACAGAGTTGTTGAAGAAGGACACCAAATTCAAATGGACTGAGGAATGTGAGGCCAGTTTCTAGGAATTGAAGAAACGTTTGGTTACATCACCAGTGTTGATTCTGCCAGATCAGCGCAAGGATTATGAAGTATATTGTGATGCTTCTCGTCGAGGACTTGGAGCAGTGCTTATGCAGGAGGGAAGAGTTGTTTTGTATGCCTCGCGACAACTTAAGCCCCATGAGTCGAATTATGCCACGCATGATTTGGAGTTAGAAGTCGTAGTGCGTGCATTGAAGACATGGAGACACTTTCTCATCGGAAACCATTGTGAGGTGTACACAGATCACAAGAGTTTGAAGTACATCTTCACACAGAAGGAGTTGAATCTCAGGCAAAGGAGATGGTTGGAGCTCATTAAGGATTACGATATGAGATTGCATTATCATCAAGGAAAGGCTAACGTGGTAGCCGATGCGTTGAGCCGCAAGAGTCATGTCAACACCCTCATGATAGGAGAATTACCCAAGGAATTAGCTGAGGATCTTCATGAGCTATGTTTGGAAATAGTTGCGAGAGGCTATGTAGCAGCATTGGAGATTCAGTCTACTTTGATGGATAAGATCAGAGAATCTCAGAAGACCGACAAGGAGATTGCCGAGATAAAGAAGAAGATGAGCAAAGGAAAAGCTAAGGGATTTCGTGAGGATGAGCATGATACCTTATGGTTTGACGACCGTGTTTATGTGCCTAATGACCCGGAGATCCGGAAGTTGATTCTGCAGGAGGCCCATGATTCACCGTATTCGATTCACCCAGGAAATACCAAGATGTATCTGGACTTGAAGGACACTTTCTGGTGGAGCAAAATGAAGAAGGATATTGCGGAGTATGTAGCAGTTTGTGATGTATGTCAGAGAGTAAAGGCAGAGCATCAGAAGCCAGTAGGATTGTTACAGCCATTGCTGATACCCGAATGGAAGTGGGATAAGCTAGGCATGGATTTTATCACGGGATTGCCCAGGACACGTTCAGGCTATGACTCGATATGGGTTGTAGTTGATCGTTTGACGAAGGTAGCTCATTTTATCCCAGTGAAGACCACTTACACCAGTGCAAAGTTGGCAAAGATATACATTACCAGGATCATATGTCTACATGGAGTTCCGAGGACAATTGTACCAGATAGAGGAACCCAGTTTACCTCAAAGTTCTGGAGTCAGTTGCACAAAACTTTAGGTACCAGGCTAGAGTTCAGTACATCGTTTCATCCACAGACAGATGGACAAACCGAGAGAGTCAATCAGATTCTGGAGGACATGTTGAGAGCTTGCGCGCTAGATTATGGATCTAGTTGGGACGAGAATTTACCGTATGCAGAGTTCTCTTATAACAACAGTTATCAATCTAGTTTGAAGATGGCCCCTTTTGAAGCTTTGTACGGAAGGAGGTGCATGACACTGTTGTTGTGGGACGAAGTTAGAGACCGTCAGATGTTTGGACCAGATTTGATTAAAGAGTCTGAAGAGAAGGTTAAACTGATTCGCGATATACTCAAGGTAGCCCAGTCCAGGCAGAAGAGCTACGCGGATTCTAAACGCAAGGAGACAGTTTACGAAGTCGGAGACAGAGTTTATCTTCGAGTGTCCCCACTTCGAGGAGTTAAGCATTTTGGAGTTAAGGGAAAGTTAGCACCATGTTATGTGGGACCATACAAAGGTTAGCAACGTATGGGAGAAGTTGCTTACAAATTGGATTGCCCGAAGGATTGTCAGGAGTTCATGATGTGTTCCCACGTTTCCCAGTTGAAGAAGTGCCAGGAAGAGATGGCTGATATACCGCTGAGAGATACAGTGCCACTGGAAGCGATTCAGTTGGATAGCAATTTGACCTATGAGGAGAAACCAGTCAAGATTCTCGAGTTTGCCAGCCAAGTCACACGCAGCAAGATTATCAAGTTTTGCAAAGTTCAGTGGAGCCACCATACCGAGGATGAAGCCACTTGGGAGCGAGAGGAATACCTACTTAAGGACCACCCTCACCTATTTTCTAGCCAACCCGAATCTCGAGGGCGAGATTCATCGTAAGGGGGGTAGGTTTGCAACATCCCAAATTTTCAATTTGGAATGTTATACATTAGATCGTCATTGCATATCATATTTTATTGCATTTCTGGCTTGATCCTAGAAATTCTACGCAACTCAAGGACCCATGGAAGGAGTTGGGGATTTCGTTATTTTCATATTTGAGTTTTCTCAAAATTTTGAATATAGGATCATTTGATTTTAATTATTTTCTCTCATATATTTATTTTATAAAAAAATAAAAGAGAGGGAATAAAATTAGTTTCCCAAAATAAAGAAATATTGGAGATTTTTAGAGGACGGGGAAAATTTATTTCGGGATTTTTGGAGTTCGTTTAGTATTTCTTTTCTTTCTTTTTCTGCACGTCGGAATTATTTAAAAAAAAGTCAAACTGACTTCGGGCCGTACTCGGCCTGGACTCTTCGGGCCGGCCTTTAAAAGCCGCCGCCACGCGACCCCCAGCCCGTCACACCGCCGCAACCCACCCGCGCCCAAACCCTAACCCTAGCCGATCCGCGGCGCAGCTGCCTGAGAGCGCTGCCGCTACCGCCGCCCATCGCCGCCCTACCGCGACTCGCCGCCGCCACCACCGCCCGTCGCCGCCCCACCGCCACCACCCATCGTCGCCGCCACCGCTGCCCGTCGCCGCCGCCACAACTGCTCCTCGCCGCCCCGCCGCCGCCAACACCCCCCGTTGCCGCCCCGCCGCCCATCGCCGACCACCACCGCCGGAGCCGCCGCCCCACCGCCCGCCGAGGTAGCCGCCGGAGCCTCGCCGTCGCTGCCGGTTTTCCTTGGAAAAACCGTTTAGTTTTTTTAGGAACCCCGATTTCTTTTTTTATAGATCGGTTTAGTTTTTTTCGGTTTATTTATTTAGCGAACGCCCGTTCATACATTCATTTTAACAAACGGTTTTCACCATTTAGCCGCAGACAGCGAATGTTCGTTCGTTAGCCTGTTCGTCGGTTTTTCTTTTTCCAGGGTTTTTCGCGATTATTTTCGATCGCGATTTTTGATCCAATTTTTGTTCTAGTTTATCTTTTCGCTCGTTTATCGGAATCAGGCAATTCTAGCGCCTGGAGTTTCGTATCGAAACGCT
The DNA here is from genome assembly GCF_018294505.1 of Triticum aestivum. Lineage (NCBI taxonomy): Eukaryota > Viridiplantae > Streptophyta > Magnoliopsida > Poales > Poaceae > Triticum > Triticum aestivum. Next base: position 232,267,101 of record NC_057798.1, read on the forward strand.
CTTTCCGTTTAACCAACTTAAACAAGTTTTTGCTACTATAAAATTTGACTTAGGTCCAGATTAGTAAACGAAGCTTGTTTCTTTTGCCATTTGAGTTTCGTTGCTTCGTTTGATTTTATTGTTTTTGCGAACTGGAGTTCTTAAGTTGAACTTCCAGTTAGATCTCTTATTTGAGTTTTACCCGTGCATTAGATGAGTGCTTATTGTATGCTTGTTTGTTTGCGATAGAGTACCCGGAGTGCGCAGCGTGCTACTACGAGTCTCTAGGTTTTACGGATCATCAGCAAGGCAAGCAACACTTTGATCATACCTCTTTACTACCTAGTTTTATTGCATTAGATCAATCCTCAAACAATTGCATGATTAGGATCTGATTAATATGTGGGTTTTGGGAAGTAGATGAGGTAGTACCTATAGACCTGTTTATTATCAAACCTTTGGGAGTTACTTCTACATTTTCTTATATTGCCATGCTATGCTAGTAGACGTGGATTGGGTGAGTGTATCCATGACAGATGTGAGTATTGTTAATTAATGGTTAAACTAAGGTGGCTACTTTAATACACATCTGGGTGGATTGAGGCACCTGGGGAACCCAGTGTTGCCTGTATTTTTGGAAAAACCCGGGGTACCGTGTGATTTTCCTATGGACTGCCACCCAGGCTGAAAGGGATCATGAGATTTTTCATGCTAGAAACTTCCGTGTGCAGCCGCAAGCTACTATGGGCTCTAGCATAGTTGATTAAGTTGTGTGAACTCTTACAGTGGTAGACTAGCAGATGCAGGGGATGTAAGTAGTACTTGCTACCCATCGTAAGGTGCTAACGCTTCTGAAAGACTATGTCTCGGTCATCCGTTTCTCAAACAACATGTAGTGCGAGAATCCAAGGGAGGAGATCGAGTCTTGCGGGGAAAAGTGTGCAAACCTCTATAGAGTGTACAAACTAATCATGGTTAGCCGTGTCCCCGATTATGGATGTTTTGAGTATCTAGTACTTGGATTATCATGTGAGTCTCATCATGTTACTTAATTTAATTTGTTGGGTTTAATGTTGATGCTTAATTGGATTGAGTTGGGTGAACCTTCTCAATGTTTAACAACCACCATGATAAATAAAATTTATTCCTTTGTTGTAGGAAAAAATTGGCTTTATGCAAAACTGTAACCATAGAGCTCTCCACCAGCCATATATGCATGTAGTGATAGCCTTATTCTGTTCATTACTCTCTATGTGTTACATTGCCAGCATATTCCATGTGCTGACCCGTTTTCGGGCTACAACGTTCATGTTGCAGACTTTTCAGACGATGAGTAAGGTGCCTTATGTCGTGATCTTTCACTCAGTGATGCCGTTGGAGTTGATGGACTCACTTTATCTTCCAAGCCTTCCGCTGTTATCGTTATTAGATGGCCTTAAGCCATATTTAATGTAATAAGTTCTCTTTTGAGACATTTTATGTAATAAGTGTGTGATTGCTACTCTGTTATAAATCCTTCAAGTACTGTGCGTGTCAGCATTACCGATCCAGGGACGACACTGATGCACAGAGATCAGACTATTTGTGGTCTGGTCGCTACATGGGTATTGATATGTCTCCAACGTATCTATAAATTTTGATTATTCCATGCTGTTATATTATCATTCTTCGATGTTTTATATTCATTTTATAGCACCTTTATATTATTTTTTGGGACTAACCTATCGACATAGTGCCCAGTCCCAGTTGCTATTTTTTGCTTGTTTTTTACTTCACAAAATATCAGTACCAAACAAAGTCCAAATGCCACAAAACTTTTTGGAGATTTTTTTCTACCCAGAAGACAACTTGGGAGCCGAGGAATTACCAGAGGGGAGGCCCATGGGGCCCACTACCCACCTGGGTGCGCCAGAGGCCCATGGCGCGCCCTGGTGGGTAGTGGGGCCCATGGAGGTCCTTTCCACTGCCTCTTAGGTCTATAAATACCCAAATATTCCAAAACCCTAGGGATGTCGACGAGAAACAATTCCAGCCGCCGCAAGTTCCACAACCACGAGATCCAATCTAGAGCCCTTTTCCAGCACCTTGCAAGAGGGGAACACGATCACGGAGGGGTTCATCATCCTCATTGGTGCTCCTCCGATGATGTGTGAGTTGTTTATCACAGACCTACGGGTCCATAGGCAGTAGCTAGATGGCTTCTTCTCTCTTTTTGATTCTCAATACAATGTTCTCCTTGATGTTCTTGGAGATCTATTTGATGTAATGACTTTTTGCGGTGTGTTTGTTGGGAACCGATGAATTACAAGTTTATGATCAGTTCCCAGTTCTATCTATGAATATTATATGAGTCTTCTTTGATCTTTTATATGCATGATTATTATAGCCTCGTATTTCTTCTCTGACACTTTGGTTTGGTTTGGCCAACTAGATTGATTTTTCTTGCAATGGGAAGAGGTGCTTTGTGATGGGTTCGATCTTGCGGTGTTCTCACCCAGTGACAGAAGGGGTACTAAGGCACGCATGTATCGTTGCTATTAAGGATAAAAAGATGGGGGTATAATTCCTATATGAATAGATCTGGTCTACATCATGTGATCGTTCTTATTGCATTACTCCGTTTCTCCATGAACTTAATACACTATATGCATGTTGGATAGCGGTCGATGTGTGGAGTAATATTAGTGGATGCAGAATCGTTTCGGTCTACTAGTCTTGGACGTGATGCCTACATACATGATCATTGCCTTGGATATCATCATAATTATTTGCTCTTCTATCAATTGCCCGACAATAATTTGTTTACCCGCTGTATGCTATTTTCTCGAGAGAAGACACTAGTGAAATCTACGGTCCCGGGTCTATTTTCTATCATATTATTTTCAGATCCATTATTCCAAAAACCCAAAACTACCTTGCTGCACTTTTTTTTGTGTGTGTTTTCGCTAAATCTATTTATCCAATCTCATACAATTTAATCTATCTCAATATCGAGGAGGGATTGACAACCCCTCTTACGCGTTGGTTGCAAGTATTTGTTATTTGTGTGGAGATGTTGTTTACATAGTATTGCTTGGTTCTCCAACTGGATTGATAACCTAGGTTTCATAACTAAGGGAAATACTTACCGTTGTTGTGCTGCATCATCCTCTCCTCTTTGGGGAAATACCAATGCAGATACAAGCAATCAGGAAGAATTTCTGGCGCCGTTGCCGGGGAGACATCATCATCTATCAGGTACCCAATCACAAATTTCATATCCTTGCAATTTATATTATTTGCCATTTTCCTCTCATTTTCATCTCCCCCACTTCTAAAAAGTTTTTACAAAAATATTTCGTGTTTGCTTGTTTTCCGTTTGCCTCTTTGCCTGTTTGTTATCTTTGCTTGTGTTGCCATGTGTCTTCTATTTGCTTGCATCTTCACTTGCTAAAAAACTATTGATATGGATCCTCATCCACTTGTTAATCTTTTCAAAAGATCCAATTATGATGAACCAATTGCTAGTGAATTGAGTTCACTAGATTATCTTTATGAAGTTTTGCTTGAGATTCGTGAGTCTGAAAATTGTGATGAAGTGCTAAAAGAAGGAATTTATAAAGTGATTCACGATAGCTCCTTGGATGAAAAAATGATTGCAATGATGTTATTATGCATTCTATTAATGTCAATTGTGCTAATAATATGCAAAACCCCATGCTTGGGGATGCTTGTTCTGTTATGTCCACTACTTGTTGCAATGATCATGATTGGGGTGATAATGATTCTTATGATCTTGAAAATTTATGTAAACCTCATGATGAACATGCTTGCGATAATATTAAAAGTGGGTTTGGAAGAGTGTCGACTTTAGCTAAAAATAATCCCACATATTTGGAGAGTGTTCAATCTTATGAAATTTTTGATAAAAGTGGATTTGGAGAGGTCGTGACTTTATTTGATGATAATCCCACTATTTTGGAAGAGTGACAACTTTGCATGCATGTGGACCATGTAGAGAATATGTTATGTGATAGCTATATTGTTGAATTTGATTATATCCTACATGTAATTATTACGAGAGAGGAAAATATGGTTGTAGAAATTTTCATGTTACTAAATTACCTCTCTTCATATTGAGATTGCTATTGCTTGTTTCTTCTTCTTTGCATATGCTAGATCTTGCTTGTCTGGATAATTTGTTTACATATAAAATGCCTTGCATAGGAAGTATTTTAGACTCAAATGTGTTGGTCACATGTTTATTGATGCTTTCTTTGTGTTTCAATTATTATCTTTCATGTGAGCATCGGTAAAATCTTATGCCTACGTAGGGGCATAAAACAATAGCACTTGTTGGGAGGCAACCCAATGAATAAATTTTTTTCTCTTTTTCTTTATGTTTTTGTGTGTTCACACAATTGTGCTACTGTTATGATTGTGTTTTTATGTTTAATTTAGTGTTTGTGCCAAGTAAATCCTTTAGGATCATGTTGGGTGATAGTTGATTTGATCTTGTTGAAAAACAGAAGCTTTTGCGCCCAGTAGCAGAATTGTTAAAAATCACAGAAGCGTGATAAAATTATGAATTTTTTTACAAAAGATTAATATACAAATTTCCTACATTGTCCTAATTTTTCAGAAGTTTTGGAGTTACAGACGTATGGTCAAAGTCCAGATTACTATAGACCGTACTTTTTTTTGTCAGATTCTGTTTTCGTTGCATTGTGTGCTTATTTTGATGAATCTATGGATTGTATCGGGGGATATAAGCCATGGTAAAGTTAGAATACAATATATATAATGAAATAATAAGATATGAATGGGTTTGCAACAGTACTTAAAGTGGTGATTTGCTTTATTATACTAACGGATCTCACGAAGGTTTTGTTGAGTTTTGTGTGATTGAAGTTTTCAAGTTTTGGGTGAGATCATGATGGATGAAGGAATAAGGAGTAAAAAGAGCCTAAGATTGGGGATTCCCATAGCACCCCAAGGTAATATTCAAGGAGAACCAAGCAACTAAGCTTGGGGATGCCCCGGAAGGCATCCCCTCTTTCTTCTAACGACCATCGATAATTTTAATTGGAGCTATATTTTTATTCGTCACATATCATGAGTTTTGCTTGGAGCGTCTTGTATTATATGAGTCTTTGCTTGTTTTGCTTTTTAGGTTGTCAAAATCATCCTTGCTGGACACACCTATTTGAGAGAGTCATAATGATGCTATTATTTGTTAGAATTGCTCTATGTGCTTCACTTAAATTTTTTGAGCTATGGAATTGCTCTATGCTTCACTTATATCTTTTTGAGCACGGTGGTGCTTTAATTTTTGAAGAAATACTCTCATGCTTCAATTAGATTAATTTGAGAGTTAGTAAATTTTTGAATAAATTTTGTCATGCTTCACTTATATTATTTTGAGAGATTAAAAAATTATTTATGATCATGTTCTTCACTTAAATTTGTTTGAGAGCTTGTTATAAGCAATGGTAATATATGAAACTAGTCCCAAAGTGATAGATACCCAAGGGGATATAATAAAAACTTTCATGAAGATCATTCGACATTATAAACTTGATTCTTTGTAATAGTTTTGAGATATGATGATAGTAATATGTGAGCCATGTTGGTGAGTAATTATGCTTTAGTAAGAATATTGGTGTTAAGGTTTGTGATTCCCTATGCAAGCACAAAACTCAATAGTTATGCAATGAAATTATGTCCTACTTGTGGTGCATTATTTGGTGTTAGTTATGCTTAATGCTTGTTTATGATTGTTTTTGTTTCTTGGTTGGTTGCTTCTCAATCTATTTGCTAGCCTTTCCTTGCACTAAGTGGGAATACTACTTGTTCATCCAAAATCCTTAAACCAACTTGTGCCATATGAGTCCACCACATCTACCTATATGCGGTATTTTCGTGCCGTTCCAAGTAAATTTGTATGTGCCAACTCTAATTTTCAAAAGGAATTTCCTTTTTGTGTACCCGTACCGCTCATGAAGCGGCAGGGGATGACCAATATTTTTCCATGCTAGATGTGTTATTCTCAAGATGGGTGTTTATTCACTTGTCATTGCACGAGAGTGTGGCGGTAATAGGGATGCCCCGTCCCGAAATGAAAAATAAATTTACTTTATGTTCTCAAATAATAAATTCCTTGGGAAGTGTTGGTATGGAAGGCACCCGTGGATACGGCTAGCCATGAATTATGAAGGAATGGTGGAAAAGGGAATAAATTTTACTTTATGTTTGGGAACTGCCTATGATGTACTCCCTCCGTCCCATAATGTAAGACATTCTTTGACAATACACTAGAGTCAAAAAATGTCTTACATTATGGGACGGAGGGAGTATCTAGCATGGAAAATATTGGGAATTACTCGGTCGTTTTTGTTGACAGGAAAAGCATGCCTCTCAAAATATTTTATCTCTCAAATTAAGCTTTGAGCTCTGGCACCTCTACAAATCTCTACTTCCCTCTGCGAAGGGCCTATCTATTTACTTTTGTGCAATTTTTATTTTTATTTGAGTCTCCATCTTCTCTTATAAAGCACCAACTAGGGAGCACTATGATCATACTTGTGCATTGGATGTAGCTAATATTCGAGTGTGTTTCATGAATTGATCAATGATTGAACATGATGGGCTAGGGATAACTTTCTTTAGTGTTGATATTTTGAAAGACATGGTTGTTTGTTGATATGCTTGAGTATTGAAGTCTTCATGTCAATTCTAGACTATTACTTTGAACCATCTAAAAGTCAAAATATCCGTGCTACAAAAGAAAAGAATATGTGATGAACATGTTAAGCAGCATTCCACATCAAAAAAAATCTATTTTTATCATTTACCTACTCGAGGACGAGCATGAATTAAGCTTGGGGCTGCTGATACGTCTCCAATGTATCTATAATTTTTTATTGTTCCATGCTGTTATATTATCATTCTTGGATGTTTTATATTCATTTTATAGCAACAATATATCATTTTTGGGACTAACCTATTGACATAGTGCCTAGTGCCAGTTGCTGTTTTTTGCTTGTTTTTTACTTCGCAAAATATCAGTACCAAACGAAGTCCAAATGCCACGAAACATTTTGAAGATTTTTTTCTGCCCAGAAGACAACTTGGGAGCCAAGGAAGTACCAGACGGGAGGCCCGTGGGGCCCACTACCCACATGGGTGCGTTAGAGGCCCCTAGAACGCCCTCATTGGTTTTGGGGCCCACGAGGTCCTTTCCACCTCCTCTCAGCTCTATAAATACTCAAATTTTCCAGAAAGCCTAGGAAAGTCAATGAAAAACAATTCCAACTACCGCAAGTTCCAGAACCACGAGATCCAATCTAGAGCCCTTTTCCGGCACCTTGCCGGAGGGGAACACGGTCACGGAGGGGTTCATCATCCTCATTGGTGCTCCTCAGATGATGCGTGAGTACTTTACCACCCACCTACCGGTCCGTAGGCAGTATCTAGATGGCTTGTTCTCTCTTTTTGATTCTTATTACAATGTTCTCCTTGATGTTCTTGGAGATCTATTTGATGTAATGACTTTTTGTGATGTGTTTGTTGGGATCCGATGAATTGCGAGTTTATGATCAGTTTTATCTATGAATATTATTTGTGTCTTCTTTGATCTCTTATATGCATGATTATTATAGCCTCATATTTCTTCTCCGAAACTTTGGTTTGGTTTAGCCAACTAGATTGATTTTTCTTGCAATGGGAAGTGATGCTTTGTGATGGGTTCAATCTTGCAGTGTTCTCACCTAGTGACTGAAGGGGTAGTGAGGCACGCATGTATCGTTGCTATTAATGATAAAAAGATGGGGTCTAATTCCTACATGAATAGATCTTGTCTACATCATGTCATCGTTCTTATTGTATTACTCCGTTTCTCCATGGACTTAATACACTAGAGCATGCTGGATAGCGGTCGATGTGTGGAGTAATAGTATTAGATGCAGAATCATTTCGGTCTACTAATCTTGGACGTGATGCCTATATACATGATCATTGCCTTGGATATTGTCATTATTATTTGCTCTTCTATCAAATGCCCAATAGTAATTTGTTTACTCACCGTATGCTATTTTCTCGAGAGAAGCCACTAGTGAAATCTATGGCCCCGGGTCTATTTTCTATCATACTATTTTCAGATCTATTATTCTAAAAATCCAAAAATACCTTCTTGCACTTTTTCTTTATTTATTTTATTTTGTGTTTTCTCTAGATCTATTCATCCAATCGCATACAATTTAATCTATCTCAATACCGAGGAGGGATTGACAACCCCTCTTACGCGTTGGGTTACAAGTATTTGTTATTTGTGTGCGGGTGCTGTTTACATAGTGTTGCTTGGTTCTCACACTAGATTGATAACCAACGCTTCATAACTAAGGGAAATACTTACTATTGCTGTGCTGTATTGATGTCTACTACACAACTTTATTCTTGTAGACATGTGTTGGGCCTCCAAGCGCAGAGTTTTTTAGGACAGTAGCAATTTTCCCTCAAGTGGATGAGCTAAGGTTTATCAATCCGTGAGAGGTGTAGGATGAAGATGGTCTCTCTCAAACGACCCTGCAACCAAATACAAGAAATCTCTTGTGTCCCCAACACACCCAATACAATGGCAAATTGTATAGGTGCACTAGTTCGGCGAAGAGATGGTGATAAAAGTGTAATACGGATGGTAGAAATATATTTTTATAATCTAAATAAATAAAAACAGCAAGGTAGAAAATAGTAAATGGGCAGAAAAACGATGATGCAATTCTTAAAAATGAGGCCTAGGGTCCGTACTTTCGCTAGTGCAACCTCTCAACAATGCTAAAATAGTTGGATCATATGATTATCCCTCAAAGTGCAATAAAGAATCACTCTCGAGTTCCTATTAGTGGAGAACATAAGATAGGAATTGTTTGTAGGTCACGAAACTAACTCAAAGCTATTATTTCTGTTTGATCTATGCAAGAGTTCGTACTAAAATAACACAAAGCTATTTTTTTGCATTCGGTCTATCCTAGAGTTCACACTAGAATAACACCAAAGCAAATTCATATTCATAATACTCAATCCACACAAAGAACTATAAAGAGACCCCAAAGTTTCCGTCGGAGAAAAACATGCATTAACCCCTATGCATAGGTTACCCCAATATCACCGCGGGAATCCGCGAGTTGAATGCCATAACACATATCAAGTGAACCAATAGGATACCTCATTGTCACCTCAAGTATTCATATTGCAAGACATATATCATGTGTTCTCATCTCTGAATATTCAATCCGACAAGACAAAACATTGCAGAGTAAATATTCAATTCATCATAACAAGAGTATAGAGGGTAGAAACATCATATGATCCCACTATATTAACAAAGCCCATGATATAGATGGTACAAACCCTCAGCCCCGAGGGCAGACTACTCCCTCCTCATCGTGGTGGCCGCCGGTATGATGAAGATGGCCAGTGGAGATGATTCCCCCCTTCGGCAGGGTGCCGGAATGGGGTCTAGATTGGTTTTCACGGATAAAGGGACCTTGCAGCGGTGGAACTTCTGATCTAGGGCTAGCCCAAAGGGTTTCAGAATATTTGGGAATTTATAGTGCAAAGAGGGGGGGCAGGAGGCCACCAAGGTGGGCACAACCCACCTGGGCTCGGCAGGGTGCCCTGGCGCGCCCTGGTGGGTTGTGCCCTCCTCGGGGCACCCCCCTGGTGCAGCTCAGGCCCATTGGGTTCCTTCTAGTCCAGAAAAAATCTCCAAAAAGTTAAGCTGTGTTTGGACTCCGTTTGATATTGATTTCCTGCGATGTAAAAAACAGGCAAAAAACATCAACGGGCACTGGGCACTGGGTCAATTGTTTAGTCCCAAAAAATGACATAAAGTTGCTATAAAATGATTATAAAACATCCAAGAATGATAATATATTAGCATGAATACTTCATAAATTATAGATACATTGGAGACGTATCAGCATCCCCAAGCTTAATTCCTACTCGTCCTCGAGTAGGTAAATGATAAAAGATATAATTTATGAAGTGTGAATGCTAGCAAAGTGCATAAGTTTGATCAATGGAAATTTCAATCACTTTTCCTAGCATCATAACAGCAATTCTTTCTTATAAAGCTTCTCACGACCAAGTAGCAACCAATTCACATGTTAAGGTTCAAACAATGAATTCTCTTGAAACTCAACAACCTATGTTCTCAGTCACCAAGCTATTGCAATTCAACTTATTCAACAGAATCTAAGTAAGATCTCCACATACTCAACCATCATATAGTCTTCTATGATTGCTAACACTCACCGCATACACATGAGCAAAACGTTTCAACTGGACACATAGAAAGATAGGGGCTTATAATTTCGGCTCCCAACGTATTCACCTTTGGGTGATGTCAACAATAATAACTCATGCTACCCATATTCAATTGGACATATGTGCCTAGATATTTCCTTACCACATGATTCTTTCAAAAATAGAAAAATAAAAAGGAATAGAGAGAAAAAGTTTGACTCTTGCATAAAAGTAAATACATAAAAGTAAAAGATAGGCCCTTCGCAGAGGGAAGCAGAGGTTGCCATGCACTTATTTGTTTGTATGCTCAATCACTTACTGCAAAAGAACGTCATGTTATATTGCCCCTTATGATAGCAACCTTTATTTAGCAGTTCGTCGCTTTTATTGCTTTGCCATCATTAGTTCGTACAACGCTCAATTTTCTCTTATACTAAATGATATAAAACTTTTAGAAGCAATTTTTATTGCCTTATTGCACGATGACAACTTACTTGAAGGATCTTGCTCAATCCTTAGGTAGGTATGGTGGACTCTTGAAGATAAGATTTGGGTTTAAGGGTTTTTGGATGCACATATCTTTACTTGGTGCATCATTTTTGGCTAGCAAAGATAGGGGGGCAAGCACCACATGCTGAAGGATCTATGACAATATAACTTCTATGTGAATATGAAAGAACATAAACCATTACATTGTCTTGTCCAACATCACCAATTTTGTCACATAATATTTTTATGGGGGCTCACAATCACAAAAAATTTCCATGATAATGTATTTTCATGTGAAAGTTCTCTTCCTTATACTAATTATTCGTGAATTGCTTGTATGACCAATATTGTGATTGTTAAGCCTCAAAAGATTTCACTTTATAAAACCAATGTGAAGCTACCACTAGGCATGATATGATTTCAACTTCTTGACATTAAATTTATTCAACAATTTACTCATAGGATTTAAGTGAAGGTCAAGAGTAAATGACAAACTACTCCAAAAAGATATAAGTGAAGATCATGCGAGTAGTTAAGTAAATAGATAGCTATGTAAGGGCTCTCTCTTATTTAAAAGTTTCAGATCTAAGTATTTTATTAAAACAGAAAGCAAAATTAAAATAAAATGACATTTCAAGAGTAGCACAACTCATGTGAAGAAGCAAAAACTTAGGCCCAACCGATACTAACCGATAATTGTTGAAGAAGAAAGGTGGGATGCCTATCGGGGCATCCCCAAGCTTAGATGCTTGAGACTTATTGAAATATTACCTTGGGATGCCTTGAGCATCCCCAAGCTTGAGATTTTGTGTCTCCTTAATTCCTCTTATATCACGGTTTCCCTAAATCTCAAAAACTTCATCCACACAAAACTCAACAAGAACTCGTAAGATAAGTTAGTATAAATCAGTGCAAAAGCTTATCATTCTCTACTGTATAAAATCACTAAAATTATTATTCGATATTTCATACTAAATGCCTCTGCATATTTAATAGTCCTATATTGAAATAGAATCATTAAACAAGCAAACATATGCAAACAATGCAAACATAACAGCAATCTGCCAAAACAGTACAATCTGTAAAGAATGCAAGATTCATCATACTTCACTAACTCCAAAAATTATGAAACAAACTACACACTGAATAAAATTTATCAGATCTTATTTTGCAAAACGTTTCAGCATTTTATCATATTCTAAATTTTCTAGGGAATTTTTGCAACAATGATAAATTTTCTGTTTTTAAACAGCAACATGTATACTTGCAAAATAAGCATGGCAAAGGTTATCGTTGCCACTTTTATTGAAATAAAATATGAAAAACATTATTATAAATAACATCAAGCAAGTCCTAGCAAAATAAATTGACGCTCCAAGCAAAACACATATCATGTGACGAATGAAAACATAGCTCCAAGTGAGGTTACCGATAATGTTGGAGACGAAAGAGGGGATGCCATCCGGGGCATCCCCAAGCTTACTTGCTTGGATCTTCCTTGAATATTAACTTGGGGGTGCCTTGGGAATCCCCAATCTTAGGGTCTTGTCACTCCTTATTCTCCTCATTTCGACATCTCACCCAAAACTTGAAAACTTGAATCACACAAAACTTAACAAAACCTTATGAGATAGGTTAGTATGATAAAGAGCAAGCCATTTCACTTTTGGTACTGTCAAAGACAAGATCCATAATTGTTTCCACACAATTCCTACTGTATCATATCATTTCCACAATTATATTGAGCAATGTAAGCCATAGAAACAAGGAAACAAGCAAACTATGCATTGAAAACAGAATCTGTCAAAAACAGAATAGTGTGTAGTAATCTGTACTCAAGCCATACTACTGCTACTCCAAAAATTATGAATTTTTTTGGACCACATGAGTAATTTGTATATTAATATTCTTCAAAAATAATCAACTCAAAATCACTCTTCTTTTAAAAATGAGAGCTATTTTTGTGAGCGCAAGAGTTTCTGTTTTTCATCAAGATCAAATCAACTATCACCCAACATGATCCCAAAGGCTTTACTTGGCACTTTATTGAACAAAAGCAATAAAACATGATTACTACAGTATACTAATCATGTGAACACACAAGAATAGTAGGTAAAAGTGTTGGATTGTCTCCCAACAGGCGCTTTTCTTTAATGCCTTTTAGCTAGGCATGATGATTTCAATGATGCTCGCATAAAGGATAAAAGTTGAAACATAACAAGAGCACATGAATCACATGGCAAGCACATTTAAGTCTAACCCACTTCCTATGCATAGGTATTTTGTGATCAAACAACTAATGTGAGCAATAATCAACTAGCATAGGAAGGAAAAACAAGTATAACTTCAAAATTTTGAACACATAGAGAGGAAAAGTGATATTATTGCAATTCCTACAAGCATATGTTCCTCCCTCATAATAATTTTCCATAGCATCATGAATGAATTCAAAAATATAACTATCACATAAAGCATTCTTTTCATGATCCACAAGCATAGAAAATTTATTACTCTCCACACAAGCAAACTTATTCTCATTCATAGTAGTGGGAGCAAACTCAACAAAGTAACTATCATGTGATTGAAAATTAAAATCATGATGACAAGTTTCATGTCTATCATTATTCAATATAGCATACATGTCATCACCATAATCATCAAATATAGGAGGCATGCTTTCATCATAATAATTCATCTCATCAAAACTCGGGGGTGTAAAATATCATCTTCATCAAACATAGCATCCCCAAGCTTGTAGCTTTGCATATCATTAAAATCATGGATATTCAAAGAATTCATACTAACAACATTGCCATCATGCTCATCATTCATGCCAATCATTTTATTAAATTCTTCTTCTATCAATTGAGCACAATTTTCTGAACCATCATTTTCAAGAAATATATTATAAAGATGATCAATAATATGATGAAACCTTAATTCCATCTTTTTTGTAGTTTTATTTTATAAACCAAACTAGTGATAAAGCAAGAAACTAAAAGATTCAATTGAAAGATCTAAAGATATACCTTCAAGCACTCACCTCCCCGGCAACGGCGCTAGAAAAGATCTTGATGTCTACTACACAACTTTATTCTTGTAGACACGTGTTGGGCCTCCAAGCGCCGAGTTTTGTAGGACAGTAGCAATTTTCCCTCAAGTGGATGATCTAAGGTTTATCAATCCGTGAGAGGTGTAGGATGAAGATGGTCTCTCTCAAATGACCCTGCAACCAAATACAAGAAATCTCTTGTGTCCCCAACACACCCAATACAATGGCAAATAGTATAGGTGCACTAGTTCAGCGAAGAGATGGTGATAGAAGTGTAATATGGATGGTAGAAATATATTTTTATAATCTGAATAAATAAAAACAGCAAGGTAGCAAATAGTAAACGGGAACAAAAACGATGTTGCAATGCTTAAAAATGAGGCCTAGGGTTCGTACTTTCGCTAGTGCAACCTCTCAACAATGCTAACATAGTTGAATTGTATGATTATCCCACAAACTGCAATAAAGAATCACTCCCGAGTTCCTATTAGTGGAGAACAAAAGATAGGAATTGTTTGTAGGTCAAAAAACTACCTCAAAGCTATTCTTTCCGTTTGATTGATTCAAGAGTTCGTACTAAAATAACACAAAGCTATTTTTTTCCGTTCGATCTATCCTAGAGTTCGCACTAGAATAACACCAAAGAAAATTCATATTCATAATACTTAATCCACACAAAGAACTATAAAGAGACCCCAAAGTTTCCTTCGGAGAAAAATGTGCATTAACCCCTATGCATAGGTTACCCCAATATCACCGCAGGAATCCGTGATTTGAATGCCATAACACATATCAAGTGAATCAATAGGATACCTCATTGTCACCTCAAGTGTTCATATTGCAATACATATATCATGTGTTCTCATCTCTGAATATTCAATCCGACAAGACAAAACACTGTAGGGCAAAGATTCAATTCATCATAACAAGAGTATAGAGGGGAGAAACATCATATGATCCAACTATATTAACAAAGCCCATGATATAGATCACGAGAGAGAGAGAGATCAAACACATAGCTACTAGTACAAACCCTCATCCCGAGGGTGGACTACTCCCTCCTCATCGTGGTGGTCGCCGGGATGATGAAGATGGCCAGCGGAGATGATTTGCCCCCTCCGGCAGGGTGCCAGAACGGGATCTAGATTGGTTTTCACGGATACAGAGACCTTGCGGCAGTGAAACTTCTGATCTGGGGCTACCCCGAAGGGTTTCGGAATATTTGGGAATTTATAGTGTAAAGAGGGGGTGCGGGAGGCCACTGAGGTGGGCACAACCCACCTGGGCATGCCAGGGGGCCCTGTATGCCCTGGTGGGTTGTGCCCCCCTCAGGGCACCCTCCTAGGTGCAGCTCAAGCCCATTGGGTTCCTTCTGGTCCAGAAAAAATCTCCAAAAAGTTACGTGGTGTTTGGACTCCGTTTGATATTGATTTCCTGCAATGTAAAAAACAAATAAAAAACAACAACTAGCACTGGGCACTGGGTCAATAGGTTAGTCCCAAAAAATGATATAAAGTTGCTATAAAATGATTGTAAAACATCCAAGAATGATAATATATTAGCATGAATACTTCATAAATTATAGGGTGACACGGAACTAGCTCTAGTTCATCAATGTAATGTAGGCATGTATTCCGTAATTAGTCATACATGCTTATGGAAAAGAACTTGCATGACATCTGTTGTCCTACCCTCCCGTGGCAGCGGGGTCCTAGCGGAAACTAAGGGATATTAAGGCCTCCTTTTAATAGAGAACCAGAACAAAGCATTATCACATAGTGAATACATGAACTCCTCAAACTACGGTCATCACCGAGAAGTATCCCGATTATTGTCACTTCGGGGTTGTCGGATCATAACACATAATAGGTGAATATAGACTTGCAACATAGGATCAAGAACACACATATATTCATGAAAACATAATAGGTTCAGATCTGAAATCATGGCACTCAGGCCCTAGTGACAAGCATTAAGCATAGCAAAGTCATAGCAACATCAATCTGAGAACATAGTGGATACTAGGGATCAAACCCTAACAAAACTAACTTGATTACATGGTAAATCTCATCCAACCCATCACCGTCCAGCAAGCCTATGATGGAATTACTCACGCACGGCGGTGAGCATCATGAAATTGGTGATGGAGGATGGTTGATGATGATGACGGTGACGAACCCCCCTCTCCGGAGCCCCGAACGGACTCCAAATCAGCCCTCCCGAGAGAGATTAGGGCTTGGCGGCGGCTCCGTGTCGCAAAACGCGATGAAACTTTCTCTCAGATTTTTTCCTCCGCGAGACGGAATATATGGAGTTGGAGTTGAGGTCGGTGGAGATCCAGGGGGCCCACGAGATAGGGGGCGCGCCCTACGGGGGGGGGGGGCGCCCCTCTGTCTCGTGGACAGTCCCTGGACCCCCTGGTGTATTTCTTTCGCCCAGAAATTCTTATTAATTCCAAAAAGTGCCTCCATGGATTTTCAGGACATTCCGAGAACTTTTCTTTTCTACACATAAAACAACATCATGGTAGTTCTGCTTAAAACAGCCTCAGTCCGGGTTAGTTTCATTCAAATCATGCAAGTGAGAGTCCAAAACAAGGGCAAAAATGTTTGGAAAAGTAGATACGTTGGAGATGTATCAATCACATGGGCGGGGATGAAGGCACTCTAGTTCAAAGAGATATCCCCAAGGATTGGATGGAGTCCGTTCACCAAGCACTTAGCCACAATCTTGTACATAACTGAACACAGTCTGATAGGCCGGAACTCTCTAAGTGTCTCAGACTGATCTATTTTCAGAATTAACACGATTGTCATTGAGTTTGTCTTTGATGGCATGTGCCCTGTGGCAAAGAACAGTCGGACTGCAGCACAATCGTGTTCTTTAAAACTGCCCAGTTTCCTTGATAAAACCTTCCTGGTAATCCATCCGGACTAGGGGACCTATCTAAAATAGTGTGTCACATATTTCTTGTTTAGTAAAATCCCTACAAAGTGAGTCATTTTATTATCAAGACAATTATCTCATTAGCATTCAAACAAGGATCTCTAGTGAACAAATCCTTAAAAAGGAAGTAGTCGTTAATTCCATGACCAAGGGTGTAGTCTGCCATGCACCATGATCATCTTTCAGTTTTTCAATTTTGTTCTTCATGGCTCACCAAACGGATCTACGATGGGAAAACCTCATGTTTCGATCGCCCTCTTTGAGCCAGCTAATACGAGTTCGCTGCAGCCATAGGAGTTCATATTTATATAGAAGTCCATTACATACTATCTAACAACCTTCTTATCTCTCATCGATCTCCATTGGTCTACACTAGGTGATCTAGTTTTTATGTGTGCATTGAAGGTCTCTCAGTACATTACCAAATTTGCATATACTCCATCCTTGCAATTTATCCATCACCTCGTTCAGTCCTGTTGTGACAGATGCTAAATTCCCTGTAGTTTGTGTGGCATCCCATGCTTGCTGGATCAATACAGGCAGCTCACCTGCACACCCCCACAAAACTTCATACTACCTCAGTTGCTGCCTCAAAGGTAGTACTTCCTCTCTCTGCAGGTGGACAAGTAGCGGTAGGTGGTCCAAACATGGAGAAACCAAATGGACCACACTAGCCTCTGAGAAAATGTCCCTCCATCGATCATCAGCTAAAGCACGGTCCAACCTTACTTTCACGTCTGCTCTTCCATTCCTCCTATTATCATAACTGAAAGGAGCTCCGGAAAACCCAAGGTCATGGAGCTCACAATCTTGTACAACTTCATGGAATGCTGCAATATCAGCCGAGCATGGGTGGCCGACATATGCTCGCACTACCACATAGCGTGGGGTGGATGATGGTTTTCAGTATGCGGTCTCAAGTTCTAGTTTAAAAAATGAGTATCCACCTCTTGTCCATTTGTTGAATCACACACTGCATCCAAAAGTGTACATCTTAAGCACTAAACAGAGCAGCAACACAACTCCAACAACAAATTTAATGAAATTAAATAACCGAACACATCATGAGCATAATTGAACTTCAAATGTCCAGCCATACAAAACTGAACTTTTACCACTGACCAAAATTCAGTTAACTGCAGAAATGTACACTAACCAAAATTCAATTAACTGCAGAAACTAAAATTTTATCATTATGAAAGTTGTAGCAATTCTTGTGCAGGACCATGAGCATAAATAAATTACAACATTGAGCATAAATGCATGACCGAAACTGCACTACAAACGACATTGAGCATAACTGAACTACAAAGTTCAGAATTTAGCACTAAATTGCCTCTGACAAAGTCATCTTCAAGAGCACAAAAGAGCTTCATTTAAGCACACAGATGCATTAGCGACTATATTCACAGAAGAACCCTAGGCCTAAACCCCTACTTTATCAGCGAAAACAAGTACTTTATCACCCAAAACCCTAGCCTAAAATTGTTGCCCAAAACCCTAGCTTTACTGCCCCGCAAGAACCATAGGCAAGCACTAGCACTAGAAGGCCTTGAATCAACATCGAATCAGACCAATTATCGGTGTTGTGAACTATGGAGGAAGAAGGCAAACATCAAACAGAGCAGAGTAGAGAGAGGTAGAAGACTGATAGTAGTCGGGAAGCAAGACACGCAACGGGCGGACGATATGACACTACTGTAGGATGCTGCTAACGCGACACTATGATCAGAGACCCTTTGACGAAACTATGTGCGATGCATTAATCGCAAACGGGGATGTAAAAAACCATCAAAAAAGATGCAAAACGTTTGCGATGGCAGAGACATCAAACACGGTTCAGATTTTAGTTGTGTGTGCAATGCAGGGCATACGGTTGATCCAGAAGACTGTTTGCGATGAGTCAGAACAACAGAAACAGGCAGCCATATCAATGTGTGTGCGATATACGACATATAGTCCGTTCTAATGAACTATGTGCTACTAGGGAATGCAACAGAAACGATCAGCTAGATCAAGGTGTGTGTGCTATATGACATACGGTTCACTCAAGCGAACTCTTTTCGATTAGAGAAGAGAACAGAAACGGATCAACTTAACAAGATGTGTGTGATATGCGGCATACAGTTCACATAGATGAACTATTTGCGATGAGAAATTATAACACAGACGGTTACTATAGTTAGTTCGTGTGCGATTCTATTCGTACAAAAAACTTTGAAAAATGCAAACTAGTTGCTTGCGGTGGCTAGGAGTATTGCACACGATGCGTATGCGAGTACTCATTTGTGATGATTAGTAAGTTGCACATACATTTACTTATGTTAACACGTGTGTGATCAATAACACGCGGCACCACATACGGTATTCAGGTTGTGTGGGTGCTCCACTTAGTCTTCCCGCGCTCCAGCGAATGCTTCTCGCGCTCCACATGGGTGAATTTTAAAATACACGCCTCTTCCCTCATCGGTTTCCCGCCACCAGCTAATGGCTTGCTGCATATAACCTAGGCGGCAACGCACCGTCGCGACACTCTGCGCAGATCTAGTCCTCACCCATCCACCATTAGTTATTCCAAGCATGCCAGGCAACGAGCAAAGCCTCGACGACGACCCCTACATGTGTTACATCTTCAGCGAGGAGAATGAGCCGGAGCAGGTCGGGGAGCAAGAGCTTCATCGGCCTATGCAGGCACCATGGCCCATTGGCAGCGATATCGGCGTGACAGTCCTTGGGCGAACAATCGACATATTGCAGAGGAGGTGTGATCAGCAGTTTGCCATCCATCGTGCAACATATCTAGAGCTGCTCGACGGCATGATCGATGACCCACCTGAAGAGCCGCCGTCACCAGTGCTCATCGAGAGCCTGATGCCCAGCAAGGAATGGGCAGAGGACCTCTACGATTTAGTCAAGACACAGGAAGCCCACGGCTTTATCATTGCCCATGGTGGCCGTGTCAACCTCGATCCTAATGATGTGGTGGCTAGGCTCGAGCACATCCTTGGCGGAGTTGACATCCCTGACGAAGTAGAACATCACCAACGTGATATCTTGAGGATGCAGGTGATGGAAGGAATTTTCTACCATGCCAGAGACATGGAAATGGAGCGGTTCCGCGGAGATATCATGCGCATGATTGCACGCTGTCAAGCTCTTCTGGAAGAGGCCCAGCAGCCCCAAGAGCCTTCCAGCGCCAGCAGCTCTGTAGGCAAAGGTGGGTTGGGACACTTGGAGTGAACGGCCGCAAGGGTGCTATGCTGATCATGGAGTCCGAGAAGACCGTCGTCGGAAGGCCGCCAGCTCAGCCTTTTAGCCTATATTTTATTATAACTGTATGCATATTATGTAGGTCATGAGTGTTCTGGGCCTTGCCGCATGTAGCTTTTTAAATTATCCTGAATATATACGACAATTATTAACCGTTGCCATTGTAAATTTGCCTCAACGGCGAGCAGAGCGTGCAGGGACGCCAGAGCAGAGCGCACTGCAGCCGCCTCAATGGCGAGCAAAACGCGTGGATGGACGCGAGCAGAGCACACCGCGGCCGCCTCAACGGCGAGCAACCACGTGGTCAACCTTCTGGCACCCTGTTGGAGGCGCGACGGTGTGTCCATAGGACACGATGGTGATATATTGACCATGTGTGATAGTGGACAGACACGTACACGTACATCCGAGAATGCGGGCCCACGTTTCAGGCTTCCGATGCGTGGCATACGATTGATCCAAAAGAACTATTTGTGATGAGCCAACAATAAATTTTGACCTTGTTTCTCGTCACATTGCAGATTACAATGCAATAAGTAATTGCAAATCTATTAACACCTATCAACTAATATGTGTTCACACTTAGCACCGGGCTACAAAAACTACCCACGCGAAAATTACTTCACAATTCCTCTCCTCATCACCCACAAAACTGGTCTTTCCTGTCAAGTCATTCAGCCATGACTGGTAGGAGGAGTTTTGGGTGGACATATAACCAGGCAGCAAAGACCAAGGCCACGAAAGCACTAGAGAGGTCCCGCAACGAAGTGGAAGCCGCAACAGAGATGTCCCGGCGCGCCGCGGAGCCCTCGAACAAGCTCTCACGGGCACTCTAGGGCTCTCACAAGCTCACTCGCCGCGTCGGCAATAGGGACAAGCTGGCGTTGTTGAAGTCCTTGGCCGCGATGGCGACATTCTCGCTGGCCTCATTAGGTAGCAGGAGCTGGTCGACGACTTGAGGAAGCTGCTCGAGATCGGCAATGTCTCAGTTGACAAGGCAACATGACTCATCGAGCAACTCATGGGTGACAATGCGAAGCTCCTCAAGGCGCTCACCGAGAAGGAGGAGGAGGCCGCCGGCTGGAAGATGCTGCATGAGCAGAGCGGTGCCTCGGGGATGACGCTGATAGAGGTATACGAGGAACTGATGGGTTACTTGAGGAAGCTTCAGACCGAGCGTGAGCAGGAGGTGGAGGAATTTGTGGCTGCTTTCAGGCAAAGTCGTGGGGAATTGAAGGAGCTGGAGGATGTCGTCGCCTAGCGAGTCATCGATGAGTAGAGACAGTAGCGACCCAGATCGTTGTCTGCGATTTCCTTCTTCTCTTACAACCGTGTCTTCCGGCCTTTGCCGCATGTGGCATTTAAATTATCCGGCATATGTAAGACAATTATTATCTGCGCCATTGTAAATTTGTCGTTGTATTATCCGTTGCCATTTTATTTGTCATCGTATTATCTGTTGCCTTATGTGGCAATTTAAATTAGGCTGGAATATGAGTTGAAAACATGAACAAAGCAAATGCTACCATCGGATCACCAGCAAACACCCTCCGTCCAAGTGCTTTAATTAACCCATTAATGGAGAAGTTATGAGCGAGGCGGGCGGCGACTAGTGCATGGATGTCAAAGAGCTCACTTCCCAGTGAGCATGGGCGGCCTTGCTACTCGCATGTGTCCCGTCGAGGCTGCGAGGGGGACAACATGCACATGTCCCATCGAGCCTACGCGGTGGACTGCTCGCACTCATCCCGTCGAGCCCTCACGTCGGACTTCTTGCGCTCGTCCCGTCTAGTCAAACAGCTGCACGCACGCCATCGAGTATGGTTAAATTTTGACACGGTTCATATAATACAACCGTTTGCGATATTAACGTGTCAGCTATTTGTTTTCAAAAGGACTTCGTTGGCTATTAATGTGTGCGCCTTGTCTCAAACTTGACGATTTTTTTACCACGACATATATGTGCCATGTCATGAAACCATGCCAAATTTCTTGTTTTTGGGGTGAGTTTTTGATTTACTGGGATTTAAAAATTGAGATTCTCAATATTTCAGGACAACGAGAAGTTTGTATTTCATTCCCTTTCCTTAAATCAGACCTAAACATGCACCCAATGACACATGTACGATTTCCCACCCATTTTGCTTCACTGGAGCATGTGCTTGTAGTTCAAATTTGAATTATGGACTACATTAAATGCCTAGAAAACTTAATTAATATCTACAATGGCCAAACGAACCATGAACCATTTCAAATTTCAGCACGACACTCCTGATTCTCTATGTTGCCTGTAGAAAACAAAGTTCAAGGCGAGAAGAGGCAGCGATTATGGTTTCGCCCACAAGAGGGGCATGTTTCCCTACCGGAACCATGAGGGTTGCAAGAAGCTTCGGTTTGTAAGAGGCTTGTAATATAGCTACGCCCAATTTGGACAATTATATGTACCATGTAGTGACACCATGCCAAGTTTCCTGATTTCCTGGTGAGTTTTGGGTTTACAGAGATTTAAAAACTGAGATTCGCAATGTTTGTGGCCAAGCCAGGACGGCGAGATCGTTGAATTCATTCCCATTCATTCCATGGGACCTAAACATGCACCCCATGGACACATGTACACTTTTTCTAGCCATTTTGGTGCATTGGAGCATGTATTTGTAGTTCAGATTTGAATTATGGACATTAAATGCCTAGAAAACTCAATTAGTGAATAAATAAGGTGAAATGAACCCTGAATAATTTCAAAATTTAGCGTGAATCTCCCGTTGTTCCATGTTGCATATAGAAAAAAATACGAGGCTAGAAGAGGGAGCGATTACCGTTTGGCCCACAAGGGGACACATTTCCCTATCGAAACCACGAGGGTTCTTGCGATAGGCTCCAATTTGTAAGAGGTTTGTAATAAAGCTTGGCACAAATTGGCAATGTTTTTACCACGACATATATGTGCCACAACGTGACACCATGCCACTTTTGATGACTTTCTAGTGAGTTTTGGATTTATGGGGATTTAAAAACCGAGATTCCAAATGTTTGAGGACGAGCCAGGACATTGGTACCGTTGTAATTCATTCCCATTCCTGGCATGGGACCTAAGCATGCACCCAAGGACACATGTATAATTTCTAGCCATTTGGGTAAACTGGAGCATGTATTTGTGGTTCAGATTTAAATTATGGACATTAAATGCCTAGGAAACTCAATTAGTGTATGAAAAGGCCAAACGAACCCTGAATAAGTTTAAATTTTAGTATGGATATCGTGTCATTCCATGTTGCTCGTAGAAGAAAATACAAGGCGAAAAGAGGCAGTGATTACGTTTCGCCACAAGGGGAACACGTTTACCTATCGGAACCATGAGGCTTCTTTGAGAGAAGCTCCGGTTTGTAAGAGGTTTGTAATAAAGCTTGGCCCAAATTGTACAGTGTTTTTACCACGACATATATGTGACATGACGTGACACCATGCCAACTTTCATGACTTTCTGGTGAGTTTAGGATTTACGAGGATCTAAAAACCGAGATTCCAAATGTTTGAGGACGAGCAAGGATGCCTATACGGTTGTAATTCGTTCCCATTCCTGGCATGGGACCTAAACATGCACCCAAGGACACATGTATAATTTTTCTAGCCATTTTGGTGAACTAGAGCATGTATTTGAAGTTTAGATTTGAATTATGGACATCAAATGCTTAGGAAACTCAATTAGTGTATAAAAGGCTAAACGAACCCTGAATAAGTTTAAATTTCAGCACGGATATCTTGTCATTCCATGTTGCCCGTAGAAGAAAATACAAGGCGAAAAGAGGTAGTGATTATCGTTTCGCCCACAAGGGGGACACGTTTCCCTATCGGAACCACGAGGCTTCTTTGGTAGAAGATCCGGTTTGTAAGAGGCTTGTAATAAAACTTGCACCAAAATGGACATATATGTGCCATGTCGTGACACCATGCCAAGTTTCACGGTTTTCGGGTGAGTTTTGGATTTATGGGGATTTAAAAACCGAGATTTGATAGGTCTCCAATGTATCTATAATTTATGAAGCATTCATGCTATTTTATTATCTGTTTTGAATGATTATGGGCTTTATTATATACTTTTATATTACTTTTGGGACTAACCTATTAACCGGAGGCCCATCCCATATTGATGTTTTATTGCCTGTTTCAGTATTTCGAAGAAAAGGAATATCAAACGGAGTCCAAACGGAATGAAACCTTCGGGAGCGTGATTTTTGGAAAGGATATGATCCAGGAGACTTGGAGTTCAAGCCAGGGAAGGTTCGAGGAAGCCAGGAGATAGGAGGGCGTGCCCACCCCCTGGGCGCCCCCTGTCTCCTGGGCCCCTTGAGGCTCCCCCGACCGACTTCTTTCGCCTATATAAGTCCATGTACCCTAAAAACATCAAAGGAGAAGATAGATCGGGAGTTCCGCCACCGCAAGCCTCTGTAGCCACCAAAAACCTCTCGGGAGCCCGTTCCGGCACCCTGCCGGAGGGGGAATCCCTCACCGGTGGCCATCTTCATCATCCCGGCGCTCTCCATGACGAGGAGGGAGTAGTTCACCCTCGGGGCTGAGGGTATGTACCAGTAGCTATGTGTTTGATCTCTCTCTCTCTCTGGTGTTCTCTCTATGGCACGATCTTGATGTATCGTGAGTTTTGCTATTATAGTTGGATCATATGATGTTTCTCCCCCTCTACTCTCTTGTGATGAATTGAGTTTTCCCTTTGAAGTTATCTTGTCGGATTGAGTCTTTAAGGATTTGAGAACACTTGATGTATGTCTTGCCGTGCTTATCTGTGGTGACAATGGGATATCACGTGATCAACTTGATGTATGTTTTGGTGATCAACTTGCGGGTTCTGCCCATGAACGTATGCATAGTGGTTGGCACACATTGTTGTCTTGACTCTCCGATAGAAACTTTGGGGCACTCTTTGAAGTACTTTGTGTTGGTTGAATAGATGAATCTGAGATTGTGTGATGCATATCGTATAATCATGCCCACGGATACTCGAGGTGACAATGGAGTATCTAGGTGACATTAGGGTTTTGGTTGATTTGTGTCTTAAGGTTTTATTCTAGTACGTACTCTTGAATAGATCAATCCGAAAGAATAACTTTGAGGTGGTTTCGTACCCTACCATAATCTCTTCGTTTGTTCTCCGCTATTAGTGGCTTTGGAGTGACTCTTTGTTACATGTTGAGGGATTGTTATATGATCTATCTATGTTATTATTGTTGAGAGAACTTGCACTAGTGAAAGTATGAACCCTATGCCTTGTTTCCTACCATTGCAATACCGTTTACGCTCACTTTTATCATTAGTTACCTTGCTGTTTTTATATTTTCAGATTACAAAAACATATATCTACCATCCATATTGCACTTGTATCACCATCTCTTCGCTGAACTAGTGCACCTATACAATTCACCATTGTATTGGGTGTGTTGGGGACACAAGAGACTCTTTGTTATTTGGTTGCAGGGTTGCTTGAGAGAGACCATCTTCATCCTATGCTTCCTACGAATTGATAAACCTTAGGTCATCCACTTGAGGGAAATTTGCTACTGTCCTACAAACCTCTGCACTTGGAGGCCCAACAATGTCTACAAGAAGAAGGTTGTGTAGTAGACATCAAGCTCTTTTCTGGCGCCGTTGCCGGGGAGGTGAGTGCTTGAAGGTATATCTTTAGATCTTGCAATCGAAACTTTTTGTTTCTTGTTTTATCACTAGTTTAGTCTATAAAAGAAAACTACAAAAAATGGATTTGAGTTTGTCTCATACGCTTCATCTTTTTAATATCTTTCGTTAGAATGGTGAAAAGGAAAATTGTGCTCAAGTGCTAGAAGAAGAAATCTATAGAATGTTTGATACTAAATCTTTGAATGATGAGCATGATTGCAATGTTGTTAGTATGAATTCCTTGAATATCCATGATGCTAATGATATGCAAAGCCACAAGCTTGGGGAAGCTATGTTTGATGAAGATGATATTTTTTGTTACCCAAGTTTTGATGAGAATATTTATTATGATGAAATCATGCCTCCTATTTATGATGATTATATTGATGAAAGTGGGTTTGGAAGAATGTCAACTTTAGGAAGTAATGATCCCACTATTTTGGAGGATGTTGAATCTTATTGTGATGAATATGAAAGTGGATTTGTAAGAGTGTCAACTTTATTTAGTGATGATTCCACTATTTCGGAAGAGGTTCCAATTGATTATGAGAACAAAGTTGCTATCTATGATGATTATTGTGATGACTTGTATGCTATTCAGAATAATGATAACCATGAAACTTGTCATCATGATTTTAGTTTTGAATTGGATTATGCCTCACATGATAATTATTTTGTTGAGTTTGCTCCCACTATTATTCATGAGAAGAAATTTGCTTATGTGGAGAGTAGTAAAATTTCTATGCTTGTAGATCATGAAAAGAATGCTTTATGTGCTGGTTATATTGTTGAGTTCATTCATGATGGTACTGAAAATTATTATGAGGGAGGAACATATGCTTGTAGGAATTGCAATAATATCAAGTTTCCTCTCTATGTGCTTAAAGTTTTGAAGTTATGCTTGTTTTACCTTCCTATGCTAGTTGATTATTGTTCCCATAAGATGTTTTCTCACAAAATCCCTATGCATGGGAAGTGGGTTAGACTTAAATGTCCTAGTCATATGATTCATGATGCTCTCTTTATGTTTCAATTCTTATCTTTTATGTGAGCATCATTGAAATCATCATGCCTAGCTAGGGGCGTTAAACGATAGCGCTTATTGGGAGGCAACCCAACTTAGTTTTGTTCCTTCCTTTTTGTTCCTGTTTATTAATAAATAATTCATCTAGCCTCTGGTTAGATGTGGTTTCATGTTTTAATTAGTGTTTGTGCCAAGTAGAACCTTTGGGAAGACTTGGGTGAAGTTTATGTGATCTTGCTGTAAAAAACAGGAACTTTAGTGCTCACGAGAATAGCTGCCATTTTTATTGGAGAGTGATTTTAGGTTCATTCTTTTTGAAGATGATTAATAGACAAATTCCTCAGGTCCACAAATTTATTTCAGAATTGTTTGAGTTACATAAGTATACTTGTGATACAGATTACTACAGACTGTTCTGTTTTTGACAGATTCTGTTTTCTATGTGTTGTTTGCTTATTTTGATGAATCTCTGAGTAGTATCGGAGGGTATGAACCATAGAGAAGTTAGAATACAGTAGATATTACACCAATATGAATAAATAATGAGTTCATTATAGTACCTTAAAGTGGTGGTTTGTTTTCTTTTACTAACGGAGCTTACGAGTTTTGTGTTAAGTTTTGTGTGGTTGAAGTTTTCAAATTTTGGGTAAAGATTCGATGGACTATGGAATAAGGAGTGGAAAGAGCCTAATCTTGGGTATGCCCAAGGCACCCCAAGGTAATATTCAAGGACAACCAAGAGCCTAAGCTTGGGGATGCCCCGGAAGGCATCCCCTCTTTCATCTTCGTTCATCGGTAACTTGGAGCTATATTTTTATTCGCCACATGATATGTGTTTTGCTTGGAGCGTCATTTTATTTTGTTAGTATTTGCTTCCTGTTTTTTAGAATAATTTTTTGTTTCTATATTTTCAATAAAAATGTCAAGGATAGCCTTTACCATGCTTATTTTGCTAGTATACATGCTGCTGTTTGAAAACAGAAAGTTTACCGCTGTTGCAAAAATTCCCTAGAAAAGACAGAGAAAGGTATAATGTTGAAACTTGTTGCATATTGAGATCTGATAAATCTTCTACAGCTTAGTATTTTTCTCATAATTTTTGTAGTTAGGGAAGTATGATGAATCTTGCATTCTTTACAGACTATACCGTTTTGGCAGATTGCTGTTATGGTTGCATTGTTTGCATATGTTTGCTTGTTTAATGATTCTATTTGAGGATAGGAGTGTTAAATATGCAGAGGCATTTAGTATGCAATGTTGAATAATAATTTTAGTGATTTGTTACAGTAGAAAATGATAAGGTTTTGCATTGGTTTATACTAACCTATCTCACGAGTTCTTGTTGAGTTTGGTGTGGATGAAGCTTTTCATAAAAAGAGAAACCATGATATGAGAGGAATTAAGGAGACGCAAAAGATCAAGATTGGGGATGCCCAAGGCACTCCAAGATAATATTCCAAGAAGTCTCAAGCATCTAAGCTTGGGGATGCCCCGGTAGGCATCCCACCTTTCTTCTTCAACAATTACCGGTTAGTATCGGTTGAACCTAAGTTTTTGCTTCTTCACATGAGTTGTGCTATCCTTGAAGTGCCATTTTATTTTGCTTTGCTTGCTGCTTGAATAAAGTACTTAAGATCTGAAATTCTTTAATGAGAGAGAGTCTTCATATAGCTACATAATTATTTAGCTACTCATTGATCTTCACTTATATCTTTTTGGAGTAGTTTGTCATTTACTTGTGTGTTTCACTTATATCCTATGAGTAAATGGTTGAAATGAGTTGAATGTCATAAATATGAAATTATATATGTTTCACATGCTTACCCTGTTGGGAGTAATGACTTCACATCTAAGAAGTAGAGGTTGTAAATTTATTGAAGGTTAGCAAGCATTGTATTGGTCATTTGAACAATTCATGAAAGAATATTGAAGGAAGAGAGATTTCACATATAAATATACTATCCTAGACATCTTTTATAATTGTGAGCACTCATTAAGTATGACATGCTAAAGAGTTGATGTTGGACAAGGAAGACAATGTAATGGGTTATGTTTTCTCACATCTCAACTAAAGTATATTGTCATGGATCATTCAAACATGTTGAGCTTGCCTTTCCCCCTCATGCTAGCCAAATTCCTTGCACCAAGTAGAGATACTACTTGTGCTTCCAGATACCCTTAAACCCAGTTTTGCCATGAGAGTCCACTATACCTACCTATGGATTGAGTAATATCCTTCAAGTAAGTTGTCATCGGTGCAAGCAATAAAAATTGCTCTCTAAATATGTATGACTTATTAGTGCAGAGAAAATAAGCTTTATACGATCTTGTTATGGAAGCAATAAAAGCGACGGACTGCATAATAAAGGTCCATATACAAGTGGCAATATAAAGTGATGTTCTTTTGCATTAAGATTTTGTGCATCCAACCATAAAAGCGCATGACAACCTCTGCTTCCCTCTGCGAAGGGCCTATCTTTTACTTTATGCAAGAGTCTAGGTGATCTTCACCTTTCCCTTTTTCATTTTATCCTTTGGCAAGCACTTTGTGTTGGAATGATCCTGATATATATATCCAATTGGATGTAAGTTAGCATGAACTATTATTGTTGACATCACCCAAAGGTCAATACATTGGGAGGCAACACCATAAGCCCCTATCTTTCTCAGTGTCCGATTAAAACTTCATAACCACAAGTATTGCGTGAGTGTTAGCAATTGTGGAAGACTATATGATAGTTGAGTATGTGATTTGCTAAATCAAAGAGCTGACATAGACCCTTCCTGAAAATAAGATGAATTGCAATTGTTTGATGACTCAGAACATAGTTTGCTAGTTTTCAAGAAAGTTTATGGTCTATGCTTTAACATGTGAATAGTTTGTTACTTGATCTTGAGATGTTTTATGAGATGAACTACTGTTATGACATATAAACATGCTAGAAAAGGTGATTGATATCATTGATCAAACTTGTGCACCTGCTAGCATTCACACTTCATAAATTCTTTCTTTATCATTTACCTACTCGAGGACGAGTAGGAATTAAGCTTGGGGATGCTGATACGTCTCCAACGTATCTATAATTTATGAAGCATTCATGCTATTTTATTATCTGTTTTGAATGATTACGGGCTTTATTATACACTTCTATATTACTTTTGGGACTAACCTATTAACCGGAGGCCCAACCCATATTGCTGTTTTATTGCCTGTTTCAGTATTTCGAAGAAAAGGAATATCAAACGGAGTTCAAATGGAATGAAACCTTCGGGGGCGTGATTTTTGGAAAGGATATGATCCGGGAGACTTAGAGTTCAAGCCAGGGAAGGTTCAAGGAAGCCAGGAGATAGGAGGGCGCTCCCATGAACCTATGCGTAGGGGTTGGCACACGTTTTCGTCTTGACTCTCCGGTAGAAACTTTGGGGCACTCTTTGAAGTACTTTATGTTGGTTGAATAGATGAAGCTGAGATTGTGTGATGCATATCGTATAATCATGCCCACGGATACTTGAGGTGACAATGGAGTATCTAGGTGACATTAGGGTTTTGGTTGATTTGTGTCTTAAGGTGTTATTCTAGTACGAACTCTTGAATAGATCGATCCGAAAGAATAACTTTGAGGTGGTTTCGTACCCTACCATAATCTCTTCGTTTGTTCTCCACTAATAGTGGCTTTGGAGTGACTCTTTGTTGCATGTTGAGGGATTGTTATGTGATCTATCTATGTTATTATTGTTGAGAGAACTTGCACTAGTGAAAGTATGAACCCTATGCCTTGTTTCCTACCATTGCAATACTATTTACGCTCACTTTTATCATTAGTTACATTGCTATTTTTATATTTTCAGATTACAAAAACCTATATCTACCATCCATATTGCACTTGTATCACCATCTCTTCGCTGAACTAGTGCACCTATACAATTCACCATTGTATTGGGTGTGTTGGGGACACAAGAGACTCTTTGTTATTTGGTTGCAGGGTTGCTTGAGAGAGACCATCTTCATCCTACGCCTCCTACGGATTGATAAACCTTAGGTCATCCACTTGAGGGAAATTTGCTACTGTCCTACAAACCTCTGCACTTGGAGGCCCAACAACGTCTACAAGAAGAAGGTTGTCTAGTAGACATCAAGATTCGTCTCACGAAATGTTTTCAAATAGCACATGGTTCACTCACGAAAGCCGTGGGCCTACCAAACCGTGGCCGATGCCCCCTCCTCCCTACTACGTGTCCAATCTGAGTCGTGCATTCTAATTGGCCAGAACCCAAACCCCACGGATCATACGTCTGCACCGTTGGATTCTTCCAGATCGAACGACAACCCTCAGCCCTTTCGACATCACATGTAGTACATGGGTAAGCACTGGGCGCATGCGTCGTGCTAGCTCACGCTTCCTTCTCTACTACATTTTCTAAACAGGCTACCGTTTCCCGCCACTCTTCTCATCAGTTTCCCGCCTCTTCTCCCATCATTTTTCCGCTACCAGTGTTTGTGCTCATTGAAGGCTAGGCGGCAACACAACGGCCATGTAAATATCGCACACAGTTTCTAAAAGCACAAATGTGCGTGATAGGATGGAGTACTTCCCAGAGGGTGACAAGCATGAAACACCTTAAAGGAAGGAGGCAATTCCTGTCAGCAAGGGGCTGCTTCCCATCCGCTAGCCTAGTCGAATAGAACGCAGAAGTTAAGCGTGCTCGTGCTAGAATAGTCCAAGGATGGGTGACCTGGTGGGAAGTTGTATATCTCAAGCTTCATTTAAATGCTATGACACAGTCATTATAGAGATAAAGAGATAAATATCTCGATAGTGACCTGTCATGGCGATTATATGAACCTTGGGATCCTTGTTTTGCTAATTTGTAGACTATGTTTTTATTGATTTTTTTTGCTCAAAAAAATTAAAGAATGATTGACTCTATAGTGACCTGTCATGGCGATTATACAAAGCTTTTCCAGGTCGCATGCAGGGTATAGGGGGTAGGGTGTTCTGATCGAGCATGTCTCCTTGTGCGGTTTATAGACGCTGCACATATCTGTGGGCTCCCCGAGGTATATATATTATCCTTTACTGATAATGAGGGGCCCCTAGAGAATCTGTCCCTTTGACCCAACAATGAGAAGGTTTTGACCATGTTGGTTTCCTATTGATACTAGTAAGGTACACGAGCATTGCAGGCATGATATTTGGTACCAAATTATGAATAAATACCACACTATAGCATGTAAGCTTTGAGTCATATATGCATGATGTAGATATTCGTTTAATTTTTATAGTTCACCTCATTCAAAATCAATTAGTTTTATAAAAAACTATTTGAATATTCATGGAATTGTGCATTGTAAAGCATAAAGTAAAAACAAATAGTGACACTTCATTTAGAATTTTTTTGGGCAATTAAGATATGGAAGATTCTAGAACAAAGGAGAAGTGCTTGTGTTTTGAGGTTTGTGCATTATGCTTAAGTTCAACCATTGATTCTTCTAGATTGTACATGTGGTAGAATCTGGTGTAATGTCGATGATATCCAACGGCCAGTAGTGCTCGGATTTGCCATCTCTGTACCATCGGATTGGCTTCATCCAACGGCCAACTTTAAAAGTTATTCGCACACTATATAGGGGTATAGATGTGTGCCATCCTAGACGAAATAAAGTTTGAGCGCATGCGTGGGACGAGCCCCCCCCCCCCCCCCCGCTGCCTCGAAGTTGGGAAACTTACATCATACGTATTGAACCAGGCTTGGAGTCGGGTACGACATTCAATTTGTAATGTAGTTGGTGGCCCATCGAAGTTGTGCATTTGGGATTTAAACACATCACACACCACCATACCCATACATATTTTTGGGCTGCATGCAGTGTATACGGGGTCTTCTGATCGACCACATCTCCCTTGTGCGGTTTTTTGTGATGACACGCATATCATCCCTTTGACCGATAACGAGGGGTATGCGTCGGCCATGAATGGATTCCTCCTAGTTTGTGTTAGGGCCGGTCACCATCACATGTTGCTGAACCAAAGCTTGAGCTCACGCGTTGTCAGGATTCCCTCCCACATGCTCGAATTGCTGGGTTCGACCTACATCGTACCCAGTGTATCTCGTCCTTAACTACATTGCCTTCATGGTTGTTGTCTATATCGAGAGGTAGGAACCACATCCAAATTGTACATTATTCTATATTGAAAACACACACCACCCCTTCCCAACATACATCATTTTGGGCCGCATGCAAGAGGTGCTAGTTTTGTGGTCCCTCTCATGCGATTTTTATGACTGTTCAATCTATTGTCCCAAGCGGTTTATCGACAACAACATTTTTTGTTTGACCAAATGATAGATTCATTGGTCCGTCTTATGGTAGGTCATGGTGACATGCATGTATGACCAAAGTATCATTATGTGCATCTGCCTGCTGACACGAAGTGGGAGATGGTGGGCAAGCATCCTAGCTAGCTACGCCATTATGTCATTATAGATATATCCAAGGGTGCTTTCGGGTTTGTGAGCAGGTGCCACCAAAGTTGTGCATTGTGTATTTAAAGTTTTAAACATCACACCCAATATTCCTACATATATTTGGCCACTTCCAAGTGGTTCTTGACTTCTGGCCCCTCTCATCGATCTTCGACGACGCGCTCAACCATGGGCCCACACGGTCAAAGTTGTGCATTGGAATTTTAAACATCACATACCACCCTTTTCACTCATATATATTTGGGCCACATGCTGGTGTGGCTGTCTTCTGACCCTCTCTAACTTTTTTTTGCTGCAAAGACTCTGATGACGCTCAACGGACACGGGTATAATGTCTTAACTATGTGCGATGCAAGTGCGCTGTGAATCACGACGATTGAGCAAGCACGAGCAAAGGTGGAGGTACTGGCTCAACTGCATGTGATGCAAGTGCGCTGTAAAATCACCATGACTGCGCAAGTGTGAAGAAAGGGTGGAGGTACTGGCTTAAACGTGTGCAATGCAAGTGCGTTGTAACATCACCCCCTGCATAAGCTAAAGGCGGGTAAGTTTATTTAGAAATTAGGACGAACCGTGTGCGATAGACCAGCTAGCTAGAAATATAAAGACAAACTACCCGCCTTGAGCGTTGCAAAAATCAGCGATTCTGCCACTTTTCCTTATTATCATACACACATATTCTTATTAGACCATGCGTGATCTTGGTCACTCCCGCCCCGCATCAATCTCTTTACCCAAATTTTAGTAGTAGCCAAGGCATTTGAACCGTCGCCCTCCCTCGTCCACCACCAACTCCACCCACCATTACTAAATTTTTCAGTAGTCGCGGCGTATCCTCAAACACCACCACCCCCTCCACAGTCCCCCACTCGCCCCTCCCCCTCGAACCCTAGCTTGTGGCTGCTACTGGCGCTGCCGCCAAGCCCTGCTCGTCTGCCCGTTCCTCCTAGCTTAGATAATAAAGTTTAGGTTACCCAGCGATTCCCATACCGTCGCCCCACTCCCCTGAGTTTTTAGATGAGGCATGAGGTGTCCCTCCCTGCCAGATCCACATCCCCTGCTCCAGAATGTCACAACCTAAGCTCGACCACGTATCCCGGGGAGCCCGACGAGTGTTCGGCCAAGAAGAGGTTTATCATGGTCTCTCCAGCGGACGTTGGCGAGGTGGCCGCCGTTCGCTCCGACCTGTCGATCCTGGAGCAACACGTCACCATGGAAGCCGGCAAAGACGTTGACTATGTTTCCATGCCAAAGGCTTCATGTCAACGGGCTAGCGTATTACTGTATCTCGGGAAAGCTGGCTACGACATCAAGCTCGTCGACAGCTACGACTTCACGTGGGCCATGTCATAGGTTAAGTGGTCCATCCCCAACCCCTCTGGTTCAACCGTCGTCGATCTCTTCGATGGCCCTGCCGCTGATCTCCTCCGTCAAGCGGTCAAGGATTTGCGTTCCTTATATGCCATCGAGCCCATTTTGTCATTTCTGAAGGACACGCTCTACGGCGGCGGCTTGGGATCCTCAATTTCCAAGTCAGATGTCATCGACCACGACAATGGCCACGAGGAGGGCACCCACAAAGGTTCTTCCAAGGTGAAACAGCCCATCTGTGACATCAAAGAGCGCACCATGGGTCTGTGCTCTTCCAACTGGAAGGAACCTATCCATGAAATGCGAGGCAACATCCTATCAACAAATCTTAACTTTTCTAGCTTGCCAACCTGTACCCTTTCTTGTAGTAGCATTTGCCGTGCGGTGCTTTAACTGTGCCATGTTTAATTATTTCAGTTATGCAAAAATGTATTATCCAATAGGGCAATATGATGTTTAAGTATGAATTGTCCACTTCAGTTTCACGAAGGGCTATATTTGGTTGCTTATAGTGAGTAGATGCCTTGTTTATCTGTATTTGGTTGTTAGGTTGGTTGCAGTGAGCATTTTTTCAGTTATGGAGCAGATGCCTTGTTTATATGTATTTGGTTCTTAGTTCGGTTGAAGTGAGCATTTGTCCAGTTATCAAGCAGATGTCTTGTTTATTTGTATTTGGTTGTTAGGTTGCTTTTTTAGCATTTGTCCAGTTAACAAGGAGATGCCTTGTTTATCTGTATTTGGTTGTTAGGTTGCTTTTTTAGCATTTGTCCAGTTTTCAAGCAGATGCCTTGTTTATCTGTATTTGCTTGTTAGGTTGGTTGCAGTGAGCATTTGTCCACTTTTCAAGCATATGCCATGTTTATTTGTATTTACTTGTTAGGTTAGTTGCAGTGAGACTCTGTCCAGTTTTCAATGGCTATACTTGGTTGTAACTTATCATTTATGCCTTGTTTATTTCAGTCATTCACAATGTGTTGTTCATTATGTGAAAGTCGGAACTGTGCCGCTCGACTGCATCAATACCAGTTTGAACGGCTATATTTGGTTCTCGTTATGCCTAGTGTAGTTAACACATGCCCTTTATTTCAGTTTTACACATCTATCCAGTGTGATGTTTAAGCATTACCTAAGTTCTATTCATTTTCAACGAATTGCAAAATTTGATGGTTGTTAAGCCTGCTGTCGGTAACATTGCCATCCATTTTATATCTGCTTTAACAGCATGCTGAAATGAACACATTCAAGCTATCATTTGGAGATGATGTTTTTACCTTTTTTATATATGTTTGATGTTAAGGTTGCTGTACTTATCATGCCTTTCCACTACTTATGCAGGACAACAACAGGAGTGGCCACCATTTTCTGCCGAGGTTAGCTTCATCCCTTGGCTTGTACTCCCCCCATTGTTCCATAATGTAGTGCATACAGATCCAGGCCTGGACACTTGTTAGCTTCTAATATTGACTTGTTGCTTGTAGGTACATATGCCTTTGGCAAGAATCCACACATCGACCCTTTTTGCGTATGGGGAAATGAGATATTCATGAACAAGCATCAAGTGAGGAAACTGATAAGGATTATTAGCAAAAAGATACGAATGGTGGCAAGAAAATTATTTGTTTATGCTCTATCCAACACAATAGTGAGCTATAGGATTTTAACTACAAACTCTCCAGCCTTCTCTTTTTACTGCCCATAATGATTTGTTAGACAACAATGTCTGGATCTTTTTCGCTCGCAGTGGTTCCGGAAGCAGTTCACTCAAGATTACCTTGCAAAGTACATGATTGGTGGACACGCAATGATGGTTAAAGTATTTCACCCAGATTGCAATGAGCATCGAGAAGTCGTAATGAAGACAATGAAGAATGGATGGGTAACCATCGCAAGGGGTTGGCCTAGAGTCGTGCATGCATTACGCATGGAGGAGGGCACAATATGGGCATTCCGCTTCACCTTCTCCAGCAATAAGAATGTATTTCACCTCTCTTTACAGTCTTTAGTACAACTGTGGTTCATCATTCTTTACTTGGTGCTTCTGTAGTTCTTCAGTATATGTAATCGAATTATGCATTCGTGGTTGAACCTATATTTGTAATAAACATGGTTGGATATGAAATAAGTGATTGCCTACTTGCAAATTCAAAACATGTGATTTTTAAATTAGGGATTAATTAGTGATTACACTGCACACGGTTTGTGTAAGCGAAACATCTATGATAGACATGGAGATCAGACTCATTTCTAGGATCCACTACATGTACGATCAATCTCCATTGCACACACAATCACACACGACATCTTCTTGAAAACTGTTTGCGTTAGGCCACCTAGCACAAACGTTTACCACATAAAAACTTTGTGTGATGGACAACCTTTGCCACACAGTTTCTTCTACGCTCCGTGTGTGATGCATTCAATAACGCAAACGATAAAATTGTTAATATCGTGGGCAATGGCAAGGCTATCACAAACGATTTAACGGGGAAAATTTTGTGTGATGTACCTGCGAACAGAAACGTTTTCCTTGGGGTGACTGTGTGGGATGTACATACGAGCGGATATGCTTAATAGGGACTGACTGTGTGGGATGTACTTACGATCAGAAATGATTTCGCATGTATAATTGTATTTTTAGCACTACTATAGGTATAACCGTATTTGAGCGCTCGCCGGTCGCACACGACCTCATTTTGCCGAGCGTGTGTGCTAGGAGGCCGTATCCCCGATGGTTTATGGGTCATGTGGGAAGGACCCCCCTATCGTTGTCACTCACTTGGCGATGGTTCCGAACACCATCGTGGAAATGGGTTAAAAACCGTTTGTATAGCACCTCGCTATACCAGTGTGAGTGATACGCCTCCAACGTATCTATAACTTTTGATTGTTCCATGCTATTATATTATCCATCTTGGATGTTTCATATGCATTAATATTCTACTTTATATAATTTTTGGGGACTAACCTATTAACCTAGTGCCCAGTGCCAGTTGATGTTTTTTCCTTGTTTTTATGTTTTACAGAAAATCAATACCAAATGGAGTCCAAACGGAATGAAACTTTTTGAGGATTTTGTTGGACCAAAAGACAACCACGAAGCTTCGGGAGGAGGCCAGAGGAGCCACGAGTGGGCCACAAGCTCAGAAGGCGTGCCCCAAGGGCCCCCCCAGGCTTGTGGGCCCGACGAGGCTCCCCTAACCCTAATTCCAGCTCTATAGATACCCAAGTATTTCCCATACATCAGAGTGCATACCAAAAATACCTTTCCACCGCCTCAAGCTTCTGTTCTCATGATATCCCATCTTGGGGCCTTTTCTAGCACTCTGTCCGAGGGGGATTTGATCACGGAGGGCCTCTACACCAACCTTGCTACCCTTCCGATGATGTGTGCGTAGTTTACCACCGACCTACGGGTTCATAACTAGTAGCTAGATGACTTCCTCTCTCTCTTTGATCTTCAATACAATGTTCTACTCGATGTTCTTGGTGACCCATTCGATGTAATCTTCTTTTGCGGTGTGTTTGTTGAGATCTGATGAATTATGGGTTGGGTTTATGATCAGATTATCTATGAATATTATTTGAGTCTTCTCTGAACTCTTTTATTCATGATTAAGATAGCTTTGTATTTCTCTCCGACCTATTGATTTGGTTTGGCCAACTAGATTGATCTATCTTCTAATGGGAGAGGTGCTTTGTGATGGGTTCAATCTTGTGGTGTCCTCACCCAGTGACAGTAGGGGTAGCAAGGCACGTAATTGTATTGTTGTCATTAAGGATAAAAAGATGGGGGTTTTACCATATTGCTTGGATTTATCACTGGTGGAGAGACGTGCTAGATAAATGGTTTTTACCCCCTTTTTGCGATGGAGTTTTAAACCGTCGCCTAGTGAGTGTGTGCGATAGGGGGTACTTCCCACCCGACCCAGAAACCGTCGGGCATAGGCCCTCCAGCCGCACACGCGGGGTAAAATGAGCTCGTGTGTGATCGGGCGAGGCATCGGAGACAATTATACATGGACAGTCATTTGTGTTTGTATGTACATCCCTCACAGTGAATCCCAGAAAAACGTTTCCATTCGTATGTATATCACACACAATTTTTTATGTGTAAATATTTGTGCAAGGTGGCCTAACGCAAACAGTTCTCTGGTGGAAGTCGTGTGTGATTGTTAATTGATCCAACACGCCTACTTTCTTGAAACGGTGTGGGTTGTATGAGTTCATTGCCCATGGTGTTGTCAGAGAAACCGTCTGTAATAGAAAACTCCAATAAGCACGGTAATTGGCCTATTATTGATAATCTAGGTAGTAATCAAATTAACATTTCTTATAAAACACACCATCTATTTCATATACGTATAACGACAACCACAATTTTATAATCGAATTACATCAAAGAGCTTCAGCACTTAGTTACACCATATAGGGATATAGCTAGCTACGCCATTACACAGCAACACCAAGTTTCACATGCAACATTGAACACCTTTGGAAAGTAGCATCATACACGGTAAATAGATAGATGAATCTCATCTGGGAAACTGCATAAGTGGAAGGTGAATATTGAGCCTTTAGTGATGTTGAATGTCCTTGCAACTTTAGGCCAGTGGCTATGGATAATTGCTCGCCCAACCTTCGTCCTCTTGAGGAAGACTTCAATATTGTACCATGGGTGTTGAATGAATACCTTCCTCGCCTCTTGATGATGCATGCGGTTTGAGAAGTAATCATCGGTGAACTGCTTTGGAAAGTACTGAAAACAAAGATATGCATAAATTATTGTTATAAATTTTGAAATCGCACAAGGGAAAAAACAAGGTAAAAGAGTAAGTACCATCCTATACTTGACTGATGTCTTCTTCATTGTGCAAACAAATATCTTGTTGTTATTCATCGCAAGTTTCTTTATCCTAACAATCTTTCTGAGTTTCTTGACTTGGATGATATTCATGGACATCTTATTTCCCCATATACAAAATGGGTCGAACAGTGGATCTTAGCCTCTGACAGCAGGACCTGCATGTGTAAGACCAAATTGTAAGAAACCTAAATATTAGAATGATTCCTGCAACTTCACAATAATGTGCTGTTAGACAAGGACCATGCATGTGCACACCTCGAAGGTAAACCGCAGTGCATCCCATTGGTTCCCTGCAACACATATAAGGAAGATCTTGATCAAGTAAACTAAGAGTTGCCATACTATTAGTACAATATATTAATGAAAATTAAACAAATTGCAGATCCAACAGATTAACTCGAGATGCATGGAAAAGCCAGTTAACCTAACCAAGCATGCTAAACAACTTGGAAATAGAGTAATTATATATGTTTGTCGTGTATTGAGTACAACCAAATTAGATTTATTTCTCACATGCATAAAAATATAAAATTGTATCCACAACAAATGAAAATCAAATTGCAGAATTGAACCAAACAGTTAACTGGATAGTAGAACAAATGAAACAAAATAGTTAACTGAGCACGACATTGCAGAATAGAACATATACTACACTACAAAAAAAGACACATACGTGACATTTTGGGCCAAACGATTTTTTTCTATCACGCTTATGACACTTCTATGACTATAATTATGACAAAACCTGGCATCATCATAGATGTGGTGGGCTCCTACTTCTATGACAAAAAATCATGACAAAAAATGGGCTTTTCGTCCTGGGTGGGCCGAAGACGCGGCTGCATGACATTCTTTGGGCCGTTCATGACGGAAAAAATCATGGTAGAAGCGAGGGCGAGGAAAATATCAGGGAGTTCCCGGTTACGGTGGGTGGTCGGGGCCGAGCGATGCATGGAGGTTTTCGCGTTTCTCTCGTGTACGCGTGTATCTGTGAGGCGTTGGCTAACTGAACCCGAGCGACCACACATTACTGAATCCGAGCGATCGATCCCTTGGCTGTTAACTGAACCCGAGCAATTCATTCACTGGTGACTGAACCCCGAGCAATTCCTTCGTTGTTGCTGCTAACTGAACCCCAGCGATCGATCACTGCTGCTGCTTACAGAAGTCGATTGAGCCCCCATGTGAGACGTAGCCAGCCAGTGTTGGGTTGCCTCTCGATGAATAGTGACCATTGCTAGCGTGCGTGCGATACGTAGAATGAGTTGAGACGTGGTGAGTCGAGCCGGTTGGGTGGTTGTGGATGAACAATTCCTGGTGGGGGTTGGATGAATAGGACCCCATGGTAGTAGGCCATTTCCGCTGGACGAACAGGATCACAAGGAGGCCGTCGCACCCCAGCCGGTTGGGGGTGGTTGAACATGACCTCGTGGATGCTCTATGAACAGCAGCCGGTGGAGGCTGGATGAACAGTAGTCATGGATGAATAGTAGCCCATGGAGGCTGGAGGAGGTCGACGATGGATGAACAGTAACCCATGGAAGCTGGAGCAAGGTAGTAGACGGTGGATGAACATGACCCCATTTGGACCATAGGCGCACCAACACAAGTCCATTTCCTCCGTTTTGCGGTACGCCAAACCCCTCCCGATCAATAGGACCCTGTTTTTGACTGTAGGCACTCAAATACAAGTTCGTTTTCTCCGTTTTGAGGTACGCCAGACCCTTCCCGATGAACAGGACCCAGTTTCGACTTTATGCGGTCGAACAGAAGGCCCGTTTCCTCCGTTCTGCTGTACGCCAGACCTTGTTTTAGTTGTTTCGTCCAAGCCTGTTGGCTCCCGATGAACAGGACGCCGTTTCTTCCATCCGCTGCCTCTCCATGTACACGAGCCTTGGCCATACGTATGCGCGAGTAGGCGTTCGTGACCCAGCCCGTATGTTTGTACGCGGCTATATTTTTTGGCATCTGGCTGTACGTACGTGTACACAGTTTAGAAGGGCCTGCCTGAACTGCTACGTCGGGGGCATGCCGAGTCTTCCTCCGCCGCCAACTCGACGTCATCGACTACTACATGTGTCGCTGCTTGCTCGGCCACGGTTCATCATTGTAGAGAGACCGATCGACCATTATTTACATACACGTTCACGACAACGCTACATACGCTTCGACCGGGTGGGTCCTAGCTGTAAGGGAGGATAAGGGTGCACTTCCTTGCATGCAAAGATATAGCTGTCAGGGGGAGGAATCATTTTTATTTTGCGAGTAATAAGGAGGCACTTCCTTGGTTTCAAAGATGTAGTTGGTGGGTCCAGCTGTCAGCCTCACAGCCTAAAATCCACTTCCGATGGTTGTTGTTCATTGACCTCGTTGACCACAAGGCACCGAGAGCATCAAGGCGGCGGACAACAGCGAGGCCTGGGAAGGAAACGATGAGGAGCTAGAGAAGACAAGGAGGGTGGATGCCCACGTGGAGGGGAGTATGAGGGTTCATTGGTTCGGCTACGGCGTAAGTCCACCGTCACCGAAGAATAACATGGTGTGTGGGTGAGTACAGGGAAGGTCTGCCAGTCGTAGTATGGTTAGTCCGTGAGGCCTGCGTGGCAGCACAGCCAGCCACGGGAGGCCGGAGCAGGCGGTACGGTGGGCCTGGTTTGGGCGGCTGGAGTAAGAAGAACAGAGGTTGAAGACGCAGCATGGCCGTTGATTTAACATACAATGGTCAGTGCAGCTAGAATTGTTTTGACTAAGTTGACAAAGCCCGTACACGTCAACTTAGTTGGCCCACAAGTCAGCCTCCAAATCTGGTGGGTCCCAACTAGCAGGGGGAATCACTTTTTTGCTCATAATAAGGCGGCACTTCCTTGCGTGCGAAGATGTTTTGTGGGTGTTTTAATTTCTTGTTTTTAGAGTTAGAATAAAAACAAAAAAATTAGCATCTTTGGTACAATCTATATTTTCATGAAATGGGTCATAATAAAGCTGGTGGGTCCCAGCTGTCAGGGAGAGGTAAATTTTTCCACGTAATAAGGGAAACACTTCCTTGCGTGCGAAGATGTAGTTGGTGGCTCAAACCTGTCATGGCTCAAACGTGGTGGATGATGGCGAAGCCTAGGAAGGGAATGACCCGGAGCCAGTGAAGACACAGCAGCGGATGCCCACACGAAGGGGAGTATGAGGGTTCACTGGTTTGGCTCCGGTGTGAGGTTGTCATCACCGGAGAATAACAGGAGGTGTTGATGGGTAGATGAATGGCCTGGACGATGATGGGAGTAGGGTGGGCCGGTGAGGCCTGCGCGGCAGCATAGCCGGCCACGGGAGGCGGTAGCAGGAGGTACCGCCACCAGTGGTTTGGGTGGCTGAAGCATGAATATCCGAGATTGAAGAAGCACCACAGCCGTTAGATGGTCATCCAACAACCACTACTAATAGAATCGTTTGTTGACTATAAGTTGACAAAGCCTTGCGTATGTGTCAACTTAGTAGGCCCACAAGTGACCATCACATCTGTGGCAGAGAACATATAGCCCATTTTTGATTTGTTATAATGCACAACCCATTTTTTTAATTCTAATGGAATTTACTCAGCCTATTTACTGTTTGTTAAAATTACAACACATTTTCTAGCCAGGACTTTGTTAATAATTTCAGCCAACCGCTAAAAAAATTCAACAAAAATTCCAATATTTTGATGGGATCCGAAATATTTTTTAACCCAAAATTTAGAGTCAGATTAAATATAATTTCAAAATAAATTTGTATTAGGTAAAAATCCAACGAAATTTTGCGCGCGCAACAAGCAATGAAATAAAAAATGTACCTTTTTTAGAAGAATTAAAAAAATGCACCTGCTCGGTGCGTTTTTTATATTTATAGCCAATTTTTTAATTACAACCCATTTATTATTTCTTAAAGCCCATTTTCTTGGCAAGTCTAATGCGGCCCAGAGAATAACAAGTTGACCTGGGTTGGTATTCGCAAAAAAAGAATAGCTGGGCTAGCCATTTTCACATTTAAATATTAATATCGGGGCTGGATATTTGGTCGGCATAAAATAATAGCCTGGGCCAGACGGGCCACAACCCGCCCAGTTGATAACTTGCTCCTCCGAACAACAACGAAAACATCGCTCAAGAAAAACTCTGCTCACACCTCAAAAACACAAATACTACTCGAGCTGCTGGGTCCCAGCTGTCCGCCGCTCCTTGTGCAATTCTCTCGTTTATTGACTATATAGGTTGAGATGGTGTGGGACCGTGATGTCAGGAAACTAGGAGGAAGCAAAAAAATTATAGTTGTATATAATAAGGAGGAACTTGCGTATGTACGACTATGGCCCTGGTGGGTCCCTACTGTCATCCTCTCCAAGTAAATTTATCTCCTGATTCCTCGTGTTTGTTGACCCTATTGACAATGCTCGGTGCCATGTCGAGCGCAACAACTCGAAGGACGACAGAGAGGGCCCCATGGGCCCTACGGATGGTTTGATATAGCGCCCGCTGCTCATTCAGGAAGCCAGGATCATCGAACAGCTATGAGCACATTTGAGTGACCGAGCCGGCATGAAACGGTAAGGACGCGCTTGGGAGCTCTGGATTGTTTCACACCAGTATTAAGAGACAAGTGTAATTTACTTGTCACCGGAAATAACGCGTAAAATACAGGCGAAATGAAACCGACGGCTCGAGGTCTATGACAAAATCCTGCGAGTTACATGTGTAATTTGAGAGACCGGTGTATATTTTACTAGTCGAAATCAACCAACCAAGCGCTTCGCCCAAGACCATCTTCTTTTATTTACAAGCGGTTTTGGTTGGAAAACGATGATCCAATCACGGCCTAAGATGATGACTTGGTCGGAAGATCATATGGTTTCACCTCTAACCTACGTGAGTTGTCGTATAGGCTATGAATGAAACATAAGATGATGAACTTCTTAAGCACAAAAACAACAAAAGAGGATTATCTTCTTAACATGCAAATCACTGTGTTAGATCAACTTGCAAAACAATATGAAGCATTATTCTAAGGAGGCACGGTGAACAGCTCGTGATGCCGCATGCCACAACACTCCAAGCTGAACTTTGTGATCAAACTCACAAGGCCTAGCATTACATAGACAACATTCAGAACAAACTCTTAAAATAACTTACATAAGTCAACATTCATGTGACTTTGCATCTCAGTAGAGTAAATATT
The DNA here is from genome assembly GCF_018294505.1 of Triticum aestivum. NCBI lineage: Eukaryota > Viridiplantae > Streptophyta > Magnoliopsida > Poales > Poaceae > Triticum > Triticum aestivum. The sequence continues at coordinate 232,311,750 of NC_057798.1, forward strand.
TACTTCTGAACTAAACACATGAATAGGAAAAAACGATCGACGCTGCTCATAGCAAAGGGCGTCCCACTCAAAAATATCAAATGCATGTCTTCTGGCTAACATCAATGAGCAAACTTTGACAAGGTTTTCCAATTCCATTATATTAAACTACTGTCTTCTTGCTAACATCAATGATTAAACTTTGACAAGCTTTTCCCATTCGAAATATGTAATGCCTATGATTGTGGAACGGGCAGGGTTTGTCATCAGTTTGCACATTGAAATGGCACATGGAGTCGGATTAACCAACATATATTTTTGTGCAGTTCAACTGAAATCAAACAATGTCTTGTGTAGCACAGTGGATTTCGTATTTATATGCCGCAAGAAAACAAAGACACATCAGAATGCACATGAATATTGGCCCCAGTGTCAACCCACCAATCGGCGGACTGACAAACTGAAAGTACGGTAAACAAATTACCATACCCAGATTCCCCATCATTGTTGCTTAGAGTGACATTGATAGACTTGGAGTCCTGTCCTGGCTTCTTGTACTTGTTTGGGCACTTGTTTGCCCAGTGTTCCTCTGAACCTTAAGTAAAGTAGCCATCTCTCCTTTTGTCTTTCTTCTTACCCTTCTTAAAGGTAGTACTCTCTTGGACAGAGTTCTTTCCCTTGAAATTGTGGGAATTCTTCTGCCTTGAACATGTTGGTAGCTCCATTCAAACAGGCATGGTTTGTCATCAGTTTGCACATTATAATGGCACATGGAGCCGGATTAACCAGCATATCTTTTTGTGTAGTTCCACTGAAATCAAACAATGTCTTACGTATCATGGTGGATTTTGTATTTATATGTTGCAAAGCATTGAACACGTTGGCAGCTCCATTCAAGTAGATAGTCTAGTGGCTCAAGGTGACAATGAATGATTAGAGAACCATTTGATGTATTGTGCATGATGAAGTATTATGGAGGACACGAACCATCTGAACATTTTGTGCAGTTCCACTAAAATCAAGCTGAGCATCCCTATCTTCTTAAATACAGAAAACGCATGATGAATATAATAGTGGTACTAGTTGATTAAACATACACTTACAACTATAATCATCTTCATTATATTAATAGGAAAAGATAGCAATACAATAGCTTGAATTAAACATTTATTCAAAACAATACAACAATATAAGTAGCACAACATAACAAAGCACAATCATGTGGATGAAGGCCGATACTGACCTTGTTTGTTACAACTGCGTCGGCAACTGACTTGGTCATATGTTTCCTTGTGGAGTGAATTTCGCACTCCACGTGTTGTTGAGTTGCCCATGCTCTCTGCAGACTAGTCATGTCACCAACGTCTACTAATACTCTATAAAGCTTCTCAATCATTCCTTGTGTAATGTAGCGGAAACAGTGTCTGCTTCTTTCTGCAAAGTGGAAAGACCAACTAGGCCCAATAATGCAATAGTTTGCCTTAAACACAATGGCTCCTTTTGTGCAGTTCAACTAAAATCAAAGTCAAAATAGAACCGAGCAGAAGTTTTGATATCCCTGTATGCAACAATAGGTATAAGGGAAACAATTACTGATAAATAACGGTTGATGACTTATACTCCTAGAAGAAAAAACATCTACCATATCTTAATGGGAAACAAAGCAGGAGAGTAGCAATTCTCAAACAGTGTGATTCATTCATATTAACTGAGACATTATCTTAACAATGCCTTGTTTCAACATGTATAAAGAACGACGAAGCAGAAAAGTACCATCCCTAAAACAATGCGACTGATTCATATTAACAGAGACATTATCTACAATACCTTGGTAAACATGTAGAAAGAACTACAAAGTAGGATAGTACCATTTGTAAAACATTGTAACTGATATATAATAATGGAGACATTATCTCAACAATACATTTCTTAAACATGTACTCCGGTCGATCCCTAACAGAAATGGTACTCTCGCCGATCCGTAACAAGTGTTGCAGTTTTGAACTAAGATTCAGTAGTTAATTCTGAGAGTGGCATTGCTGAATTTTACCGGTGACATTGGATAAACAAAAAGCATAAATAATTCCAGGGAGAATGGGCGCAACAACACAATGTGCTTCCATCTACTTATAAAGGGGGTGATGCAGAGTTTGTTGTAACAAAGCAACAAGCATCATGTCTGGGTTGGTCCCTTTTTTGTTCACATAATGGGAAAAGACAGCAAATCAACAGCTTCAATTCAACATATATTTAAAACAGTACCAATACAAGTAGCACAACATCTCAAAGCACACTGCACGATCATGTGGATGAATGTAGGTACTGACCTTTCATGATGCAGTCAAGATCACCTACGAATCTGCCAACACGAATAGGAAATCCAATCTCGTTTTGTGTAGTTCAACTAAATCAAGCAAAGTCGCCGGTGTGACATTTAAGTTCGCTATAGAAACAAGTTGAATAGATATCCCTATTTTAATAGAGGCAAAAAAAGGAAACAATTACTGGCCAATAAAGAAGGATGAAACAAACAGCGACAAAAAGAAGCATCTAACTTACCTTGATGGAAAACAAAGTAGGATAGTAGCATTTCTAAAACGGTTGCATTGATTCATATTAACAAAGACATTCTCTTAAAACAACATTTGTTAAAATGTAATTTACTTTTAATAGTGGCATTGCTTCAATTTTCCAGCGGCATTCTTGGATTAACAATAGCAAAATAGTTGTATCGGACACGGGACATGGGACATGCCAGCACCATGTGCGTCCACACGTATAAATGGGTGATGCAGAGTATGTTGCCAAGCAGCATATCTGCGTTGGTCCCATATTTGTTCTCTTTGAACCTTTATCCCATGTGAGGGTAGCAAATCTAGTCCTGCACAAACTACCCGACCCCCCATTTTCTTTCCTTTTTCAACAAAGAGATCGGTTCCTTATAGATGTGTGTACTGGGTTACCCCCCTTTTCCCTTTTCGACCAACAAAGAAGCTGGATAGCCAGCATATAATACTTTCCCTCCCTCCTTTCCTCATTGAACCATGTCCTAGATTCATGCTCCACACCACCCCACCCTTCTTTCCTCTTTGAACTAAGACCTAGATTCAACTACAGAATCAAAAAAAGATTCGCATGGAGCTAGAGCAATGATGGTTTCAAAGAAAGTTATACCTTAGGGTCATCGGGATGTGGATAGGCATGCAGCGGGAGGCCGGATCTGCCCACAGTACGTACGACAACAAGGAAGAAGGGGTCGGTGTCCCTCCCACATAGGCGCTGGGTGAAAGAGAACAACGCAGCCGGCAGTGGGTTGCCTCCCTCGCTAAAGGCGACAGAGTGAATGTTGCACCTCCTCCCCTTCCCGGTGCGAAGAGATCCGGACGGTTCCTTCACCAGCTGTGAGGGGGGAGAGAGAGACAGAGGCTAACGCAATGTTGTTTAGATCGGGTGAAGAGGGTGAGAGACTGTGAATATGGAAAACCCTAGCGAAGGAACGCTGACCCTCCAGTGTTATATATATTATATATATATATAGTCGCGCTATTCATCACCCTAGATGAATAATAGTTATTCTTCACCCCCTCTCTATTTTGACATCAATGCACCGTATTTTTACGTTTTGTAAATTTTGTCTTATTTCATACATAAAAAGAGAACGTAAGAAAACATGTACTCGCTGTAAAAAATATTTTATGTTATGTAAAATTATGAATATAAAAAATAGTGTAAAACATACATAAAATGTGATTTTTCTGGTCTTATATCCTATATTTTTGTTTTTTATACCAAATTTTACATATTGAATCAATATGCATGTAACTATTTATATTCTAAACGTAATTTATCTAGGAAGCGATCGTAAGATTACCTTGGGTGAAGAATAATTTATTCTGCACCCTGGGTGATGAATAGTAACATTATATATATATATATATAGTGTGGCGAGAGTGTGGAGAGTGCAAACCCTAGCGAACAAGCGCTGAGGCTCCAGCTTATACAGTACTTATATAGTACTCGTGTATACTACTAATATATAGTGGAGTGGTTTTCTTTTTCTCTCCATAACAATAGTTTTAATTTGTGTAAGTACGAGACGAAACTCTTTATTTAATGTACCAGTGAAGAAAACTACTTATGATCAACTAACGATCCACGCATCCTGGTCGCACTTCCTGTCCTTCATGTGCGGTACACTACCCTCCTTTAAGTGAACAACCACACACGCACCAAATTATCGGAAAGGTGTAAGAGTGTGTACAAATAAAGAATTTTAATTTCAATTATCGGCAAGGTTCCAGAGTATGTATAGTTTGCCCTCTCTCAATAATTAGGGTTTGTTGTGTTCGGCCTAAACTTGGTCAAACTTTACAAAGTTTGACTTTAGTCAAATCTAACATGTAGAGTAAATAAAAATGGAGGGCTACTACGTCCATCCGGGTTTTTAGTCCACACCTTATTTTTAATCAAAGTCTGACCACATATTTAGTTAATAGCTTGACAAATAAAATTATAGGGGAGCTGAAGACAAAGTTGTGAGAAGGCTTAGAAATCAATACAAAACTTATGCTCTTAGTACCAACATCGATGCTTCTTCGAGGAAACATTTGGTTCATTGCCAATTGTGTGATAAAATTGCACCAACATGAAAGACCACTGCGTCTCCAATGCAACTAAGGTGAACTGATGAAGGATATCATCTTTGTGGGTAACAAGAAAAGAGCACTAATGGAAGACATCTTGTTTTTCGTCAAAAATCGATAAGCTTCACCAGCCTATGCAACAATGAGACGCAACCATGAGCATCAGTAGGTCATCATGGTGATGCATCATCCATTTGGCATCAAGTTTGGGTGAGGCAGCAATGAAGTTCGACAAATCCTCATTGTGGTCTGTTTCTTCTCGGTAATCAAGCTCGAGGAAGGAAGAACCACATGGCAGAGGACAGTGAGTCGGAACAACAATGGCCATCCAGTTTTGTGCAGTTCCACTAAAATTGAGGAAGACATGCCCGGGTATGGAGATACGCATCGTTGTTTGCAAAAATATAAAAAATGGATATAGTGTTGTTACTTTGTTTTGGAAGTGGTACAAGATTAACAATGACATCTCAATTGTTAATAAGAACTAATGAAAAGTACACCAACAAACAGAAGCATCATGATTATCTTGATGGGAACTAAACCAGGATACCCGAGAAAAAAAGCAGGACAGAAGCATTTATCGACGCCTCTGGATTGACATCAATATTACTTAAAAGGGACGTCACTTTAACATGGGCATTGCTTCGTTTAACTAGTGATAGTATTAGATTAGCAGCAGCAATAGGAGCATATGGACAATGACCGCACAACCACCATGTATTTTTTTGGAAAAAACATGTATACCTCCACAGAGGCATAAACCAGGACAACTTTTCGAGTGGCCTTTCCTCTATAATAGAAAAAATTAGGTCATGCTGGACCAGCCGACGAACCCTAGCTACTGTACATGGGGAACTAGGGAGTAGTGGCATAGAAGAAAACCCGCATGCAGCGACCTGGGGATCTGGACCAGTACAATGAAGCATGAAATCCAAAAGAAGTTATACCTCAGGTGGGCAACATGTCGCTTAGGGGGGCGGGAAGGATCTGCCCACACGACGACAATGAACAAGGGCGTGTAGGACCTTCGTCCATGCCAGCGTCGGCTCAGAGAGGACGGTGCACATCGACTTCCTCCATCACCGACGGCGACAACGTCAACGCTGCACCTCCTCACCTCCCGCAGCGGACGGGATTCGGCCGGATCTGTGACCACCGACAAGGAGACAGATAGAGTGGACACTATCATCTTGTTTAGATATGGAGAGGGTGAGAGCGATACGCGAGAAACCCTGTCAAACAAGAGAACAATGGAGTAAAAAAAATCTCTCTATAGTAGTGGTTTTAAATAGAATACGCGCGTTCCTGGAAAAAGAAACGAAAACTGGCAGAAAATTCTTTTTTTTAACATACCAAGAAAGAAAACTCGATCAAAAACATGCCCCCGCTTCCAGGTCGCAGTTTGTATCGCTCACATGTGGTCCCTGACCCTCCGTTATTAAGTGAACAAATTAAAGGGTCAAATTATTACATACGTAAGATGCCTCTTCGTGTACAAATGCGCTCCATCGTGTACTCACGGGTATCTCGGAGGCAGAGTGGGTGCATGTACATTTCTTCTGTATGCCCTACTCCATTTATCTCACTTCATATTGTTTCACACTCCTATGATATTCCTGTCCTAGGAACAAAATGAGGCGGTACTAAGTTTGTGCGTGTGTAGGGAGAACGAGACATCGATGGTGTGTACGAGTAGTCGCGAGAGTCGTCGCGCACACATACATAGACATAGACATGCATATCCGTGTTTACATAAAATTCCATCTCCATCTCCAATCATATTTTTCCAACTGGCACATTATTTATGTTATTAATTATATACGCAGCAATACTTACATACAACATCTCTTGTTGTGGGCGTCTGGACCACTGCGACGCCCGCTCCTGTCTGCCCTGGCCAACCCAAACCCTCTTCATCACCCGCGCGTGCTTCCCGCCCGAAACGGTCACTGCCACATTCATGCCTGGCCAGAGAAGATGCGGCCTCTTACTGGCACCGACATTGAAGTGGCGCACCGGCCGAGAGAGCGCCGCCTACGCCGCTTCCCGGTGCATGCGACTGCTTCGCGTTCAAAGGTCGCCATGTTCGGCCATAACATGCATGTAAAAAGTTATTGGGAGTCCATGCTACAGCTAGCTGTCCTCCCCCTCCTCGTCAATCTCTTCCAGTAGTGCTAGTACTCCATGGCACGATCCATCAACAAGCAAGAGGGAAAGTTATCGTATACTCGGTTTGCGGTGAGTGGCATGCCGAGCGACCGTGTGGGGTGGATCCGTGGAGGAGGGTGAGACACGAATGCGACAGGCGTGATTTAAATGTTGGTTTTGCTCGATGGCGCGATCCAAATGTTGGTTTCCAAAAGAATAATGTTCTGCATGAGAGAGATAGAGTGATGGTTTGCTTCTTCCGTCCAATAACTATACCGGGTCTATGTGAGTTGGCGGCTCATTGGTCACTATTACTGTAGCGGTAGAGCGTCATAGAGCGTCTGCACTCTTATTTATTCATTCTGTGATAAAACTAACTTTCTCCACTCTTACACCGGAGGAGTACGAAACACGGAATCCTAGTGACTACATGGCGCACCTCCCACTATCACCATATTCCTTGGACATTGTGCGACACCTCTGGTCCTTTTTTCTTTGTGTAGTGTACTACCATACACTCTCACAAACTACCTCTATCCCCATGTAATTTATGCATTATACTAGTATATGATACTCCCCACTATGAGTGGTCTTATACGCATACAAAGAAGGACCTGAGGGAGTACGAAGCTTTATGATTTTGTTTCATGTATGTATCCTGACTCCAAGGTTTCCCACGTTACAACATTCCATCAAATACAAAGGAAAACTAACATGCATGCTGATGCATCCCAATGATTCATAGATCATAGCCAATATTTACTTCACAACTAAAGACAAAAGTTGTGAGTGTGTAAAAAAAACTACTGATGGGGTCACTATGATGTAAACCCTAAACCCTAAATAGGATTTAATTTCCTGGCTAGGTAGAACCTGTCGAAGGAAAGACAGCTGGCACCCTCGGATCATACAACGCTTTTGTGCAGTTCTACTAAAATTGAGCTGAGCATCCCCGTTGGCAAAGATATCGAAGAAGTGTGATTAGAATAATAGTACTGGAACTAGTTCATGAGACATAAACTCATCACAAATAGAAGCCAATAGAAGTAGAGAAAGATCCACATGGAGATGGAGCTACATGGGGAGCTGTGGCAGTGGAGCAAGCCGGCCCCAAAAGGAAGTTGTACCTGGGACGTCGGGCTATAGCTAGAAGGGCGGTTGGGAGGCGGCATGAACCCATACCGCGGGGAACCCTGATTGGGATGCACCGACAGTGGGTTTTCTCCCTCGCCGCTGTCGACCGCGTCTACAGAGAACATTATCCCCTTCCCCCAGCGCCAAGATCAGGCCGGATCTGTGACCAGCGGTGTGGACACCGTCGTTCTATGCTTGTGAAGAGAGAAATCCAAGCAAGTAGTTTTGCAGCTTAGGCTCCTGCTAGTGTATATCTAGTGGAGCGGTTTTCTTTTTCTCTCCATATCAACCATTTTATATTGCGTACGTGTCATTGAAGAGTGAAATTATGTTTGCTTCTTCTGACTAACTTACTGTGTGATTTGACTACTCCTGAGTGGCCCCTACACATACTACCCCTACGTGTATGACCTTTCCTGAGTCTCATTTGTACTTATCTCTATTTTCTTGCATGACACGTAGACATGATGCGCATAAAGGAATTTTGTTACTGCACGTTGTTACGTAGTACTACTATTACCTACTCCCTCCTTCCGGTTCAGTACTAGTACTCCCTTCGTCCTGGCTTATTGGTCCCCTTTGTACTCAATTCATGGGCTTGTTTTCCTTAAGAAATTGTGTTTACCAATGTATTAATATCGGGAATGCATGCGTTAACAATGAATGATTAAACCTTGCGTGCAACATTTTGACAAAGCATTGACTTATGAACATGTGAATGTGAGGGACTACAACCTCGTGCATGCATTCAACAGTCACACGTACACATAGACGCAAAAACACGCGCGATGCCCTAATGCATGCATGTCCGATCACACGACGGAACACGCACATGCACACTCAAGTGCTCAACCTACATGTGCATGCACACACGTACTCAGCCAGGGTGTGCTAGTGATCGTATAAAGACCGAAAAATGTATATATTGACTGCAATGAGCGTATTATGAAGTCCACTGACCATATTTTTACAAATATACAGTGACAGATAGTGTATTTATCTCGTTTCAAATTAAGCCATATTAACCGGAAAGGAGGCAGTATGGACTAGCATTACTTTCATGTGTCCTGTCAACTTACCGAACAAGGAGAAGCTTGCAGGATGGGTGAAGCTTGCACGTGGTGGCTTGCAGGACAAGGAGAAACTTTTGACTAATGCAAGCTCTCCCTCGCTTAGGAGGTGTGCAATAGTTAATTTGGTGCCAGATTGCCGGAAGCATATACTGTACTAGTACCATTATTGTTTGACTTACCGAAGAGGTGAACAACCAAGCGCAAAGTTTACTACTCTGAGTACTAGTATTACGTAGTACTACTAGTACTACTATACAGGTATGTACTACTAGGAACCAGATGATGGAGCGTCTGCACTCTTATTTTATTTTAATCTATGATAAACCAATCTTAAACACATTTGGTTCTCTTTGAGGGTTCTCGCATGTGATAATGGAAGTTGATTGCATGGAACACTCGCCACAATTCTCGCTTAATTCTGGCTCCTATCCTATTAGAAATGGGAGCGCTCGGTAATATTTTCTCTTTTTTGTTATTCAGCATGTAAACAAGTCAGCAAACCTTGCGGTGCATCTTTGTGCGAATCATGCTTGCTGCACATTGAATGTGACCGAGAGCTGGCTTGATGAAACACCTCGCTTCCTTCTTCTTTTATTGCGGGGTACCTCGCTTCCTAGTGACTAGTTTCTTGGCTGATCGTTCTAAGAATGCTTATATATGAATAAATCTCTCCTATTTGCTCGCAAAAAATATTAAGCCATATTAACCGGAAAGGAGGGAGTATGGACTAGCACTACTTTTTGGTATGTCCCGTCAACTCGCAAAACAAGTAGAAGGTTGCAGGACAAGGTGAAGCTTTCTTACACCCTCTCTGTCTACCTCAAGCCTAGTGGCTCGTAAGACAACGATAAGCTTTGACTAATGCAACCTACCCTTGCCTAGGCGGTGGACGTGCAGCAGATCATTCGGTGGCAGATTGCTGGAGGCATACACTAGTACCATCATTGTTTCACTTCCCGAAGAGGCGAAGAGCCAAGCTCAAGGTTTAGTAGTACTACTACTAGTATACGGATACTAGGAACCGCATGGTGGAGCGTCCGTACTCTTATTTTATTTTAATCTCTGATAAAGTACACATTTATTTGGGAGAAGTGTGGAAAACGGCAGCCCAATAGTACTATTAAAAAACATCGAACATGTAATGATGATATCGATCAACCATGCTCGAATATATCTTGGCCTCCTTGCGAGCCCGTCTATGTGTTCTCGCTCCTCGTCTCTCTCAAGGAACGGCGGGTTGGCCATTTTACCATTAATTGAGACCGGTTTGCTCACACTCCGGTCCCACATGTGAGTGATATGCCAAGAGGAAGTGCGTTGACCGATTGGCCATACGCGTACTTGGTTTTGCACCTTCATACTACTCCCTCCGTCACAGTTTACACGGCGCACTTCATTCCCATGCATTTCTCTCCATGAATTTCCACCACCAGAGAGATTTTAGATGCATTTGGTTTAATGCTCAATTAATTAGGGTATGGTAACCGCAAGTCTACAATTTTCTCTCGATGTAGGTGTGTACGCGGAGTGGAGTAAGTGCATGCATGTGTGTACCCGGGGTGGAAGCACTGCATGCATGTGTGTACGCATTATTTCCTCTAGTAATAAACACCGTGCTATAACTACCAATGCTATTTTTCAGGCCGATCGCTAGTCGCCTTGGTCCTAGAGATTGTTGAAGCGTGCTCTATAAACAGTGATGGAGGCAGTAGTATGAGCGGATTCAAAGAAGAGCGTATTGATGGTTGCTTCTTCTGAGCAACTTACAATGGGAAAGGTGGGGCTTATGATTTGACTACTCATTACTCACTATTAGTGCGGCACAACGACCGGGCTGAGTCTCCCATGCAGTTGGGCACTACTCCCTCCATTCTTAAATATTTGTCTTTCTAGTTCAATGAGTGACTACATACGAAGCAAAACGAGTGAATCTACACTCCAAAATATGTCAATTTGAAATTTCAAAAAGACAAATATTTAGGAACGGAGGGAGTATAATTTTGTGCATGGCACATGGACCCGGATGCTGAAGAGGCTTCTGGCAATGCTATCAAGCTTCCAACATTCGTTTACATAATTGACGTACTATACAAATAATTTTCCAGCGACATGAAATTGTAGAATGCTCTGAGCTTTCAGCTTTAGTTTCGTGTGTCTTTCCATCCATGCTCTTTCAAAAAAAAATAAAAAACTAACTTCCTTGCTAATGCATCTCAATGATTAGCAGATCAGAGCTAATATTTACATCACAACTGAAGACAAAGGTGTTAAATTAAAATTGATCCATGCTCTCATTGGCAGCAACTTTCCCCCAGCTCTGTCTAAATTAACAAGGCATGTTGGGAAAAAAGTAGCTGTCAGGAGCATGAAACATTCCGATCATTTTGTGCAGTTCCACTAAAATTGAGCTAAGAGTCCCTATTCCAAACATATTAAGTGTGATGACAATAATATAGGAATATTGATGAAAGATTTTGCAAAAAGATATCCACACCCCTCTCCACATTTGCAAATAAGGCCTTCCCTCGTTCATTCTTTTCTCCCACAAGATAAACTACTCATACAAATGCATCTTGATGTTCCGTGCAACGCATGGGCATCTTGCTAGTACTACATATAATATATAGAACATTGATTATAATTTGTGCTTTTGCAACTCAGGGCTAAATACTTGTCATAATGTAGGGGGCGGGGCACTATACTTTGTGTGATAAACACGGTGTACGTATGGAACATGGTTTAGATTATGAAGATCTAGTTAGTACATCGAATGTACAATTATTTGGAATCAACATCAAATGTATTCAAAGATTTGAATTCGAGTTCATATAGTACACATAGTTCATATCTATCTCTATAGTAATCATGTGGTGTGTTGTTAAGATAATACACGAATGATGGTTTAAGTTGGCAACAATCATGATTGTATATTCTTGTTCAAATAGAGAAATGAATTCAAATTTAGTTTGAATTGCAGCGGTAGTATAGACATTTGGAATGCACTAAAATGTTGGTATGAGTAGGTTACATGCATTATACAACAAGCAAAAAAAATTAATTGGACATAACATGGATTCATAGCTTTGGATAGTTTTATTTTTTCCATTTTTTTGTTGAGGGAAGTTTGAATTGATTTGGTACGTACAATATTACACTTTAGGCTTGTCCCTAAAATTCAACCCGCCCCTTGTTATATCCTGAAAATTCAGATACCGTTCTCCCAAAACTCACGCCTTGCTATCCCGAAACTCCTATGCGCGCGAAAACTCCCTCTAGCTGCCGAATCACGACACGCAAAATGCCCCTTCTAAACCTAAGCCGAAAGGGCCTCTAGTTCAAATCGATGGGGGTACTTTTGTAACACACCCTACATTTTGGACAAGCACGTCCCTAAATCATGGTTCCCCCGTCCCATCACCTCCGTTTCACCATTTGAAATCCAGGCCGCCATAACCTCTCTGCTCCAGCCGCAAAACCCCATCCTCCTCCATCCGCCACCTCACCGCTGCCCAGCCGAAGCCTCTTCCCCGACGACCTCGTCCACCGCAACAAGTCAACATCCCTCATCAACCTCCCCGGATGAGGATCCATCATCGATCTCGTCGTCCCACCGGTTCAGCCGCCCCGTCCTCCACCTCCGAGGAGCTGCTCCGATGATTGCCTCATCTATCGCGACTGCTCCATCCCCACAGAGCTGCCTTAACCTGCTCCACCAGAACCGCGGCATCCTCGCCGACTCCTCGGAAAAAGCCGAGGCCTACTCGGAGCCACCAAAGAGGTTGTACACTCATCGCATCGCACCTTCTCCTTAACTCGACCTCTCGGTGCTGATGGTGCTCCAACCCGCACCCCCATGGTGCGGCTACCTCAAAGCCGGCACCGTGGGCGACATCTCCACGATAGCTCTCCCCGAGTGCGAGGCCCCTTCGGCGGCAGCATCCATACCAGTCGGATCTACTGCTGCTCTAGCTCTCACTCGCGTTGCTACTGCTGCGCCGGCTCTCGCTCACGGTTCTGCTGCTGCTCCGGCTCTCGCTCGCTCGCGTTGCTGCTCTGCTCTCCCCCTTGCTCATGTTCCTGCTCTGCTTTTGCTCTCGCTCGCGCTGCTGATGTTGGTACACGGGCTGCTGCAGCTACATGAGTTGTTGCTTTGTCTCTAGTTCACGCTTCTTCTCCAGGTGTTGCTGCTCCGGCTGCTATCTGCTACTATGTTCCCCATCGATCTCCCGCTGATTTTGATCACTCTTTCTCTACTACTAGTGCTCGAGCGGCGTAAACTACATGTGAAGTGCCTCTCTACTACCAGTGTGTTCAGTTTCGACAGTAACATTCAGATTCCACAGTAAATTTCAGTTTCCATAGTTAAGTCCAGAGTCAATAGTTTTTACCTCATCTGTTGTAGTCAGGTGTTTTTTGGTGATGTAAATTTTACATCTATCAATTTTTGGTAATGTATTTTACATCATCTATTAGAGATGCTATTAGAATCCCAGTTGAGATTAATGATGTATGTCTTGTACTGCTTCAGCATAGACGTCTTACGACTCGCCGGAGCTGCTCCAACTACAGAACCATCCATCATAATAGAGCAGTGCCCTGGACACCGTCTACAGATTCCACAGATCTTCCTCCACACCTCCGAAAGCCGCCTCTGCCTCAACTTCTTCAGTGACCAACCCAATGATGCTGAGGGCGACACGGCTATGGCAAAGAGGTTCTACACTTGTTCCATCACTTATTACTCTACATTCATGTCGATCCATTAGGGCTATTTTGGTTCAAAGGAAAAACTGAAGGAAAACATAGCAATAGGAAATTTTCCTATGGCACTCTACTATTCAATTATTCATGCATTTTGTTGAAAGGAATGGAACAAAACATCCACCTGGACCTACTTTTCAAAATCCTATGCATGAAAACAAGACCAAGTGCACTAGTGGAAGAATAACATTCTAACTGTACACGCTTTCATATGGTTTCACTTTAATTTGGCCATGTTTCTTTGCATTCCTCTACTCTTCCAATGCCTGTGAACCAAACACCCACGTTAATAGAAACCATGTGTTTACAAATGCTCTATTTCCACATGCAATCCTATCCTATTCCGGTGTTTTTCCTATCCCTGCGTTTTTAGAATCCTGCAAGCCAAAGGAGCCCTTACAGAATTACTTCAGATACAGGTAGGTGTTGAAGAAAACTTTGTGTGGTTTGTTCTGCTCCTACCACGACGTCGTCCACGTCACTTGAGTTGCTCCATCAATAGAAGCATCCACCAAACCAGACATCACGACTCCCGGCAATCTTTCGCCACCTCAGATCTCCTTCCCTACTGCCGGCACCCACCACAACGGCATCACCATCATCGACTCAGCAGATGAACATGAGGAGTACATGGGTCCACAAGAGAGGTCACACTCTTTTGTTTCTGCTTATATTATTCATTGCTTAATATTACCTGCTACTTATCGTCCTGTTCACCTCTTAGACTCCAAGCCAGGTAATGTTCAAACTTGAGTTTTCAAATTACTTGTGGGGCACATACCGAGGCAGCAATGAATAGTATCTTTGTCTATTATCTGGTTCACCTAGGGTATGCCTATGTTGTTCATCTTGGGTGGGAAACAAATAGTAAAGCAATCATGATCTGTCTTTTTATTAAATTAAAGCTATCATCAGCCTGCTATCATTATTTTTGGATCCATCCACTGGTTGTTACCATCACTCTAGATTTCTGCATGCTCTCCTTACATAATCTCACTATGTTTTTTTGTATGCATGTCAGATATTGTACATAGACATGCTGAACATGTAGAGAAAAAGGGAAGAGTTTTGCACGGCAATACAATGTCATGCAGACATCGCTCCATGGTGGGTTCAATGGCAAACCCGCCCCCTCTCTAGATTGTAATCCAAAGGAAGATATCTGTTCTGAGGCAGATTCAGACGTAGGTGACCACTCCTATTTACCCCCAAGGTGTTTGCTCTAATTTGGCATGATGATGTTAGTCATATCATGCATATGTTGTCTTGCAGTGCCTACTTTCTACATCATATATGTCATCTGCTTAGTTTAGACATGTTCTATAATGCCACCTGTTTAGTTTCTATATCATATATGGGAATTATGTAGTCTCATCTCTTTTAGCCAGCTGTTGGTGTCAAAACCGGCGGATCTCGAGTAGGGGGTCCCGAACTGTGCGTCTAGGCGGATGCTAACAAGAGACAAGGGACATGATGATTTTACCCAGGTTCGGGCCCTCTCGATGGAGGTAAAACCCTACTCCTGCTTGATTAATATTGATGATATGTGTGGTACAAGAGTTGATCTACCATGAGATCAGAGAGGCTAAACCCTAGAAGCTAGCCTATGGTATGATTGTTGTTCGTCCTACGGACTAAAACTCTCCGGTTTATATAGACACCGGAGAGGGCTAGGGTTACACAGAGTCGGTTACAACGGGAGGAGATCTTCATATCATATCGCCAAGCTTGCCTTCCACGCCAAGGAAAGTCCTATCCGGACACGGGACGAAGTCTTCAATCTTGTATCTTCATAGTCCGGGAGTCCGGCCAAAGGTCATAGTCCAGCCATCCGGACACCCCCTAATCCAGGACTCCCTCAGTAGCCCCTGAACCAGGCTTCAATGACGATGAGTCCGGCGCGCAAATTGTCTTCGGCATTGCAAGGCGGATTCCTCCTCCGAATACTTCATAGAAGATGTTGAACACAAGGATAGTGTCCGACTCTGCAAAATAAGTTCCACAAACCACCGTAGAGAGAATAATATTGCACAAATCCAATCTGCTGATGTATTCCGCAGCGTGACATCATGCCATGGCCAAGCCTTTATTCGAATCATTTTACTGTTCCACCTCAGCGCGTTTAGCGAGGCAGTTTCCTTGGCACGTCTTGTCAAAGCAGAGATCATGTCCCCTTATTCCAGAATTCTCATCAATACGGGCGTGGGTAACCCAATTGTGCCTTTGGTATGACTCTCTGATTGAAAGCGAGTCCCAAACGGTTACGGGGAGGGCTCTTGGTATTCCACCCCTTTATAAAGGGACCAAGGCTCGCCTCCTTTCTTTTCAACCCAATCGTATCCGCCCCTCACCTCGAGTTCCAATACCCAAGGCTCTAGTTTTAGGCGCTTCCGACCTTCGACGATGTCCGGCTCCGACCTTCAAGGCCAGTGGATGCCTTCCTCCGTTACGGAAGAAGACGTGCGAAAGCTGAGAGATGCCAGGTATCTAACCGGCGAAATCTCGCATAGGATGACTGCTCAAGGGCAGGCCATTCCCACTCCCCAGCCCGGTGAGAGCGTGGTGTTCACATCTCATTTCCTTCGGGGGCTAGGCTTCCCGATTGATCCCTTCGTGAGGGGGCTGATGTTTTATTATGGGCTGGAATTCCACGACTTAGCTCCGAAGTCCATCCTCCAAATCTCATCATTCATTGTCGTGTGTGAGGCCTTCCTCCATATCACTCCTCACTTCGGATTGTGGCTTAGAACCTTCAAGGTGGAACCGAAGATGGTCGAGGGGCAACACGCTGAGTGCGGAGGAGCTATCATAAGCAAGATGGCTGACGCTCCATGGCCCGAGGGGTCTTTCCAAGAGGAGTTCGGCTTATGGCAACGGGACTGGTTTTACATCACAGCCCCCAGGGGCACCACATGGGTGGCGCCACTTGCTTTTCGCTCGGGTCCCCCACCATGGCGAGCATCATGGGTCAATGAGGGGCTTATCTGGGGGCCATCCAAAGACGTGCCCCTACTGCAGGACCGCATTCGAGATCTCCTAGAAAGAGATATTAACTTGACCGTAGTGGCGCAAGTTATGCTGATTCGCCGCATGCTGCCCTGCAAACGCCGCCCTCTCCGCCTGTGGGAACTTAATCTGGAGATGTACAAATTGTTCTTCGGATCACAAGCAAGGTGTCTGGACTTGTCCGAGGACGCAGGTCTGAGCTGCAATCGCCCGGATGCTCAAGTAAGTAGCCCCGTATTTGGACACGCCATCCGTATTTTCATCATAACAATGCCCTTTAACAGAGTTATCCTTTGAACGGGAGTGGATAGCGAAGGCAAAGCTTATCAGGTGTCCAGCCCCCCTGCCCGAGACCGTGCCGGATCCCGTGTTAACCAGGATGCTGGAGATTATGCTTTCGGCAGAGGGCGAAGAGGGGAATCAAGGAGCTACCGCCTCCGCGAAGGAGGCTGCCAGGAAGGGAGGAATCGAGAGTTCCCACAACCTGGGAAAGAAAAGGACTGCCTCTGAAGACCCGGAGTAGATGGCCTCGAAACAGGGGAAGAAATCTTCGCCAGAGGATCCGGCGGCGGAGGATGCCCCGGCCGCATTGCGCTCTCAAGGGGATCAGCTCTCGTCCAAGCCGTAAGTAAAGAGAGGGGTTACAAAATGAGTGACATCCCTGTTTTATTTCTGAGGAAGATAACCGAAATATTACCTTGCAGTTCGGATCTCAACCCTTCTCAGCAGAGCTCGTCTTCAGGGGATCTTCGTCCGGAGATGATGGAGAGCGAAATGCCTCCCCTGGCTGCACCGTCTTATGAGGCAGGCGACCCCGAGGTGTCGTCCCGGCGGGTTTCTCCAAGTCCGGATCCTGAAAAAGGTCGTCGGGCTAGTCCGGAACCCTCTGGTGCGCGGTCGGAGAGGCTGAGGGATCTGCTTGGGTGAGCGTCCGTCTCAGAAGAACACCGTATGTTGATGAACACGGTGATAGGAAGGATTTCATCTGTGGAAATTGTACAAGGCCGCCAGGAGTTTACTGACAGGCTTTGAGGTACGTGAAAAGGTGTACCTTTTGGTAGAGCCGCATATATAAAATGCACCCTGTATAAATAGTAGCCCCTGAGACTCTGTGTGTCGTCAAGAGTGATGGCGCACAGAGGATCATAACCCCAGGTGTAAAGTGTCACCTTTTTATGAAGGTGGCGAGGCATTCGGTGGCTAGCTGGACTGATGAATCTGCCGAGCTAAAGCGGCAACTTGACGTGACGGATGCCGACATCGCGCTTGTAAATAAGCGGCTAGATGAGGCACAAGGTATGCTCCACAGACATCTGATAAGAGGAGTTCGATGCTCGTGCCTTACAATATATGTGCTTAATGCAGATAGTGCTGCTGTCGTGGAGAACATTCGAGCGGAACTTGCCCGAGCCAAGGAGCAAGCAAGGAAAAGTGATGCGGCTGCCGTTAAGGCAGCTGAAGAGCTAAAAGCCAAACATGCTGCTCACTGCCAGAGCAAGAAAGTAATAGCCGAGATGGCTATAAAATTGAAGGATGTTGTCGACCGCTGTAAATTTCTCGAACAAGAAGGAAGGGCGGCTCAGAAGGACCTTGAGAAGATCACTGCCGAGGCCAAGGATACTCGCTCTGCAATGAGAGCTATGAAGGAGGAGCTGCGTCAGGCAGGAGATATCACGGCTGGAAAGCCCTATATGCTGCGGATGAAGTTCGGGGATCCTAAGTATGCTCCATTAGACCGTCAGTGGAGTGCGGAAAACACTTATCTGGATTTGGCAGCGAGTGCGGCGGACGCAACCGAACACTTCCGAGGTCGAGGTGACCATAAATTGGAAGAACTTTTTTGGTCGCAGTTCCACAATCCAGAACGCCCACTTTCGGTATCCGACCGTTTGGCCGCCTGGGCGGAGCTGAACAGGTTATCTGGACTCGCCATGAAGTATGTTGTGAGTCGTTTGTGGCCGGGAGATCCAGAGCCGAAGAGTTATTTTAGCTTGGTGCAGCAGTTCCTTGGTTCAGTGCCGCATGTTGATGCAATGAAGAGGTCGGCGTGCATAGAGGGTGCACAAATGGCTCTTGCCTGTGTCAAGACATACTGGGCGGATATGAATGCCAGTGTTGTTGCATCCCGGGATTCGGACGAAGGCCAAGTACCTGCCAGGCAGTACTTTGAGGAAGTTCTTCCGGGCGCTTGTTTAATAGAAGCGCGGTGCTCGAAGGATGTTGTGTTCGAATAGCATGTGCTATTGTAAAAGGAATATTTTAATAGAATATAAAAGCTTTTTATACTTGTGCTTGCAAGAATTATAATACCTCCTATGTGGTCGTTAATGTATATGTGTATATAACCTGAAAGATGGCAGTCGTTGGCTTCAGCCCCCACGCATGTAATGCGGGGGTGTTCGCAAAAAGGCGCCTTTTCACACTTAATCCAACGTCTTGGTCCTACAAAGGAGGTGATAGCGCGGCGAACTAGGCAACCGGACTATAATGCTTTATCACTTTCACTTAGCCATAGGAGTTTGACAGTGGGGCTACTCAATAGCCCCTAGAGGCACCGCGCTCGCCCGAATTCGGGGCGCGTGTGTGCCTGACCGGGAAGCGGCCCTTCGTTAATGCGGAGGAATCCTAAAGATTCCGAGATTCATCGAGTGGTTAACCAGTCTCTCGCTATATCATGATAGTCAGTTTTCGGCTTTCTCTACTGAGGTGCTCGCCTGGCCGAACCGGGGCACAATCGCAGAAGTTCTCCTAGTGTCGCGTTAGCCAATATGACGGAACATAAGGCATCAAAACACAGGAGCCGGGCAAACCCAACATTTGACCAAAGACATGATTCAGAGCTGATGCATATAAGGCCAAACTCGCGACGCCAAACACTCCCTAAGGTATTCGGTCTTTATGAAGACGGGCCGAACCAAAGCCCTTGGTAAAAAAGCCCCTGGTGTCCAGGTACGCGCGAAATTCTGGCTTGGCCACATGCCAAGACGCCAGCCTCCTCCTCGGTTATAGCGAAGACCGGGGGATGTTGTCAACAAGAGACAGTAAAAAAGGTTTACGCAGGGTCTTAATCTGAAAAGAATCCTTGAGACGGGTCCCTACTGCACGTCTGCGCCCGTGTCTCTGTTGTGTCGTATCCTGGACGGGCGTAGCACGGTGTTCGTCTGCGAAAGAGAGGAACTTAGTAAAAAATAAGCATGCGAGAAATCTATATTTAAAATAAACAAAATATAGTCGGAGCAAAATTAAGCCGTATTGTCTCCTGGCGTGAACACGCGGAGCCCCTTGTACAGGGTTATGCGGCTATTAAGCCTTTGTATGTTTGCGCCAGACTCGTCGAGCCGTGTCCGGGATAGTAGGGCTGGATTAGTGTGCGGTTGTCCAGGCGGCCGCGCCATTACCCGTACTTTGGGGATCAATTGATATTTCCCTTTAATGAGATGATGCCTCGTGGACCGGGCATTTTAAGTGTAAGGGATGCATAATGCGGTATTACGTTAAAGCGGGCAAAAGCTTCACGTCCCAGTAGCGCTTGATAGCAACTTATGAATGGGGCGATGTGGAAGGTTAGCTTTTCGCTTCGGAAGTTGTCGGGTGAGCCGAACGTGACTTCTAACAAAAGGGAACCCATACTCTGGGTATCTGGACCCGACGTGACTCCTTGAAAGGAAGTGTTGTCATGGCGAATTATAGGTGGGTTTACCCCCAGTTTGCGGATTGTGTCCTGATATAACAGGTTTAGGTCACTGCCGCCGTCCATAAGGACTTGTGTAAATTGGAATCCATCAATAATCGGATCCAGGACCAAGGCAGTCCAGCCTGCATTCCGGGCCCCTCTGGAGTAATCCTGATGATCGAAGGTGATTAGTTGTAACAACTAGTGGTGGTGCTCCTCTGGGGCGGGCCGTGTGGCGCGTAGTGCCGTTCTGTTGTTCCCTTTTGTCATCTGAAGTGAATTTACTGTTTTGACTTCTTGTGGGAACTTCTTTTGTTCTCCGGTGTTCTGCTTGTAGGGTGCGTCATCATCCTCGCTTGGTGTGTCGAGCCCCTTGTGTTCGGCGTTGAGTTTGCCAGACTGCTTGAAGACCCAACAATCTCTGTGGGTTTGGTTTGCAGGTCTCCCGGGGGTACTGTGGATTTAACATATTTTGTCCAGGATTTTGTTGAGGTTAGATAGCTCGTCCTTGTCATCTTTGAGGGGCGGCTTTTTCTGATTTTGCCGAGAGCTTTTGAATCCGGCGTTGACTGCCGTGCTCATCAGGCTGTTATCCTTGATCCGGTGCTGTTCTTCGTTACGGTGCGGTTTCCCATTTCCATATCTGAGTTCGGATATACTCGGGTCGCTGGTGTTGCTTCTTGCCAACCAGCTATCTTCTCCTGCGCAAAAGCGGGTCATGAGGCTTGTTAATGCGGCCATTGTTCTTAGCTTTTCTTGGCCGAGGTGTCTGGCGAGCCATTCGTCTTGGACGCTATGTTTGAAAGATGCTAGGGACTCAGCGTCCGAACAGTCGATTATCTGATTCTTTTTAGTAAGAAATCTGTTCCAGAGTTTCCGGGCTAACTCTCCGGGCTGCTGAGTTATATGACTCAGATCATGTACATCCGGAGGTCGGACATAGGTCCCTTGAAAATTTGCCCGGAAAGCATCCTCGAGCGCTTCCCAACTTCCCATGGTGTTTTCGGGAAGGCTTTTAAGCCAATGCCGGGCTGGTCCTATGAGCTTAAGGGGTAAGTATTTTATGGCGTGAAGGTCATCTCCTCTGGCCATGTGTATGTGGAGGATATAATCCTCAATCCAGACTCCAGGGTTTGTTATTCCGTCGTATGCTTCTATGTTTACGGGCTTGAATCCCACTGGAAATTCATGATCCAGTACCTCATCGGTAAAACATAGGGGATGTGCGGCGCCCCTGTATGTAGGTGTGCCGCGATGTTTGGATATTTTTTGCGTTGCATTGCTCAATGGAGCTTGCTTTCTTGGCCCATAGATGGATCTGGTTGGACCAGTTGTTTGATGCGAGTATTTGGGTGGATCGCGTGTTGTATTGAGTGCGGCGCCCTTTGTCGCTTGAGATCGATCATGAGGTCATCTATCCGACCTGGTGGCTTCCTTGTTTTTTGACTGTGGGGGCTCTAAGGCCTCTTCGTCAAATTCTGGTAGTAATTTCCGCTTCGGATAGCTCTTTGTGTGGTGACTGTTGCCGTACTTGTGTGCGGTATTGAGTACTTTGCCCCATCTGATTCTGAGTGCATCTTCCGCTGTTTTGAGCTTTCGCTTCTGCTTTTTCAGGCTACATGCAGTGGCAATGAGCCTTTGGTGGAGGTTCTGGTGTTCCAGCAACTTGTCTGGCGTGAGGTCGTCCGAACTATTATCTTTCCTGGGGACGACTTGTTCAGTTTGTCCGCCCTGTTTGAACGGTTGCTCGATGGCATGTTCGTCTTCCGTTGATTTGCCCTGCTCTATGGCTGGGTCTCTGTCGAGGTGGGGCTTGGCGCGGCGATTATGCCGCCACTTTGATTGTTTTTCGAGGGAACGATCCCTGGTTGCACCCTTTTGATCCTCGTCGTTGCTTCTTTTAGGTGTGTCCACCATGTATACATCGTGTGATGAGGTGATTGTCCGGTGCTCTATAGGCGCTGGTTCTTGGTCGTCTCCTTCATCGGCGTCCATACCGTCGATGTCTTTGGAGTCGAAGTCGAGCATGTCGGTTAGATCATCGACAATGGCTACAAAGTGGGTGGTGGGTGGGTTTCGAATTTCTTCGTCGTCCGCATCCCAACCATGCTGGCCATAGTTCGGCTAGGGCTCTCCTGACAAAGAGAGAGACTTTAGTGAATTCAGGATATCGCCAAAGGGCGAGTGCTGAAAGACGTCCGCGGCGGTGAACTCCATGATCGGAGCCCAATCAGGCTCGGTTGGAAGGGGTGCGGAAGATTCAGAGTCCGGAACGGGGTCCGACACCTTGGAGTCACGGGCCTGGCAAAGGACTAGGCTGGTATTCGGCTCTATCGTTGTAGAGGTTGCGGCTCCTGGGGCGGCGTCCAACTGACCGTTCCCGACTGGCACAACCGACTCCGAGCTGGTGGTCGAAGCGGAGTGACCTGAGCGGCGCTCTGGGCGCTGTCCGGTGGCAGAGCTAGATCATGCCCAACGTGACAGTGCGGCGCGCTCGGGCGTGGCTCGAATCCGTCGAAGATCAAGTCCTCGCGGATGTGGGCTGTGTAGTTTAAGCTTCCAAACCTGACCTGATGGCCAGGGGCGTAGCTTTCGATCTGCTCCAGATGGCCAAGCGAATTAGCCCGCAGTGCGAAGCCGCCGAATACGAAGATCTTTCCGGGGAGAAAAGTCTCACCCTGGACCGCGTCGTGGTTGACGATCGAAGAAGCCATCGAGCCTAAGGGTGACGACACAGAGGAACTCTCAATGAAAGCACCAATGTCGGTGTCAAAACCGGCGGATCTCGGGTAGGGGGTCCTGAACTGTGCGTCTAGGCGGATGGTAATAGGAGACAAGGGACATGATGTTTTTACCCAGGTTCGGGCCCTCTCGATGGAGGTAAAACCCTACTCCTGCTTGATTAGTATTGATGATATGTGTAGTACAAGAGTTGATCTACCACGAGATCAGAGAGGCTAAACCCTAGAAGCTAGCCTATGGTATGATTGTTGTTCGTCCTACGGACTAAAACTCTCCGGTTTTATATAGACACCGGAGAGGGCTAGGGTTACACAGAGTCGGTTACAACGGGAGGAGATCTTCATATCATATCGCCAAGCTTGCCTTCCACGCCAAGGAAAGTCCTATCCGGACACGGGACGAAGTCTTCAATCTTGTATCTTCATAGTCCGGGAGTCCAGCCAAAGGTCATAGTCCGGCCATCCGGACACCCCCTAATCCAGGACTCCCTCACCAGCCATAATATATGTGAAATGTGCAATGCCATCCTGAACCAGGTATCATATATTTGAATGATATCTTGCCCATCCTTTTCTTCATTACATTTCCATTTGCCGACAATGTTTGTACATTAAACTACTCTTCTTGTGAATCAGCCATTTGAGTGGGTGATGGAAAAATCTGCAGTGAAAACAAGGTCTTCAGAGCAGACAGTGCTACCTGTCGAAGTAGATCTCTTGCTGGGTCTTGATAGCTCCTCACAGATGGATTCAGAGACAGATGACTAGTACTATTCCCCCACCGAGGTGTAGGCTCTAACTTGGCATGGTTATACTGCTCATATCATGCATGTGGTGTCTTGCATTGCATAGTTTAGACATCATATACACAGTATTCAACACCATATTGTTAGTTCAGACAACATATATGCAAATGCCCTCTACTTAGCATATAAATCACATATGTGAATTAAATCATGCGATCCTAATTACTTAGATAACATGTGTGTGAATTATGTATTGTGAACCTGTTTACTAAAGACATCATATAATTATCTCATGCCATCATGTTTAGTTAGTCATCATCTCTTCGAATTATGTCATGCTATGCTATCCAGTTTAGATAGACATCATATATGTGAAATTACGTCATGCTATCCTTTTTAGTTAAACAATATACATGTCAACTATTTCATGCCCTCTTTTTTCCACACTATCTATTGCATCTATCTCTTATACAATGTTTGTACATTCAACTATGTTTCCTATTTATCAGTCATTTGAATTGGAGCGAGTGATGGAAGTATCTAGCGGAGTAAAAATACGATCTTCAAATAAAACAATGCTACCTCTTGGTAGAGATAGCACCCCGGTTGTACATGCACGAGAACCAGCCCTACCACACATAACCCAGACTCTTGCAGATTGTACACCTACTACGATGGACAGAGAACCAGCTTCACCCAATCTAACCCCAACCCGAGCAGATAGTAACCCAGTTCCTGTTGGCACATCACCATCTCCACCACAGATCTCCCAAACAAGAGCAGTTAGTAAGGAAGCTCCAGTGCCCAAAGTGCCAGTACTACCACGGCGAACCCGAACTCCACCAGTTAGTACACCTATTCCTGTGGAGGAAGCACAACCAGCCAGTCATAGTTTAGCATCTATCACATTTGATGTTGTTAAATCCTATGTGTGTATCTTCCCATCATGGAAATATTATACTGAAGATGAAGGAAAATGCCAGTTGTAGGTGTTTGTCCAGGAGTTATGTGTAAGTAATGTTATTCATGGCAATTACTTTGCTTTGTCCCATACATTCTACCTCCATGATGGTTATAATACAACAAATTTTCCCATTTTTTCTATAGAGAAGGACAGATTTGGAAAATCAGGATGAGGTAACCTGTGCTAATACCTATGCTATCTTCAAGAATGCTTGGTGGAAGTATCGGAATTACCTGAAGAAAACGTACTTCACTGGCAAACTCATCAAATTCCCTTACGTTCTCCTGAGACACATTTACTAGACGATGACTGGGAATGCCTTGTTCTATACTGGTCCCAAACCAAGAATGTGGTCAGCTCTATGAGCCCAATTTTTATTTTTAAGTATTATATGCCTGCATCTTACTATACTCTGTTCATGTACAACAAGTGTTTAAACCTGAAGATCAACTATTCTCATTTAAGATTCCATTGCTATCGTGCATAATGCTTTGCTCTTGTATCACTGTATTTACTCATACAAACTTATTTTTAAATTGAAGGATCCAATCGAAACTCCAATGGCACAACAGGTATGTTTATGCATGTTTCTTTAACAGGTTTGCTCTTGTAAATACCTCTGTTGATTTCAATTTCAATTGTGTATACAGTTTATTTCTCAGATCATGCACATTACTAGCATCACAACAGAGCCAATAGTGTTGTTGTACATGTAGACCCATGGTACCCATCTAAAATCTTGTTGTGCCATGTAGTTTCCCACGCTTTGTATTCTTTCAGTGTTGCTTTGTCTTGAACTGACATGATTTGAACCGTGTCCCTATTTTTATTTGGCAAGACAATGCAGTGACCATAGGACATGGATATATGTTTGTTTGATGCTTTTATTATGTCTACTTGGCAATAGAAGACCTGGTAGTTTAATCCTGTCCACCTTACTAATGAACTGGTTCACCGAAATGAGTTTCATATATTAGTACATGCTAAACATGTTATGTATCTGCTTGTTTCTTCTTTTAGAATGTTGATAGAATATTGGGGAAGAGTGCCTTTTTAAGCAATGGTAAAGGAAGTAATGCAAATAAGGTTCAGGATAGTGAGACATCCTTGTTAGTCTCCAACAAAGCTGATAAAACAGCTAAGGAAAACTATCTTGAAGACAGTGAGACAACCCCAAAGTCCTGTCTTGGTTTAGTGTTCAAGTTACTGGCCACTACTGCTGGCACAAGCTATTAAAAGTCACTATCTGAATCAGCTTGGTTTCTTGAGTCTCAACTACAAGCTGAAAGACATCGATCAGTTGTGCCGCGACAAGAAGCCGAAGGACCGCGGAAGTCCCTGGAGCATTCAGATGCATATTTTCTAGTGCAACAACAAGCATTGGAGGATTTTAGCTCCAAACAGGACAAAGGTTATAAGCTTGCTAAGCTTATTGCCAGGATGGTGGATACCCAGGATAACGTTTCTTGAGCTCTTCTGAAGTTGTTTCAGTTATGGACATGTTTTGCTTCCACGTTTATTTGCACTGGCAGCCAATTTAGACGGCCAGTGTATGTAATATGCTGCTTTGTTCCCTATATTTGCACTGGTGGCAAACTTTGATGCCTAGTGTATGTAATATGTGTAATAGCCATAATAGCCTAGCGTTAGTTGCTTGCTTATTTATTTCCTTATGGTCTTGTTTAGTTGTTTGCTTGTAGTCACTGCAGTGCTTTTTCCGCGTTTTTCTAGTGGCCACAATAACCTATTTTTATAACTAGGCCACAATAACCATGGCAACACATGGACTGTTGTAACCATGGTCCTGCTACCTACTGTAGTGACCATGGCCCTCCACGGGCCATTCGATTGATGGGCCTTCTACGGGCCGTAGGATCCATGGGCCTTCTACGGGCCATAGGATCCATGGGCCTTCTATGGGTCGTAGGATCCATGGGCCTTCTACGGGCCGTAGGATCAATGGGGCTTCTATGGGCAGTCTAATCTATGGACCTTCTACGAGACGTATAATCGTCTCGCCAAACATGGGCCATACTATTCGTGGACCAATAACGGTCCACAAAATGGACCATAAACGGTCTTGAGTGGAAATCGTCTGTTTTATGGCCCGACCATAACAGGCCGTTAAGAGGTCATATTTGATGATGCTACGAAAACAGCCCAACGGGTTAACGAGCCACAAACAGGCCGACTGTAACCACATGCTAAATTTGGCCCACAAGTGGAACAGGCCAGTAACGGACCGTAAGTAAACGAATTCTGGAAATGAGCCCAAGAATAAATGGGCCCTTAGAAGGCCGAAAGTTAACACAGGCTGGAAACGGCCGATGGAATAATGGGCCGTTAATGGGTATAAAGTGATACACTATTCATTATGGGCCAGTTTCATCTCGGGCCTTTAATGGGCCCAGAGTTACAAAGGGCCTCCTATGGGCCGAAGGACGTCATGGGCCATACATGGGACGGAAGTTACAATGGGCTGGAATCATATTGGACGGCCCAGATGATGCTACTGGGCCAAATTCGGGTAGGCCATAACGAGTCGTGAGTTAGCTGGCTATAAATGGGCTATATGCGAACAAGCCGTTAACAGGCTTTTCGTGGGCCGGCCCGCTACCTTTTGACCAAGTCAAACGGGCCAACCTTTTCACTGGAATGCGCCTCTATTAGGCCGTGCCACGTGTCAATGTATCATAGGCGCCTTCGGTCCATTGAGTGGATGACATCTGTCCCAATGGTGAGCCGACACGTGATTCCTCTAGCCATTGATAATTTTACACGTGGAAAATCCCCATTGGTCCGGGCTGTTAAAGGGTTATGAGATCCATACCGAAACCCGATAGCTTAACAGCGACCCGTTATGGTGGATGACACGTGTCGGTTACCCTTGACGAAAGCAATTCTGTGAAGCGCGGTTTATCATCATGGAAGTGGACACTTCCGTGATGATAATTTTGGTAATGTCATGGAACACTTCTACAACAGCACAGGTATGACTATCTTGATTCTGTCATAAAATCGTCATGGATGTACATGCATGACAGAAAACATGACCTACTGTGACAAACATGTATCATCACATAAGTGTATTTTTTTGTAGTGCTAGAAAATAATACAGTTAACGAAACCATGAATGCTTGAGAAGTACTATGAAATGTAGCAATTGTTGGACCAAACTGTAACTAAACATTACATTTTAGAATATCAAATCGCGTATTAACATTACAGAGTACAAATCACTAGAAGGCACTGGTGGTGGCCTCACGAAAACAACACGAACTATATTTTAAAGTAGACAACTGTGTGGCGGTGTCAATGGTGGCCTCGAAGATGAGGTGCTCCTCCAAGATCTGGCAGTCGGCATGCATGGCAGCCACCACGACCTCATCCGCTCGTGTGGCTGTGATTTGCTTCCGCTGCCAGGTGCTACTTAGCTCCATGCTATATTGCGTGCAAAATGGCTAAGGGTGGCGCTTAATTGGAGGACGGGGTAGGGATTTTGGCGGAAGGTGTCACGCCGTCGGTCGGGGCATGTCGTATGGGGAAGTAGGAGGATGGTATGGGTGGGATGTGGATTACCTGACCATATCGACGAGGCCGTGCAACAACAAGAAGGGTCACCGGCGAGGAGGCGATGCATCAAGAAGAAGGGTCACCGGCGAGGAGGCGGCGCTGCAAGAAGAAGGGTGGCCAGCGAGGAGGCGGCACTACCAGTAAGCAGTAGTGAAGGTTTGAACTTGGAAAGCAAGGAGGAACAATGGAAATGTGGCTTTTGGTGGGGGTGGGGGCGGGGAGATAGATATTTCCGCGGTGGCATAATTTTTCTCGCTCGATGCCGCGAAAAACTAGCGCGCAAGTATGGTTCAAGCACGGGCGGTGGACTATAGACGATGAAGCTTCCTGCGTAAGCCAGACAAGACGATGCGCCAAGATATTTTATATCGCATCCCACACAATTCTTGCTAGTAAACTGTTTGTGGTATACCTGATTATTTTCATTCTGTTTTGAAAGACAAAATGGTGTTATAGAGGGAAAGGAGGTGTTTGAATTTCTAGAACATTTATCTGCAGTGAACATGCAACTATATGAGTGTCGTGTTAAAATTTGGAATTATTCTTGGTTCATTTGGCCTTTTATGCATTAATTGAGTTTCTAGGCATTTAATGTGCATAATTCAAATTTAAACTGCAAGCACATGCTCCAGTGCACCAAAGTTTGTGGAAAAATCACATGTGTGTCTTCGGATAAATTTATAGGTCCCTTGCAAGAAATGGGAATGAAATTCAAAATCTGGGCGTCGTGGCACATGCGGAAACATTGAGAAACTTGGTTTTTAAATTCCTGTAAATCCAAAACTTGCGTGGAAATCATGAAACTTGGCATGGTGTCATGTCGTGCCACCATGCTGTGGTAAATTTTTTGGCTGAATTGGGACAAGTTTCGGTATAAGCTTCTTGCATACCGGAGCTTCTCTCAAGAAGGACTATGGTTCCGAGAGGGAAATGTGTCACCTTTGTGTGCGAAATGACATATGCCGCTGCCCCCCTCATGATTTTTTTATAGAGCCAACATAGAACTATATGAGTGTCGTGTTAAAATTTGGAATTATTTTGGGTTCGTTTGGCCTTTTTATGCATTAATTGAGTTTATGGGCATTTAATGTGCATAATTCAAATTTGAACTACAAGCACATGCTCCAGTGCACCAAAGTTTGTTGAAAAATCACATGTGTGTCTTTGGGCGAAGTTATAGGTCCCTTGCAATAAATGGGATTGAAATTCAAACATCTGGGCGTCGTGGCTCGGCCGAAAACGTTGAGAAACTTGGTTTTTAAATTCCCGTAAATCCAAAACTTGCTTGGAAATCATGAAACCTGGCATGGTGTCATGTCATGGCACCAAAATGTTGTGGTAAAAAAATTGGCCGAATTGGGACAAGTTTTGGTATAAGGTTCTTGAAAACCAGAGCTTCTCTCACGAAGGCTCGTAGTTCAGAGAGGGAAACTGTCACCTTTGTGAGCGAAACAACATACACTACCCCCCTCTTGATTTTTTATAGAGCCAACATTGAACTATATGAGTTTCTTGTTCAAATTTGGAATTACTACGGGTTCGTTTGGCCTTTTTTATGCATTAATTGAGTTTTCGGGCATTTAATGTGCATGATACAAATTTGAACTGCAAGCACATGCTCCAGTGCACCAAAGTTTGTTGAAAAATCACATGTGTGTCTTTGGGTGAATTTATAGGTCCCTTGCAAGAAATGGGAATGAAATACAAACATCTGTGCATCGTGGCTTGGCTGGAAACATTGAGAAACTTGGTTTTTTAAATTCCTGTAAATCCAAAACATGCATGAAAATCATGAAACTTGGCATGGTGTGATGACATGGCACCAACATGCTATGGTAATTTTTTTGGCCGAATTGGGACAAGCTTTGTACAAGCTTCTTGCAAACCGGAGCTTCTCCCAAGAAGGCTCGTGGTTCTGAGAGGGAACATGTCACCTTTGTGTGCGAAACGACATACACTGCCTTTTCCCGCCTAGATTTTTTACAGAGGCAACATAGACCAATAGAAGTTTTGTGCTAAATTTTGGAATTTTTCTGGGTTCATTTTGCCTTTTTATACATTAATTGAGTTTCTGGGCATTCAATGCGCATAATTCAAACTTGCACTAGAAGCACTCCAGTGCGCCAAAGTTGGTTAAAAATCATTTATGTGTACTTGGGTGAATTTCTAGGTCCCATGCAAGAAATGGGAATGGAATTCAAACATCTGGGCGTCATGGCTCGGCCGGAAACATCGAGAAACTTCGTTTTTAAATTCCTATAAATCCACAACTCGCCTGAAAATCATGAAACTTGGCATGGTGTCATGACATGGCGCCAACATGTTGTGGTAATTGTTTTGTTCGATGTGCAAAGGCGCACACATTAACGACCAACAAAGTCATTTTGGAACAAGTGATGTCACGTTACAATCGGAAACACAAGTGTTATTGAAATTGTGGGCGTTCTACTTACCATTTATGCGCCGCCACGAATCCCCTTTTTTTATTTGGTAGGAGGCACCGTGCGAGGTAGCTCTTTGAGTACAGGAGGCATGCGATCTGACCCCTACACGTGCTTATCGGGAGGAGAGTCCTTTGACCTCCATCCGCCACCCACCTCTCTCCCAACGTTTCCATTAGTGGCGCCCGAGCCCCTGTTTTATGGTGTGGCTATGTCTCACTCGACTGATATTTAAGAAAAAAAAGGAAAATCTGAAAAGAAATTTTTGCACGGATATTGATGTAAGATCTGACGGACATATATACCATTGACTATGACTTATAGCAAGACTGGTATGAATATATAAGGACAATGACCGTGGATAATATTTGTCTTACGTATTTAGGAAGATAATTAAAAAAGCCACATGCGGCAATGCCTAAAATACATAAGGGAAAAACAAGAAAGAAGATGCACACAACGATCTGGCTCGCTAATCTCTACTTTGTTGATGTGTTGCTATAGGCCACGAGGACTAGTTCTCGCAGCGAGCGGCGATGAGCTCTTTCGTGTCCTCAATAAGATGCTTGAGAGCATCCATAGATTCCTCCACCAGCCTTTGGCGCTCGATGTGGAGCATGACATTCTCGTCCACAAGTTTCTTGATGATGACGCCTGTCCTCTTCAACAAGTCAATGGTATCCTGGTGCTGCTTCATCGTTCCGGCGATCTTCGCCCTCAGCAGGTCGCAGTCGGTGCGAAGCTTTGCCTTGTCCTCCCCTATTCCCCCAATGGCGCTGGTAGCATTTTCTAACGAGGCATTCATCTTGTCCTGTGGCTTCATCCAGCCAGAGATTCGATCCATCAGCTCATCGAGCATAGCACGCACGCGCCTATGAGAGTCCTCGCCTGCCCGCGAGACATTTTCCCATGCCACCGCGGTGCGGGAGGACCTCTCTGTTGCATTTGCGGTGCGACGAGACATCTCTGTAGCTTCCGCAGCATGGCCAGACCAGTCTGCTGGATCGACGGCGCGACGGGACCTCTGTTGCTTCAGTGGCGCCGGGGGACCTCTGTGCTGCTTCGGCGATGTGGCGGGACATGTCGGCTGGTTTCGTGGCGAGGCGGGACATCTCTCATGCTTGCGCTTCCATGCTTGCCTCTCCCTGGTAGTAATCTCTCGACCCAAAACTCATGCGGGCTATGGCAGACACAAGGGAACGATGATGAAAGACTTGTTTGTTTTTGTGGATGAGGAGTTGAGGAGGAATGTGCAGTCATATTGGAGTAGGTAGTATTTATAACTGTGTACTAATACGCTCCTAAGTGGGAAACTCCTTAGGTTTTGATCGGTGTGAATAGGTTTGCAATTAAATATAGTGTGGTGGTAATTTGGAATGTGACGGGACACAAGCTCAAAATTTATTGACGGTTCTAGTTTTGATGTGTGGCACTATTCCCGGATGGCGTAACGTGGGAACGCATTCTCGGTCGTGTACATGGCATTTGCACCATAGGCTGCACCGCAATAGGCGATGTCAGCACACGTCTTGTCCCATCAACCGTGTGTGCTCGTTATTACCATCGCGCATGCTTCTTTTAATTAGAATGTGTGTCCGTATAGTGCGCACACCTTGATTTGTCTAATTGTTTCTGTTTGTTGTGACTAATCAAAAACAGTTCATCCGTGTGAAGTGTATGCCATCAATCGCAGACACTTTGATCTAGCTGACCATTTCTGCTGTGCTGCCTAATCACATAGAGTTTATCCGAATGAACTGTATGCCGTAAATCGCACACACACCGTGATCTACCCGACCGTTTCTGTTGTGTTTCCTTATCACAAACAGTTCATCCGAGTGAACGCTATGCCATACATCACACACACCTTCATCTGGCTGCCCATTTCTATTGTTAAGCTCATCACAAACAGTTCATTCGAGTGAATTGTATGCCACGCATGGCACACGCAGCTATAATATGAACCGTGTTTGATGTCTCCGCCATCGCAAATGTTTTGCATCAATTTTGACGGTTTTATTACATCACCATTTGTGATTAATGCATCACACACAGTTTCGTTGAAGGGTCTCTCATTGTAGTGTCGCGTTAGCAGCATCCTGCGGTAGTATAGCCCTCTACATCATGTCATCTTGCTTAAATCGTTACTCCGTTCTTGTTAACTTAATACACTAGATGCGTGCTGGATAGCGGTTGATGTGTGGAGTAATAGTAGTAGATGCAAGCAGGAGTCGGTCTACTTGTCACAAACGTCATGCCTATATTCCTGATCATTGCCTTAGATATCATCATAACTATGAGCTTTCTATCAATTGCTCAACAGTAATTTGTTTACCCACCATATGCTTTCTTCAAGAGAGAAGCCTCGAGTGAAACCTATGGCCCCCAGGTCTATTTTTATCATATTATTTT
The DNA here is from genome assembly GCF_018294505.1 of Triticum aestivum. Classification (NCBI taxonomy): domain Eukaryota; kingdom Viridiplantae; phylum Streptophyta; class Magnoliopsida; order Poales; family Poaceae; genus Triticum; species Triticum aestivum. The sequence goes on from NC_057798.1 coordinate 232,345,044, forward strand.
TAGATATATAAAATCAAAAATTCAAAAATACCCTGCTGCAATTTATTTTTCTTTACTTTATTTTACACTTTTACTTATCGTTTATACCTATCTCTATCAGATCTCACTCTTGCTAGTGATCGTGAAGGGATTGCCAACCCCTTTTTCGCGTTGTGTGCAAGTGTTTGTTAGTTTGTGCAAGTGCATCCATTGGGGACTTGTGTGTTCCTCCTACTAGATTGATACCTTGGTTCTTAACTACGGTAAATACTTATCTCTACTTTGCAACATCACCCTTTCCTCTTCAAGGGAAAAATCAACACAAGCTCAAGAAGTAGCAGGAAGAATTTCTGGCATCGTTGCCGGGGAGGTTCTACATCAAGCCTACCAAGTACCTATCATAAACTCTCATCTCTTGCACTTACATTATTTGTCATTTACCTCTCGTTTTCATCTCCCCCACTTCTAAAACATCTTCAAAAAAACACAAAAATATTTGCTCTTATTATTTGCCATTTTTTGGTTTGCCTTTATGTCTTACTTGGGTTGTTTGCTTGTTTGCTTGGCATAATTGCATATTTATTCGAAATCAGAAAGCAAAAATTTTATGGATCCTCATCCACTTGCTAATCTTCTTAAAAGATCCAATTATAATGAACCAATTGCTAGTGAGTTGAGTGCATTAGATTATCTTTATGAAGTTTTGCTTGAAATTCATGAATCTGAAAATTATGATGAGGTGTTAAAAGAAGAAATTTATGAAGTGATTCACGATAGCTCCTTAAAAGAAAATCATGATTGCAATGATGTTATTATAAATTGTATTAATTTGAATTGTGATAATAATATGCAAAACCCCAAGCTTGGGGATGCTAGTTTTGCTATGTCCACTACTTATTGCGATGATCATGATTGGGGTTATTCTTCTTATGATCTTGAAAATTTATTTAAGACTCATGATGTATATGTTTGCAATAATATTGAAAGTAGGTTTGAAAGTGTGTCAACTCTAGGTAATAATGATCCCACTACTTTGGGTAATGATCAATCTTATGAAATTTTTGATGAAAGTGGGCTTGGAGAGGTCAAGTCTTTAGTTGATGTTAATCCCACTATCTTGGAAGATTATAAAACTTTTATGCATGTGGATCATGAAGATAAAATTTTATATGATAGCTATATTGTTGAATTTGATTATGATCCTACATGTAATTATTACGAGAGAGGAAAATATGGTTGTAGAAATTTTCATGTTGCTAAATTACTTCTCGTTATGTTGAAATTGCTATTGATTGTTTCTTCTTCCTTGCATAGGCTAGTTTTTTCTTGTCTTGATAAATATTTTCCCTGTAAAATGCCTATGCATAGGAATTATGTTAGACTTAAACTTTTTTTCACATGCTATATGATGCTGAAGGAAATATGCCCTAGAGGCAATAACAAAGTTGTTATTTTATATTTCCATATTCATGATAAAGGTTTATTATTCATGCTAGAATTGTATTGATCAGAAACTTAAATACATGTGTGAATACATAAACAAATACAGTGTCCATAGTTAGCCTCTACTAGACTAGCTCATTGATCAAAGATGGTTAAGGTTTCCTAACCATGGACATGTGTTGTCATTTGATAACGGGATCACATCATTAGAAGAATGATGTGATGGACAAGACCCATCCGTTAGTTTAGCATATTGATCGTTCAGTTTATTGCTATTGCTTTCTTCATGTCAAATGCATATTCCTTCGACTATGAGATTATGCAACTCCCAAATGCTGGAGGAATACCTTGTGTGCTATCAAACATGACAACGTAACTGGGTGATCATAAAGATGCTCTACAGGTATCTCCGAAGGTGTTTGTTGAGTTGGCATAGATCGAGATTAGGATTTGTCACTTCGAGTATCGGATAGGTATCTCTGGGCCCTCTCGTTAATACACATCATAAGCTTGCAAGAAAATGACTAAGGAGTTAGTTACAAGGTGATGTATTACATAACGAGTAAAGAGACTTGCCGGTAATGAGATTGAACTAGGTATGAAGATACCGACGATCGAATCTCGGGCAAGTAACATACCGATGGATAAAGGGAATTACATATGTTGTCATAATGGTTCGACCGATAAAGATCTTCATAGAATATGTAGGACATAATATGGGCATCCAGGTTTCGCTCTTGGTTATTGACCGGAGAGGTATCACGGTCATGCCTACATAGTTCTCGAACCCGTAGGATCCGCACGCTTAATGATCGTTGACGATATAGTGTTATATGAGTTATATGATTTAGTGACCGAATGTTGTTCAGAGTCCCAAATAAGATCACAGACATGACGAGGAGTCTCGAAATGGTCAAGAGGTAAAGATTGATATATAGGACGATGGTATTTAGACACCGGAATAGTTTCGGAGTGCACCGGGTAGTCATCGGGTCACCGGAAGGGGTTTCGGACACCCCCGGTAAGTGTATGGGCTTCATGGGCCAAAGGAGGGGACAGATCAGCCCACTAGGGGGCTGGTGCGCCCCTCTACATGTCTGGCCGACCCTAGGGGGAAGGAAAGGGGAGGGGTGGCCCCTCCTGTCGGTGTTCTGGGAATGGGGGTCCCCAGACTTTCCTGCTTGCGGCCTGCAGCGTGGCTCAAGGGGTGGCCCAGTACGACCCATCTTCATCAACTCAAGCTCAAGACCCTCGCGAGGAGCCAAGCCTCGCGGGGCGGACGACGCAAGGCTTCCTCATGGATGGCCTCACCAGGCAGGCTCGCGAGGAGGTCGAGAGATCATGGCAGGAGTACCTCGCGAGGTGCCCATGACGTAAGCCATGACGATCGAGACCAGGCGGGCGCTAGCCTGTGCAGTGTCCTCATTTCCTCTTTGGTGCAAAGGGGGCAAGCGTAGGCGCGGAGTACCGAGGCATCAAGCAAAGGTTACCATTTCGGTGCAACGAGACCAAGACCAGCAGAGCGGCAGGACGGAGGTCACCGTGGAGCCCAAGACGGCGTCATCGCCAGTGCCTTTGGCAGCCGAAGACCAACTTTAGTTAGGATAACTTGTACTAGATGTTCCCCTTCAAAATGGCCGTTGTTGGCTCCCTTCCCGCTCAATATTTGGGGAGAGGACCAGGGCCTCTATATATAGGGATAGCCACCAAAGTAGAGCGAGGGGGGAGAGAGAGTTCTCATCAGATCCAGAGGCAATCGAACTCACCCAAGTAGTACACCACACCAGCCCAAGAACACCTCTCGCGAGGCTATTCTTCCTTTGTACTGTTCATCATCAGCCCCTGAGGCAATCCACCACACCACACACTGGAGTAGGGTATTGCACCACAATGGTGGCCCGAACCAGTATAAACCTTGCGTCCCTTGTGTTCATCGTGTAGCTTGGATTCTCAGCGAGGCATTGGGACGTGGAATGGTAGGGGGAAGATCTTCGCGTGCACCCCAGAAATCAAACCTTAAGGGTTTTCCCGGAACCCGATATCCGACATTTGGCGCGCCAGGTAGGGGTGCGCCGGAATCTTTCTTCTGCTATTCCGCGTTCGATCGTTCGTCGCATCCTTGGCTGACGCTCGTCGAGCTCGCGCCGAGCGTCGGGCTGCTCTCGCCGCCCGCATCACCCAGACGGCTCCCGTCGGAGGGCCTCCCCATCGTTCCCCGTCGCCTGCCATCACCGGCCTGGCAGGGAACTAGCAACAAGCGTCGTTGTTGCATCCCTCGGTGCGGTAGGAAGGTCGCACTGCCACTCCGTCGCTGACTCTAGCTGGTTCGTCGTCGCACGCCCGTCGCGCTCCCACGGACGCGCATGCAGCGTTGCTCCTGGCACGCGAGCTCCTGCACTACCGCCCCGTCGACGACCTCTACGAGGAGTGGCTCGTTCGCATGACCGAGCTCGTCTGCGCCGCAGGGGGTCTCCTACGCCGTCCCTCTCGCTGCCTCGCTCTCCGTCCTGTGTGGGTGACGCAGCTCAGGAGGTGCCTCTGCCACCTCCTCCCCAAGAAGGCGCCCTGGCTCCAAGGCGCGTGGCCCCTGGACGAGACCCACCACGTCCAGCACCCGCGCGATAAGAAAGGAGCTGCCAAGAAATCCCTCATCCCCAAGAAGGTGCTCGCGTGCTCCCTGCTCCAGCACATCAAGACTGCATCCCCACGCCAACACGTCAAGACCCCGCGCTGCCCCTGGCGGCGGCGCACGGGAATCTCCAGGAGCGAGCCCCGTGTCTGCAAAGGGCTCTGGTGGCCACCGCAGGCTGCCACACCTTCACCACCGAGCTACGCAGTGTCGCCTGGCCGGGCAAGTTTAAGCGGATCTACCTCCTCGCTACGACGGCACTGCCGACCCCGCGGAGTTCCTACAGCTCTACGAGCTGGGCATCGAAGCGGCCAACAAAGATGAGAAGGTCATGGCGAATTGGTTTCCCATGGCGCTCAAAGATGGTGCCCGCACCTGGCTCCTGAACCTGCCTCCTGGCATGATCTCCTCTTGGGACGAGATGCACACCCGCTTCATCGCCAACTTCCAGGGCACTCGCGACCGTCCCCCAGTCATGGGTGACCTACGCCGCATCAAGCAGCAACCTAGAGAGACACTGCAGAAGTACATCCAGCGCTTCAACAATGCTCGCCTCAAGATTCCCAAGGTGACCGAGGAGGCCATCATCTCAGCGTTTGCTGATGGCGTTCGCGACGTCAAGATGAAGGAGGAGCTAACTATCCACGAGGATCTGTGCACATCTCTGGAGCTGTTCAACCTGGCGACCAAGTGCGCAAGAGCTGAGGAGGGGCGACTCTCCCTTCTCGAGCTCTCAGCTACTGACCCCGAAGAGAATAAAGCCAAGGCCAAGGATGTGAAACGCAAAGGAGCAGCCATGCTCGCAGCAGAGCCATACACGAAGCGCGGTAGGGACCAGCCGAAGTCATCCAAGGGCAACCGGTACTGCGTGTACCATGACCTCCACACCCACACCCACAACACCAACAAATGCCAAGAGCTTAGGGCCGTGCGAGAAGGACGTATCGGTCGACGCCCTGAGCGCAACGATCGGGGCTACGTTCGAGGAGGAGGAAGAGGTGGAGGATGATGGGACGATCGAGGCCCTCGCCAAGGATGGCATGACCAACCTTGCGAGGACCGTGGCAAGACCAGCCTCGCGAGGGGGCTTGGAGGGATCAGCCCCATGAGGGTCGCCCGCAGGGCAACGCAGGGCTTCCTCCTCTGCCACCACCACCAAGAAGGAATGACGACAATCATCAGGACGAGGGGGCTAGGGGCTTCCAGGAGCCACGTGCTATCGCTTGCATCTTGGGCGGTGCCCAGGCCCCAGCCTCTCAGCGCATCTTCAAGCAGTTTGCTTGCAAGGTGAACGCAGTCCTTCCCAAGCTCGAGGCCACACGCCCTCTCAGGTGGTCCACGTGCGGCATCACATTCAGCTCAGCGGATCAGCTCAAGTGTGCGGCTACAGCCGGGGTCCTCCCAATGCTTTGTTCCCCAGTCATCAGCAATGTGCAAGTCACCAGGACCCTCATTGATGGCGGCGTAGGGCTCAACGTTCTATCCGTCGAGACATCCAACAATCTCCAAAGTGCCATATGATCAGCTTCAGCCAACCAAGCCTTTCTCAGGAGTCACTGACGGCTCCACCACCCCGATAGGGCAGGTCCACCTCCCTGTCACCTTTGGACAGTGCAAGAACTACCGTACCGAGCTCATCAACTTCGACATTGCCCACATTCGCCTGCATACAATGCCATCCTCGGGTATCCAGCCCTGGCCAAGTTCATGGCGGTGACTCACCATGGCTACAATGTCCTCAATATGCCGGGAAACAGCGGAGTCATCACAGTCCCCTGTGAAGAGAAAGATACGGCGTGCTCTCTCGAGTGCGCCTTCCAAGCTGCGTCAGTTGAGGACCCAGACAGCAAGAATGAGAACCTTCCTGAGGCAGTCCCTAAGAAGAAGAAGACATCACCCAGCTCAAGGCCTCAGGAGGCAGGCGTTTCCGGAGGCGCTCCGTCAGGATCTGCGCCTATGCAAGGGGCGCCTCCCTCCATCGCATAGGAATGCGCGCCCGATGCCTTCCTCGGGCAAGGCTCGGGGGCTCTCTCCTAAAGGGCCTTAGACTTTGCCAAGATCACGAGGGAGGCGCTTGGGCACCACTTGGAGGCGTGCTTTGTGGCACATTTCCCTCAGGAAGGCATGAGTCAAGGAGGGCCCGACCCTCAAGAGTTCATCACCAAGACCATTCAGGAGCTGCAGGAATCAAGAGTCATGTGAGGCAATCGCCACTTGCCCCGCGTAGCTCCCCATCCAAGCGAGGATGGCGGGCTGCGCGTCTGCATCGACTACCCAGGGCTCAACCGAGTCGCGTCTCAGGAGTGTTTCTAGCCTTCGCGCGTGGGACGTTGCGAGGGTCCACCTCACAGTTATGTTTGCATGCCTTTCGGCCTGCCAAACGCGGCTGCTGCTCACTAATAACCCACAAGTATAGGGGATCGCAACAGTTTTCGAGGGTAAAGTATTCAACCCAAATTTATTGACTCGACACAAGGGGAGCCAAAGAATATTCTCAAGTATTAGCAGCTGAGTTGTCAATTCAACCACACCTGGAAACTTAGTATCTGCAGCGAAGTGTTTAGTAGCAAAGTAATATGATAGTGGTGGTAAAGGTAACAAAAGTAAAGACAACAAAAGTAATGTTTTTGTGTATTTTGTAGTAATTGTAACAGTAGCAACGGAAAAGTAAATAAGCAAGAACCAATATATGGAAAACTCATAGGCACCGGATCAGTGATGGATAATTATGCGGATGTGGTTCGTCATGTAACAGTCATAACATAGGGTGACACAGAACTAGCTCCAGTTCATCAATGTAATGTAGGCATGTATTCCGAATATAGTCATACGTGCTTATGGAAAAGAACTTGCATGGCATCTTTTGTCCTACCCTCCCATGGCAGCGGGGTCCTATTGGAAACTAAGGGATATTAAGGCCTCCTTTTAATAGAGAACCGGAACAAAGCATTAGCACATAGTGAATACATGAACTCCTCAAACTATGGTCATCACCGGGAGTGGTTCCGATTATTGTCACTTCGGGGTTGCCGGATCATAACACATAGTAGGTGACTATAGACTTGCAAGATAGGATCAAGAACACACATATATTCATGAAAACATAATAGGTTCAGATCTGAAATCATGGCACTCGGGCCCTAGTGACAAGCATTAAGCATAGCAAAGTCATAGCAACATCAATCTCAGAACATAGTGGATACTAGGGATCAAACCGTAACAAAACTGACTCGATTACATGATAAATCTCATCCAACCCATCACCGTCCAGCAAGCCTACGATGGAATTACTCACGCACGGCGGTGAGCATCATGAAATTGGTGATGGAGGATGGTTGATGATGAGGACGGCAACGAATCCCCCTCTCTAGAGCCCCGAACGGACTCCAGATCAGCCCTCCCGAGAGAGATTAGGGCTTGGCAGCGGCTCCGTATCGTAAAACGCGATGATTTCTTCCCTCTAATTTTTTTCTCCCCGAAAGCCAATATATGGAGTTGGAGTTGGCGTCGGAGGGCCACCAGGGGGCCCACGAGGTAGGGGGGCGCGCCCTAGGGGGGGGCGGGCGCCCCCCACCCTTGTGGACAGGGTGTGGGGCCCCTGGTCTTCATCTTTGGTGAGGATTTTTTATTATTTATTCTAAGATATTCCATGGAGTTTCAGGTCAATGCTAGAACTTTTATTTTCTCCACATAAAACAACATCATGGCAATTCTGCTGAAAACAGCGTTAGTCCGGGTTAGTTCCATTCAAATCATACAAGTTAGAGTCCAAAACAAGGGCAAAAGTGTTTTAACATGAAAAGCTTAAGCCCTTGCTTAAGCCCTTGCTTGTCCTCAAGCAATTCAGTTGACAAACTGAAAGAGAAAAAGAAAAAACTTTTACAAACTAGGTTTTCTCTTGTTGTTGTAACATGAAAAGCCCGCATTCAAGTTTCAGCAAATATTATGACTAACCATACTAACAATAACACAAAGGTCTCACAATTACTCATATCAATAACATAATCAGCTAGCGAGCTATGATAACAAAACTCGGATGATAACACTTTCTCAAAATAATCATAACATGATATAACAAAATGGTATCTCGCTAGCCCTTTCTGAGACCGCAAACATAAATGTAGAGCACCTTTAAAGATCAAGGACTGACTAAACATTGTAATTCATGGTAAAAGAGATCTAGTCAAGTCATACCCAATGTAAACCAATTATAATGAATGCAAACGACAGTGTGCTCTCCAGCGGGTGCTTTTTAATAAGAAGGATGATGACTCAACATAAAAGTAAATAGATAGGCCCTTCGCAGAGGGAAGCAGGGATTTGTAGAGGTGCCAGAGCTCGGTTTTAAAATAGAGATTGAATAACATTTTGAGTGGCATACTTTTGCTGTCAACGCAACAACTATGAGATGACGATATCTTCCATGATAAACAAATTATAGGCCGTTCCCAAACAGAATGGTAAAGTTTATACTCCCCCTCCTCCACAGGCATCAATCCATGGCTTGCTCGAAACAATGAGTGCCTCCAACATTCAACGGGTCCCAAGGGGAGTTTCGTTTGCAATAATTTTAATTTAGTTTGCATTAAGCATTGGACTGGGCATCTCGGTGACCAGCCATTTTCTCATGAATGAGGAGCGGAGTCCACTCCTCTTGAGAATAATCGCCTAACATGGAAGATAAGGGCAGCCCTAGTTGAAACATGAGCTGCTCAAGCATACAAAACAGAATTTCATTTGAAGGTTTGGAGTTTGGCACATACAAATTTACTTGGAACGGCAGGTAGATACCGCATATAGGTAGGTATAGTGGACTCATATGGAACAACTTTGGGGTTTAAAGAGTTTGGATGCACAAGCAGTATTCCCGCTTAGTACAGGTGAAGGCTAGCAAAAGACTAGGAAGCGACCAACTGGGAGAGCGACAACAGTCGTAAACATGCATTAAAACTAATTTACACCGAATACAAGCATGAGTAGGATATAATCTACCATGGACATAAATATCATGAAGGCTATGTTGATTTGATTCAACTACATGTGTGAACATGTGCCAAGTCTAGTCACTCAATTCATTTAAAGGAGGATACCATCCCATCATACCACATCATAATCATTCTAATAACATGTTGGCACACAAGGTAAACCATTATAACTCATAGCTAATCAAGCATGGCACAAGAAACTATAATCTCTAAATGTCATTGCAAATATGTTTACTTCATAATAGCTAACTCAGGAACGATGAATCATCATATTTACAAAAACAAGAGAGGTCGAGTTCATACCAGCTTTTCTCATCCCAATAAGTCCATCATATATCATCATTATTGCCTTTCACTTGCACGACCGAATGATGTGAATAATAATAAGAGTGCACGTGCATTGGACTAAGCTGGAATCTGCAAGCATTCAACTCAAGAGAGAAGACAAGTAATATGGGCTCTAAGTTAAATAAACAATCATGCATATAAGAGCCACTTCAACAATTTAATCATGGTCTTCTCCTACTGACTCCCAAAGAAAAGAAAAGAAGTAAAAACTATTTACACGGGAAAGCTCCCAACAAGCAAAAGAAGAACGGGAAATATTTTTGGGTTTTCTTTTTAGTCCTACAGCAAAGAAACAAACTACTACTAGATTTTTTGTTTTTCTTAAGGTTTATTAAACAGACAAGAAGAGAGCATAAAAAGAAAATAAACTAGCATGGATATTACAGTGAAAGAGTATGAACACCGACATCTAGCAATGAGTGTGTGTGAACATGAATGTAATGTCGGTGAGAAATACGTACTCCCCCAAGCTTAGGCTTTTGGCCTAAGTTGGTCTATTGCCAGGGATGGCCTGGCGGATACCCGTAGGTGAAGCTGGGGTCATACTGCGATGAAGAAGACTCTGACTGCCACTGGCTGGCAACCACCTCTGGATCCCAAGAATAATCAGACTGTCATGGAGGCTCATCTTGTGGCTCTGGTTTCGGGGCGGGTGCATGATTTCGATAGGCTTGAATGGCCGCCCACGGAACGATGTGAGGATCTGCAGACAAGTTAAACAAAGAGGGAGCGGGCAAAGTAATAGTCTCAGGGTGATGTTTATCAAAGTACAATTTATATTTGAGCTCCCCTTCACGACTCTTAACAAGAAAGTCATGCGCTAGCATACTCTTATAATCTAAATAAGCACGGGGCAGTGATGTTTCCTCTTTCTCCTCATGCCTAATAGGTATTTCAAAATATTCAGCTAGGCGTGAAGCATAAATGCCTCCAAAGACGGGCCCCTTAGTACGGTTCAGACTTAACCGTCTAGCAACAATTCCACCCATACTAACAGAGTTATTGCGGTATAAACAATGGAACAAAATGATAAAATCAGGAACACTAAGGTTTCCACAGTTCCCGCGACCAATCAAGCAACGACTAGCAAATAAGTCAAAGTAGCATAAAACAGGAAAATGTATGCTAGTGATTCTTGCATCAGAAACCTTCCTGGTTTCTCCCACCGTGATAGTGTTAATAAAAGCTTCTACTTTGTTACGGTGTGGTTCATCCAAGGTGCCCTCAAAGGGTATTTTGCAAACCTCGCAAAATTCAGCTAATGGCATCCTCTTAACAACGTCATATAAATGAAACTTTACTGATGGGGGTGAATTCTTAGGGAAAAAGTAGAAGTTTTGCACAGAAGTATTTGTGAGTAAGAGATACTGATGATGTTGATTGTGGAGGAAGTCGGTGAGGCCAGCATTCTTAATCAATAAATAGAAATCCTCATAAATCCCGGCTCTCCTCAAGAAGTCATCAGAAGGCCATTCATACGGCCGGACCTCCACGGTGTGAGGCAAATTAAATTTGGGCTTTGTTCTTCTTCCTTTTGTTTTTCCTTCGAGCTTCGGCTCGATGAGCCCCTCAAAAGTCTCTTCATTATTTCTGAAACAATCTGAAATTTTTAGTAACTTCAAATAAAAGTGAACCAACTTCAATAAAATTGATAGCAACTCCTCCCACAAGTGCCTAGGACCTATATCAAGCATTACAACTACTTGGGACCATATAAATTTGGCATGCAAGCTCAAGAACATGGTAACCTATGCAGCATAAATTTGCAATGAATAAAGCACTAGAACAAAAACCAATTGGACCAATGGAGGAGTCACATACCAAGGAACAATCTCCCCAAGCAGTTTTGCGAGAGGTGCTTTGAGCAAGGAGATCGAAAATCACAACAACCGGGGCTGGAACTCGTGCTTGTGTTGGTTTTTCGTGTTTGTGTGAGGCAGAGGAAGAAGATGGGTGCATGGATAAGTGGAGGAGGGCCACCGTGGGCCGACGAGATAGGGGGCGCGCCCAGGGGGGTAGGGCGCGCCCTCCACCCTCGTAGCCAGGTGGCAGCTCCCCCCGCGGTGATTTTTGCACAGTAAATTCTCAAATATTCCCGAAAATTTCATATTAAATTGGCATGGCATTCTGAGGACTTTTATTTTGGGGATATTTTATATTGCACGGATAAGTCAGGAGACAAACAGATACTATTTTACTTTATTTCTAATAAATAACAGAAAATATAAAGAGGGTACAGAAGGTTGTGCTTCTAGTTTCATCCATCTCATGCTCATCAAAAAGAATCCACTAACAAGGTTGATCAAGTCTTGTTAACAAACTCATTCCGATTAACATGGAACCGAAGAAATTTCGAATAACACTAAGTTACCTCAACGGGGATATGAAAATCCCCAACAATAAGGATATCATACTTTTTCTTGACAGTGGGGAGAGGAAATTCAAAACCTCCAAATATAATTGATGGAATTTTCCCAATAGAGTTGATACTATAAACTTGAGGTTGTTTCCTCAGAAAGTGTACCGTGTGCTCGTTACCATTAACATGAAAAGTGACATTGCCTTTGTTGCAATCAATAATAACCCCTGCAGTATTAAGGAAAGGTCTTCCAAGAATAATAGACATACTATCATCCTCGGGAATATCAAGAATAACAAAGTCCGTTAAAATAGTGACGTTTGCAACCACAACGGGCACATCCTCACAAATACTGACAGGTATAGCAGTTGATTTATCACCCATTTGAAAGATATTTCAGTAGGTGTCAACTTATTCCAGTCAAGTCTACGATATAAAGAGAGAGGCATAACACTAACACCGGCTCCAAGATCACATAAAGAAGTTTTAACATAATTTCTCTTAATGGAGCATGGTATAGTAGGTACTCCGGGATCTCCAAGTTTCTTTGGTATTCCACCCTTAAAAGTATAATTAGCAAGCATGGTGGAAATTTCAGCTTCAGGTATCTTTCTTTTATTAGTAATAATATCCTTCATATACTTAGCATAAGGATTTGTTTTGAGCACATCAGTTAATCGCATACGCAAAAAGATGGGTCTAATCATTTCAGCAAAGCGCTCAAAATCCTCATCATCCTTTTTCTTGGATGGTTTCAGAGGAAAAGGCATGGGTTTCTGAACCCATGGTTCCCTTTCTTTACCATGTTTCCTAGCAACGAAGTCTCTTTTATCATAACGTTGATTCCTTGATTGTGGGTTATCAAGACTAACAGCAGGTTCAACTTCTACATCATTATCATTACTAGGTTGAGCATTATCATGAACATCATCATTAACATTTTCACTAGGTTCATGTTCGTTACCAGATTGTGTTTCAGCATCAGACATGGAAATATCATTTGGATTCTCAGGTGGTTCAGCAATAAGTTCACTAGAAGTTTGCAGAGTCCTATCATTCTTCTTTTTCTTCCTTTTTGAAGAACTAGGTACATCAATATCATTTCTCTAAGAATCTTGCTCGATTCTCTTAGGGTGGCCTTCAGGAAACAAAGGTTCCTGAGTCATTCTACCAGTTCTAGTAGCCACTCTAACAGCATAATCATTTTTCTTACTATTCATGTCATCAAGCACTTCTTTTTGAGCTTTAAGTACTTGTTCTACTTGAGTGGTAACCATAGAAGCATGTTTGCTAACAAGTTTAAGTTCACCTCTAATATCATCCATATAATCACCCAAGCATTTAATCATATAAGCATCTTGTTTTAATTGTCTACCAAAATAGGCATTAAAGTCATCTTGCTTAAACATAAAGTTATCAAACTCATCCAAGCACTCACTAGCAATTTTAGTAGGAGGGATTTCAGCTTTATCATATCTATAGAGAGAATTTACCTTTACTACCTATGTCGGGATATCGGGATCAGGAGGTTCTTAAGTGAATAAAGTATTGAGATCATATGCTTCTTCAACAGGCGGCAAATTAAGACCGTGTATTTCTTCAATAGGAGGTAAATTCTTAACATCTTCGGCTTTAATACCTTTTTCCTTCATAGATTTCTTTGCTTCTTGCATATCTTCGGGGCTGAGGAATAGAACACCTCTCTTCTTCGGAGTTTGTTTAGGAATAGGCTCAATAATTGGCTCAGGGATTGGCTCAGGAGCTAGCTCGGGAGGTGCCCAATTATTTTCATTTGTCAACATATTATTCAATAGAATTTCAGCTTCATCCGGTGTTCTTTCCCTGAAAAGAGAACCAGCACCATTATCCAGGTAATCTCTGGAAGCATCGGTTAGTCCATTATAAAAGATATCAAATATTTCAGGTTTCTTAAGAGGATGATCACGCAAGGCATTAAGTAACTTGAGAAGCCTCCCCCAAGCTTGTGGGAGACTCTCTTCTTCAATTTGCACGAAGTTGTATATTTCCCTGAAAGCAGCTTGTTTCTTATGAGCAGGGAAATATTTAGCAGGGAAGTAATTAATCATATCCTGGGGACTATGCACACAACCAGGATCAAGAGAATTAAACCATATCTGCATCACCCTTTAATGAGAACGGAAATATTTTGAGTAAATAAAGGTAGCGCGATCTCTCATTATTAGTAAACAAGGCGGCTATATCATTTAACTTAGTAAGATGTGCCACAACGGTTTCAGATTCATAGCCATAGAAAGGATCAGATTCAACCAAAGTGATTATATCTGGATCAACAGAAAATTCATAATAATCCTTATCAGGAACACAAATAGGTGAAGTAGCAAAAGCAGGGTCGGGTCTCATTCTATCTCTAAAAGATTCTTTACTCCATTTAACTAGCAACCTCTTAAGTTCGTATCTATCCTGGCAAGCAAAAATAGCTGCAGAAGATTCCGCATCAAAAAGATAACCCTCAGGAATAGCAGGCATATATTCATCATCACTCTCATCATTGTATTCAGATTCAATAACTTCTCTTTCTTTAGACCTAGAAATTTGCTCATCTAGAAATTCACCAAGGGGCACAGTAGTTTCAAGCATAGGAGTAGTTTCATCATAAGTATCATGCATAGCAGAAGTGGCATCATCAATAACATGCGACATATCAGAGTTCATAGCAGAAGCAGGTTTAGGTGTCGCTAGCTTACTCATAACAGAAGTGAATCAAGTGCAGAGCTAGATGGCAGTTCTTTACCTCCCCTCGTAGTTGAGGGATAAATTGTTGTCTTAGCGTCTTTCAAGTTCTTCATAGTGTCCAACAGATATAAATACCAAGTGATTCAAAGAATAGAGTTGTGCTCCCTGGCAACGGCGCCAGAAAAAGGTCTTGATAACCCACAAGTATAGGGGATCGCAACAGTTTTCGAGGGTAAAGTATTCAACCCAAATTTATTGATTCGACACAAGGGGAGCCAAAGAACATTCTCAAGTATTAGCAGCCGAGTTGTCAATTCAACCACACCTGGAAACTTAGTATCTGCAGCAAAGTGTTTAGTAGCAAAGTAATACGATAGTGGTGGTAACAGTAACAAAAGTAAAGACAGCAAAAGTAATGTTTTTGGGTATTTTGTAGTGATAGTAACAGTAGCGACGGGAAAGTAAATAAGCAAGAACCAGTATATGGAAAACTCGTAGGCACCAGATCAGTGATGGATAATTATGCCGGATGTGGTTCGTCATGTAACAGTCATAACATAGGGTGACACAGAACTAGCTCCAGTTCATCAATGTAATGTAGGCATGTATTCCGAATATAGTCATACGTGCTTATGGAAAAGAACTTGCATGACATCTTTTGTCCTACCCTTCCGTGGCAGCGGGGTCCTATTGGAAACTAAGGGATGTTAAGGCCTCCTTTTAATAGAGAACAGGAACAAAGCATTAGCACATAGTGAATACATGAACTCCTCAAACTATGGTCATCACCAGGAGTGGTTCCAATTATTGTCACTTCGGGGTTGCCGGATCATAACACATAGTAGGTGACTATAGACTTGCAAGATAGGATCAAGAACACACATATATTCATGAAAACATAATAGGTTCAGATCTGAAATCATGGCACTCGGGCCCTAGTGACAAGCATTAAGCATAGCAAAGTCATAGCAACATCAATCTCAAAACATAGTGGATACTACGGATCAAACCCTAACAAAACTGACTCGATTACATGATAAATCTCATCCAACCCATCACCGTCCAGCAAGCCTATGATGGAATTACTCACGCACGGCAGTAAGCATCATGAAATTGGTGATGGAGGATGGTTGATGATGACGACGGTGATGAATCCCCCTCTCCGGAGCCCTGAATGGACTCCAGATCAGCCCTCCCGAGAGAGATTAGGGCTTGGCGGCGGCTCTGTATCGTAAAATGCGATGATTTCTTCCCTCTGATTTTTTTCTCCCCGAAAGCCAATATATGGAGTTGGAGTTGGCGTCGGAGGGCCACTAGGGGCCCACGAGGTAGGGGGTGCGCCCTAGGGGGGGACACCCCCCACCCTCATGGACAGGGTGTGGGCCCCTTGGTCTTCATCTTTGGCGAGGGCTTTTATTTTCTACACATAAGACAACATCATGGCAATTCTGCTGAAAACAGCGTCAGTCCGGGTTAGTTCCATTCAAATCATACAAGTTAGAGTCCAAAACAAGGGCAAAAGTGTTTGGAAAAGTAGATACGACGGAGACGTATCACTCACCAGCGCCTAATGAGGAGCATTCTGGAAGCTTAGGGGGCCAGGCACCGCAGTTCCTGGCGGAGATGGAGATGGACCTTGAGGAGCCGCCCGGACCCCCAGAGCCTCCCGAGGCTCAGGGCTCCGATGGGCCGTGAGGATTGGCTTCTTCACCGCACATCATCAGCTACTCCGACACCCGCTCTGCAATGATACCAGGTGACATATTTCGAGCTTTATTTCAGTTGGGAGCGCCCTCAGGGCTGCATTATTCCTAGGCCGCGTGGGTCAGTCCCTGCGGCGTGTATCCCCTTTGATTATGTCTTCAGTTCGCTTTGCTGGGGGCGCCCCTCGGGCTGCATCATCCCCAAGCCACTCGGGCCTGACCCAGTGGCATGTATCTTTCCTGCATCTATCTAAGTTGGTTTGGCTTCATGCCTAACCTGTCTATGATTATCATCTCCTTCCCTTGCGGCCCCTTTTTCTCCCTCATGCAAACCGCTTACATGTTAAAAGGGGGCGCCTGAGCATTGCGACTCAGGGGCTCTTACTGGCTCTCCAACCCTCACCCCCTGGCCTTGTCCACGGCATCGCGACCTGGCATGCCAGCAGCGGCTGAGCTCGCTTGAGGGCCGAGACCTAAGGACATAGAGCATTTGCATCTAACCACCCTGCAGGAACCCTCAGCCGCCCAAGGCTCAAGATCAGGCGCAACCTGCCTTGAGGTAGGGCCTCGTGAGTCCCGCGCTGGCTCACGAGTGCTCAGATACACCTCATCTAGCCCTACCGTGCCGGTCACGTGTCAGGGCGGGGCTGTACACGCCTCAGGGGCCCCTCCTGGAGGCCCCCCCTCCAACGTACCAGTGGAATCACCATGCTCCGCACTAGCTGACGACACTGCCGAGGAGCGGCTAAGCATGTACACATACGGAAGCACTATGCTCCGCACTGGTGATAAACAACTGGGGGAAGCTGTCGGTGTCAAAACCAGCGGATCTCGGGTAGGGGGTCCCGAACTGTGCGTCTAGGCGGATGGTAACAGGAGACAAGGGACACGATGTTTTACCCAGGTTCAGGCCCTCTTGATGGAGGTAAAACCCTACGTCCTGCTTGATTAATATTGGTGATGTGTGTTACAAGAGTAGATCTACCACGAGATCAAGGAGGCTAAACCCTAGAAGCTAGCCTATGGTATGATTGTTGTTCGTCCTATGGACTAAAGCCATCCGGTTTATATAGACACCAGAGAGGGCTAGGGTTACACAGAGTCGGTTACAATGGTAGGAGATCTACATATCCGTATCGCCAAGCTTGCCTTCCACGCCAAGGAAAGTCCCATCCGGACACGGGACGAAGTCTTCAATCTTGTATCTTCATAGTCTTGGAGTCCGACCGATGATGATAGTTCGGCTATCCGGACACCCCCTAGTCCAGGACTCCCAAAGTAGCCCCTGAACCAGGCTTCAATAACGATGAGTCCGGCGCGCATATTGTCTTCGGCATTGCAAGGCGGGTTCCTCCTCCGAATAATTTATAGAAGATTGTGAACACCAGGATAGTGTCCGGCTCTGCAAAATAAATTCCACATACCACCGTAGAGAGAATAACATTTACACAAGTTCAATCTGCTGACGTATTTCATGGCGTGACGTCACACCACTACCAAGCCTTTACTCGAATTGTTTTTATTGTACCACCTCAGCGCGTTTAGCGAAGCGGCATGTCTTGTCGAAGCAGAGATTGTGTTCCCCTTATCCCAGGATTCCCATCAATACGGACGTGGGTAACCCAACCGCGCCATTGATTGCGGCGCTTGGGAGATAAGCGAGTTTTATCAGGCCAGTGGGGACACATGTTTTTGTCCGCCCATATAAGGGGATAAAGATCCAACCCTTTCACCTGCGCCTTCTTCCTCCTTGGCTTATCCATCTCCGTGAACTCGAGCTCCAACGCCCAAGTCCGCACATCTCACCTCAACCTTCTCCAACTATGACCGGAGCGGGAGGCAAGTGGATGGCCTCCTCCATCACGGAGGGGCACATCCGGAAGCTGCGAAGTGCCGGATATTTATCCAGCAACATCGTGCATCGGCTCCCCGGTGAGGGAGAGCTCATCCCCACCCCCAGGCCCCATGAGAGGGTAGTATTCCTTCCCCATTTCCTCCGCGGACTGGGCTTCCACTCCATCCCTTTGTCTGGGGGCTCATGTTCTACTACGGCCTGGATTTCCATGATTTTGCCCCGAATTTCATCCTCAACATCTCGGCGTTTATCGTCGTGTGTGAGGCCTTCCTCTGCATCCAGCCCCACTTCGGCTTGTGGCTCAAGACCTTCAGTGTCAAGCCGAAGGTTGTGAAGGGAAGCCAAGCGGAGTGCGGAGGCGCCATGGTGGGAAGGATGTCCAACGTTACTTGGCTTGAGGGCACTTTCGTGGAAACCATTAAGGGGTGGCAATCGGGGTGATTCTACATCACCGAGCCGCGTGACCCTGAATGGGCAGCGGCCCCCGAATTCAGATCTGGCATCCCCACACGGCTCACCTCCTGGAAAGAGAGCGGCCGGACATGGGGTGATTCGGAGGAGCTGACCGGACTCCAAACCTGTGTCCAAAAGCTAGTGGACAAGAAGCTCAAGCTTGTCAATATAGTCCAGGTCATGCTCATCCGCCGGATTCTCCCGTGCCAACGACGGGGCTTCAATATGTGGGAGTTCGATCCGGCGCAGCACCAGACTTTGAGCGGGCTCTTCGACACCACATACGAAGATGTCTGGAAGGTGCTGTTCAAGGGCGCCGAGGCTCCCGCATCCGCTACCGAAGATCGCGGATTCAGCTCGCAGCGTTCGGCTGACGAGGTAAGTGATTTTGTCCTTTACGGGACGCTTGTTTTTCATAGTTTGACTCTATGCGGGATCTAAACTCCCTCTCCTTTGACAGGACTGGCTGGCGAAGGCCGAGCAGACTATCTGTCCGGCCCCATTGCCAGAGGACCCAGCGGACGCCCGCTTAACGGGGCTGCTGGCTCCGGCACCCCACGTGGTGCCGGAGAAGAAGGCCAAGAAGAAGGCCACAGGGACTCGGAAGAGTTCCCATTTTCAGGTGTTATTGGATGATGACTCCGAAACCGACTCCTCTCACAAAGGCGAGGAGGAGAAGAAGAAAGCCTCTCCCCCAGCGGGGGGGGGGGGGAGAAAAGAAAGGCCTCCCCAACGAGGGAGGCCAAAGGGTCCAAGAAAGGAAAAACTCTTTCCCCGGACTGCTCTACCAACGCCAGCGACGACGACGAGGACTGGCCTCCAAGGGCCAAGCCCCTGGCGAGATCGTAAGTATCCGGACTCCCGAATAACTTCATGGTTTTTCTTTTTTGCCACGTAATGTATTTCTAATGCCGCATACAACCCTACAGTCCGCCCAAGGATGATCTTCCCGCTTCGTCGAGCGGGTCCTTAGGTGCGTCGGATATGGATTCTCTTCCGACCGCCTCCCCCCCCCCCCCGTGATGCGGACGATGCCGAGGTGGGATCCCGGGAAAGGACCTACCAGGAGGAGGAGGCCCCGGAGGTGTCGCAGGACAACCTCCCGGACTTTGCTCCGGACTCGGCCCCGGAACCCATAGTGGCTCCGGAGTCTGGCGGGCGGCCCCTTCGTAAGAAGGGCAAGACCGTGACGCCGGCAGCCTCCGTCCAACCGGAGGCGCCGGATAGCTTGCTGGAGGCGCTCAATGGCGCCTCCATCGAAGAGGAACACCGCACTGTTATGAGTGCGGTGATTCAGAAGGTTCAGCTTGCCAAGAGCGGGCTGACCGAAGCCTGCAGCAGCCTTCTAACAGGCTTTGAGGTAAGAATTTTAATATATGTAAAATGGTACCGCATAGACAGTAGCCCCTGATGCTCGGTTCGGTGTTCGGAAAGAAAAGCCGTACTGAGGATCTAAAAAGATATACGCATGAGTCATAAAAAATATGTCAATATGGGATTGCAGGCTGCGCTGCTGACCTCTGCCGCACTGACTGCGGAGGTCAATACTTTGAAGCAAAGCCTCGAGCGGTCCGAGAACGAGCTCGGCCGTGCCAAGAAGTAGCTTGAGGACAAGGAAGGTGAGTAACACCTTAGTAAAATTGTACCTTACAGAAAAGGATTTTGGTTGCAAGAAGAATGACAAGGATAACATGGGTATTGCAGGGGCCACTAACGAGGCGGCTACCCTAAAGGAGGCGGTGGCCACGGCCGTACGTAATGCGGCCGCAGAGCGCACCGAGCGAGAGAAGCAGGAGGCGCGGGTGGCGGAGGTACAGCAAGAGCTCCAGGATCTCGTGAAAAAGCATGAGAGCCTGGAGCGTGACTCGAAGACTCGAGAGTCTGAGCTTGCAACGGCTCTTGAGAGTGCCAAAGCCGCTAAGGCCGAAGCCTACAAGGCCCTCCAAGAAATCGAGGCGTTGAAGAAAATAGCAGCGGGTAAGGCATTTTTCATGCAAAGTAAGCATGTGAGTGTTAATTACCTGTTGCTTACCCGAATTCGGAGCTCTCCAGGAGCGTTCGCAGATCTTCCTCGCAGCGTGTCCGATGCTGCCGTGTTCTACCGGGCCGAGGAGGGGAGCTCGATGGAGAAGGTCTTCTGGTCTCAGTATGCTGAGGCCGGACATCCGGTGCCCCTTAGCGACCAGGTGAAGCAGCTGGTCGAGCTCCACAAGGCGGCCGAACAGGCCATGAAGGGCCTCATTGTTCGGTTGTGGCCGAAGGAGGCCATGCCTGGAAGCTACTTCAGCCTGGTGCGGCGGCTGGTGGATGCGTGTCCATGGGTTGAAGTCATCAAGCACTCCGCCTGTATTGAAGGTGCCCGTCGGGCCCTTGCCCGCGCAAAGGTGCACTGGGGCAAGATGGATGCTCAGAAGCTTGTGACGGACGCGCCACCACAGGGCAAGGAGTACCGTACTCCCGAGATGTATTATAAGACTGTGCTGAAGGGTGCCCGCACTATTGCGGGTGAGTGCTCCAAAGATGTAATATTTGAGTAGACTCGCATTTTGTTATCCTGTGCGCTGAAAACTTAGTTCATATGCGCTAAGCAACGCTTGTTAATTTAAAATATTACCTTCTGTGCGGCTGTTTATCAAATCTGAGAGATCGGCTTCAGCCCCCATGCCACGAGTGCTGGGGTGTTCGGGATAAACTTGAGCACTCTTGTTCCCATTTTTGGGTCCATCTAGGGAGGCGCTCAACACAGCGAACAAGGCAACCAGACTTATAATGCTTGAACACTCTCACTTAGCCATAGAATTCTATAATTTAAAATTTTGACGAAGCCCCTAGTCTTCGGAAGGCCGAATTTGGGGCGCTATCCACGCCTGGGCCGGACAAAAGCCGGCTCCTCGCTCTAAGCGGCATAAGTCTTTAGGGACTCGCAAAAAACCTCTCGAACAGCGACCGGCTCTCGCCTCATCATGACGGTCAGTTTTAGCTTTCTTCACTGAGGCGCTCGCCCAGCTCAACTGGGGCACAATCGCAGTGGTTCTCCCAGTGCTACCTTAGCCGATACAACGGAACGTAAGGTACCAAAACATGGGACCCGAGCAAACCCAACTATTGACCCAAGACATGATTCAGAGCCGATGCATATAATGTTATAAGTTCGGGGTGCCGCACTTGTGAAAGTTTTCGGACTTATCACACCATGATGCGAGAAACATAAGCCCCTGGTGTATTTAGCCGTACCAAAATGTACGGATGCAACATGTCATAAATGAACATATGTATAAGAAAGAAATGCAATTGAAAGCAAAAAGGTGCTGCATTACTTATTCAAGAAAAACTGCTGTAAATGCAGAACGATACAAATGGTGCGATAAGCAAGGGATGGGACTATTAAACATGTCCCCCTCCAGGGGTAGGCTGCGGAATGGTTCATAAAACAGATTTAATGCTCGTAATGGAGACCACCTGGATATTCGTTGTAGCCTTTCTCCTCCCCTGGCTGTTGCATCGTGAGTTCGGCAGGTCTGCTGCCGGACAGGGCCTCGGACGAACGGAGTCTTGTGGGTAAAAATAAAAAGAAAAAAGAAAAAAAGAACGACACACTTGAGAGCCCCTAGTGTGGTTGATCCACATTCTGGGCCTATCATGGTCGTGCCCCTTTCCCCATGCCCATGGTATCTTCAGAGCGTAATGGTGTATGCCAAGGACCTGTTTTGACATTTTGCAGGGGCTGGGGTTGGGGCCGCACTGCTACGCGTGCTCGGAACGTGCCAGGTGGTCTTGTTGTAGGTTACTCCGGGCACGTTTAGCCGTGTCCGGCCGCTTAACGGCCGGACTCGAGAATTGCCTTAAGAGGTTGCATTGTACTTCTGCCGCGAGAGCCGCTGTATGTTCCTCCGTTCGGAGAGAGCGTTCAGTGTTTCCGTTGACCGTGATGACTCCTCGAGGGCCTAGCATCTTGAGCTTGAGGTATGCGTAGTGCGGCACCGCGTTGAACTTTGCAAACGCGGTACGTCCGAGCAGGGCATGATAGCCGCTGCGGAACGGAACTATGTCGAAGATTAACTCCTCGCTTCGGAAGTTATCCGAGGATCCGAAGACCACTTCCAGTGTAACTGAGCCTGTACAATTGGCTTCCACACTTGGTATGACGCCTTTAAAGTTCGTCTTGGTAGGTTTAATCCTTGAGGGGTCTATGCCCATTTTACGCACTGTATCCTGATAAAGCAGGTTCAGGCTACTGCCGCCGTCCATCAGGACTCTGGTAAGGTGAAATCCATCGACGATTGGGTCTAAAACCAATGTGGCGAATCCGCCGTGGCGGATGGTGGTGGGGTGGTCCCTTCGGTCAAAAGTGATCGGGCAGGAGGACCATGGATTGAACTTCGGGGCAACTGGCTCCATCGCGTATACATCCCTGAGTGCACGCTTCCGCTCCCTTTTGGGTATGTGTGTTGTGTATATCATGTTCACCGTCCGCACTTGTGGGGGAAAACCCTTCTGTCCTCTATTGTTCGGCAGTCGGGTCTCTTCCTCGTCGTCGCTATGCAGCCCCTTGTCGTTGTTTTTGGCAATTAACTTGCCTGCCTACTTGAATACCCAACAGTCCTTGTTGGTGTGGTTGGTTGGCTTTTCGGGGGTGCCGTGTATCTGGCACGAGTGGTCGAGTATTCTGTCCAAATTGGATGGACCCGGAGTAGTTCTTTTGAATGGCTTTTTCCGCTGACCGGGTTTAGAGCCTCTGAATCCGGCATTGACTGCCGTATCTTCACTATTATCGCCGTTAATGCGGCGTTTGTTTTTGTTGCGACGCGACCTGCCATTACGGTCCTTGATATCCGGACTGCCAGAATTTTTGCTGAGGTTGTTGCTGCGTGCTAGCCAGCTGTCCTCACCCGCGCAGAAGCGGGTCATGAGTGATGTGAGCGCGGCCATGGATTTCGGCTTTTCCTGTCCCAAGTGTCGGGTAAGCCACTCATCGCGGATGTTATGTTTGAAGGCCGCGAGGGCCTCCGCATCCGGGCAGTCAACGATTTGGTTTTTCTTGGTTAAGAACCGTGTCCAGAATTGTCTGGCCGATTCGTCTGGCTGCTGAATTATATGGCTTAGGTCGTCAGCGTCTGGTGGTCGCACATACGTGACTTGGAAGTTATCGAGGAATGCGGCTTCCAGGTCTTCCCAACTCCCGATTGACTTTGCTGGCAGGCTGTTAAGCCAATGTCGGGCTGGTCCTTTAAGTTTGAGTGGGAGATATTTGATGGCGTGAAGATCGTCACCGCGGGCCATGTGGATGTGGAGGAGATAGTCTTCGATCCAAACCGCGGGGTCTGTTGTGCCATCCTAAGATTCAATATTCACGGGTTTAAACCCTTCGGGGATTTGATGATCCATTACTTCATCTGTGAAGCATAGAGGGTGTGCGGCGCCTCTATACTGGGCGATATCACGACGGAGCTCAAAAGAGCTTTGTCTATTTTGTTCGGCCCGGCCGGGCTTACTGTGTCCGGCGCGACGGTTGTCGTCGCGTATCATGGGGTGCCCACACGATCCATAGATCGATCTTGATTGTCTTGCCTTATCCTCCAATATATCTCGCAAGGCCGGAGCGTTCCCCTGTGGCCTTGTGCTTTTCGAGCGATGCCGGGGTACGGTTCTAGTGAAGGGCCTAGAGGCCTCTCTGTCGCGACCACGGGGTGGTCGGTCAGCCGTATTGTCTGCTGGTGATGCAGGTTCATACGCCTCCTCCTCTTATCGGGGGAGCAGCTTGCGTTTAGGGTAGCTTTTGGAGGGGCGTTCGAGCTCATGCTCTTCGGCCGCGAGGACTTCGGTCCATCTGTCGGCTAGCAGATCTTGATCATCTCTAAGCTGTTGCTGCTTTTTCTTGAGGCTGTTCGCCGTGGCCATAAGCTTGCGTTTAAAACGCTCTTGTTCGACGGGATCCTCAGGCACGATGAATTCGTCGTCGTCGAGGCTTGCCTCGTCTCCGGAGGGAGGCATATAATCCTCTACCTCTTCTTCTGCCGCTCTCTCATGAGGGCTGGCGTCTTCGTCCTCCTGTGCCGAATCTTGCTGGAGTGGGTTGTCTTCGGCACTGACTGGGGTGTTATTATCTCCGGTGCCGGAATCTTCATTCTTGCTGTGGCGGGATTTAGAGCGGCGCCGCTGATGCCGACGCTTGGGCTGTTTCTTGGAGGGGCGATCCTCCGCTGTTCCTTCGCCATTCCCATCCTTTGGGATATCCACCATGTATATGTCATATGATGAGGTGGCTTTCCAGTGCCCGGTAGGCGCTGGTTCTTGGTCGTCTCCGGCATCGTCGTCCATACCGTCGATGTCTTTGGAGTCATAGTCTAGCATGTCGGTTAGATCGTCGACAGTGGCTACTAAGTGGGTGGTGGGTGGGCTTTGAATTTCTTCGCCGTCCGCATCCCAACCGTCCTGACCGCAGTCCGGCCAGGGCTCTCCTGATAACGAGAGACACTTTAGCGAACTCAAGATGTCGCCGAAAGGTGAGTGTTGAAAGATGTCCACAGTGGTGAACTCCATGACCGGCGCCCAATCGGATTCGATTGGAGGGGGCGCGGGAGGTTCGGAGTCCGGCAAGGAGTCCGGCACCTCGGAGTCACGAGCTTCATGAGGGACAAGGTCAGTGTTCGGCTCTATCGCCGTAGAGGTTGCAGCCCCCGAGGCGGTGTCTAGCCATCCGTCCTCGATCTGTGCAGCCGGCTCCGAATTGAAGATCGGAGCGGGCTCGAGTGCGGCCTCCAGGGTACTGTCCGGCTGCAGAGCTAAATCATGCCTGTCGTGACAGTGCGACGCGCTTGGCTGTGGCTCGAATCCATCGAAGATCAAGTCCCCGCAGATGTCAGCCGTGAAGTTCAAACTTCCAAATCTGACCTGACGGCCAGGGGCGTAGCTTTCGATCTGCTCCAGATGGCCAAGCGAATTGGCCCGCATTGCAAAGCCGCCGAATACGAAGATTTGTCCGGGGAGGAAGGGCTCACCCTGGACTGCGCCGTTGTTGATGATCGAAGAAGCCATCGAGCCTATCGGTGACGACACAGAGGAACTCTCAATGAAAGCACCAATGTCGGTGTCAAAACCGGCGGATCTCAGGTAGGGGGTCCCGAACTGTGCGTCTAGGCGGATGGTAACAGGTGACAAGGGACACGATGTTTTACCCAGGTTCAGGCCCTCTTGATGGAGGTAAAACCCTACGTCCTGCTTGATTAATATTGATGATGTGTGTTACAAGAGTAGATCTACCACGAGATCAAGGAGGCTAAACCCTAGAAGCTAGCCTATGGTATGATTGTTGTTCGTCCTATGGACTAAAGCCATCCGGTTTATATAGACACCGGAGAGGGCTAGGGTTACATAGAGTCGGTTACAATGGTAGGAGATCTACATATCCGTATCGCCAAGCTTGCCTTCCACGCCAAGGAAAGTCCCATCCGGACACGGGACGAAGTCTTCAATCTTGTATCTTCATAGTCTTGGAGTCCGGCCGATGATGATAGTTCGGCTATCCGGACACCCCCTAGTCCAGGACTACCTCAGAAGCCCACGGTTGTATCAACCTCAGGGAGCCCAGAGCTCAGTGTCCGGCCTCATCCCAACACCTCCCCTTAGGAGCGCCACGCGAGGGGGCTGGACACGGGGGCTCCGCCCGGGTCATGCCCAAGCGCACGCCACCCAGCCAGGTCCCTCAGACCTGGTTGTCGCGCGCCCCTCCCCGAGCGGAGCCAAGGTATGAAGACCGTTTGAGCATCAAGGGGGACTCCTGAGCATCGCGACTCGGGAGCCTAACTGGTCAAGTAGCCCCTCACTCCTTAGTTCCGAAAGGCTAACGGCGGTTGAGGTATGTGCGGGGCCGGGCCCTGCCAACGTAGAATGACAGATCCACTCCTACACCCCCTCCCTTTTGCTGTTTGTGCGTCAAGGGGGACTCCTGAGCATCGCGACTCAGGAGCCTAACTTGCCACGTATCCCCTCACTCCTTGGTCCCGTCCTGGTGATCCGGTCGGGGCTAATGGCAGCTGAGGTATGTGCGGGGCCGCGCCCTGCCGACGTAGAAAACAAAGCAAATAGGAAGGTAACCGCAAAATCTCGCAAATTCAGAAGCAAATATTACAGACCATAAATTGTCCTCACGGTACCAAACACAAGTTTAAAGGCCTCCACGAGGCACGGTGCATGTTGCAGGAACTGAAGTAGGAAAGAAGCCACGAGGAGATCAACCTTGGGCAGCATCGTCGCTCGTAGAGGAGTCGCGCTTGTCAGCTCCACCTCCCGAGGCCACGAAACCAGAAGCACCTGCCTTGGGCGCAGTAGCGAAGGTGCAGAACTTCGCCAGCAAGGCCTCCGCTCGGCTTTTCACGGCCTCAGCAGCAGCGGCGGAGCGCTCGGCGTCCACAGGCTCCAGCAGGTCGTTGATGGCCCGCAAGTATATGAGATAGTTGTAGCCTCTTTTGATAAGTAAGAGTGTAGAACCCAATAAGGAGCTAAAGGTAGAACAAATACTCTCTCAAGTCCTATCTACCACTGATACGACTCTATGCACGCTTAGTGTTCGCTTTACCTAGAACAAGTATGAAACTAGAAGTACTTTATAGGTGTGATAGGATAGGTTTGCAAGATAATAAAGAACACATAAATAAAAATTAGGGGTTGTTTAGATAAATAAACAATAAAGTAAATATAGCGTGTGTGGAAAAGTGGTGGTAGGAGTTGTGGAATTGTCCCTAAGCAATTGACTACTTTACTAGACCGATAGCAAGTTTTATGTGGGAGAGGCCACTGCTAGCATGTCATCCCTGACTTGGAATTCTATACACTTATGATTGGAACTATTAGCAAGCATCCGCAACTACTAACGTTCACTAAGGTAAAACCCAACCATAGCATTAAGATATATTGGTCCCCCTTAAATCCCGTATGCATCAATTTCTATGCTAGGTTGAAGCTTATGTCACTCTTGCCCTCCAATACATAGTCCTATCAACATACAACTAACCCTATAGTGTGATCCACGCGCGTGCTCATATGATGGGCACCAAAGGACAGTAACATAACCACAAGCAAATTAAATCAATCATAGCAATTCATCAACCACCAATAGGACAACGAAAAATCTACTCAGAGATCATAGGATGGCAACACATCATTGGATAATAATATGAAGCATAAAGCACCATGTTCAAGTAGAGGGTACAGCGGGTTGCGGGAAAGTGGACTGCTGACTATTGAAGGGGGAAGGTGATGGAGATGTTGGTAAATATGGCAGAGGTGTTGGTGAAGATAGCGGTGATGATGATGACCCCCGGCGGCATTCCGACGCCACCGGAAGCAAGGGGGAGAGAGCCCCCCTTCTTCTTCTTCCTCTTCCTTGACCTTCTCCCTAGATGGGAGAAGGGTTTCCCCTCTGGTCCTTTGCTCCCATGGCGTGGGAGGGGTGAGAGCCCCTCCGAGATTGGATCTGTCTCTTTGTCTCTCTCTGTTTCTGCGTTCCCAGATTCTGGCCCTTCACCGTTTCTTTTATATCCAGAGATCCGTAACTCCGATTGGGGTGAATCTTTCGCCCAGATTTTTCCCATAAAATTAGTTTTCTTGCGGCAAAAGAAGAGCGTCAACTGCCTTACGGGTGGCCCAGGAGAGTGCCAGGCGTGCCCAGCGGGGAGGGCGCACCCCTATCTCATGGCCACCTCGGGCACCGTTTCGCGTTGATTCTTCCTCCGGAAAATCCCAAATATTCCAAAATAATTCTCCATCCATTTTTATCCCGTTTGTATTCCGTTTGATATTGGTTTTCTGTGCAACATAAAACATGCAACAAACAGGAACTGGCACTGGGCACTGGATCAATATGTTAGTCCCAAAAAATAGTATAAAAAGTTGCCAAAAGTATATGAAAGTTGAATAATATTGGCATGGAACAATCAAAAATTATAGATACGACGGAGACGTATGAGCATCCCCAAGCTTAATTCCTGCTCGTCCTCGAGTAGGTAAATGATAAAAAGGATAATTTTTGATGTGGAATGCTACCTAGCATAATCTTGATCATATGTCTAATCATGGCATGAATATTAAGACACGAGTGATTCAAGGCAATAGTCTATCATTTGACATAAAAACAATAATACTTCAAGCATACCAACCAAGAAATTATGTCTTATCGAAATAACATAGCCAAAGAAAGCTCATCCTTACAAAATCATATAGTCTGGCTATGCTCCATCTTCATTACACAAAATACTCCCATCATGCACAACCCCGGTTTCAGCCAAGCAATTGGTTCATACTTTTTAACGCGCTTCAGCTTTTTCAACCCTCACGCAATACATGAGCGCAAGCCATGGATATAGCACTATAGGTGGAATAGAATATGATGGTGAAGGTTTATGTGGAGAAGACAAAAAGGGAGAAAGTCTCACATCGACCCGGCTAATCAACATGCTGTGGAGATGCCCATCAATTGATGTCAATGCAAGGAGTAGGGATTGCCATGCAACAGATGCAGTAGAGCTATAAGTGTATGAAAGCTCAAACTGAAAACTAAGTGGGTGTGCATCCAACTTCCTTGCTCATGAAGACCTCGGGCATTTGAGGAAGCCCATCATCGGAATATACAAGCCAAGTTCTATAATGAAAATTCCCACTAGTATATGAAAGTGATAACTCAAGAGACTCTCTGTATGAAGAACATGGTGCTATTTTGAAGCACAAGTGTGGTAAAAGGATAGTAACATTGCCCCTTCTCTCTTTTTCTCATTTTTTTATTTTTTTATTTTTTTAATTTTTTTCATTTTTTTGGTGGGCTTCTTTGGCCTCTTTTTTTATTTGGGCTTCTTTGGCCTCTTTTATTTTTCATAAAGTCCGGAGGCTCATCCCGACTTGTGGGGGAATCATAGTCTCCATCATCCTTTCCTCACTGGGGCAATGCTCTAATAATGATGATCATCACACTTTTATTTACTTACAACTCAATATTACAACTCGATATCTAGAACAAAGATATGACTCTTATATGAATGCCTCTGGTGGTGTACCGGGATGTGCAATGATCGAGCATAGCAATGACATCAAAAAAATGGACAAGCCATGAAAACATCATGCTAGCTATCTTACGATCATGCAAAGCAATATGACAATGAATGCTCAAGTCATGAATATGATGATGATGGAAGTTGCATGCCAATATATCTCAGAATGGCTATGGAAATGCCATAATAGGTAGGCATGGTGGCTGTTTTGAGGAAGATATAAGGAGGCTTATGTGTGATAGGGCGTATCATATCATGGGGTTTGGATGCACCGGCGAAGTTTGCACCAACTCTCGAGGTGAGAAAGGGCAATGCACGGTACCGTAGAGGCTAGCAAATTGCGGAAAGGTAAGAGTGCGTATAATCCATGGACTTACATTAGTCATAAAGAACTCATATACTTATTGAAAAAGTCTACTTGCCCTCTAAGCAAAGTGCTACTACGCATGCTCCTAGGGGAAGGGTTAGTAGGAGTTAACCAACGCGCGATCCCGACCTCTACTCATAAGGAAAGCAATCAAAGAACATGTCATGCTCCAACTTCGTTACATAACGGTTCACCATATGTGCATGCTACGGGACTTGCAAACCTCAACACAAGTATTTCTCAATTTCACAATTACTCAGCTAGCACGACTCTAATATCACCACCTTTATATTGCAAAACTATTGCAAGGAATCAAACATATCATATTCAGTGATCTACAAGTTTTATGTAGGATTTCATGACTAACCATATGAATAACCAATTCCTGTCATCTCTCTAAATAGATATAAGTGAAGCAAGAGAGTTTAATTCTTTCTACAAAAGATATGCCCACGTTCTAACAAATATAAGTGAACCTAAAGAGCATTCTACAAATGGTGGTTTTCTATGTGAAGAGAAACAGGCAATCCAAACTTCAAATGATATTAGTGAAGCACATGAAGCATTCTATAAAGCCATACTCAAAAGATTTTAGTGAAGTGCAATGAGCATTCTATAAATCAACCAAAGACTATCATATACCAGCATGGTGCATAAAAGAAAAGTGAAAACTAAATGCAAAATACGCTCCAAGACCTGCACATATCGCATGAACGAAACGAATCCGAAAACATACCGATACTTGTTGAAGAAAGAGGGGATGCCTTCTGGGGCATACCCAAGCTTAGACGCTTAAGTCTCCTTGAATATTTACTTTGGGTGCCTTGGGCATCCTCAAGCTTGAGCTCTTGCCTCTCTTCCTTTTCCTCATATCGAGACCTCCTCGATCAAACACTTCATCCACATAAAACTTCAACAGAAAACTCAGTAAGATCCATTAGTATAATAAAGCAAATCACTACTCTAAGTAATGTTGCAAAAAAATTCATATTTTGTTTTTGCATTGTGTCTACTGTAGTATAACTTTTTCATGGCTTAATCCACTGATATAAATTGATAGATTCATCAAAACAAGCAAACTATGCATCAAAAACAGAATCTGTCAAAAACAGAACAGTCTGTAGCAATGTGAACATCCACCATACTTCTGATACCCCAAAAATTCTACCAAATTAGGAAAAATAAACAAGTTTCATATCAATACAGTGCAAAAAGAATCAGAACCAATTGATGTCCCAATTAAAAATGTAAAATCACGCACTACATCCAAAGTTTCTGTCCTCCACCGTACAAACCAACAAGCATTGTAAACATCCTAAAGGCAAACCTTGGCACATTATTTTTATAATACAATGGAATTGTACAAGGGGATAATTATTTTTGATGAAAAGTTTCTGTAATCAAGATTCACAAAGTTTCCGTGAGCATGAACAAAGTTCAAGGCTAGCTCCCACTTCAACAATGCTTGTCTTTTTCACTTTCACTTTCCTTTTTGAAAAGTTTTTAGGTTCCCCTCTTTATTTTTTTGTTTTTAATCTATATGAAAGCACTCAACAGAAATAAATGACTCTCTAAAACTTCCGGGTTGTATCCCTCGCAACGCTTTCTTTAAAGCCATTAAGCTAGGCATTTAGTGCTCAAGTAACGAATCCACCCAGATCCCAAGGTATATCAAAGCCAATTTTAATTAACAATGATTTGTGATTTAGTAGTGAGCACAAAGTAACATATATCATGTAATGACGAAGTCTAACCCTCTTCCTATGCATCGGCATGTCATAAAAGAACAATTCATGCACACATAGTAAATGTCAATGCATAGTATAAGCAGATTCTTGCAATTCTATCGTGTTGGAAACATAAAGAGGCAGAGATATAGTTCCTCTCTCATAATAATTGCAAGTAGGAGCAGCAAGAACATGCATATTATATCTATCAAAATTATCATGTGCAACGGTAAAAGGCAACCCATCAATATAATCCTTAATACAAACTTCTCCGATATAGTGTAGTTTGGAGAATTCAAAAAGATAACAGGACTATCACGCGTGAATGCAATAGCAATAATTTCATGTTTAACATAAGGAACTATAGCAAGTTCATCTCCATAAGCATAATTCATATTGGCATCTTGGCCACAAGCATAACAAGTATCATCAAAAAGGGATATTTCAAGAGAATCAACAAGATCATAGCAATCAGCATAGCAGTCATCCTTCGGTAAGCATGAAGGGGAATTAAACAATGTATGAGTTGAAGAGTTACTCTCATTAGAAGGTCGGCACAGGTGATCAATCCGCTCTTCCTCCTTTTGTTCTTCACTCTCCTCATCATCTTTTTCATCCAATGAGCTCATAGTTTCATCAATTTCTTCTTTCATAGCTTCCTGCAAAATATTAGTCTCTTCTCGGACAACGGAGAATTTCTCAATATATAGTTTAACATAGGCATTAGAAGCATAACTATCATAACATATTCAATTATGGCAAAATTTTCAGATTTGTAGAGAGTAGCATCATACTTTTCAATCAAAGAAGCAATTTCATAAGCACCCTTAAAAGCAACAAATTCTTCAATTTGTTGAACATCATAGTAATTATAAACACCCTTAGCATACGAAGATACGAACCCATTATCAATAAACTCACATTGGTAGGGAAGGTGTTTCTTAGGGTTTTCAGAACAACAAGTAATATCATATATTTCACATAAATTCCAAGCATAGCATTGCAAACAATGAATTTGATTCAATAAAAGTTTCCCTTTTTCAGATATACGGTGCCGCACATAACAAGCATGCTCATGTAAAGATTTGCCCTCAACTAAGCTAGTTGGGGTTTCAGCACGAGCACAAAGGGATCGAAGATGATCCAAGTAAAAAGCTTCAGGAGTGTGATAGATTTTGAGTGGTTCTTCAACCATTGGTTCAGTATGTACAACTTTTTTCTGGTATTTTGCGTTTCCTACCCATAACTAAAGATAGAAAAAAACTAAGAATAGCAAATAAAAATTACTTAGTGATAAAGCAAACAAGCACACATGAGAATATTCACCCCACACTATGACTCCCTGGCAACGGCGCCAGAAAAAGGTCTTGATGACCCGCAAGTATATGGGATAGTTGTAGCCTCTTTCGATAAGTAAGAGTGTCAAACCCAACGAGGAGCTAAAGGTAGAACAAATACTCTCTCAAGTCCTATCTGCCATTGATACGAGTCTATGCACGCTTAGTGTTCGCTTTACCTAGAACAAGCATGAAATTAGAAGTACTTTATAGGTGTGATAGGATAGGTTTGCAAGATAATAAAGAACACATAAATAAAAAGTAGGGGCTGTTTAGATAAATAAACAATAAAGTAAATATAGCGAGTGTGGAAAAGTGGTGGTAGGAGTTGTGGAATTGTCCCTAAGCAATTGACTACTTTACTAGACCGATAGCAAGTTTTATGTGGGAGAGGCCACTGCTAGCATGTCATCGTTGACTTGGAATTCTATGCACTTATGATTGGAACTATTAGCAAGCATCCGCAACTACTAACGTTCATTAAGGTAAAATCCAACCATAGCATTAAGATATATTGGTCCCCTTTAAATCTCGTATGCATCAATTTCTATGCTAGGTTGAAGCTTCTGTCACTCTTGTCATCCAATACATAGTCCTATCAACATACAACTAACCCTATGGTGTGATCCACGCGCGCGCTCATATGATGGGCACAAAAGGACAGCAACATAACCACCAGAAAATTAAATCAATCATAGCAATTCATCAACCACCAATAGGACAACGAAAATCTACTCAGACATCATAGGATGGCAACACATCATTCAATAATAATATGAAGCATAAAGCACCATGTTCAAGTAGAGGGTACAACGGGTTGCAGGAGAGTGGACTACTGAATATAGAAGGGGAAGGTGATGGAGATGTTGGTGAAGATGGCGGAGGTGTTGGTGAAGATCGCGGTGATGATGATGGCCCCCGACGGTGTTCCGGCGCCACCGGAAGCAAGGGGAAGAGAGCCCCCTTCTTCTTCTTCTTCCTTGACCTTCTCCCTAGATGGGAGAAGGGTTTCCCCTCAGTTCCTTGGCTCCCATGGTGTGGGAGGGGTGAGAGCCCCTCCGAGATTGGATCTTTCTCTCTGTCTCTCTCTATTTCTACGTTCCTAGAATCTGCCCCTTCACCATTTCTTTTATATCGGAAGATCTGTAACTCCGATTGGGGTGAATCTTTCACCCAGATTTTCCCCATAAAATTAGCTTTCTTGCGGCAAAAGAAGAGCGTCCACCGCCTTACGGGTGGCCCAGGAGAGTGCCAGGCGTGCCCAGGGGGGACGGCGTGCCCCTATCTCCTGGCCACCTCGTGCACCATTTCGCGTTGATTCTTCCTCCGAAAAATCCCAAATATTCCAAAATAATTCTCCGTCCGTTTTTATCCCGTTTGGATTCCATTTGATATTGGGTTTCTGCGAAACATAAAACATGCAACAAACAGGAACTGGCACTGGGCACTGGATCAACATGTTAGTCCCAAAAAATAGTATAAAAAGTTGCCAAAAGTATATGAAAGTTGAATAACATTGGCATGGAACAATAAAAAATTATAGATACGACGGAGACGTATTAGTCGTCAAGGTTGGCATCGGGGTTGCGAAGGTAGACGTGGCTGAGGATCCTCGTCAGTGCCGCAGAAGAAAGGACGTGAGCTTCCACCTTGGCCATGGGGCCGATGCCGGTCACGACCTCCTCAAGCGCTTCGACCAGGAAGGGAAGCAGCTTGGCGGGGCCGACTGTGGCTCCGGCCAGCGGCTTCTCCAGACCATCGTCATAACGCACTTCAGTGCCTTGCAAGATCTCACCTCGTAGTCCGTGAAGGCCGCGTGATCCTCGGCCAAGACCTTCGCCTTGGAGTCCAGCTCAATCCTCTCCGGCTTCAGCTTCCGCTCCAGTGTCTTCAGCCAGCCGGGATCAGCGGATAGTTCGGTGTCGCGGTCCCTGATGTCGGCCTCCCGAGCCTTCATCTCTTACTCCTTCACCTGACGCTCACGAACCTCCTTGGAGAGCTCATCACGCAAGCCTCGCAGCTCATCCTCCAGCGCCTTGCAGTGGCCCTGGACAGTTGAAGCATCCTTCAACGCCGCGTCACGAGCGGCTATGGCCTGGGAGGTGATTTGCTTCTCCTCCTTGGAAGTTATTGCATCTTGGCTCAGCGCCGCTCGGACGGAGGCGTCAGACCGAACCCAGCCAGAGACCAGCTTCAGGCGCCCGGCCACCAGGCGGGGGTTGGCGCCCTGGAGATCTTTCGCAACCGAGTCAGCTCATCAGCAGCTCGGTCCAAGGAGGCGGAGGAAGCAGAGGAGTCAGGGACCAGAGGAGCAGGAGGAGAAGACGGTAGCATAATCACGACCTGGGAGGCTGGGACCTCCTGAGCCTTAACAACCTCGGCGATATCGTCAAGCGCTAGTGCCTCCAAAGTCAGCGGGGCCACGGGGGCTAGCCCCCCGC
Organism: Triticum aestivum; assembly: GCF_018294505.1. NCBI lineage: Eukaryota > Viridiplantae > Streptophyta > Magnoliopsida > Poales > Poaceae > Triticum > Triticum aestivum. The sequence continues at coordinate 232,380,424 of NC_057798.1, forward strand.
TAGAGCATCCCTCCTGGCCTCGCGAGGACGACCGGGCAGGGGAGGTGCGAGCTCCACTACCTCCCCTTCCCGCAGGCGAGGGCGCGGCCACAACAGACGAGCTCGCGCCGAGCGGGGCCATCGTGCCCCCCTTCAGCCTCTTCCCCGCGGGCGGCGGCCTACCCAAACAATGGAGGATGTCAAGCCCTGACAACAAAAATAAGAGCAAAGCAGAGTTCGAGTACTTACTGGTTAGTCACCGCGAGCTCCAACGGCCTCCTGCCGAGCTTGAAGCCCGAGAGCCTCTTGCGAGGCGCAGCCTTGGGAGGTCCGGCAGCAGAGGAGGGCGCACCAGAAGGGCTGGAACTGACTTCAGGCAATACCGGAGCCGGAGTAGACCCTCTGGAGATTAGCCCCGGCCTGTCCTTCTTCGGGATCACGGGCGGGTCCTCTCCCCCTCGCCTGGTGTCGACCTCGTCGTCGTCCAGCATGGAGTGGAGGACGTTGGGCCTGGGCCAGGGGGAAGTCTCCCCTGTCTCCTCGGTGGTCGCCTCCGAGTCGTGCTCCTCCTCTTCCTCATGTTCCTCCTCTCCCCCACCGGAATCATCGGAGGACAACTCCACAGTCGTTGTCGCCGCCTGGCCCTCAGGAGGCACCACCGACACCAGACCGTCCCCGTCAAAGGTGGGCATGGCATCCCCCACCTGTTCCCAGTCGTCGCGAAGGAACTAGGGGACAGGAGCGCCCTCCAGGCTCGCCACGTCCTCCCCGACTAGGAAGCGGAGAGCTGCGGACAGATCCTCATCGGCCAGAGCCTCCGAGCTCAGGCGGAGATTGGTGTCCGCATCGTTGAGCCTCCACAACGGGCGCGAGTGCGCTTGGAGTGGGGCCACCCGATGCGCCAGGAACTCCCTCAGGAGCGTGGCCCCGGTCAGCTTCGCCACCTTCATGTTGCTAGGCCTCAGGTCAGTGTTCATCTTCTCTAGCACCAGCTTCGCCCGCCGGTCGTCAAGCTTCGCATGGGACCACGCCTCCTCGGCCTGTGGCTGGACCGTGGGTAGCGCCAGCTGAGAATTGATACATCCAGCATCTAGCATGACCCACTTGCTCCGAAAGCCATCGCCTCTTCCCGGCCTTCGAGATCGCGTTAGGTTTGGAGTACGCGACAAAGCCAGTGTACGCAGAGGCATGCGTGCCGGTGACTCGGAGGAAGAAGAAGTGGCAAAGGAAGGCCACGGAAGGCGTCACCCCGACATGAGCCTTGCAGTAGTAGGAGAAAATCGTCAGGAGAAGAACAGAGTTGGGATGGAGATGCAAAGCCTGCAGCTTATAATGGCGGAGGACATCATAGAAGAACTCGGAGAAAGGAGGCACCAGGCCAGCAATGACAACACTCATGAAGAAGGGATAGAAGGTGCTCCCCTTGTCTTCCGGCTGGGCGGAGCCGGGTCGGAGCACAGTCTCCCCCATCTCGCTGACTTGCGTCGCTGTCATCAGGCGCGTGAGGGTGAGATTCTTCTCCGTCATGTTGGGGGGCTCCAGAGCCGGCGAGTACCAGGCCGATGGAGCCTCGGTCGTGGTCTTGTGAGGTGCCATTGCTCGTTGGAGGAGAAAGGATGAGGCGGATCTGGAGATTTCGGAAGCAGGAGGGCAAGAGCAAGAAACGGGATCTGGAGCAAGGCGAATAAGAGCAATGGAGGTAAGCCTAACCCATGCCAGCCTTTTGTCAGACGGGCAGTTGCCGAGGCAGCATGGGGAAGCGGACACGCCCACGTCCAATAAACCGCCACGCGGTGCCCAAGGCCGCATGTAGTTGGGGCCCATGGCGCTCTACACTTGCCCTTTCTCTTCGCTGCTAATTCAAGTCCGAGCGCGCCTTGGGCCCGGGGGCTACTGTCGGCATTCTGGGAACGGGGGTCCCCATATTTGCCTGCCTGTGGCCTGCGGCGTGGCTCAAGGGGTGGCCCAGTACGGCCCATCTTCATCAAATCAAGATCAAGACCCTCGCGAGGGGCCAAGCCTCACGGGGCGGACGACGCAAGGCTTCCTCACGGATGTCCTCACTAGGCAGGCTCGCGAGGAGGCAGAGAGATCAAGGAAGGAGTACCTCGCGAGGTGCCCATGATGTAAACCATGACGATCGAGACCAGGCGGGCGCCAGGCGGGCGCTAGCCTGCGCAGTGTCCTTGTTTCCTCTTTGCTGCAAAGGGGGCAAGCGCAGGCGCAGAGTACCGAGGCATCAAGCAAAGGTTACTATTTCGGTGCAACGAGACCAAGACCAGCAGAGCGGCAGGACGGAGGTCACCGAGGAGCCCAAGACGGCATCATCACCAGTGCCTTTGGCAGCGGAAGACCAACTTTAGTCAGGATAACTTGTACTAGATGTTCCCCTTCAAAATGGCCGTTGTTGGCTCCCTTCCCGCTCAATATTTGGGGAGAGGACCAGGGCCTCTATATCTATGGATAGCCATTACCAAAGAAGAGTGAGGGGGGAGAGAGAGTTCTCATCAGATCCAGAGGCGATCGAACTCACCCAAGTAGTACACCGCACCAGCCCAAGAACACCTCTCGCGAGGTTGTTCTTCCTTTGTACTATTCATCATCAGCCCCTGAGGCAATCCACCACACCACACATTGGAGTAGGGTATTACACCGCAATGCTGGCCCGAACCAGTATAAACCTTGCATCCCTTGCGTTCATCGTGTGGCTTAGATTCTCAGCGAGGCGTTGGGACGTGGAATAGTATGGGGAAGATCTTCGCACGCACCCCAGAGTTCAAACCTTAAGGGTTTTGCCAGAATCTGATATCCGACACCTCCTGCCTCTCGCACTTATACAAGTAAAGGGGGCACCACTTGGGGAGGACCTCAAGTAGGATTCGGCCTACTAGGGGCACCCTCCCGGCTGCTCCCTCTTCCCCCCACCTATATATATATATATATATATATATATATATATATATATATATATATATATATATATATATGTGCGGCACTGCCCCCCCCCCCTCCACCGTTTACACCCCAAGTCATATTTTCGTAGTGCTTAGGTGAAGCCCTGCAAAGATAACTTCACCATCACTGTCACCATGCCTTCGTGCTGCCGGAACTCATCCACTACCTAGCCGTCTTGCTGGATCAAGAAGGCGTGGACGTCACTGAGCTGAACGTGTTTTGAACGCCGAGGTGTCGTACGTTCAGTACTCGATCAGTTGGATCGGGAAGAAGTTCGACTACATCAACCGCATTGTCAAAGGCTTCCGCTTACGGTCTACGAGGGTACGTAGACACACTCTCCCCCTCATTGCTATGCATCTCCATGGATAGATCTTGCATGTGCGTAGAATTATTTTTGTTTTCCCATGCAACGTTTCCCAACAGTGGCATCCGAGCCAGGTCTATGCGTAGATGATATGCATGAGTAGAACACAAAGAGTTGTGGGTGGTGATAGTCATACTGCTTACCGCCAACGTCTTATTTTGATTCGGTGGTATTGTGGGATGAAGCGGCCGGGACAGACCTTACATGTCCACGCACATGAGACCAGTTCCACCGACTGACATGCAACTTGTTGTGCATAAAGGTGGCTGGCGGGTGTCTGTTTCTCCTACTTTAGTTGAATTGAATTTGACTATAGCCGGTCCTTGAAGAATGTTAAAACAACAAACTTGATAAATCACCGTTGTGGTTTTTGTGTAGGTAAGAACGGTTCTGGCTAGAAGCCCGTCACAGCCACATAAAACTTGCAACAACAAAGTAGAAGATGTCTAACTTGTTTTTGCAGGGCATGTTGTGAGGTGATATGGTCAAAATGTGATGTGATATATTTTGATGTATGAGATGATCATGTTTTGTAATATCGACAACCGACAAGAGCCTTAGGGTTGTCTCTTTATTGTATGAAGTGCAAACGCCATGTAATTGCTTTACTTTATCACTACGTGTTAGCAATAGTTGTAGAAGCAATACACTACAAAAAAATTACACTTCCGTGATGATACGTGTTTGTCATGGTAGGTCACGTTTTCTGTCATGCATGTACATCCATGACGATTTTATGACAGAATCAAGATAATCATACCTATGCTGTCGTAGAACTGTTCCATGGCATTACCAAAATTATCATCATGGAAGTGTCTACTTACATGACGATAAATCACGCGTCATAGAAATGCTTTCGTCAAGGGTAACCGACATGTGGCATCCATCATAACGGGTCACCATTAAGTTATCGGGTTCCAGTTTGGATCAGATAACCTGTTAACAGCCCCGACCAATGGGGATTTTCCATGTGTAAAATTCTCATTCACCGGAGGATCCACATGTCGGCTCAGCGTTGGGAAAGATGTCATCCACTCATAGTACGGGAGGCGCCTATGGTACGTCAGCACGTGGAAAGGCCCAAAAGTGGCCCATTCCGGTGAAAAAGGCCACCCCAGTAAAAATTAGCAGGCCAGCCCATAAAAGGCCTACTTGTGTCAGGTCCATTTAAGCCAACGACCCATACAAGATGTGCCAATTCGGCCCGTCAATGGCCCGTTAATGATTTGACACCATTGCAGCCCATCGTTTGTTCGAGCTCATTAATAGCCCGCTATATAATTGGGTCCAATATCGGCAAAATGTGCTTTCGGCCTGTTAACGGCCCATTCAAGGGATGTGCCAATTTTCAGGATGTACGTCTTTCAGCCTTTTAGCGACACATTTAAGTGTTGGGCCAATTTTTGGCCTGGTGTGTCTTTCAGCTTGTTAACGGCCCATAAATGAGTTGGGCCATTTGCAGTCGGACCTGAGTTTTGGCCTTTTAATGGCCCATGCTCTTCATGATCCAATACCAGGCCAATTTCTCTTTCGGCCCACTTAAGGTCCACAACACAGTTGGGCCATATACAGTACGACCTGACTTTCGGCCTCTTAGCGACCCATGCTCTTCATGGTCCAGTACGAGCCCACTGTCTCTCTCGGCCTGCTAAAGGCCCACGGTATAGTTCGGCCATATGTAGCCCGACCTTAGTATCAGCCTGTTAACAACCCATGAAATCAAATGGGCCCACCTGTTGCCCGCTTTGATGTTGGCCTGTTAACGATCCAGGAGGTAACAGGGCTGAGCATTACTTTCGGCCTAGTAACGGTCCATTAACTTAATGGGCCCACTAAAGTTCAAACATGTCTATCGGCCCAATTAGATAATTTGAGCCCATTACTACAAGCAATTATGCACAGGACCAAAACCGATCAATCAAAGGCCTAGGAGAATTTTGGCCCCTGCGAGCCCATTAGGAAAGCCCATTAAGGGTAGTGTGTTGCTTCCTTCATATACGACCCACAACTATTCATGCTAACTAATAATTTCACTGCTTTTTTAGCTTCCTAGCGACCAGTTGGTTGGAATGCGAGGCGCGCTAAGCAAAGGTAGGGCATATAGGGAAAACATTGTAAATACAGCATATATTACAGGAAATTACATCCACTGGGCAATCAAAGATTGATGCCAGTGCAAATAAATGAACAGAACCTAACGATCTACAACGGCACAATCTGCAACCTCGACGCGAATGATGCCCATAAGCATGTGAGCAAGTTCTTCCTTCTTTGCTACACTGTCTCTGAAACGATTGATTAGTTGTTGTTGCGCAAGAATGTGCACCTCTGATTCCTCCATGATTTCCATCATTGCTTCAGCCAGTAATTGGTTCACAAACATACATTTTTTCCCTTGCATTCGAGACGGAGGAAAATTAATAGATTCATATGGCAATTTTGGCAGGCTTGTATTATTGATAGTGGATAGTGTCTCGACCACTTCATCATAACATAAATTAGGAGGGGAACCGAACAGATTAATCAAGAGTTATTGCCATATTACCGGGCCTAGATTTATTGGAAAGAAACAATGGGGTTGCCTTGCTGTTTTCTGAGTTTGTCTTCTTATCTTTAGTAGCCTGTACCAAATTAACACACTAGCATTGTTATCATTGGCCAGATCAAATAATAGGAAAGCAACATTGACACAACTAACGCTTGGGCAACCAGACCATACCAGCTTACACCAAATTAACATAATATGGCACAGCTATCATCAGCCAGGTAAGGTAATATGAAAGCAACATTGACACAATGAATGAATGGGCAACCAGAGCAGCACTACAATTCAGTAATGTGCATGATATGAGATAGTACACACATGCAGTTTAGTATGCAAAACTACCAGGCAGTTTTCCTTACAAAAATCAACATTGTCGCCTATAATTATTCATTTTGCTACAACTAAATTTAGATTAGATAAAGGTTGGATTCACACCGATTAACAAAATACATGCTGATGTAAAAATATAGTAATATACATTAGGTACTTACATCAGCATTGGAGCATAGAGAATTCCTGCAAAATACTTTTGAAAGGATCGAGAAGAGGTGTCTAGAGGGGGGTGAATAGACTCTAAGCAAGAAAAGTTGCAGTTTTTAATTTCTTTAAGTTGAAGTGGAGTTTTGGCACAAGTTTAACATTCACAATATATATCAAGCAAGCATGCAAATAGTATATGAGTAGCAGAAAGTAAAGCATGCAAATTGCAAGAATGTAAAGGGTGGGATTGGAGTGTGCAAACGCAGTTTGGAGACACGGAGATTTTTGAGCCGTGGTTCCGATAGGTGGTGCTATCATACATCCACGTTGATGGAGACTTCAACCCACGAAGGGTAATGGTTGCGCGAGTCCACAGAGGGCTCCACCCATGAAGGGTCCACGAAGAAGCAACCTTGTCTATCCCACCATGGCCATCGCCCACGAAGGACTTGCCTCACTAGGGTAGATCTTCACAAAGTAGGCGATCTCCTTGCCCTTACAAACTCCTTGGTTCAACTCCACAATCTTGATGGAGGCTCCCATGTGACACCTAGACAATCTAGGAGACACCACTCTCCAAGAAGTAACAAATGGTGTGTTGATGATGAACTCCTTGCTCTTGTGCTTCAAATGATAGTCTCCCCAACACTCAACTCTCTCTCACGGGATTTGGATTTGGTGGAAAGAAGATTTGAGTGGAAAGCAACTTGGGGAAGGCTAGAGATCAAGATTTATGTGGTAGGAATGGAATATCTTGGTCTCAACACATGAGTAGGTGGTTCTCTCTCAGAAAATGAATGCTGGAAGTGTGGGCACATTCTGATGGCGCTCTCCACAAATGAAGAGTCAGTGGAGGGGTATATATAGCCTCGACACAAAATCTAACCGTTACACACAACTTACCAAACTCGGTGGGACCGAATTGTTAAACTCGGTTGGACCGATTTAGTAAATAATGTGACCATTAGGATTTTCGGTGGGACCGATATGTCAACTCGGTGGGACCGATATGGTTAGGGTTAGGGCATAACGTAATCTCGGTGAGATCTATTACACAAACTTGGTGAGACCAATTTTGGTAATAGACACACAGAGAGTTGGTCAGGCAAACTCGGTGGGACTGATTCGCTCATCTCGGTTAGACCAAAACGTTACAAAAAGGGAGCCAGTGAGTTTGCATTGCAATCTCGGTAGGACCAATCGCTAATCTTGGTTTGACCTAAATGTTGTGAAGGACAACAGAGAGATTACAATCCCATCTTGGTGAGACCGAGATCCCTATCGGTGAGACCGAAAAGACTAGGGTTTGTGGCAGTGGCTATGTGAAGAGAACTCTGTGGCGCCAGATAGAAAGATTCGGTAAGTCCGAGTTTGACTTTTGGTTTGGGACATGTGTGGATGTGAAAAAGTGGATGTGGGCTTTGGAGCATATCACTAAGCACTTTGAGCAAGCAAGCCATTAAGCAACACCTCATCCCCTCTTAATAGTATTGGCTTTCCTATGGACTCAATGTGATCTTGGATCACTAAAATAGAAAATGTTGAGTCTTGTGCTTTGAGCTTGAGCCAATCCTTTGTCCTTAGCATGTTGAAGGGGTTCCACATCTCTAGTCCATGCCACTCCATTGTTGAACTTATCTGAAACATACTAGGTAAAAGTATTAGTCCAACAAGAGATATGTTGACATTAATTACCAAAATCACCCAGGGAGCACTTGTGCTTTCAATCTCCCCCTTTTTGGTAATTCATGACAACATACATCAAAGCTTTAGATAAAGATATAGAGAATAACAAGTAAAGCTTTGGAAAGACATGTAACATGCATAGGCTCCCCCTACATGTATGCAATCATGTAAATATGAAATGCAGGAGCATGTGAATGCATAAGCATGAAAGAGTAAGCAATGTGTTACATGTATCTTGGCTATATACATTAGAGCAAATGGTGTGAATATAGGAAATGTACCTTCATGCTCATGAGTCCTTCTTGCAAACAGTATGTACATCAGCAAAAAATCCTCATATACATGACTATGATGCATATACTTACCTTCTGGTCTTGAGTTGACTTAGGAAGGAATGAACCTGCGTAAACAAGGTTAGGTAACACAGATACACCTACTAGCCAGAGCAAACAAAGAAAACTACAAGAGAACCAAGACTGGGATGACATGTAGAGTGTGAGTACTGAGTACTCCATTGGATATAGACATGTCCCCAAAGGTAAAGATGTGCAATGAATTCAAGGATTTCCTTCCCTTAGATGTCTTGCTCCCCCTGAATCTAGCATGGGATGCTGGGAGAAGATAGGGAACCGAAAATCAGAGCAAAGAAAGGAAATAGAGCTAATGCAAACAATCAAATATGAACATGTGTTTCCCCTCTTAAAGACATGTGACTTCTTTCCTCTTGAACACTAAGCATCTGGGGTCTCTCTCTCTCTAAGTATTTTCCCCCCCTATAGAAATGATTAAGCTTTGATGTGATCTCTCTCTCTCCCCCTTTGACATCAATTTCCGAGAAGGGTCCATCTGGATTTTTGTCACAAATGGGTTTGGTCCTTGAGTCACAGAACAAAGCAGCAAGTCGAATGTGATGCTGGTAAAGGACAAGAATCATTGAGTGGAGCTGGATCAAAAAGAATGCAGGAGAAGCTGTTTTTCCTGTAGTGAAGTCGGTGGCACCGAGTTGTGTGCTTTGGTTGCACCGAAGGATTTCGGTTGGACCGAAGGCAATAGACCGGTGTGACCGAGTTCATCGCAGAGAAAACACGTGTCACCTCAGCTCACTAGACAAGTAAGATCTCACAAGGATTTGCAAGGAATAAACTGAAAGATTTGCAAGGAATTGGATGCGGGAAATGCAGAACAAAAAGAAATAGAAAAAGAAATCGAGATGAAGTTTTTTTTGAAAGGGGAAACAAATATGCATGAGACAAATGCAAGAGCACAAAAAAGAACACAAGAGAACTTCATCTAAGATTGGTCGGCGACAAAGTCACCTATATTAGAGTATATTGACTTAGGAGTCAAGTGAGATCACTTGATCATAGGTCATACTCATCGTTTAAGCTCAAAATTGGGTTACCATTTTTTGTTTAAGCATCTTGATGTATTCACATCTTGTCGAGTTGCTTTGACTCATGTCTTGGAGTAAAGCTTCTCTTAGATGGAATAACATACCTTGGGTGGTGGTGTTGATCGTGATCATGTAGTTGAACTTGTGTAGGATGCTCAATGTTGATGTAGCTCATCAAGAGTTGGGAGCACCACTTGGAATTTGAGTTCATCTACCTACATGGGTTAGATTTGCAAGGAAAAGCACTGGTGTATCCAAAATGACAATCATGAAACTTAATATAGAATTTTTCAAAGGATATGTTTGAATGGTTTCGTGCTTCCTTGTCTTCAACCACCATTGTGAAGAGACTTGGTGATGTAGAGATTGCTCAAGATGTGAGTGAGTTGCAATCTCATAGATTTTAGATTCATCCAAGTACCTACAAGGGTTAGATAACATGCAAGGTGCAAATATATCCAAGACATAAGATTATCATTATAAGAGAACTATCAAGGATTAGTCATAGGCTCATGTCTTGCATGTATCCAAATGGAGTTTCTACTCTAAGTGTGAAGCATCAATGATGTGCAATTCACCTCTCAACCTGAAAAACACTTTCTCATCAAGTGGTTTAGTGAATATATCCGCCAATTGCTTGTCGGTATAAACATGCTTAAGGTTAGTATCACCCTTAGCAACGTGATCTCAAATGAAATGATGATGAACTTCAATATGCTTAGTTCGAGAGTGTTGCATAGGATTGTGAGCAATCTTGAGAGCACTTTCATTGTCACAAAGCAATGGAACATGTTTCACATATATCCCATAATCTTTAAGAGTTTGGGTCATCCAAAGTAATTGAGCACAACATGAACCAGCGGCAATGTATTCCGCTTCGGCCGTGGATAAGGATACCGAGTTTTGTTTCTTGGAGGACCAAGACACAAGAGATCTACCAAGAAATTGACAAGTACCCGAAGTGGACTTTCTATCAACCTTGTCACCGGCATAGTCCGCGTCGGAGTAACCAACAAGATTAAAAGAGGCCCTCTTTGGATACCAAACGCCAAAGTTTGGTGTATGGATTATGCATATCACTATCCTTTTCATGGCCTTAAGATGACATTCTTTAGGGGCCTCTTGATATCGTGCACACATGCACACACTTAGCATAATATCGGGACGTGAAGCACATAGATATAACAATGAACCAATCATGGAGCGGTAAAACTTTTGATCAACCGGTTCACCATCTTTGGTCAAATCAAGATGTCCACTAGTAGGCATGGGTGTAGTCATACCTTTGCATTCTTGCATATTAAACATCTTGAATAAGTCCTTGGTCTACTTCGTTTGAGAGACAAAGGTACCTTCCTTAGTTTGCTTGATTTGCAAACCAAGAAAGAATTTGAGTTCACTCATCATCGACATCTCAAACTTCTCCGACATTAGCTTTCCAAACTTCTCACTAAAATGAGGGTTAGTCGAACCAAATATAATATCATCAACATAGATTTGGCACACAAATAGTTCTCCATTAACCCTTTTAGTAAAAAGAGTAGAATCAATTTTTCCAATTTCAAAGCCTTTTTCAATAAGGAACTTGGTCAAGCATTTGTACCACGCTTTAGGAGCTTGTTTAAGACCATAAAGAGCTTTGTGAAGTTTGTAAACATGATTAGGTTTCTTAGGATTGACAAAGCCTGGAGGTTGCTTAACATAAACTTCCTCCTCTATTTCACCATTTATAAAAGCACGTTTAATGTCCATTTGGTACAAGGTGATATCATGGTGATTAGAATAGGCAAGTAAGATGCGAATGGACTCAAGTCTAGCAACGGGGGCATATGTCTCACCATAGTCCATACCTTCGACTTGAGTGTAGCCTTGGGAGACGAGACGTGCTTTGCTGCGCACTAATTGTCCATCTTCATCTTGCTTGTTGCGAAACACCCATTTGGTACCAATGAAGTTGTGGTTGTTGTCGGGCTTCTCAACCAATGTCCAAACTTGATTTCTCTCAAAGTTGTGTAGCTCTTCATGCATGGCGTTTATCCAATCCGGATCTTCCAATGCTTCTTCAACCTTCATAGGTTCAATGCTAGAGATGAATGAATAATGTTCACAAAAGTTAGCCAAATGAGTTTTAGAGCGAGTGATTCTCCCTGTTTGGATATCATTGTAGATTTGCTCGACGGGATGGTCTTTGGCAACTCTTGCTCGAACTCGTGAAAGCTTTTTCTTGGATCTTGGTGGAAATCTTCTTCATCTTGCTCTTCTTCTTGGCCTTCTTCATAGTTCATATTGTCGTTCTCTTGTTGTGGTGGAGAAGGAGGTTGTTGAGGTTCATCTTGGTGTACTTCCTCGTTTTCTTCGTCTTGGTGTGTCCCACTTGTGGATGCTTTCGTATCAACTCTTGGTTCACCTTGTTGTGAGGTGGAAGCTTCTACTTGGACGGACGAAGTACTCTCCTTCACCTCCGTTGGACGAATCTTGCCAATATACAAGTCTTGGATTGCTTCCGAAGGGTCTTTGTCTCCTACATCAATTGGCAATTGCTCTACTTGCGAGCCATTAGATTCATCAAACTTCACATCTACCGTCTCTTCAACCTTTCGGGTGAAATTATTGTAGACATGGAAAGTGTGAGAGTTTGAGCCATAACCAAGTACGAAACCTTCATGAGATTTAGGAGCAAATTTAGAACGATGATGCTTATCAAGAATGTAGCACTTTGAGCCGAATACACGAAAGTATCCAACTTGGGGTTTGTTACCGGTGAGGAGCTCGTATGCCATCTTGCTGAGTAGCTTGTGAATATACAAGCGATTTGTTGCATGACAAGATGTCTCAACCGCTTCCGCCCAAAAGTGCTTTGGCGTCTTGTACTCATCAAGCATCGTTCTCGCCATTTCGATGAGCATCCGGTTCTTCCTCTCAACAACTCCATTTTGCTGAGGTGTGTATGTAGCTGAGAACTCATGTGAAATCCCTTCTTCGTGAAGAAAGGTGTCCGCATTTGCGTTCTTGAACTCGGTTCTGTTGTCGCTGCGAACCATCTTGATCTTCACTTCAAATTGAGTTTGGGCCTTCCTAGAGAAGTTTTTTAAGATCTTTTGGACCTGTGATTTATCATCGAGAAAGAACACCCACGTAAATCTTTAAAAATCATCAACTATAACTAGGCCAAAAGAATTTCCACTGAGACTTTTGTAAGCATTGGGACCGAAGAGATCCATGTGAAGTAGCTCGAGCGGCTTCCTTGTGATCATGATATTTTTCACGGGATGCCTTCCTCCAACCTGTTTACCTGCTTGACAAGCGCTGCAAAGTCTATCCTTATCAAATATGACATCGTTAACGCCAAGGATATGATTTCCTTTAATAAGCTTTTCAAGGTTTCGCATGCCCACATGACCTAACCGTCTATGCCATAACCAGCCTTTAGAGGATTTAGCAATTAAGCAAGTTCTAGGTTGAGCCTTTTTAGTGAAATCCACAATGTAAAGATCACCTCTATGTATACTAGTAAAGACCATTTTATAATTATCTCTACGAAACACTTGGCAATCTACTTCAGTAAATAGGACATTGAAACCAAAATCAGCAAGTCTAGATACTGAAAGTAAATTGTATCCAAGAGATTCAACGAGCATGACATTTTGTATGGATCTATCATGTGAGATGGCCACCTTACCGAGGCCAACCACCTTACCCTTTGAGTTATCACCAAAAGTGACATACTTTCGAGGGCCGTTATTTTCAGCAAGCTCACGAAACATATCTTTATCTCCAGTCATGTGATCGGTACATCCACTATCAAGAACCCATTCCTTTCCTCCTGCCATATATCCCCGAAGATTTGCCATAAGACCAAAGCGTCTCATTGCATCATCAAGATCAAAGTCACTATCATCATCCTCATCATAGTATCCATGTTCAACATCGTCATGTGATGGATCAATTCCTAGAGAGGGTGATTCGTTAGAATGAGTTTGACAGTGATCTTCTTTATTAATTTTAATAGCTTCGGAAATAATATCACTAATAATTCCAACATCTCCTTTGGCACGCATAATGTTTGTAAGCTCAAATAGACAATCACCAAACTTAGGATCATTGGAATTCATCTTACTCACGGCAATAGACTTATGGAGAATTTCATCTAGATGTTTCAAGGAATAATTTGGAAAACGTTTCTCAAGAAATTTCCATATGGTGTAGGCACACTTAAGAGTAGGCAAGGAAGCTATCAAGTTTCTAGGCAAACCTCTAGTGATAGGATTAATAGTTCTAAGATTGTGAATCATGTCAATTGACTCATCAAGAGTAGGATGCATAGGATCAACATGAGGTGCACAAGGGCTAGTAATGTACTTGTTCAAATGATATTCATTGAAAATCACAAGCATCTCATTTTTCCACTCATGAAAGTACTCTCCATCAAGTATAGGCACTCTATGTCTAAGACTCCCCAAAGTAGACTCATCCATCTTCCTCCAATGGTGTTTAAACCAAAGAAATGGAGATCAAAGCTCTGATACCAATTGAAAGGATCGAGAAGAGGTGTCTAGAGGGGGGTGAATAGACTCTAAGCAAGAAAAGTTGCAGTTTTTAATTTCTTTAAGTTGAAGTGGAGTTTTGGCACAAGCTTAACATTCACAACACATATCAAGCAAGCATGCAAAGAGTATATGAGCAGCGGAAAGTAAAGCATGCAAATTGCAAGAATGTAAAGGGATGGGATTGGAGTGTGCAAACGCAATTTGGAGACATGGAGATTTTTGAGTCGTGGTTCCGATAGGTGGTTCTATCGTACATCCACGTTGATGGAGACTTCAACCCACGAAGGCTAATAGTTGCGCGAGTCCACGAAGGGCTCCACCCACGAAGGGTCCACGAAGAAGCAACCTTGTTTATCACACCATGGCCGTCACCCCCGAAGGACTTGCCTCACTAGGGTAGATCTTCACAAAGTAGGCGATCTTTTTGCCCTTACAAACTCCTTAGTTCAACTCCACAATCTTGACGGAGGCTCCCAAGTGACACCTAGCCATTCTAGGAGATACCACTCTCCAAGAAGTAACAAATGGTGTGTTGATGATGAAGTCCTTGCTCTTGTGGTTCAAATGATAGTCTCCCCAACACTCGACTCTCTCTCACAGGATTTCGATTTGGTGGAAAGAAGATTTGAGTGGAAAGCAACTGGGGGAAGGCTAGAGATCAAGATTTATGTGGTAGGAATGGAATATCTTGGTCTCAACACATGAGTAGGTGCTTCTCTCTCAGAAAATGAATGCTGGAAATGTAGGCATGTTCTGATGGCTCTCTCCATGAATGAAGAGTGGGTGGAGGGGTATATATAGCCTCCATACAAAATCTAACCGTTACACACAACATATAAAACTCGGTGGGACCAAATCGTGAAACTCGGCCGGACTGATTTAGTAAATAATGTGACCGTTAGGATTTTCGGTGGGACCGATATGGTTAGGGTTAAGGCATAATGTAATCTCGGTGAGACCGATTACACAAACTCGGTGAGACCGATTTTGGTAATAGACACACAGAGAGTTGGTCAGGCAAACTCGATGGGACCGATTCACTCATCTCGGTTAGACCGAAACGTTACGAAAAGGGAGCTAGTGAGTTTGCATTGCAATCTCGGTAGGACCAATCGCTAATCTCGGTTTAACCGAAATGTTGCGAAGGACAACAAAGAGATTACAATCCCATCTCGGTGAGACCGAGATCCCTATGGGTGAGACTGAAAAGACTAGGGTTTGTGGCAGTGGCTATGTCAAGAGAACTCGGTGGCGCCGGATAGAAAGATCCGGTAAGGCCGAGTTTGACTTTTGATTTGGGACATGTGTGGATGTGAGAAAGTGGCTGAGGGCTTTGGAGCATATCACTAAGCACTTTGAGCAAGCAAGTCGTTAAGCAACACCTCATCCCCTCTTAATAGTATTGGCTTTCCTATGGACTGAATGTGATCTTGGATCACTAAAATAGAAAATGTAGAGTCTTGTGCTTTGAGCTTGAGCCAATCCTTTGTCCTTAGCATCTTGAAGGCGTCCCACATCCTCTAGTCCATGCCACTCCATTGTTGAACTTATCTGAAACATACTAGGTAAAGTATTAGTCCAACAAGAGATATGTTGACATTAATTACCAAAATCACCCAGGGAGCACTTGTGCTTTCAACTTTCCTCAAATACGATCCTAGTGCAGAATGTCTTCTATCCATTAAGGTTATTTTCCAAAAGAGTGATGGGTAAGGAACATGTAGAAAATATGATCAGAATGCTATAAAATTTCATGATGCGAGGATACGCACACACTTCTTAGAATGGAGTTGACATACTTTTGCTGGAGTGGAGCAGACTAGTTCTCTGGCCACTGGAATTTGCTTATTATCAGTAGGAGTTGGGTTTCTCTGTGCTGGAGCAGTATCTAGGAAAACTGGAGTTGGCTTACTATCTCCTGGCATTTGGATCTTTTGCAAAGACCTTGTTTGTAACCCTTCAGATTCTAACATAGCTGTCTTCCCCTTGCATGCCTTATATAGAAGAATGGTGCTTCAACTATAAAACATGCAACATCAGATAGATGGAATAGGTACTAAAGAATAGAAAGGCATGACATATTGACATGTATTCCCTCCATTCAAAAATAAATGGATGGATCTAGGATTATTTTAGTTCTAGATACATCCATTTTTATCCATTTCCTGCGACATGTTATCTGGATGGAGGGAGTATGATGTACGAGCTAGGGATACGATAGGAAAATAGAGTAAAAAAAACACTAGTTGCATGTAAAATTGTATGCTAGCAGAATACATACAGAAAAATACTAAGCCAACAAATGTGTGTATGATTGGGAAACTAAGATGGCATTGCAACAGACCACTAGAACAACACTTCAATGTAAACAAAAATATGGTATGGTAGACAGATGAAGTACATACTGATGAATGATAATGCATAAGATATTCAGAAGCATGATGTCCAAACTAAGAAGATGGTGTTGCAATAGAGTAGAATGACAGTACTTGAATTTGTAAACATGTTATCATGAATGGAATAGGTACTAAAAACAGGAAGGCATGACATATTTACATGCATGATCAGCAGGCTAAGCACATGGAATTGCAACAGAGTAGATGCACTCCAGGACATTATATGCATGTTGTACCCATATCACGGGCCAAGTAAGAGCAAGGACCTTCTGGGGGTGAATAGGATTCATCATATTTCTGCAAGTCTTCTGAAGAACTGCCTTTACATGTTCCACATATTGGGTACCATTGATGTTAAGTTTGTTGGCAGTTACATTGCTCCATGAGGTTCTTGTGGATATATCAGTGTGTGCAATTATATCTGACATGCATGGAAGATAACTAGTAGTTAGATTTATGTAATGAGTGCCTGTAGGAGACGCCATAAATAGTAGGACTGGGGTTAACTAGAAGCAACAGGTCTCAAAAACTAAAGGGAGAACAGAGATGAAAGCTACAGAATATGTATCGTTTGTACTCAAGATTAACTAGATGGCACAAAAAAGTATTAAATAACAACATAGGTAATAATATAATAGTATAATCACCAGCCTATGGGATAGCATTGGCTGATGGATGATAACTATGGAATGGTGTTACCTAAAGAACAAGTCTCATAGCTGAACTACGGAACAACGTTAACTCCTGAACAGGACCCGTAAGAGATCAGCATGAATATATAGTGAAATGTGATAATCTATTTTCCATACTTAGATGAATAACAAAGCCATAAATGTTGCACACAAGTAAGATGAGGGTACAACCTATCTGACCGCCATCCATAGGAGTGACCATCATGTGCTGACTTGTTGAAGGCCCTACAGTTGTTGTGGCTATCCATGTCGGGCACGCGCATCCGATGCAGGGAACTATTGAGTGGGGACAATAACTCCCTTCAGGTGTATGCTTCCCTTGTTGGAGCAGCTGTTGTGAGAAGGAAGACGGTATGGCTGAAGATGCAGAAAACGCATAGTGTTAAGAACGACACATATCTCTGATCTGAAGAAATACCCTAAGAGATCAATAATAAGGTACGAAAGTGTTCACACATCTGTTGACTGAAGACTAAATTGGGGTCACACGATTTTATTTTATTTTGGTATTGTTTGATCTACACCGGATGGCTTGATGGCCGCTGTGCCTCCCGGCTGATACTGTTTAGAATCTTCCCCGATGAGCTAGTGATCACCGGTAGAGCAGCCTGCCTCCGCCGTCCGTGGCCAAGAGAGCTTCGACCAAAATGCCGCTCCCCGCCCCACCACACTACCATGGTTGTGCCGCGCCCAGCCAATCCACAAAGACTCGTCGTCATCCATATCCGGGGGCTGCAGTACCTTCAACCCACGCAACTCTAAGATAGCCATCTAAGCGCTGCTTTCGCGGCGAACTTGCACCCCCGCACCCTTATGTTAGACACCAGCCAACCGGCAGCTTAGGAGCTCCATCGCCTTGAGGGGTGCTGCTTCCCATTGGGAATCGATTGGCCCAAATAAAAATTTAGACAACTGACGCCTAAATAAAGTGATTTGAGATGAGTGTACGACCTATCTTGTGGCTCAGTGAAGTAGGCAGCTCCAGCTACCGAATTGGTGAGGCCGACGCGGTTGCGGTGGCTACCGGCGGCAGGAAAGCAGAGATGTCGCGACCATCGATGGCTACGGGGAAGCAGCGTCAGGGCCCTGGATGCATCC
Organism: Triticum aestivum; assembly: GCF_018294505.1. Classification (NCBI taxonomy): domain Eukaryota; kingdom Viridiplantae; phylum Streptophyta; class Magnoliopsida; order Poales; family Poaceae; genus Triticum; species Triticum aestivum. The sequence goes on from NC_057798.1 coordinate 232,398,562, forward strand.
AAAGTTGGAGCCGCTCTAGCGCCATGCACAACGGCAGGAGTGAATCGGCTAAGGTACAGTCCATGCGACCGTCTTCAAGGCAGCTCCGGCAGCACGGAGTAAGAGGCACATGGCTCAATGCACAACGACAAATGGACAACATCTCTGGCATGGGGGAGGAGGGCAGTGGTGAATTTGGTGCGGTGGGGGTGCCATGGAGGAGGGACTGAGGTTTCATGGTTGGGAAGAAGGGAGCTGTCACGCCCAATATGCGACCCTATCCAAAAGGAACTCGAAGGTCCCACCAAGGATAGACCCGCATATTGAAACGCTTTTGCAAGGTGTATATCATTACATCAACATTACATAATAGATGGGGATACATACAAGAGGCATACAATGCCACACGAATACAACATCACAATACATAAGAGCATCATCTGACTACGGATGAAACACAAACAGAAACTCTAACGACATCCACCCTGCTAGCCCAGGCTGCCGACCTAGAACCTATCCCCTGATCGAAGAAGAAGCAGAAGAAGAACTCCAACTCAAGCAAACATTGCTCTCGCGTCATGATCATCGCATAACCTGTACCTGCAACTGTTGTTGTAGTAATCTGTGAGCCACGAGAACTCAGCAATCCCATTACCATGGGTATCAAGACTAGCAAAGCTTAAAAGGAAAGGAAGGGGTAAAGTGGTGAGGATGCAGCAGCGACTAAGCATATATGGTGGCTAACATATGCAAATAAGAGGGAGAAGAGAGCAAAAGGAACGGTCGTCAACTAGCAATGATCAAGAAGTGATCCTGAACTCCTACTTACGTCAAACATAACATAGAAACCGTGTTCACTTCCCGGACTCCACCGAGAAGAGACCATCATGGCTACACACGCGGTTGATGCGTTTTAATTCAGATCTGATGTCAAGTTATCTACAAGCGGACATTAACAAATTCCCATCTGCCTATAACCGCAGGCACGGCTTTCGAAAGATTATACCCTGCAGGGGTGTCCCAACTTAGCCCATGACAAGCTCTCGCGATCAACGAAGGAATAGACCTTCTCCCAGGAAGACCCGACCAGACTCGGAATCCCGGTTTACAAGACATTTCGACAATGGTAAAACAAGACCAGCAAAGCCGCCCGATGCGCCGACAATCCTGATAGGAGCTGCACATATCTCGTTCTCAGGGCAACACCGGATGAGACATCCTACGAGTAAAACCAGCCCTCGAGTTGCCCCGAGGTGGCCCCGCAGTCTACTCGGTTCGGACCAACACTTAGACAAGCACTGGCCCGGGGGGGCTAAAATAAAGATGACCCTTGGGTTGGCCGACCCAAGGGAAAGGATAGGTGGTGGTGAGGCAAATGGTAAAACCAAGGTTGGGCCTTGCTGGAGGAGTTTTATTCAAAGCAAACTGTCAAGGGGGTCCCATAAATCACCCGACCGCGTAAGGAACGCAAAATCCGGGAACATAACACCGGTATGACGGAAACTAGGGCGGCAAGAGTGGAACAAAACACTAGGCAAAAGGCCGAGTCTTCCACCCTTTACCAAGTATATAGATGCATTAATAATATAAGAGATATTGTGATATCCCAACCAAAATCCTGTCCACCATGGAGAAATCTTCAACTTCACCTGCAACTAGCAACGCTATAAGAGGGGCTGAGCAAAAGCGGTAACATAGCCAAACAACGGTTTGCATGGGAAAGGTGTCAAAGGTTAGAGGTTCATGGCAATTTGGGATGGCTTGATAAACAGGTAATAGGTAGCGCAACATAGCGATAGAACGAAGCAACTAGCATAGCAAAGATAGTACTGAGATCCAGGGTCACGGTCATCTTGCCTGAAATCCCGCAAGGAATAAGAACGAGTCCATGAAGAAGACGAACGGATGAAGCCGAACCAAGCGTAGACGAACGAGTCCTCACGATCGCAACACAACAGGAACTATCGAGAAGAAGCACACAACATGGTAAACACACCATACATGAACATGACATGATGCACAACCAAGCATGATGCATGACAAATCTAGATGAGACTACTCATGGCAAGAGATGATGCAAACAAGAGCAACACATCAAGGCAGGTTTAAATGAGGCCGGGAACAACATATAACAATTCCGGTAAGTCCACTTATGCAAATTTAGAAATTGGTCCAGATCTGAATACACCTTATGTTCAAGTTTTTAAGCATCAAGTTAAGAAGCACAAAGATGAACTACACGAGATTCTAGTCAAGTTACATATAAAGTTCATTAAGTTCGGACCTACGGCCTAGAAGATATGAGCAACACAAGTTAAACATGGCATTGATGCAAAATGCACCCAAACATCAAGCAAACACCTCAAAACATGGATGCAAGATGATAATATGAAACTACATGCAATTCTAAGCAAGTTTCATATAGAGCACACTCAAAACGGAGCAACGGTTCAAACACATACACTCCATACAAGTTATAAGGACAAGCTGTCCAAAACAGCAACTAGGCATATTGCAAGCACCAAAACAATATGCTACAGTACCACAACATGAAAACAAAAGACATGGGCATGATGTACAGGTAAAGCACAACAAAACATGAACACTGAGCTATCTCTAGAAATCACTAGAACATGCTCAAACACACATGGTAAGATTGCAAGTAATAACAATTTCAGACTTTGCAGAAAATAACATCACGATGAAATGTTCAGAGCTATCAAACAACATGTTACAGGAACTTATAATGGCAAATAAAGGCATGGCATGAATCTACTAATTGCATAGATAAAAAGTCCCTTACTGACCATAAGCCAAAAAGGACCAGAAAATATGATGGCACCCACGTAAACATAGCAAGTTATATTACAGATTCAAACATGGCAGAAACAAAATTATGAAGGCATGTAGATGAGCTTGTGCAACTCACTACAGAGCAATACATGGCATGGCAAGGCAACCAACAGTAAGAAGGCATGTTTGTGAAGCTAAGCATGGCAATAGCAAGGTCATAGGGTGCATGGAACACTAGCAAAACACATGGGAACAAGTGAACTTAATGTTAACAGGCTGACAACAACATTATGAAGCAACTTTGGAGCAAGATATGAACAATCTACAGCAAGCTATAAATGCAACCAGGGGCATGGATGGATAGAGGATGACATGTAGATCAAAACATGTTTATAGAACATCTCCAGATTATGCATATGATTAGTAGCAACATGTTTATATAGCATCACGAAATAACAGATTCAGTCTAGCAAAACAGCAACATCAAGAACCCTACTTAACAAGCTCGATTCACTCACCACAAGTCATTGCATGACAAGATAAGCATAGCATCATCAAGAAGACATGTTTGTGAAACAAACCAAGGCAAGAACAAGTCCATAGCATGCAAGGATCAACTAGAGCAACCTTGGCGAAATTGATTAACACGTAAACAATCTGCCAGGAAACATTTTGAAGCAAAAGTAGAGCACTCAAATGACATGCTAGACTACTCCATAATTTCCAAAAAGGCCATGAATGGATATACAATAACCTATTTCTCAAAACACCCTTACTGAAGTATCTCAAAATGTGCATGGATCTCTCTGTAGCATCAAGTTTACATGGCATCAAAATAACAACAAAACAGGGACTAAAATCAGCAACATCACGAGGCCTAGTTTGCATGCTTGTGCTAGTCACCACATTGATCACAAAAATACATGGTAAGCACCTCTGTAAAGAAGACATAGCATAGATCAAAACACATGTAGACATCAACCTCATAGGATGCACACATCAATCATGGCAAAAATGACAAAAGAGCTTGTTCTGTTAACGGACAGCAGAAAACATTATGAAGCACTCTTACAACGATAATTCGGGCATCAAGATGACCTCGAATGAATATGATGCAATAGAATGAAATGATGTACTCGTCGAGGCGAACAATTTGACATATTACACGCACGAAACGGAGCTACGGATGCGGAGATATGATGGCATGAAAATTACACAGATTCGGGGACTTAGACGATTTTTACCTCCGGGAAAAGTCAACCCGGGACGGAGGCGTTCCGGGATGGAGGGATCCGGGATGGGGACGGAGTTTGGTTGCGGGGATGGGTGGATCTCATCCACCCTCACAGATCTGGCCGGAGAAGAACTCCGGCGAGCTGCGGGGTGACTCCGGCGAACTCCGGGCGGCGCGGATCCGGAGGCCGGCGACGCGGGCTACGCGGAACCGGCGAGGAGGAGGCCGGCGAGGGGCGCGGAGGAGGCCGGCGAGGGGCGAACGACGCGGCGGAGCGGGCGGCGCGCCATGGCCGCGGCGGCGGGCAGGATCCGCGGTGGGGCGGCAGTCGGCGGCGGCGACCGGCGCGGGAGGCGGAGGGCGCGGGCGAGTGGGCGCGGGCGGCAGCTGGCCGGGCCTACGCGGGCCCGCGACGGGCTCGGGCGGGCCGCGGCGGTGGCGCGTGGCGGCGGGGATCGCCACATGGCAGACCGGGATTGGCTGGGCGGCGGCGGCGGATGTGTCCGGTCTGGGATGGACATGTCCGGCGGCGCGCAGGGGAAGAGGCTAGGGTTCATCTGCGCGAAAATTCGGGGGGAGACACCTATTTGTAGGTAGAGGGAGCTAGGAGAGTCCAAATTAGGAGCGGTTTTCAGCCACGCGATCATGATCGAACGACCAAGAGCATGGAGGGGAGTTAGATGGGTTTTGGGCCAGTTTGGAAGGGGTGTTGGGCTGCAAAGAGAGAGGGGCTTTTACGGTTACCCGGTTAACCGTTGGAGTACCAAACAAACTCCAAATGGCACGAAACTTCACAGGCGGTCTACCGGTGGTATACCAAGGCCACTTGGCAAGCCTCGGTCCATTCCGAGAACGTTTGACACCCACTCACAACAGGAGACAAAAGGGGAACGCCGGAGGGCATAGGAGGGCCGGATTGCAAAACGGACAACGGGGAAAAGGCTCGGATGCATGAGACGAACACGTATGCAATGCAATGCACATGATGACATGACAAAATGCAACACGCAAGCAAATGACATGGCAACGACGGCAAATAACTGGCAGACACCTGGCACATCGAATCCGGGGCGTTACAGGAGCTTCCAGGAAGAAGGTGATATGGCACCCACGAGCTATGAATGGGGAATTGGGAGGGGGAACCATGTCTTACAGATGCATTTGTCTGAAATGTGGGGGGAGTTATAGTTCTACCCCTACCTTTAGGCTTCTGGGCTTGGGTCTGTGTACCGAGCGTCGGGGATAGTAGAGTAACTTTGCTTCTCCCAAATAGTGGGTGAGGGAGTCCTGGACTAGGGGGTGTCCGGATAGCCGAACTATCATCATCGGCCGGACTCCAAGACTATGAAGATACAAGATTGAAGACTTCGTCCCGTGTCCGGATGGGACTTTCCTTGGCGTGGAAGGCAAGCTTGGCGATATGGATATGTAGATCTCCTACCATTGTAACCGACTCTGTGTAACCCTAGCCCTCTCCGGTGTCTATATAAACCGGATGGCTTTAGTCCGTAGGACGAACAACAATCATACCATAGGCTGGCTTCTAGGGTTTAGCCTCCTTGATCTCGTGGTAGATCTACTCTTGTAACACACATCATCAATATTAATCAAGCAGGACGTAGGGTTTTACCTCCATCAAGAGGGCCCGAACCTGGGTAAAACATCGTGTCCCTTGTCTCCTGTTACCATCCGCCTAGACGCATAGTTCGGGACCCCCTACCCGAGATCCGCCGGTTTTGACACCGACATTGGTGCTTTCATTGAGAGTTCCTCTGTGTCGTCACCGATAGGCTCGATGGCTTCTTCGATCATCAACAACGACGCAGTCCAGGGTGAGACCTTCCTCCCCGGACAGATCTTCGTATTCGGCGGCTTTGCACTGCGGGCCAATTCGCTTGGCCATCTGGAGCAGATCGAAAGCTACGCCCCTGGCCGTCAGGTCAGATTTGGAAGTTTGAACTTCACGGCTGACATCCGCGGGGACTTGATCTTTGATGGATTCGAGCCACAGCCAAGCGCGCCGCACTGTCACGACGGGCATGATTTAGCTCTGCAGCCGGACAGTACCCTGGAGGCCGCACTCGAGCCCGCTCCGATCTTCAATTCGGAGCCGGCTGCGCAGATCGAGGACGGATGGCTAGACACCGCCTCGGGGGCTGCAACCTCTACGGCGATAGAGCCGAACACTGACCTTGTCCCTCATGAAGCTCGTGACTCCGAGGTGCCAGACTCCTTGCCGGACTCCGAACCTCCCGCGCCCCCTCCAATCGAATCCGATTGGGCGCCGGTCATGGAGTTCACCGCTGCGGACATCTTTCAACACTCACCTTTCGGCGACATCTTGAGTTCGCTAAAGTATCTCTCGTTATCAGGAGAGCCCTGGCCGGACTGCGGTCAGGACGGTTGGGATGCGGACGACGAAGAAATTCAAAGCCCACCCACCACCCACTTAGTAGCCACTGTCGACGATCTAACCGACATGCTAGACTACGACTCCGAAGACATCGACGGTATGGACGACGATGCCGGAGACGACCAAGAACCAGCGCCTACCGGGCACTGGAAAGCCACCTCATCATATGACATATACATGGTGGATATCCCAAAGGATGGGAATGGCGAAGGAACAGCGGAGGATGACCCCTCCAAGAAACAGCCCAAGCGCCGGCGTCAGCGGCGCCGCTCTAAATCCCGCCACAGCAAGAATGAAGATTCCGGCACCGGAGATAATAACACCCCAGTCAGTGCCGAAGACAACCCACTCCAGCAAGATTCAGCACAGGAGGACAAAGACGCCAGCCCTCATGAGAGAGCGGCAGAAGAAGAGGTAGAGGATTATATGCCTCCCTCCGGAGACGAGGCAAGCCTCGACGACGACGAATTCGTCGTGCCTGAGGATCCCGTCGAACAAGAGCGTTTTAAACGCAGGCTTATGGCCACGGCGAACAGCCTCAAGAAAAAGCAGCAACAGCTTAGAGCTGATCAAGATCTGCTAGCCGACAGATGGACCGAAGTCCTCGCGGCCTTAGAGCATGAGCTCGAACGCCCCTCCAAAAGCTACCCTAAACGCAAGCGGCTCCCCCGATTAGAGGAGGAGGCGTATGAACCTGCATCACCAGCAGACAATACGGCTGACCGACCACCCCGTGGTCGCGACAGAGAGGCCTCTAGGCCCTTCACTAGAACCGTACCCCGGCATCGCTCGAAAAGCACAAGGCCACAGGGGAACGCTCCGGACTTGCGAGATATATTGGAGGATAAGGCAAGACAATCAAGATTGATCTATGGATCGCGTGGGCGCCCCATGATACGTGACGACAACCGTCGCGCCGGACACAGTAAGTCCGGCCGGGCCGAACAAAATAGACAAAGCTCTTTTGAGCTCCGTCGTGATATCGCCCAGTACAGAGGCGCCGCACACCCACTATGCTTCACAGATGAAGTAATGGATCATCAAATCCCCGAAGGGTTTAAACCCGTGAATATTGAATCTTACGATGGCACAACAGACCCCGCGGTTTGGATCGAAGACTATCTCCTCCACATCCACATGGCCCGCGGTGACGATCTTCACGCCATCAAATATCTCCCACTCAAACTTAAAGGACCAGCCCGGCATTGGCTTAACAGCCTGCCAGCAGAGTCAATCGGGAGTTGGGAAGACCTGGAAGCCGCATTCCTCGATAACTTCCAAGGCACGTATGTGCGACCACCAGACGCTGACGACCTAAGCCATATAATTCAGCAGCCAGACGAATCGGCCAGACAATTCTGGACACGGTTCTTAACCAAGAAAAACCAAATCGTCGACTGTCCGGATGCGGAGGCCCTCGCGGCCTTCAAACATAACATCTGCGACGAGTGGCTTGCCCGGCACCTGGGACAGGATAAGCCGAAATCCATGGCCATGGTCACATCACTCATGACCCGCTTCTGCGCGGGTGAGGACAGCTGGCTAGCACGCAGCAACAACCTCAGCAAAAATTCTGGCAGTCCGGATATCAAGGACCATAATGGCAGGTCGCGTCGCAACAAAAACAAACGCCGCATTAACGGCGATAATAGTGAAGATACGGCAGTCAATGCCGGATTCAGAGGCTCTAAACCCGGTCAGCGGAAAAAGCCATTCAAAAGAACTACTCCGGGTCCGTCCAATTTGGACAGAATACTCGACCGCTCGTGCCAGATACACGGCACCCCCGAAAAGCCAGCCAACCACACCAACAGGGACTGTTGGGTATTCAAGCAGGCAGGCAAGTTAATTGCCGAAAACAACGACAAGGGGCTGCATAGCGATGACGAGGAAGAGACCCGACCGCCGAACAATAGAGGACAGAAGGGTTTCCCCCCACAAGTGCGGACAGTGAACATGATATATGCAACACACATACCCAAAAGGGAGCGGAAGCGTGCACTCAGGGATGTATACGCGATGGAGCCAGTTGCCCCGAAGTTCAATCCATGGTCCTCCTGCCCGATCACTTTTGACCGAAGGGACCACCCCACCAGCATCCGCCACGGCGGATTCGCCGCATTGGTTTTAGACCCAATCGTCGATGGATTTCACCTCACCAGAGTCCTGATGGACGGCGGCAGCAGCCTGAACCTGCTTTATCAGGATACAGTGCGCAAAATGGGCATAGACCCCTCAAGGATTAAACCTACCAAGACGACCTTTAAAGGCGTCATACCAGGTGTAGAAGCCAATTGTACAGGCTCAGTTACACTGGAAGTGGTCTTCGGATCCCCGGATAACTTCCGAAGCGAGGAGTTAATCTTCGACATAGTTCCGTTCCGCAGCGGCTATCATGCCCTGCTCGGACGTACCGCGTTTGCAAAGTTCAACGCGGTGCCGCACTACGCATACCTCAAGCTCAAGATGCCAGGCCCTCGAGGAGTCATCACGGTCAACGGAAACACTGAACGCTCTCTCCGAACGGAGGAACATACAGCGGCTCTCGCGGCAGAAGTACAATGCAGCCTCTTAAGGCAATTCTCGAGTCCGGCCGTTAAGCGGCCGGACACGGCTAAACGCGCTCGGAGTAACCTACAACAAGACCACCTGGCACGTTCCAAGCACGCGTAGCAGTGCGACCCCAACCCCAGCCCCTGCAAAACATCAAGACAGGTCCTTCGCATACATCATTACGCTCTGAAGATACCATGGGCATGGGGAGCGGGGCATGACCACGATAGGCCCAGAATGCGGATCAACCACACCAGGGGCTCTCAAGTGTGTCGTTCTTTTTTTCTTTTTCTTTTTATTTTTACCCACAGGACTCCGTTCGTCCGAGGCCCTGTCCGGCAGCACACCTGCCGAACTCACGATGCAACAGCCGGGGAAGGAGAAAGGCTACAACGAATATCCAGGTGGTCTCCATTACGAGCATTAAATCTGTTTTATGAACCATTCCGCAGCCTACCCCTGGAGGGGGACATGTTTAATAGTCCCATCCCTTGCTTATCGCACCATTTGTATCGTTCTGCATTTACAGCAGTTTTTCTTGAATAAGTAATGCAACACCTTTTTGCTTTAAATTGCATTTCTTTCTTATACATATGTTCATTTATGACATGTTGCATCTGTACATTTTGGTACGGCTAAATACACCAGGGGCTTATGTTTCCCGCATCATGGTGTGATAAGTCCGAACACTTTCACAAGTGCAGCACCCCGAACTTATAGCATTATATGCATTGGCTCCGAATCATGTCTTGGGTCAATAGTTGGGTTTGCCCGGCTCCCATGTTTTGGTACCTTACGTTCCATTGTATCGGCTAAGGTAGCACTGGGAGAACCACTGCGATTGCGCCCCAGTTGAGCTGGGCGAGCGCCTCAGTGGAGAAAGCTAAAACTGACCGTCATGATGAGGCGAGAGCGGTCGCTGTTCGAGAGGTTTTTTGCGAGTCCCTAAAGACTTAGGCCGCTTAGAGCGAGGAGCCGGCTTTTGTCTGGCCCAGGCGTGGATAGCGCCCCAAATTCGGCCTTCCGAAGACTACGGGCTTCGCCGAAATTTAAAATTATAGAATTCTATGGCTAAGTGAGAGTGTTCAAGTATTATAAGTCCGGTTGCCTTGTTCGCTATGTTGAGCGCCTCCCTAGATGGACCCAAAAATGGGAACAAGAGTGCTCAAGTTTATCCCGAACACCCCAGCACTCGTGGCATGGGGGCTGAAGCCGACGACTTGCCATCTCTCAGATTTGATAAATAGCCGCACAGAAGGTAATATTTTAAATTAACAAGCGTTGCTTAGCGCATATGAACTAAGTTTTCAGCGCACATGATAACAAAATGCGAGTCTACTTAAATATTACATCTATGGAGCACTCACCCGCAATAGTGCGGGCACCCTTCAGCACAGTCTTATAATACATCTCGGGAGTACGGTACTCCTTGCCCTACGGTGGCGCGTCTGTCACAAGCTTCTGAGCATCCATCTTGCCCAGTGCACCTTTGCGCGGGCAAGGGCCCGACGGGCACCTTCAATACAGGCGGAGTGCTTGATGACTTCAACCCATGGACACGCATCCACCAGCCGCCGCACCAGGCCGAAGTAGCTCCTAGGCATGGCCTCCTTCGGCCACAGCCGAACAATGAGGCCCTTCATGGCCTGTTTGGCCGCCTTGTGGAGCTCGACCAGCTGCTTTAGCTGGTCGCTAAGGGGCACCGGATGTCCGGCCTCAGCATACTGAGACCAGAAGACCTTCTCCGTTGAGCTCCCCTCCTCGGCCCGGCAGAACGCGGCAGCATCGGACACGCTGCAAGGAAGATCTGCGGACGCTCCTGGAGAGCTCCGAATTCGGGTAAGCAACAGGTAATTAACACTCACATGCTTACTTTGCATGAAAAATGCCTTACCCGCTGCTATTTTCTTCAATGCCTCAATTTCTTGGAGGGCCTTGTAGGCTTCGGCCTTAGCGGCTTTGGCACTCTCAAGAGCTGTTGCAAGCTCAGACTCTCGAGTCTTCGAGTCACGCTCCAGGCTCTCATGTTTTTTCACGAGATCCTGGAGCTCTTGCTGTACCTCCGCCACCCGCGCCTCCTGCTTCTCTCGCTCGGTGCGCTCCGCGGCCGCATTACGTTCGGCCGCGGCCACCGCCTCCTTCAGGGTAGGCGCCTCGTTAGTGGCCCCTGCAATACCCACGTTATCCTTGTCATTCTTCTTGCAACCAAAATCCTTTTCTGTAAGGTACAATTTTACTAAGGTGTTACTCACCTTCCTTGTCCTCGAGCTGCTTCTTGGCACGGCTGAGCTTGTTCTCGGACCGCTTGAGGCTTTGCTTCAAAGTATTGACCTCCGCAGTCAGTGCGGCAGAGGTCAGCAGCGCAGCCTGCAATCCCATATTGACATATTTTTTATGACTCCTGCGTATATCTTTTTAGATCCTCCGTCCGGCTTTTCTTTCCGAACACCGAACCGAGCATCAGGGGCTACTGTCTATGCGGTACTATTTTACATATATTAAAGTTCTTACCTCAAAGCCTGTTAGAAGGCTGCTGTAGGCTTCGGTCAGCCCGCTCTTAGCGAGCTGAACCTTCCGAATCACCGCACTCATAATAGTGCGGTGTTCCTCTTCGACGGAGGCGCCATTGAGTGCCTCCAGCAAGCTATCCGGCGCCTCCGGTTGGATGGAGGCTGCCGGCGTCACGGTCTTGCCCTTCTTACGAAGGGGCTGCCCGCCGGACTCCAGAGCCACTATGGGTTCCGGGGCCGAGTCCGGTGCAAAGTCCGGGAGGTTGTCCTGCGACACCTCCGAGGCCTCCTCCTCCTGGTGGGTCCTTTCCTGGGATCCCACCTCGGCATCATCCGCATCACGGGGGGTGGAGGCGGTCGGAAGAGAATCCATATCCGACGCACCTAAGGACCCGCTCGACGAAGCGGGAAGATCATCCTTGGGCGGACTGTAGGGTTGTATGCGGCATTAGAAAGACATTGCGTGGCAAAAAAGAAAAACCATGAAGTTATTTGGGAGTCCGGATACTTACGATCTCGCCAGGGGCTTGGCCCTTGGAGGCCAGTCCTCGTCGTCGTCGCTGGCGTTGGCAGAGCAGTCCGGGGAAAGAGTTTTTCCCTTCTTGGGCCCTTCGGCCTCCCTCGTTGGGGAGGCCTTTCTTTTCTTCCCTCCCCCCGCTGGGGGAGAGGCTTTCTTCTTCTCCTCCTCGCCTTTGTGAGAAGAGTCGGCCTTGGAGTCATCATCCGATAACACCTAAAAACGGGAACTCTTCTGAGTCCCCGTGGCCTTCTTCTTGGCATTCTTCTCCGGCACCACGTGGGGTGCCGGAGCCAGCAGCCCCGTTAAGCGGGCGTCCGCTGGGTCCTCTGGCAATGGGGCCGGACAGATAGTCTGCTCGGCCTTCGCCAGCCAGTCCTGTCAAAGGAGAGGGAGTTTAGACCCCTCATAGAGTCAAACTATGAAAAACAAGCGTCCCGTAAAGGACAAAATCACTTAACTCATCAGCCGGACGCTGCGAGCTGAATCCGCGATCTTCGGTAGCGGATGCGGGAGCCTCGGCGCCCTTGAACAGCACCTTCCAGACATCTTTGTACGTGGTGTCGAAGAGCCCGCTCAAAGTCTGGTGCTGCGCCGGATCGAACTCCCACATATTGAAGCCCCGTCGTTGGCACGGGAGAATCCGGTGGATGAGCATGACCTGGACTACGTTGACAAGCTTGAGCTTCTTGTCCACTAGCTTTTGGACGCCGACTTGGAGTCCGGTCAGCTCCTCCGAATCACCCCATGTCCGGCCGCTCTCTTTCCAGGAGGTGAGCCGTGTGGGGATGCCAGATCTGAATTCGGGGGCCGCTGCCCATTCAGGGTCACGCGGCTCGGTGATGTAGAATGACCCCGATTGCCACCCCTTAATGGTTTCCATGAAAGTGCCCTCAAGCCAAGTAACGTTGGTCATCCTGCCCACCATGGTGCCTCCGCACTCCGCTTGGCTTCCCTTCACAACCTTCGGCTTGACACTGAAGGTCTTGAGCCACAAGCCGAAGTGGGGCTGGATGCAGAGGAAGGCCTCACACACGACGATAAACGCCGAGATGTTGAGGATGAAATTCGGGGCCAGATCATGGAAATCCAGGTCGTAGTAGAACATGAGCCCCCGGACAAAGGGATGGAGTGGGAAGCCCAGTCCGCGGAGGAAATGGGGAAGGAATACCACCCTCTCATGGGGCCTAGGGGTGGGGATGAGCTCTCCCTCGTCGGGGAGCCGATGCGCGATGTTGCTGGATAAATATCCGGCGCTGCGCAGCTTCCGGATGTGCCCCTCCGTGACGGAGGAGGCCATCCACTTGCCTCCCGCTCCGGACATAGTTGGAGAAGGTTGAGGTGAGATGTGCGGACTTGGGCGCTGGATCTCGAGTTCGCGGAGATGGATAAGCCAAGGAGGAAGAAGGCGCAGGTGAAAGGGTTGGATTTTTATCCCCTTATATGGGCGGACAAAAACATGTGTCCCCAGCGGCCTGATAAAACTCGCTTATCTCCCAAGCACTGCAATCAATGGCGCGGTTGGGTTACCCACGTCCATATTGATGGGAATCCCGGGATAAGGGGAACACGATCTCTGCTTCGACAAGACGTGCCAAGGAAACCGCTTTGGTAAACGCGCTGAGGTGGTACAATAAAAACAATTCGAGTAAAGGCTTGGTAGTGGTGTGACATCACGCCACGAAATACGTGAGTAGATTGAACTTGTGTAAATGCTATTCTCTCTATGGTGGTATGTGGAATTTATTTTGCAGAGACGGACACTATCCTGGTGTTCACAATCTTCTATAAATTATTCGGAGGAGGAAGCCGCCTTGCAATGCCGAAGACAATATGCGCGCCGGACTCGTCATCATTGAAGCCTGGTTCAGGGGCTACTGAGGGAGTCCTGGACTAGGGGGTGTCCGGATAGCCGAAGTATCATCATCGGCCGGACTCCAAGACTATGAAGATACAAGATTGAAGACTTTGTCCCGTGTCCGGATGGGACTTTCCTTGGCGTGGAAGGCAAGCTTGGCGATACGGATATGTAGATCTCCTACCATTGTAACCGACTCTGTGTAACCCTAGCCCTCTCCGGTGTCTATATAAACTGAATGGCTTTAGTCCGTAGGACGAACAACAATCATACCATAGGCTAGCTTCTAGGGTTTAGCCTCCTTGATCTCGTGGTATATCTACTCTTGTAACACACATCATCAATATTAATCAAGTAGGACATAGGGTTTTACCTCCATCAAGAGGGCCCGAACCTGGGTAAAACATTGTGTCCCTTGTCTCCTGTTACCATCCGCCTAGACGCACAGTTCGGGATCCCCTACTCGAGATCCGCCGGTTTGGACACCGACAATGGGCGCGAGCGATTTCGGGCGATGAGGGCATGTTTTGAAATAGTGAGTGCGAGCGATTTTGGGTGAGGAGGGTGTGTTTTGAAATAGTCGGTGCAAGCGATTGCCAGTGAGGAGAGGGTGTTTTGCCGCTCATGGTTTATGAATTATTCGGCACATGTCATTGTGGCCGAGGAGAAGGCACACTTCCATGAAGTTACGAACCTACCCTCGATGTACAACGGGCCAATTGATGCGTGTCCCACATAGGCTTCGCGTCTCCCATTTATTTGCTTGGGCGAATTCCACCGACTAGAGGGTGTTTAGCGGTTCGTTCAAATTTTGGGAGAACGAGCATCCACGTCTACCTTACCAAGTCGATTCATACCAAATTTGAAATATTAGCTTGCCACTTCTTTTTTAGATGGAGAGATGATGCCTGGGACTAATGGGTTTTTACATGCTCGTTGAGAACGATTTACTATATGACAAATAGTTGACCCACTCAATAACGGGAATCAAACCCAAAATGAAATATCTCGATTCAATGAAATAGCTCGTTCACCAGGTCAAAATGGTGAACTAAATCCGAAATTGAACACCTCAATCGAGTAGCATGTTGTACGGTATTATAGTACTCCATGAACATGTTGAAAGTCAAATTAACAAACTTATTTGATACGCATATCTCCGTTCATGTGTGGATTGCAGACAACATGTTCTCCAATTTAAATATTTGAATGCAAGTTTATATCGAAACATGGTTTATATCAGTCTTTTATGCATAAAACGCGACCTCCCCCTCTCCCAGACTGCTGCTGCTCTCTCTCTCTCTCTCTCTCGCCGACAATCTTCAATTCTATCGCACGCATCCCAACACAAACCTTGTTGGTCTGTCACTCTCTCTCTCTCTCTCTCTCTCTCTCTCTTTGTGTGTGTGTGGGGGGGGTCTTTCTAGTTCGCATGCACACTCCATGTATAGGTCTCTCTCACACACTATGTATGATTCTCTAGTCCAAGCTAAATATCTTGGGTGCACTCATCATACACACACAAACTCCCTGGCTTGTTGCCCAGAACTCTCTCACGCACCACTCTACCGTCTCGAAGCTCTTCTCTCCCTCTTTCTCAAACTCTCCATCTCCCTGGGTCACACATACACATGCATATCTCACTCGCACTCGATAGACCCATCTAAAACTCTCTCAATCCATCATTCTCTCTCCATATCACACACACACACACAATATCATGCCTAGCCAAGTATGATGGTCTATCACACAATTGTAGGTACACGCAGTCCCCCTATATGTATATGACTAGCTAATTCTTAGTCTCCATCACAAACATGTGCATGGTCTATCTCAATTTCTCTCGGGGCATCTTTCTATCGCACACGCACCTCGTCCCTTGATATCCCACCCATAGAGTCCCCTCACGATCTCGAGGGGGTCTCTATCACAAACACACCCTCTCTCCTTCCCCATGCGTCCATCTTCTCCATGCGTCCCTCTCGACCTTTGTACCTTGTTGGCCAGACCTCTATTGGACATGTGCTATAGGGGTATCTCTCTCCATTGCAAACAATCATGCACTAGCTATCTTCGTGTATCTCCTCACCTCGCTTTTCTATCTCGGAAATGCATGCGTGATATGTTTGCATAAGAAACAAACACACACACACACTCTCTCTCTCTAATTTATCGTTTGTTGTCCCTTTCTCTTTCACATACATACTCTTTTTGCACACTCACTCATTCTCCTTCACACGCACTTGATCTCTCTCGACTTAGGCACTCTCTTCGGTCCACAGCATATATATTTATTGAAAAGTAAAACATCACAAAGTTTGACCATGTACGTGGAGAAAAACATTTACATCTATAATGACAAACATATATCATTAGATTCATCATGAGATGTAGTTTGGTTTGATGTATCTTTGGTATTGTAGATATAAATAATATTTCCTTTAACCTGGTCAAAGTTTCCAAAGTTTGACTTCAAAAAATTATATGCACTGCATTATCGAGCGGATGGAATATCTCTTTCCCCCTCTCAGCTATCTGACGCACCACTTGGCCATATCGGGGCTCCTCTATCTCTCTCAAACTTTACATCTCACTGGTTCACACATACACATATCTTGCTCGCGCTACATAGACCCATGTAACACTCTCCGCACTTGTTCTCTCTGTATGTGACACGCACCCCCCCTAAGTACCATAATCCCTCACTCCATCATAGGCGCACAGACTCCCCCCTAAGTATGACTATCTCTCACTAGCCATTAGGAACACACGTATTGTCTCCTTCCATCCATACGTCTATCTCGATATCTCTCGGGGTATCTTCTATCGCGCACACACCATGTCACTCGATCTCCCACCCATGTAGTCCCATCACGATCTGCATGTGATCTATTTGTCACAAACATACACTCTCTCCTCCCCATATCTACATTTTCTCCACACGTCTCTCTTGACCTCCCTCCCTTGTTTGTCAAACCTCCCTTTGCCATGTGCTAGGGGTCTCTCTCGGTTGCAAACAACCACACACTATCTCCTCACCTTGCTACCGCTGTCGAAGATGCATGTGTGATATGTTTGCATAAGACACACACACTTTTTCTCTACTTTATCGTGTGTTGTCAATGTCTCTTTCACACACGCACACACACTTTTTTAGTCACTCTTTCTATTTTACTCTCTCTCTCTCTCTCTAGTTAGGTACTCTCTCACATCCATAAGCATATGGATGTTTTCAAAAGTCAAACATTAGAAAAGTTTTACCAGGTATATGTGGAGAAAAACATTTACATCTGGAACGATCATTGGATTCATCACAACATGTACTTACTTCATACTATCATTTATCTTTGGTATTGTAGATATAAGTAATTTCTTTATAAACTTGGTCAAAGTTTCAAAAGTTTGACTTAAAAAAATGTAGGCACTACATTATCAAACGGAGGGAGTAGCTCTTTCTTTCTCTCTACTATTTCTCACGGGTATCCCCTCTCACTCGAACTCTCTATACTGAGGGATTATACGGTCACTGTGTCAGCGTATTGCTCCATATATTGTTTAATTGACCGATCAACCAGTCCACATGTTGCCTTGTCCGCTCGTGCTCTCTATCTTCATGTGCTGGCCCATGTGGTAGTGGGTGAAAATAAGTAAACTAGAGGCCCATATGACACGCGGTGAAGTAAACAAAGTTGAAACCAATCAGGGTAGCACCATGAATGCTAGTAAATTGAGGGAACACTTCTTCCGCGTGAAGGACGCTTGTTGGTGTCAAAACCGGCGGATCTCGGGCAGGGGGTCCCGAACTGTGCGTCTAAGTCTAATGGTAACAGGAGGCAGGGGACACGATGTTTTACCCAGGTTCGGGCCCTCTCGATGGAGGTAATACCCTACTTCTTGCTTGATTGATCTTGATGATATGAGTATTACAAGAGTTGATCTACCACGAGATCATAGAGGCTAAACCCTAGAAGCTAGCCTATGATTATGATTATTGTTGTCCTACGGACTAAACCCTCCGGTTTATATATCCACCGGAGGGGGTAGGGTTACACAGAGTCGGTTACAAAGAGGGAGATCTACATATCCGAACTACAAAGCTTGCCTTCCACGCAAACGAGAGTCCCATCCGGACACGGGACGAAGGCTTCAATCTTGTATCTTCATAGTCCAACAGTCCGGCCAAAGCATATAGTCCGGCTGTCCGAGGACCCCTCAATTTAGGACTCCCTCAGTAGCCCCTGAACCAGGCTTCAATGATGATGAGTCCGGCGTGCAGATTGTCTTCAGCATTGCAAGGCGGGTTCCTTCTCCGAATATTCCATAGAAGATTTTGAACACGAGAATCGAGTCTGGCTCTGCAAAACAAATTCCACATATCACCATAGTGAGCACAATATTCCACTAATCTAATCTGCTGACAACTTTTCATAGCATGACGTCACACCACGGCCCGATCATTATTTGAACCGTTTTCATAACCTGTCGACGCACATATCGCGAGGTGGTTTTATCAATACGTCTTGTCGAAGCAGAGATCGTGTCCCCTCATTGCGGGATTCTCATCAATACGGGTGTGGGTAACCAAACCGTGCCATCAAACGTGGCGCTTGGGGGAATAAGCGTTTTTAGCGGGCAAGTGGGGAGGCACAGGATCTTTGCCGCCTTTATAAGGGGATAAGAACTTCCCTTTTCACCCACGCCCTTCTCTACTCATCCATTCATTTCCGCTTGAGCCCTAGTGCCCAAGCGCTCCTCTTCTCTACCCAAAAAGGCTTCCCGAAGATGTCCAGTTCTGGAGCAGGAGGCAAGTGGATGGCCTCTACCGTCCGGGAGAAGGATATCAAAAAGCTTCGGGGGGGCCAGTATATGGCCAAGAGAATTGGCCACCGTCTTCCTACGGCGGGACAGATCATCCCCACTCCAAAACTCCACGAGGGGGTGGTATTCCTCCCTCATTTTTTCCGCGGGCTAGGGTTTCCCCTTCATCCTTTCGTTCGCGGCATCATGTATTATTACGGGATAATTTCCATGATCTATCCCCAAATTCCTTCCTCAACATCTTGACATTCATAGTCGTGTGCGAGGCCTTTCTCCATGTCCCGCCGCACTTCAGCTTATGGCTGAAGGTTTTTAATGTGAAGCCCAAGGTAGTGAGCGGCGAGCATGCCGAATGCGGAGGCGCCATGGTGAGCAAGATGCCCAATGTTACATGGCCGACAGGGACTTTCAATGATTCTGTCAAGGAGTGGCAGCAGCAGTGGTTTTACATCACCGAGCCGCGTGGCAAGGAATGGACCGCCGTTCAAGAGTTCAGATCTGGTTCCCTCTGCGACTTACGTCCTGGCACAAGAAGGGCCTGAAGTGGGCTTCGTCTGACGAGCTATCAGAGCTCCAGACGCACGTCGAGAGATGGGAGACAAGAGCATCATGCTCGTCAATGTAGTTCAGGTGATGTTGGTTCGCCAGATTCTACCATGTCAACACCGGGCTTGCAATCTATGGGAGTTTGACCCGGCCAAGCACCAGACCCTGCTAGTGCTCTTTGGCTCTACGCATAAGGACATCTAGAAGGTGCTTTTCAAGTCCAGCAAACTGTAGCTGGACTCCACCGAGGACTGTGGGTACCAACTTTCCGCCCCGCAAGTTCGGTAAGTAACTGAATGTTTGATAATTCATGTGTTTTATCCGTACATCCTCAGGAAAATATGGAAAATACTTAACGTATTTCCCATCATTTTCCTAGGGCTGGGAGAAGAAGGCGGGGCGGATCTACTGTCCGGCCCCTCCGCCAGAAGAACCGGCCGGCCCACTTCTGATGAAGATGCTGGTCCCGGCGCCGTATAAGGCGCGGAAGAAGAAGGCCGAAAAGGAGGCCAAGAAGACCAGGGGCGGCCTCCGTCGCCGTGGAGCCTCGGACACAAAATTTGAAGACTCCAATGCCCATTCTTCCTCCGAAGAGGACGGGAAGGAGGAGGAAGACGAATCCCCCACGGGGGAAAGAAGAAAAGGATGACCTCCGCATCCTTGGAGGCCGATTCGCCTAAGAGGGGAAAAACTCCTCTTCAAGAGGAGTCCACCGCCGCCACCGATAGCAGCCCGGAGTGCGATCCCAGGGCCGAGCCCCTGGTGAACTTGTGAGTATAAAATCCGAACACACTCATGTGTCCAGAATTGCCACGGCGTGATATTTTAATCTGAGCCGTACTTTTTTCAGTCTGGCGAGGTCCCGCGCCGAACAATCCTCGTAAGAGGATTTTTTGGTTTCGGATGCAATGGAGAGCGGGACACCCCCGAAAGCCCCCTCCCCCAAACATAAGAATGAAACCGAGGCTTCGTCCCAGAAGGACCCAGGCCACGGAGGGGGGGAAAAGACCGCGAAGACGGCGCCAGGAGGCCAGACTTCAGGGGCCGGACACGCGAGAGAGAAAGCTCCCGTGGACGTCGACGGCGGGGGTCATATTGAATGTGGCCCCAAGCCGGACACAATTCTAGAGTCCCATAAGGTACCAGAGTCAGACAGGCGGCTTCCGTCAGCTGGAGAAGGTATGTCTGCTCCACCGGCCACCTCTGTCCAACCAGGGGTGTCAGATACTTTATTGGCGGTGCTGAAGGGTGCCTCCATCGTTGATGAACACCGTGCCCTTATGGGTGCGGTGATTGAGAAGATTCAGTCCGCCGAGAGTGTACTGAATGAATCCTGCATCAGTCTCATAAGAGGCTTTGAGGTATGTTTTATGAAGTTTGGAAGAGTGTCATGGTATAGATAGCAGCCCTTGATACACTGTTTGGTGAAAGAATGCAGTGGACAGAGGATCAAATTTATGTTCGCGGGAGACTCACTTAATGACATCTATCACTTTTTTATAAGCAGGCGTGTGTAGCGGCTGCCACCTCTCATGCTGCGGAAGTATCCGGACTGAGGCATAGTCTGGAGCGGGCCGAAGGAGAACTTGTCCAGGTGAAGAAACAGCTAGAGGATAACCAAGGTATTCAGAAACCTTGTTTATTTAGCACGAATGAATGAGTGTGCATGATGAAAATATTTTGATAATGTGCTCTAGGGGCGACAGCCGAAATTGAGGCCCTGAAGAAGGTTGTGGCCGAAGCCGAGAAGAAGGCAGCCG
Source organism: Triticum aestivum (assembly GCF_018294505.1). NCBI lineage: Eukaryota > Viridiplantae > Streptophyta > Magnoliopsida > Poales > Poaceae > Triticum > Triticum aestivum. Next base: position 232,419,543 of record NC_057798.1, read on the forward strand.
CAGAGCAGGCTCTCCATGAGAAGCACGAGGCCAGAGTTATTGAAGCTGAGCGAGAGCTTCAGGAGGCCGTGAAAAAATGAGAGTCCTTGGAGCAGAGTTTATCAGTGAAAGAATCCAAACTCTCCCAGGCTCGCCAAGCCGCCAGTGATGCCCAAGGGGAAGCCCAGGGTGCCCTGAAGGAAATTCAGGAGGCGAGGAAGATTGCGGCTGGTAAGGCTTTTTCTATACAAAGCGGGTATTTGACATGAGAAAATCAAGTTTGATAACTTGAGTTTTCATTTATACAGGGGTATTTGCAAAGCTTCCGCGCAGCATATCTGATGCCACCCAATTCTACCGAGCCGAAGAGAGGAATACTGGGGATAAGCTCTTTTGGATGCAGTAGCTGGTCGAACTGCATAAGGTGGCCGAGTTAGCCATGAAGGATTAATTATCCGGCTGTGGCCAGCTGAGCCGATTCCAAGCAGTTACTTCGGGCTCGTGAAGCGGCTTGTGAGTGCCTGCCCTCGACTCAAAGTCATCAAGCGGTCGGCCTGCATAGAAGGTGCGCGAATGGCCTTCGCCCGTGCCAAGGTGCGTTAGGGGAAGATGGATGCAGAAAAGCTGATGACCGAGGGACCGCCGGAGGGGAAGGAGCACCGCAAGCCCGAGCTATATTATGAAGGTGTCTTGAAAGGAGCCCGCCTTGCGGCAGAACAATGCACCAAGGACATTATATTTCCATGAATACGGTCATGTTTGTCCTTTATAATATTTGAACAAGAGCATTCTTATGATCTATTGCTTGTTGTTTGAAAGTTTTTCCTCCTGTGCGGCTGTTTTATATACTAATCCTGAGAGTCCGACAGTCGTCGGCTTCCGCCCCCACGTAGTGAGTATGGAGGTGTTCGGGATAAACCTGAGCAATCTTTATCCCAGTTTTGGGTCCCTAAAGGATGTGTTCAGCACAGCGAACTAGGCAATCAGACTATAGGGCTTTATCACTCTCACTTAGCCATGGGAGTTTTTACGAGGAAGGTAGGCGCAGCCCCTAGTGTTCGTAAGAGTGCACGAGGGGCTCTATAAGCGCCTGATAGGAAAAGGCCGATCATTCGCATGCTGCAATGGTTATGGCATTATGTGGAAGAATCCTTAAAGATTTTAGAACCTCTCGAATAGCTGACCAGCTCTCGCTACATCATGACAGTCAGTTTTCGGCTTTCTCTACTGAGGTGATCATCCATAAGAACCAGGACACAATCGCAGCAGTTCTCCCAGTGCTACCTTAGCCGATATAGCGGAACGTAAGGTACCAAAACATAGGATCCGGGCAAACCCAACTATTGACCCAAGACATGATTCGGAGCTGATGCATATAATGCTATAAGTTCGGGGTGCCGAACTGCCATGAAGGTGTTCGGGATTTTTTTGCCGTAGTATGGGCATGATGAAGCCCTTGGCATATTAAGGCATATCGCGATAAGCAACCGTCTTTTAACAAAAAGATTTTCAAATAAGAAAAAGCAGTAGATAAGCATCACATAAATCCACATGTTGTATTTGAATGATACGTCAATGTGTATGAGTATAGATGATGTGATAAAAAGAAATATGATTGCAGAACCTGCTGATACCGGGCGTGAGGAAGTTGTGTTCAGATCCGGGGTGTAGTCAGATGATCATAGAGGGGAATATCTAGAGATTCCCTGACGCGCTCGAACTGTTCCCACGCCATCCATCATAGCCTACGTAAAGGTGAACCTGTAAAGAAAATGCAAGAAATTGTTTTGTGCCACAGAGCGATAGAGCCGCGGTATGTGGCTTCTATTATCTTTTTCCGGAGTGTTTTTAATTAAGCTCCGGCCGAGCCGGCTATCCTGCCGCGCAGTAGTTCGGACTCCTTTGGCGGTGTCCGGGAGCTTGGCCGTCAACTCAAGGTTCGATTGAAAGGTGCCATTATTTGCTTCTGCTGTTAAAGCGGCGGTAGACTCTTCGGCAGTGAGGAGAAGTTCGGCCCTGCCATCAACCGTGATGACGCCATGCGGACCGGGCATCTTGAGTTTACAGTAGGCATAATGTGGCACCGCGTTGAATCGAGTGAACGTGGTTCGTCTGAGCAGTGCCTGATGATCACTGTGAAAGGGGACGATGTTGAAGACTAACTCTTCGGTACGGTAATTATTTTGTGATCCGAAGACCACTTCCAGTGTGGTTGAGCCCATGCAATAGGTCTCTACACCTGGTATGACACCTTTGAAGGTGGTTTTTTTGGGCTTGATCCTTGAGGGTTTGATGCCCATTTTGCGCACTGTATCCTGGTATAGCAGGTTCAGGCTGCTACCTCCGTCCATAAGGACTCGTGTGAGGTGGCATCCGTCGATGATGGGGTCGAGGACCAGTGTAGCAGAACCGCCATGACGGATACTGGTAGGATGGTCCCTGCGATCAAAAGTGATCGGGCAAGAGGACCATGGGTTAAACTTTGGGTCGATTGTATAGACTTCCCTTAGTGCATGTTTCCACTTGGGGATGTGGCTTGCGCATATCATATTCACCGTTTTCACCCGGGGAGGGAATTTCTTATGTCCTACTGTATTCGGTGATCGGGGCTCCTCGTCGTCATCGCTTTGAGACCCCTTCCCCTTGTTTTCGGCACCTGGCCTATCGGCTTGTCTGAAGACCCATCATTCTCTATTGGTATGATTGGGTGGTGTTCCTTGGGTGCCATGAATTTGGCATGGACGGTCGAGTATGCGGTCCAAACCGGACGGTCCCGAATTGTTTTTGTTGAATGGCTTTTTCCGCTGACTAGATTTGGAGCCACTGAATCCGGCATTGACTGCCGTGTCTTCGATGCTATCACCATTTTTGTGACGCTTGTGTTTGTTGCATCGTGGCTTGTCATTGCTATCTCTAGCTTTTGATGTGCCAGGATTACTTGCTGTGTTGTTGCTACGAGCCAACCAACTATCCTCGCCCGCACAAAAGCGGGTCATGAGTGCCGTCAGGGCTGCCATGGACTTTGGCTTTTCTTGGCCAAGATGTCGGGAAGCCACTCGTCACGGATGTTATGCTTAAAGGCTGCTAAGGCTTTGACATCCGGACAGTCGACAATTTGGTTCTTTTTAGTTAGGAACCGAGTCCAAAATTTCTTGGCTGACTCTCCGGGCTGTTGGGTTATGTGACTTAGATCGTCAGCATCCGGTGGTCGCACATAAGTGCCCTGGAAGTTGTCCAGGAATGCGTCTGCCAGGTTCCCAGCTCCCTATGGAGTTTGTCGGCAAGCTATTCAGCCAATGCCGATCCGGCCCTTTGAGTTTTAGTGGGAGGTACTTGATGGCGTGTAGATCATCTTCGCAGGCCATGTGAATGTGGAGGAAGAAATCCTCTATCCATACCGCAGGGTCTGTAGTACCATAATATGATTCAATGTTCACTGGTTTAAACCCTTCTGGGAATTCATGATCCATTACTTCACCAGTGAAGCATTGGGGGTGTGCGGCGCCTCTATGCCGGGCTACATTATATTCGGTTCGGCTGGATTTGTTGGTATATCCGTCGTGATGGTCATTGTCACGCGTTGGGGTGCGCCCCCGTGATCCGTAGATCGATCTTGACTATCCTTCTTTGCTTTTCAATTTGTCTCGCAGGTCATGCGTGGAGCCCCGGGCCTTCGTGTTTTTGCTTGTTTGGCGTCGGGGTGCGGGTTGGACTTCGGGCTGAAACACGGTTTTGTCTCGGCCGCGGGGTGGCCGGTGAGTCGCATCGTGCGCTAGTAGTGTGGGCTTTAGCGCCTCCTCCTCGAGTAGAGGTAGCAACCTGCGCTTTGGGTAACTTTTGATATGGCGCTCGAGTCCGTATTCCTTGGCAGCCAGGACCTCGGTCCATCTATCAGTTAGCAGATCTTGATCAACTTGAAGCTGTTGCTGCTTTTTCTTCAAGCTTTTTGCAGTGGCTATAAGTCGGTGCTTGAAGCGCTCTTGCTCGACGGGATCCTCCGGCACGATGAATTCTTCATCGCCAAGGCTCACCTCATTTTTGGAGAGAGGCATGTAGTTATCGTCCTCTGATTCTCCATCAGTTGCCTGTTCTTTAGGGCTAGTTTGCACATCCTCTTGCTCGGCCTGCTCGAAGCCTCGCTGGGCAGGATTGTCTTCGTCTTCGTCACCATCCGGATTTTTATCTCTTGTGTCGGTATCACTATTTTTGCTATGGCGGGGCTTGGAGCGGTGCCGATGACGCCGGAGTCTAGATTGCTTCTCCAAGGGCTTATCTTCCATTGCTTCATCGCCATTGCTTTCTTTAGGGGTGTCCACCATATAAATATCATATGATGAGGTGGCTGTCCAGCGCCATATCGGCGGTGGTTCCTATTCTTCTCCTGCATCGTCGTCCATACCGTCGATGTCTTTGGAGTCTAAGTCAAGCACGTCGGTTAAATCATCGACAGTGGCTATAAAGTGGGTGGTGGGTGGATGACGAATTTCTTCGTCGTCCGCTTCCCACTCGAGCCGAACATAGTTCGACCAAGAATCTCCCGACAAGGAAAGAGACCTTAATGAGTTTAGCACATCACCCAACGGCGAGTGCTAAAAAATATCCGCGGCAGTGAACTCCATGACCGGTGCCCAATAAGATTCGATAGGCACGGACGTACGCGGTTCGGATCCTGTAGCCGGAGACGAGTCCGAGGGTCCGATGACAGCACTCCGACAGGAGGTGGGATCAGTGTTCGGCTCCGACGCTGATGAGTGTGCGGCCTCCATAGAGGGGTCCATCCACTCGCCCTCGGAAGGCACGATTTGCTCCAGATTGAATTCCGGCGCCACCACATGCGCGATCTCCTGAATACTGTCTGATGGTAGATCAAAGTCATGCCCGTCGTGACCATTTGGCGCACCTGGCATGGGCTCGAATCCGTCGAAGATCAACTCTCCGCGGATGTTGGCAGTATAGTTTAAGCTTCCAAACCTGACCTGATGGCCGGGGGCGTAGCTATCGATCTGCTCCAGATGGCCAAGCGAGTTGGCCCGCAGTACGAAGCCGCCGAATATGAAGATCTGTTCAGGGAGGAAAACCTCCCCCTAGACCGCATCATTGAAGATGATTGAAGGAGCCATCAAGCCTTATCGTGATGACACAGTGGAACTCTCAATGAAAGCACAAATGTCGGTGTCAAAACCGGCGGATCTCAGGTAGGGGGTCCCGAATTGTGCATCTAAGGCTAATGGTAACAGGAGGCAGGGGACACGATGTTTTACCCAGGTTCGGGCCCTCTCGATGGAGGTAATACCCTACTTCCTGCTTGATTGATCTTGATGATATGAGTATTACAAGAGTTGATCTACCACGAGATCGTAGAGGCTAAACCCTAGAAGCTAGCCTATGATTATGATTGTTGTTGTCCTACGGACTAAACCCTCCGGTTTATATAGACACCGGAGGGGGCTAGGGTTACACAAAGTCGGTTACAAAGAGGGAGATCTACATATCCGAACTGCCAAGCTTGCCTTCCACGCAAAGGAGAGTCCCACCCGGACACGGGACGAACTCTTCAATCTTGTATCTTCATAGTCCAACAGTCCGGCCAAAGCATATAGACCGGTTGTCCGAGGACCCCTTAATCCAGGACTCCCTCAACGTACTCGCGCACACTTCACCACTGCGCGGCGGCATGCATAAAAGGATGCACTCGTGCACACCCAACACACAATACACACCAGCACACGTGTACACCGGCGTCGTCGCCGGCTGAGATGGACAGCGAGGCAGCCAACAAGCGGAGGTGGCTTGAGCCAAAACCACATCCGGTGAGCCTGGACTTCATCAGCAGCCTCCTCGATGACAAGCTGCTCGTCATCATCGGCCTTCTCCCCGCCAAATTTGCCGTGCGGACCACCCTTCTCTCTCAGTGGTGGCGCCCCCTCTGGTACCGCGTCCCCCTCAACCTCATCATCGATAGCTGCCTCTGCTACGGGGATTGCAAACGCATGGCCGCAGTCTCCAAGATCCTTTCATCGCACCCTGGGCCAGCCAAACGCCTTGACATCTGCATGTTCAGTACTAACTGCAAGGTCCAAGCCAAGTTCGACAAGTGGTTCTTATGTCCCACCCTAGATCAGCTCGAGGAGCTCAGGTTTGAAGCTAGTCGATGTCACTCTCTGTCGCCGTCCGTGATCTGCCTCATGCTAATGATGCACCGCGCCAGCTTCAGCTCCTGCTATTTCCTCATATTAATGTCGCGCTCGCCCTTCTTCTCCCTTAAATCTAGCAGCTCGACCTCTTCGACGTTGGCATCTCGAAGAAGGCTATGGATCACCTGCTCTGCAGCTGTGCTGCGCTCGAGTACCTTTGTCTTCGGCAGATCCACGGGTTCATTAGCCTCCACATCACCTCGACAAATCTCTGATGGATTTATGTGTCTTGTTGGCCCCACAACAAGACATCAATTGGGAATAGATCACCCCAGCTGTTCCATGTTATGGTCATTGAGAATGCGCCTTTCCTTGAGTGATTCCTTGTATCTGATCAGGAAGATCCATCAAAAATCAGGGTCATTGACGTGCCGAAGTTGACAGCGTTGGTGTACTCGTCTGCCAAATTCTCCAAACTCTTTATTTGATCTGTAATCGTTCAAGTACAACACTCATCTTATTCTCCGTCTTCTTGAAATTCAAATTTTTAAATTTCTTCTTGATGTATTTACGACTGTCATCCACAAAATGATTCCCACAAGCTTGACCTCGTCTATGCGCACAATGAAGATCTTGGCAATAAAATCTATAGGCCCAATCTGGATCAAGTTGTTGGATTCCTTACGTTCTTTCCATGCATGGAGAAGCTACTCATCGAGGTGGAACTTCTTTCCTATTAGTAAACGGTAATCACAACGTAGCTCATTTTTTTCATAAGTTTCCCAAATTACGATGACAAGTGTAGTGTTCAAAACTACATCTACGCACTGCATCGAAAGAAAATTTTTTAGTAGTTTTTCTGACATGATCACCTGCATTGTTTTTTGTTGTACTACTAGTAGCCTAGGCTAGTCATAGTGGCAAGTAACTTAGACTAGCAACTCTATGGTTACCCTAAGAGCAAGTACTACCTCCGTCCTGGTTTACTCTTCCTATTTTGTAGTATCAAAATTTGACCATAGATTTAACTGACAAAATGTTAATGCATGTAACTAAAAATTATATCATTGGGTTCGTATTAGAACATAATTTCAAATGGTATAATTTTTGGTGACATGCATTGGCATTTTCTTAGGTAAATCTATGGTCAAATTTTTACACTAAATACGAGGTAGTACAAAAGTGGGCTATAACGGCCCTCCACTATGTAGGCCAAAACACGTGCCAAATTCACTTGTGATGCATTTGGCATCGATGCCCCTCCATTGCTCACCTACTTTACTCTGGTGCCCAATTAACTCATGCAATGAAAAAACACTTGCGCGGGAGAGGGAGAGGACTGAGGCAAAAAACACTTGTTTGGGAGAGGGAGAGGCTGGTGTAGTTGGTTTGATTGTTTTGTTTATACATGTGGGTCTGTGTGCACAGCGGTGCCAAAATCTTTTGTTTTGACATGGATGCGTATAATGTGGTATACTTTTGAGTAATATGGCATCAGGCACATAGTGGAAAGCAACAAATGCCCAAGCTCTTCACGTGCTTCTAGGTAAATGAGAGAGAGAGAGTGAGAGAGAGAGAGAGAGAGAGAGAGAGAAAGAGAGAGAGAGAGAATATCACTAGCCAGCCAACCCCATCGTATGAGCAAATGATATTGGTACCTCTTGATGACACGGCAATCTTATACAGCCAGTTGCTCTAATATGTTCTCTTCTTTTGCAGATAAAAAAAGACCCGAAAGTGTAAAATGTGCTGCACTATACCAATCTCATCGAATGCCTTGATCTCCATCTTACTGAAATTGATTTGATCGACTATCGAGGCAGCACATCTGAGATTAAATTGGCCAGGTTCTTTGTTCCGGAGGCAAGTGTGCTCAAGGTAATGAGGTTTGGCATTCTCTGGGGCAACAATGAATGGTGTGCTAATCACTGCAAGCATCTAAGCCTAAATGACAAAGTCTCTGCAGAAGCTGAATTTGTTTCTGAAACATCAAGTCGCGAGAGACTCAAATTTTTTTTTTGCCCATTAGTGACTTGTTAAGGAGGTGGATTTTAGTTTGTATGATATGCTGCATCCACCTAAAGTAACGAAAGTTCTTACGTAGACTTCCTAATAATTCAGTCTTTGTAGGTGGAGCATTACTCCTAACATTTGTAATATCAGTTTGAAACTTGTAATATTGCCATGTCCTATTCCTGTGTTTTCAAAATCCTGCAAATCAAAGAGGTCCTGAGTTGGTGATGATGGTGAGCCTGCCATCTTTCACCAATGGCCATCGGATCTAGATCTGACGCATACAAAGCAAACTTCTGCAATTTTGCAAAAAAGATTCCCGCACTTGTTCCCTATTTACAAACAACTCCTTGTCTCTCCTCACCCAATCTTGGTGTTCTGTGCAGTGCACGTGCATCTTACTCGTATAACAAAAGAGTAGAGATACTCGTGGCAACACATGGGAAATTGTGTCGAACACGGCTAGTTATAAGCAGGCTAGCTCTACAGCCATGATGATAGTGATTGCACATGGTGAGGCTGAGTTTGGTATGCCAAACACGGCTCCTATACTCAGATGTCATCTCCGACGCAGGGTCTTGTCACTTCACTGTGAGGAGTAATTTGACCAACGGGTACTACAATACTAGTACTAGTACATTGGTTGTACTACTACTAGTCTAGCACCACCGTCTGGATTTAGTAGTACCACCACATCTGTCTAGATTTAGTAGTTGACTAGCAATATCTAGTAATGCATGTCACACAAAAATATACTACTCCCTCTGTAAATAAATAAATGGAGTATTGCTTTATTCGGTTTTGAACGTAGTTCTCGATGATATTATACACTCTCCCTTCTGGTAGATGGCTCAAATCTGAAGTCCCATCCTACGCACCTACGCACCCTAACCAAGGGCAAGAGTGATCCCTCCAATCACAAGATCAGTTGACTAGAAGCTAGACCCATGGAAGCGATGAGCGCGAGCATCAGCCGGCTGTGCCAGATGGTCCACAATGCTGGCCTGCGGCCAGGCACCGAGGAACGTCTCCAGGTCGTGCTTGAGGCTGCCAGGGTGAGAGGCATCTTGGACGACAGCTTCGTCTCCTTGTTCGATGAGGTCCTCGTCGGCTTCCTAGACAAGTTCATCGTCGTCAAGAAGCTCGCGGTCGACCTTGACGTACGCCATCTAACCCACGCGCCCAGGCTTTGCGATGCTCGCCACCCTTAACGGCCTCTATGGTGACAACCTCTTCGACGCACTGGTGGCCCTACGACTGCCTGCCATCGCGCCAGAGAATGTCCACCTTGAGGTCGCGCTCGCCATGCAGTGCCTGGCGCAACAAGACACCATTGACATAATCACCCACGTCTACACGCAAATCATCCACAAGGACTACTACGTGCAAGAGGAGGACGATAGGACGCTGGCCTTCTTGGACTGCAGGGCAACATTGGACGGCATTGTTCATAAGCACGTTGAGCTCGCCGCCAACGCCGCTGCTCCTCACATGTTGGTTGGTGACCCGACGCACTAGGGTGTGAGGATGTCGTTGATGGATCCGTATGTATCTTTATCTTTCCGTCAAATCCATGTAGTAGTATATTGTACTACTAGTAATTATCTTACCTTTTGCATCAACTTCATAATTTTCATACGTACTCCATGCATGAACCACGCCAGAGCCAAACTTCTCATTACTCTAGGGAAAATCATTATGTCTATCTATCGGTCGTGCCATGGAGCATAACCAAATTTTACAAGTTACAAGTTCAAAAGGAAAAGCCTTCCGTGTTTGCGTCACACCCCCATACGGTTGGTCTAGCACGCCGCTCAAGGGGGAATGCGTGTTGTGTTGCATTTATACTTACAAGTGGGACCGCAGTTGAGAAAACCGACTATCAGCAAACCCCCACCCGTCCCACCGTGCTATGGCTGAGAAAACGGGAGGGAGAAGAGATGGTTGTAGCACGGACTCCAAGAATATTGGTGTCAGATGGGACTTGTGTGGGTGGCGTGTGTGGTATTGCTAGACATAAATGCTAGTTATGGCCCATGCCACCCCATTATATCGAGGTGCTGGTTATGTAGAGCAAACATAGGAGTACGGTACACCAATAGTACTACTCACATTGTCGTGAAATTTCCTGGAGTCCGTGCTTAGCCCTCTCTCTCTCTCTATCTCTCTCTCTCTCTCTCTTTCTCTCTCTTCTCAGCCAACCAGCAGACGCACGGAGCCAATCATCTGTTTGCTCACATGCGGTCCCACATGTCAGTGAAAATGCAAGACGACCCACTGAACCTGCACATCTTTCACCTTGACATGCTGGTGATGAAAAACAAATCCAATAAAGTTCTTCGGTGGCTGCTTTTGGAGTTACTCAAGAGTAAGATTCTATTTACTGTTTAACGCAAGATGCACATCACGTGGCTTCAACTAGCACTCCATTTTCTTGCATGACACGACCTGGATGCTGGATGTCCCACGTGTCGATAAAAGGAGGAAGAACTCGACCAAATCTTCTCCGCATTTAGACTGGAGGAGTAGGAAACACGACAAGCCCTACACCTACATCATACTATGTACAAGCCCACCTCACGTGGTCATGCTATCACCATATTTCTCGGCCTCCATGCGACACCTAGCTCTAGTTGATCTAACTAGAACTAACTATTGTGCTAGCATACTCCAATATTAGGTTGGCTCTATGTGATGTAGCAACTTCATATAAACGGATGCTGGCTATACTACTATGGTACTCACGCTCCTAGAAGTGAGTCGAAAACCATTCATAAATTGAGTTTATGACATGCATATGCAAATGTACCATTCATTACATACAACAAGTCATCAACACGCAACGACAACGAGGATACACGTTGGATTATAGATTAGTTCCAACAAAACATTCTAGTAATTACTAAAGTTTTCATCACACAACAAATAACAAGCAAGGAAATGAACTTCAGCTCAACCAATCCTCGGCGTTGGAAACTCTTGCTTTAAACCATAGGTCAGCCTCTAGGAAGGGCTAGCTATTGTCAATCTCGAGACCAATGCATGACTGATCATCCAGGCTGAAGCGGCCTATATCAGGACGCATATTGTGATAGCCACGGTAGGGAACCATAGCAATGTTCGAGGTATACTTACAGTTTCTTCTCATAAATGGTAGTAACATTGTGTCAACAGCGGGTGGATCACCTTTCCCCATCATTGGATAGTTTTGTCCAAGGAAGAGCGAGTTTCCTCCAAGACTATCAATACTGAACCAGGGAGAATATGTTGGCACTAGTACACTAGTATCCATCCCAAATACCCTCCAACAGATGTTGGAATAGGTCCGTAGAGTGCGACCATGGGAGACAACACCTGCTTCCTTGTTAACATCGGCAGTGCCCTATATACAGACAAGAATAGGTGATCCATCGAAATAAGTTGTCAGGCGCCACTGAGTATATAGGTCCTGCTCGTCATCATCACCATCGTCATCTCCCCGTTGGTTATAATTTTTTCAAGTATAGGTGGTGGAATGTTCACAGGACCTTGGAAACACAAGAAGGTTAATTAGTAAAGGGAAACTAGCTAACCAGCATGCATGTGGATGAAACAATTATAATTATGGTGGAATACAAACGTACCTAAAGTGTAAGGATTCCATGCAAAAACAGTGCCACGAGTGGTGGCAGCAAACACAAGACCCTTGTATTGAAATGCATCATAGTACACAAGTGCATCCGTGTACAACAACTGATTTTTGAGCAATATCCATGGAGGCGTGGAAGTAAGGACGACAACAAGCTTGTTGAAGATAGCAACAACTTGATAGTTCATGTAATCCCAAGAGTACTTAGGAACTCGAAAAATTGCTATCTTCTGTAGACGACAATCACCATGATCGTACTTGAACGTATGTAGACCATCTGTGTGCTCAACCTCTGGGCACTCTAAGATTTTTGGAAGTGGAACCCGATGACGAGTGTGCACATTCACGAGTTCCCACTCGCAATTGTGCCCAATATAAACAACCCAATCTCCGTTTGCGCCAACCCAGGCCTTATCCTTAGGCGATGGCATCTTAACATCACACGTATCGTTATCAAGCAGCATCAACTTGCAGAAGGCAAGGCTTCCATCGTCCGTGCGCCAGCGACTAGTATCATGGCGAAGAAGATAGGGATATCAAACTGCTCCTGGACCCTTGGGTTCCTTGTAATGATGTTATTAGTTGGGTCAAGAATGGTCTTGAACGAACCTGCCATGCTAGCCGAGGTGATGATGTTGCACTGATTAATGAGTTCCTCCACCACATCATCTTTCAGATTGGGGCAAGAATAACGGGGTCGTTTCCCGCCTGTTCCCTCCATGGAGAAGATGATCGAACGATGGTAGGAGGAAGGGTGAAGGCAAATTGAGGAGGGAGGAAGAGCGTGCGACAGCAGTTCCAAATCGAGAGGGGAAGGCAAAGAGGCGGTGGACGGTTGCCACGGTCAGGAAGAGGCGCACCGGCCTACATAGACGTCTGTTTGGAAATTGTACAAAAGGACTTGCTGTCGTCTCACTGACATGTTGGAACGGGACCACATGTCAACGAAACATGGTGTGTCATTTCTCGTGCAAAAAGCGATCTGGCCGCGTTGGCCCGAGGTGCCGCATTATTTCTCGACTTTATTTTTTTAATGGCATGTCGTTCAGTTTTGAAGCACGACTAACTGGTACTATATGCAGACAAAATATAAACTACTCTACCACTACTCCACCTCTAGTACTAGTATAAAAAAAGATGGACAAGATATAGATACATAGGCTGGAGCTTCAGCACTTTCTTGCTAAGGGCTGCCCACTTGCTTCTCACACTAGCACTGTAACGCCCCGAATCCGATGCGCCAGGTGTCTTCCAGTTATTCGTTGTTGTTGCCATGTCATTGCTTGCGTGTTGCATTTTGCCATGTCATCATCTGCATTTCATCTACATGTTTTTCAAAACTTGCATCCGTTCGGGTTCCCCCGATTCTCTCCGTTATCCGTTCTGAGCCTAACCACACTCGCATGCACCCGTCGCCCCTCTCAGTCCTCGTTTTGGTGAGCCACCGAAAAACATTCTCGAAATGGGTCAAGATTTTCCGAGTGGCCTTGGTATATCACTAGTAGACCGCCCATCAAATTTCGTTCCATTTGAAGGTCGTTTGATGCCCCAATGGTTAACCGAGTTAACCGACAACCCCCTTCTCTTTGCAGCTCAGCACCTCTTCACACAGCCCCCCTAGACCATCTAACTCTCCTCCATGCTCTCTGTCATTCAACCGCGATCGTGTGGGCGAAAACCGCTCCTCATTTGGACTCTCCTAGCTCCCTCTACCTATAAATATGCCTTCCCCTTCCAAATTTGCGGAGGAAACCCTAGCCTCCTCTTCCTCCGCGCCACCGGACGCGTCTCCGTCGCCGCCGGACATGTCAGCTCATCAGCGCCGCCGCCCGCAGCCATCCAGGCCGCGCCATGTGTCCCCGCCGCTGCTGTTTCCCATCGCGCACCGTCGCGGGCCCGCAAGCCCAGATCCGGCCCGCGAGGCCCGAACCGTCGCCGCCGCCGACCGTGGGAGCCCCGCGCCCAAGCCCCCGCGGCTCCTCCTGTCCCCGTCGCCGAGACGCCATCGCCTCTGCGCCCTTTGCCCGTCACCGCCGGCCTCCGCCCGCCCTCACCTTGTTGAAGGAGCGCGCCACCGGACGCCGGAATCCGGTGCCCCTGGGCGTCTCGCGCCCGGATCGGACAGCCGCAACCCCAGATCCGTCCTTCCCCGGCCTCCCCGACCTGTCCCTTGACTCCGGCCGCCGTCCCCATCTTCTCCAGCAGGGATCCGGCGAGATCCGCCGCCGCCTCGGAATCCGTGCCGCGGTCAACCCCTAGTCCGCGAGGTGAAATTCCACCAAGTCCCGGAGATCCCTGTTATTTTCATGCCATGTTTATCATATCATATCTCCATGCTCGGTGATCCAAATGATGCATATGATATATAAAAATGTTTATTGTGAGATGCTCTTCATTTCATTCCATTGTGGCATGCTTGTTTGAGTTCACCTTGATGTCCTAATCATCGTTGCAAGAGTGTTATATGATGTTTACTGCTGGATTCTGCTGAATGTTAACATCATTTGTGCATCTCGTGAGTGCCACAACTTTGGCCCTGTTGATCCTATGATTATGATCGTGATATGCACATGTTATGCTATTCATGATCTACATGTTAGTGTGCCTCTCATTCATGTTAGGGTGCTTCTTGATATCTTAAACCCTGTTGCAAAAGTGCATGTTGCTGTTAACTACTAAAAACTGTTATAACTTGTTGTTTTGTCATTTTCATTGCATTTTGTGTGTGCATCCTATGAGCATGATGTCTATATGTTTTAGGAGCATATTTATGCCATATTTATAGGGGTGCAATTCATGTATTTTTATATGCCCTATAGTGAGTGCATCAAGCTCGTGAAGTGGGCCACTTGCTGTTAACTTTCTGTCAATGCTGAAACTGCTATATCATGTTGCCATGTTTGCTTGATGCTACCAATTAATCCATGCATATTCTGGAGATTCTTAGTTGAGATGTTTTGTTTCCTATGTTATGCTCTATCATGCCATGCCTTTGGATGACCTATATATTTCCTGTAGCATATGTTTTCATTGCCATGAACGTGCTTATATAATGTTCCAGATTTCTGTTAACTTCATGATGCATTGTTGTGAGCTTGTTATTGAGTGATCCATGCCTCTTATGGAGATGCTCCAGTTACATGAATTGTGGTATGCTATGATTAATTTGTTCAAATGCCATGGTTGCTAATGTTGGAGATCATATGCCTCTGTTTCATGCTTGTAAACATGCTATCATAATGTTGCTATTTGCACTTGCTGAAACTGTTTCAACATTCAATTTTGTCATGTTGGTTCCTACTAATCCATGATCCTTTTGTATATGATGCTATGATGTTATTTTCTCTTTGTTATGTCTACTTTGATGCCAACCCCTTGGTTTCTATGTTTACTTGTTGTACCGTGTCTCTTTCTTGCTCTCAAGTTGCCATAATATTAACTCTGCTCATGCATATGTTGTTGTGTTATTAAGTTGGATTTTGCATTGATCATATTGGTTTAATCTTGATGCCTTTGAACCTGAACCTTTAGGCTTTGTTTGGTAGGAGTGGATTTGGAAGGTTTGGGGAGGAGGGGATTTCAGGGGATTTGGTGAATCCCCCTCTTCCACCCAATCCTCTCAGATCCTCTTGAAACCTCAAATCCCCCTCTGGCCACTATCCCCTTCATATAAATCATTGTTTGGTAGGGAGGGATTGCTATGTCGAGTTAAAATGGTGTAAAACAATTAAAAATCCAATCTTTACAGGTTAAATAGCATCATAGTACACAATTGATGTGCCAGCTTATTAAGGACATATACAATAGATCAGACAATTAATCTCTACATGTCACCTACAAACAGTGATATATACAAATCATACAGTAATCTATCTATAAATAATAAGATATACTAGTACGTAAGTGGAAAAAAGTAAGTGCAGAAATCCTGCAAGCTAATATGCTTAGACATGAAACAACCAGATTAATTAATCATGTCAAACAGATAATAATTTGTAATGGAATGTAAACTTAATATTGTTCTGGAAAATTAACTGGGTGCTCTGCAAGCAAGTGATAAGCTAAAAAAAGTTACATGTATGATGTATTATCAAAAAGACCTTATTATTACATCCAGGCTTGATGGAACAATAGCATCCGTCAAGAACATACTTGAGCTTACAAACTGCAATTGGTTCATATCCCCAGATAGGTACAAAGAATCCATCATAATAAAGATAGTAAGTTTCAGACTATAGAGAAGCAAGAGTAACAAACTTACCTGTCTATCAAAGAAATAAGAAATACAAGAACTAGACCAACAACTTGACTAGCCACATTACAAGTAAAAAAATAGTAAATGTCTACATGACAAGAAATTGTTGGAAACAAACAGCAAGTAATGTGCTCACTATTCTCCAGTCCAAGAAAACTTACCTCTAGATATAAAGAAATAAGTGTACAATTACTACAAGTAAATATTTAAGTCAAGTACTTTCTCCATTGCAAACCATGAGGCTCTCTTATCTTAAGATTTAGTTTTGACAAAAAATAGAGAATTAAAATCTTGAGCATACAAATAGGACATCGACAGCAAACAAGTTAATCTAATATGCGCTAACAACTAGTTCATTCAGATAAGAACAATGGTACTATTGCTGTAGGTTTTTGGGACTAGCTACCATCTTGGGGCTCTACAAATTACTTCATCTGCACATGGTCACTGAATCCATTACAATATGTCTAATAAAACTAGTACATGTTCAGGTCAGAAGCTAAATTCTAACTAAGAGCCACAAATTTGTAGGCAATGAGCACCTAACTACTGTTTCAGTCATCAAAAGCTACTGTAAGCAATCAGTAAGCAAGAACCTGCACATGAAGTCATTGTTTAGTTGATTCAGGGGTAGATGTTGCTAGAAAATCTGGAGTATGCTAAACTACTTGGGTGCCTACAATGGAAGCAAGCTGAAACATAGCTGAGATAACAATTTGCATAGGGAAATAACTTTCATGGCCATTCACAGAGACAAGTCGCGGGTGACACTCAAATTCCATGACCAAATTCATATGAGAACAACCATCCAAAAATTTCACGGCCAAATTATACGGAAAATCAGCGAGGCATCCATCCAAATATATTATACACATTCCATATGTAATCACGGCAGTAGTTCTAATACAATTCCCAGGAGGAAACTTAAATGTATATGCCATCTATAGTAAACCAAGCATTGCAATGCAGAGAATAAAACTTTAATGGCTAGGGTGAGAATTATCATGGTACACACACCACATATATACACTTAGAAAAAAATCAGCAGGCATGGAGGGAAAAAATTAAGTGGAGATGCTACATCCCGTTCTAGGAGGCAATTCATAGGCAGCGGTCAAGGTAGGGATGGAGAGACCGGAGAGGTTGGACTGCGTTGTGGCAAGGATGAGGAGGTGCGAGGATTGGATGGAGTGAAGAAGACGTGTGGCATGGGAAGGATGGCGTGCGGCGGACCACCACCAAGTCAGGCGATGGTGAGGGGTAGCTGTGGCCATGGCGGCCGGAGGAAGGCGAGCGGCAGTGGGAGCCATGGACATGGCGATGTGATTCCCTATGGAGGGGGTGGCGCGGAGGGGGTGGGAGGATGCGGGAGCAGATGTACCTACCCAGCACGTTGGAGGCTGCAGCGACGGCGCGGCGGAGGCTGTGGCGACGACACGGCGAGGGCTGCGTCTCACTTCGTCTCGTTCCCTGAGGGCAACGACGTGTTTTTTGAACCACGTGGCTTGGGAGGGTTTGGTGGGGATTGGAGGGGCTCGCCCAGTCAAAACCCTGCATGCCAAACGGGCCGTCGGGGATTCTCGAGGCTTCTGGGCCCCTCGAGGATTATCCTCTCAAATCCCCTTCAAAACCACTCTACCAAATGAGGCCTTAATGATATTTGAAGTATGTTATCTGTACATGAAGTACATGTCAATTTTGTGCTCATATGCTTCCTGTAGCATGTTGTTTTGAGGTTTGCAAAGTGCCTACTTGCTGTTTTGGACAGATTGTGGTTATATCTTGTTTGGAGTGTATGTGTTGCACTGTTGCTCCGTTTTGAGCATGATCTATATGAAACTTGTTTAGAATTTCATGTAGTTTCATCATGCCATGTTGCCTCCATGTTTTGAGTGTGTTTTATTGATGTTTGAATGCATTTTGCATCAATGTCATGTTTGACTTGTTTTGTTCATATCTTCTAGGCCGTAGCTCCGAACTAAATGAACTTTATATGTAACTTGACTAGAATTTCGTGTAGATCATCTTGGTGCATCTTAACTTGCTATTTAACAACTTGAACATAAGGTTTATTCAGGTCTGGACCAATTTCGAAATTTGCATATGACGACTTACCGGAAATGTTACATGTTTCCGACCTCATTTAAACTTGCTTTGATGTGTTCTTGTATGCATCATCTCTTGCCATGGGTAGTGTCATATAGCCTTTTTCATGCATCATGCTTGGTTGCGCATCATGTCTTGTCTATGTGTTGTGTGTTTACCTTGTTGTTTTCTTGTTTCCGGTTGTGCTCCTTCTCGTTAGTTCCTGTTTCGTTGCGATCGTGAGGATTCATTCGTCTACGCTTGATTCATCTTTGTGGATTCATCTTCTTCATGGACTCGTTCTTCTTCCTAGTGGGATTTCAGGCAAGATGACTGCTACCCTAGATCTCACTACTATCATTGCTATGCTAGTTGCTTCGTTCTATCGCTATGCTGTGCTACCTATCACTTGTTCTTCAAGCCTCCCAAACTGCCATGTCAGCCTCTAACCTGTTCACCCTTCCTAGCAAACCGTTGCTTGGCTATGTCACCGCTTTGCTCAGCCCCTCTTATAGCGTTGTTACTTGCAGGTGAAGTCGAAGATTGCTCCATGATGGACAGGATTATGTTGGGATATCACAATATCTCTTATTTAATTACTACATTTATATACTTGGTAAAGGGTGGAAGGCTCGGCCTTATGCCTGGTGTTTGGTTCCACTCTTGCCGCCCTAGTTTTCGTTATACCGGTGTTATGTTCCTTGATTTTGCATTCCTTACGCGGTTGGGTGATTTATGGGACCCCCTTGATAGTTCGCTTTGAATAAAACTCCTCCAGCAAGGCCCAACCTTGGTTTTACCATTTGCCTCACCTAAGCCTTTTTCCCTTGGGTTTCCGGAGGCCGAGGGTCATCTTTATTTACCCCCCGGGCTAGTGCTCCTCCGAGTGTTGGTCCAACCTGGGTGATGTCCGACGCCCCCTGGGCAACCAGGGTCTATGCCAACCCGACGGCTGGCCCATCTGGTGTGCCCTGAGAACAAGATACTTGCAACCCCTATCGGGATTTGTCGGCACATCGGGCGGCTTTGCCGGTCTTGTTTTACCATTGTCGAAATGTCTTGTAACCAGGATTCCAAGACTGACCGGGTCTTCCAGGGAGAAGGAATATCCTTCGTTGACCGTGAGAGCTTGTGATGGGCTAAGTTGGGACATGCCTGCAGGGTATAAACTTTTGAGAGCCATGCCCGCGGTTATGTGGCAGATGGGAATTTGTTAATATCCGGTTGTAGAGAACTTGACACTTGACTTAATTAAAACGCATCAACCGCATGTGTAGCCATGATGGTCTCTTTTCGGCGGAGTCCGGGAAGTGATGATGGTTTTTGGGTTATGTATGAACGTAAGTAGTTTCAGGATCACTTCTTGATCACTTCTAGCTTCTCGACCATTCTGTTTGCTTCTCTTCTCGCTCTTATTTGCGTATGTTAGCCACCATATATGCTTAGACGCTTCTGCAACCTCACCACTTATCCATTCCTTTACCCATCAAGCTTTGCTAGTCTTGATACCCATGGTAATGGGATTGCTGAGTCCTCGTGGCTCACAGATTACTACAACAATAGTTGTAGGTACAGGTATGCGATGATCATGACGTGAGAGCGATGCTTGCTTGTCTTGAGTTCTTCTTCTGCTTCGTCATTCAGGGGATAGGTTCCAGGTCGGCAGCCTAAGCTAGCAGGGTGGATGTCGTTTGAGTTTCTGTTTGTATTTCATCCGTAGTCGGATGATGCTCTTGTGTATGATGTTGTTGTATTCGTGTGGCATTGTATGCCTCTTGTATGTATCCCCAACTATTATGTAATGGTACGATGTAACGATATCCACCTTGCAAAAGCATCTCCAATATGCGCTTCTATCCTTGGTGGCACCTTCGAGTTCCTTTAGGATAGGGTCGCATATTGGGCGTGACAATCACCCTCTCTCCAGATGTAAAAAACACGACATCTCTCTCCCTCCTCGCCGGTGGTCACAGGTCTGTCGTGGAAGAAAAGTATGTGCAACATTGACGCACTCGTCGCCAGCGCGCGAGGTCATGCATTGTCGACAAGGCCGTCCTCTCAGACCTAGCGCCCGCGTGGGATGGCCTCCGTCCCCAAGATTGTTGTCGTAGTGTGTGCGGAGGACGACGACCACAAGGGAAGCCACTTACCACCGACCCTCAGGTATGCTACCTCTTTTCAGACCATACCCTTGTTCTATTGCCCCATCTGCCACATCACTGCATGTGGATCTTTTTCCACTGCACTATCTTCCCAATTTGCTATCCTATGCTCTGCTGGTCACGCAGATGAAAACCTTAATTTGCACTATTAAAGGAAACCCTACTTCATGCAGACTAATCCATGTCCGGGTTGAATGAAGGGAGAAAGTATTGTCCAAGAGACTAGGCATCAAACCAGCATCTAGGTTGAAAAGGGGAAAAATTAGTAGCTAAGGAACGAGTCTCGTGTCTCTTGGTTGAAAAAGGGTGAAAAGGGTAGAAAGGCATGACAATGCAATAGATAATGACCATGTCGATCGGTTTGTTGTCCTCACATAGGAAAAAGGTG
The DNA here is from genome assembly GCF_018294505.1 of Triticum aestivum. NCBI lineage: Eukaryota > Viridiplantae > Streptophyta > Magnoliopsida > Poales > Poaceae > Triticum > Triticum aestivum. Next base: position 232,440,187 of record NC_057798.1, read on the forward strand.
GCTAAAGAGAACAAAAATGGGACGTAATCCACATATGATGCCTGGATATTTGTTGCTCTGGGCAACCATACCTCCCTCACCACTCTATGTGTCTGTGGAGGTACATCATACTGGTGCGCCCACTATCTAAATGGGCCTCCCATGCTCTTATTGCCACTTTTTTTGTTGTTAGTATAACACCAGCGGTAAAGTCAAGCAATGCTACTGCTAAAGTAATGCCACATTTAACTAATACCCGCACTCAGTCTAATGCCACCGATAAATTTAAGCAATGCCATTTAATGTCCCTGGATTATTTCAAGGTTAGCTGTTGATTGTGGATGTATTAAATATTTTTGAGCTAAGGCATTCTAATGTTGTTGCACAACCAGTATACCAACGATGAAACTTATTACTACCTTTGGATTTTTTCACTATTAATGCTTATGGATTACATACCTCACTTTCATGAGATAAGCCAATTTTTTGTACAGTGTCACCAAAATGCCACATCATTGATGTCATTTTATTTTGGTTAAACTGCACCAAAATTATGAAGACAAGAGGAAAGGTCAAGAGTGGGCACCTCCTCCTCTGGCTGTTCTATGTTTGATCGATTATCAATATTGGAATAGCAATTTTGAGGTCCCCTCAAGTTCAAAATGATATTTTCCTTGAAGGTACATAGTTTGCAATTTTTTATATACTATCATTTAATAATGCTAGTTACCTTCAGACTTTTCTATTTGGTTTAATGTTGTTGCACAGCTAGTATACCAATGTTGAAACCTGTTACCTTTACATTTTGTATTGTTAATGGTTATAGAAATCTTACTGTGCTAGATTATGGAAATCTGTTTAGTAAAACCATTGTATTGTACCCCGTAATAAAAAAAACTATCTACTGTTGCACTAGCCACTGGATTAGTGTATCTTTGTACTATTCAAATGGTGTTGCATTAGCGTATGGACATACATAAAGAGGGGCAAGCTATCCCAGATACGTGCTCAAGAAAACTACTACCTGATTTTCTAAATACTAGACGTTTGGGTACTTTAAATTGAACTGCGAAAACGTCTTATATTAAGGAACAGAGGGTATAGAGTTCACTCAAATTATCCCGGTAAAGCTAGTCATACCTTTGTTAAAATTAATGTTCATTATGTTATCGGAGGAGGTCTGTATGTTTGTCTCTAATGCATGTCGATTACATACCCGACATCATGATGTAATGTTAAGCCATTTCTTTTTGTACAGTGTCACTGAATTGTCAAGGCGGTGATGGCATTTTATTTTAGTTGAACTACACAAAATATGCTTAAAAGAAGAGGAAAGGTCAGGAATGGTTCAGTTTTTAAGAAAATACTATGTATGCCTTCCTGACATCAGCCATTGTTGCCTTATTTATTCCTTCAAACAGGTGGTTAGAAACAGTCTTGCTACCTTTTCCCATTAAGAAATTGGAATGCTTATATTTGTAAGTCTATGCTTCAACTAGTGCCACTTTTATAGTAATCACACTTTCAATATCTACGCAAACAGGGATGCTCGATTTTAGTGGAACTACACAAAAAGTCCAAATGGTTCAACATTAGGAACATGTTTTCTTCCAAACCGTTATATCCAATTGGTGGCACTATGAGCTGTTCATTACGAAGGTACATGGTTTGCTACTATATCGCTACTCTTTTTGTACTATCATTAGATAGTAATATTAGTGGTTTGCATGTGAATTTATTGGCAGGGTGGACCTACGTTGGAGGTGCAGGACATGATTCAATGATTGGATGCTCAATTTTGGTTGTATCAATTTCACCTCCTCTATCACTGCGAACATGGATATCCTTGGTCTGATGAAGAATAGGCGCTATATTTCTGCTCTGTACTAGCAAATCAATTCAGTACGAAATTGCCCAGGGCAAAACATGACAATATCAAATTGCCAGTGCAAAACATGACAGATGCTAAGCGGAAGAGACATGTTTAAACCGAAAATACAAGGTGGGTTATATGTTTAGTAGCTGCTTGATATTTGTGCAGACAGATGTCCGCCTGTTGCTATTTGGCAAACATACAAAATGACCGCAATTTTGGTGGAACTGCACAAGAGAATAGTATAGTCACTGCATGCAGTGCCATTTGAAAATAGACACGGAAAGATTGGATAGTCACTTCATGGACTGCACAAAAGTAGTACTGTACTATTTATTGGCCAACACTTGGTTCTTCATTGCTTTGGTCTTATTATACTATGGGCATCATTTTGCGTAATTTAAAGTGTGTATTCCGGAAATAGTCTTGCCGTGTGATCGAGACAAGATCAAATCATATTGCAGTGGATGTTCCTCCATCATGTGTGGTTCATTCTCATGGTTCCAGCTGTTGGTGAAACCACTTACGTTTGCAAGAGGAATTGTAGACTTCACAAACAAATTTTTTCTTTCACACTATACTGAATGTTGGCCCAGAGAAGCATCCATGTTAGTAGGAAGAACAGATGTTTTTTCTAGATCTTTGCTTTTGGAGCTACATATTTGTATATGATCTGTGAATCATTGAGATGCATTAACATGTCACTAGTTAGTTGTGAATTTTGGCTACTAATGTGAACATATTACAATGCCAGGCTTGTGAGTCTCGTGTGAACATTTCGAACAGATCGGCTCTTACTACTGTGCACAGCATGATCCTTATTTCTGTGTTCTCAGTGTTTACAATTTACTACCAGTTCCTTATTTCTGTTCGCTCAGTGTTTACAAGTTACTGATCGATAACTAGGTAGCCTACTAATACGCTCCTGGCAGTTTTAGTTGCAACGCAAGACCCAAAGGTGGCAGTTTTTTGAATAAAAAAGGCTACCCTCTAAAGAAACTGACAAGCTGTTCTGAAGAAAATGCCATGTGAATCTGAAGAAACTGCCAGCAAAAACGTTTGCAAATGCCTTATGTCCCAGCAAACGTTCATCAACTAATGCGATCCTACATGTACACTATCCGACCTACTCGATCCTACACGAATAAATAGCGGATCACGCACGTACTACCTCCTTTCTGGTTTGTAGGGCTCAACTAAAAAAATTCACCAAGCAAGGTAGATGATGAGAGGTGGAATGATTTTTTACAAGGAGGGAGTACCTCATCTGGATGATTCGAGTGCACTCATTTGACCGTCATGCCGATGTGCGACCCAGCATAGACGTGACGCACCACTGACGGGACGGGATGGCACATCAACTTTTCTAGTTTTCCATGGTAAGCTGGCACGCTAAGCCATGCCTGCTTATGCATTGAATTCCGATGACCATCGTGTTTCCCGTGACATGCTTCTTCAACTACCTTCTGCCTATAATTGCTGGTTCTCGTTGTTCTCTAGTTGCACCATCACCCCACTCACCCTATCGGCTCCCCTCACAACCCCCACCGGCCCGACGTTGCTCGCCACTTGCCCTCGCTCTCGCCACGTCCGTCATGCCCACGATCGTCCGCAATAGGTGACGCTAGAGGTGCTCACCGTCGGAGCTAGTGTTCGGTTATTCACGGGAAGGAAGACAAAGGGAGGAGGCATTCTATTGGTCTTTAGATGGCAATGCAGAGTACGATGACTTGTTGGAGTGCGACCGCCTGGCGAAGGAGCAGCGTATCACCGATTTGCGCCGCCAGCAGGGCATGGAGCAGCAGCGCGCCGCCGCTTTGAGTCACGAGCAGAGCGCCCATGACTGCGCCGACTACATGGAGGCCGGTGCCTGGCAAATAGCCCTAGAGGCCGTCGGGCACGCACGCATGCGCGACGCCAAATTTTACTACTAGCTCGTCAAGTGGGTTTCCCGCTTAGAAGTCGAAGCTTCGATGGACCACGCCGGCATGGAAAGGGCCAACGATCACGAATAATGTGCCCTATCGCACCTCCGACAAGTCCGAGGCGAGCAGGAGGACGTGGGTGCCGGCATTTAGCGTGTACCGCAGATGGCGGCCGACATCGTCTAGTGAGCTAGGAGTAAGTCAGTACTTGTACACTAGAGTATTAGTGGGAGTAGATAGTTAAGTTGGCTATGATGGTTGTCAACATGGAAGTTCAGTACTCTATATCTAATCAGACCTGTTACTTTGCTCTGAATGTTGAACTTTCCATGTGAACGTATGAAATGGGCTGTTATTTTTTAAATGGTTTGTATTTGTCTGCCACGGGTTTAGAAGCTGACTTGTGGGACTACTAGGTTGACGCATACACAATCAGGAGATGATTGTACATGGAGAGGATGACAGCTCGGACCCACCAGGGTCATGGCAGTACGCAAGCAAGTGCCTCCTTATTTCAAGCCAAAAAAATGGTTCCTCCTAATGGATTTCTCATATCTAGGTCCCATGCCATTGTCAACATAGTCAATAAACGAGAGAATTGCACAACGAGCGGCTGACACTAGGGACCCAGTACCTTGCCCAGTTATTTTTGTTTTTGAGACGGAAGCAGGGTGTGCGAGGCACTCTAACCTGTCTAGCCAGCCTTTTCTTTTATGTTTACTAGAAGGCTAACTCAGTAGTTTTTTTTTCTGAAAATGGCTAGCCCAGTTTTTTAGTTCTTTTACTAAATACCCAACCGAGGCCTACTTGCTTGGTCAGCCCTGCTGGGCTGCAAATCTTTCAAGTCGAGAAAATGGGCTATCAGTAATGAGAAATGGGCTGTACATTTTTAAAATACCTCAAACTGGCAGTTTGTTTCATTTTTTCATTTCGAGATTTTAAATTCCGTGGATTTTTATGTGTGGACAATTATCTGGATTTTATATTGATATGAATTTATTTTTCAAATTAGTTTGAATGTGACTCGAAATTTTAGGATTAAAAACAATTCGGACCTCACCGAAATATGCAAATTTCATATAATGTTTTAACCGTGGCCACAATATGGGCTGTAATGCTAACAAAAATAATATGGTCTCCAAGAAAATCCTTAAGAATTAGCAAATGGGTTGTATATTATTAGAAATAATGGAAGAAGGGTTGTATGCTGTTGTCCACAGATTCGAGGCTGACTTATGTGCCTACTATAGGTTGACGTGTAATCTTTCCTAAAAAGGTTGATGCGCACGCAACACCGTGTCAACTTAGTCAACACGCGAGAGCAGTGACTATTGGATGTCCATCCAACGGCTGTCGTGCTTCTTCGGTCTCTCTCTTCCTGCTCCAGCCGCTCAAACAAGCGTCGGCGGGACTGTGTGCTCCCTCCTCCCGTGGTCGGCTACGCTGCCGCGCAGGCCTCACCGCCTCACCATACTCCCATCGCTGGCCTAGCCATCCCTCTACTCACCCAGACCTCCTGTTATTCTCCGGCAATGGCAGGCTCACAGGCTCACACTGCAGTCGAAGCAGTAAACCCTCGTACTCCCCTCCGCGTGGGAAACAACTGCTGAGTCTTCCCCGGCTCCTGGTCATTCCCTTCCTAGGCCTCGTCACCGTCCCCGCCTTGGTGCTCTCGACGCGGCATGCTGAACATGGTCAAGGAACGACTTCCATCGGAAGAGGACTGTACGTGGAGAGGCGGACAGCTAGGTCCACGGCTGCAGCAAGGAAGTGCCTCCTTATTACGTGCAAAATACTGATTCCTCCACCTGACAGTGGGGACCCATCGGAAGGGCCTCTGTATTTTGCGAAAAAAACATTCCCTCCACTGACAGCTCGAACCCACCAGCTATATCTCTTCACACACAAGTGCCTCCTTATTACACACAAAAAATGAGGACCCCCGCTGCTAGGTGGGTCCCACCATATTTGGAGGAAAACTTGTGGGCCTACTAAGTTGACGCGGACGCAGGGCTTTGTCAACTTAGTAAATATAAACGATTCTAGCTGCAGTACCATATGATGTCCATCCAACGACAGTCATGCTTCTTCAACCTCTAGTCTTCTTGCTCCAGTCGCCCAAACCATCGCGGGTCGTGCCACATGCTCCTGCCTCCCGTGGCCAGCTGTGCTGCCGCGCAGGCCTCACTGCCCCCTCCTACTCCAACCGCTGGCCAGGCCATCCCTCTAGTCACCCACAACTCCTGTTATTCTGCGGTGATAGCAGCCTCACACCGCAGCTGAACCAGTCAACCCTCATACTCCTCTCCGCATGGGCATCCACTACCGCATCTTTCTTGTCTTCGCGTCATCCCCTTCCTAGGCCTCGCCGTCGCCCACCGCTTTGTTGCTCTCGGTGCGACATGGTCAACATGGTCAAGGAACGACTTCCATCAGAAGAGGACTATACATGGAGAGGCTGACGGCTGGGTCACGGTCGTAGCAAGGAAGTGCCTCCTATTATGTGTAAAATAATTATTCCTCCACCTAACAGCAGGGACCCATCGGAAGGACCTCTGTATTTCATGAAAAAAAACGTTCCCCCTGCTGATAGCTGGGACCCACCGGCTATATCTTCGCATGCAAGGAAGTACCTCTTTATTACACAAAAAAAAGAATACTCCCCTTGCTAGCTGGGACCCACCATAGTGGGAGGTTGACTTGTGAGCCTACTAAGTTTACGTGGACGGAGGGCTTTGTCAACTTAGTCAATATGAACGATTCTAGCTCCAATGAAAGTACGATGTCCATCCAATGGCTATATTGCTTCTTCAACCTCTGGTCTTCTTGCTCCAGCCACCCAAACCAGCGCCAATTGTGCCACCTGCTCCTGCCTCCCGTGGCCGGGTGTGCTACCGCGGAGGTCTCACTGCCCCCTACTACTCCCACGGCTGGCCAGGCCATCCCTCTACTCACCCACACCCCCTGTTATTCTATGGCGACGAAAGCCTCACACCACAACCGAACCAGTCAACCCTCGTACTCCTGTCCGCATGAGCATCCACTTCCGCGTCTTCCCCGGCTCCGCATTGTCCCCTTCCTTGGCATCGTCGTCGTCCATCGCCTTGGTGCTCTCGGCGTGGCATGGTCAATGTGGTCAAGGAATGACTTCCATCAGAAGAGTATTGTATGTGGAGAGGCTGACAGCTGGGTCCACAGCCACAGCAAGGAAGTGCAACCTTATTACGCGTAAAATGATGATTCCTCTACCTGACAGCAGGGACCCACCGGATGGGCCACCGTATTTTGTGAAAAAAATGTCTCCCCCCTGACTGCTGGGACCCACCAGCTACATCTTCGCATGCAAGGAAGTGCCCCGTATCCTCCCTAACAGTCGGGACCCACCTGGTCGAAGCATACGTAGCGTTGTCATTCTGGTCGCGAACGTGTACGTACATACTGGTCGATCGGTCTGTCTGCAGGCTGCAGCGATGGACTATGGCCGGGTAAGGAAGGGCATTTGTCATAGTAGAGGCGCGGACGTAGCATGTCTCGCAGTCCCGTCAATATCGTGTACACGTATGTACAGCTAGGGTGCAAGAAAGTAAATACGGCCACGTACGTACATACTGGCGGGGTCTCGAACGCCTACTCGCGCATACGTACGACCAGGGCTCGTGTACATGGAGAGGCAGTAGAGAGCAGTGATGATGTCCTATTCATAGGCAGCCAACCGGCTGGGTCGGAATAGAGAAAATGCGTCGTCGTGTTCATCGGGAGGCAACGGAATGCGTCGTGTTCATCGGGAGCCAACCAGCTTGGACAAAACAGCAGAAACGAGGCCTGGCATACCGCAGAACAAAGGAAACGGCCTTGTGTTCGACCGCCTATGGTCGAAACGGGATTATGTTCACCGGAGGGGTCTGGCATACCGCAAAATGGACGAAACGGACTTATCTTCGACCTCCTACGGTCATAATGGGGTCTTGTTGATCTGAGGGGTGTGGCGTACCACAAAACAGAGGAAATGGACTTCTCTTCGAGCACCTACGGTCGAAACGGGGGTCATGTTCATCGGTAGGGGTGTGGCGTACCGCAAAACGGGACTCCACGGGCTACTGTTCATCCATCGTCTACCACCTTGCTCCAGCCTCCACAGGCTAATGTTCATCCACCCTCGACTTCATCCAGCCTCCACCTACTACTGTTCATCCACCGTTGACTTCCTCCTACCTCAACCAGCTATTATTCATCCACGGGGGTCCTGGTCATCCAGCCTCCACCGCTCCTCCACCGGTAATTGTTCATCCACGGGGTCCTATTCATCCAGCCTCCACCACTCCTCCACTGGCTACTGTTCAACCACCCCTCCACGGGCTACTGTTCATCCATCCCTCCACCGGCTATTAGTCAACCAGCCCTCCATGGGGTCCTGTTCATCCACCCCCAACCGGCTCGATCGGGGTCCTGTTCATCCAGCGGCAACAGCCTCTACTACCACGGGGTCCTGTTCATCCAACCCCCACCGGGAACTGTCCATCCAACCCCTAAGAATGCTCACTGTTCGTCAAGAGGCAGCAGGTTCGATTGGCTTCTGTTAGTAGCAGTAGCAAAGGGATCGCTCGATCGGGTTCAGTTAACAGCCAGGGATCGATCGATCGCTCGGGTTGAGTAACCCGTAGCCAGTGCAATCGCTCGGGTTCAGTAGGCGGCCACCTCGCTCGGGTTCAGTTAGAGACAACGCCTCGCACCCACGCGCGTACATGTACGAGAGAAACGTGCAATCCCTTCGTGCATTGCTCGGCCCCAACCACCCACCGTAACCGGGAATTCCCCAATATTTTCCTTGCCCTCGCTTCTACCACAACTTTTCCTTCATGGACGGCCTAAAGAATGTCATGCAGCTGCGTCTCTGACCCGCCCAGGATGAAAAGCCCATTTTCTGTCATGATTTTTTGTCATAGAAGTAGGAGCCCACCACATCTATGATGATACCAGGTTTTGTCACAATTATCATCATAGAAGTGTCATAAGCATGAGAGAGAGAAAAAATTCGTTCGACCCAAAATGTCACATATGTGTCTTTTTTGTAGTGATTGTTGGCGAGATGACCCCGACGCAAGATGGAGATCAAGGTTCAAGCCGGTGATGATGGAGATCATGATGATGCTTTGGAGATGGAGATCAAAAGCACAAGATGATGATGTCCATATCATGTCACATATTTTGATTGCATGTGATGTTTATCTTTTATGCATCTTATTTTGCTTAGAACGGCAGTAGCATCATAAGGTGATCCCTTCACTAAATTCCAAGGTAAATGTATTCTCCCCGAGTATGCACCATTGCCAAAGTCCATCGTTTCGAAGCACCTCATGATGATCGGGTGTGAAAGACTCTACGCTCACATACAACGGGTGTAAGACAGTTTTGCACATGCAGAATACTTGGGTTAAACTTGTTGAGCCTAGCATGTACAGACATGGCCTCTGAACACTGGAGACCAAAAGGTTAAACATCAGTCAAATAGTAGATATGATCAACATAGAGATGTTCACCATTGATGACTACCCCATCTCACGTGACGATCGGACATGGATTAGTTGCTTTGGAACATGTATCACTTATATAACTTGAGGGATGTTTATTTAAGTGGGAGTTCATTAGTAATTTGATTAATTGAACTTAATTTATCATGAACTTAGTCTTAGAGTTTTGCATATCTATGTTTTAGATCAATGGCCCAAGCTACCATTCCCTTGAATTTTAATGCGTACCTAGAGAAAGCTAAGTTGAAAGATGATGGTAGCAACTACTCAGACTAGGTCTGTAACTTGAGGATTATCCTCATTGCTGCACAGAAGAATTATGTCCTTGATGCACCTCTAGGTGACGGACCTGCTGCAGGAGCTGAAGCAGATGTTTTGAACGCCTGGCAAGCTCGATCTGATGACTACTCTATAGTTCAGTGTGTCATGCTTTACGGCTTAGAACCAGGACTTCAAAGACGTTTTGAACGTCATGGAGCATATGAGATGTTCCAAGAGTTGAAGTTAATATTTAAATAAAATGCCCAGGTTGAGAGATACGAAGTCTCCAACAAGTTCTATAGTTGCAACAGTTTTGTCAGTGAACACATACTCAAAATGTCTGGGTATTATAATCACTTGACTCAGCCGGGAGTTAATCTTCTAGTTGATTGTGTTATTGATAGAGTTCTTCAATCACTACCACCTAGCTACAAAGGCTTCGTGATGAACTATAATATGCAAGGGATGAACAAAACAATTCCTGAGCTCTTCATAATGCTTAAGGCCGCGGAGGTAGAGATCAAGAAGGAGCATCAAGTGTTGATGGTTAACAAGACCACTAGTTTCCAGAAAAAAGGCAAGGGAAAGAAAGGGAACTTCAAGAAGAATGGCAAGCAAGTAGCCATTCCCGGGAAGAAGCCCAAAGCTGGACCCAAGCCTGAAATTGAGTGCTTCTACTGCAAAGGAAATGGTCACTTGAAGCGAAACTGCCCCAAATACTTCGCGGATAAGAAGGATGGCAAAGTGAACAAAGGTATATTTGATATACATGTTATTAATGTGTACCTTACTAATGCTTGTAGCAGCGCCTGGGTATTTGATACTGGTTCGGTTGCTCATATTTGTAACTCAAAACAGGAGCTGCAGAATAAATGAAGATTTGCTAAGGACGAGGTCATGATGAGTGTCGGGAATGGTTCCAAGGTCACTTTGATCGCCGTCGGCACGCTACCCCTATATCTACCTTTGGGATTAGATTTAGACTTCAATAATTGTTATTTGGTGCCTGCGTTGAGCATCAACATTATATCTAGATCTTGTCTATTGCAAGACAATTACGCATTTAAGTCAGAGAATAACGGTTGTTCTATTTATATGAATAATATTGATGCCAAAAGATGCAAAGTTGATAATGATAGTTATTTGTGGCACTGTCGTTTAGGTCACATAAAGCGCATGAAGAAATTCCATGCAAATGGCCTTTTGGAATCACTTGATTATGAATCATTTGATACTTGCGAACCATGCCTCATGGGAAAGATGACTAAAACTCCATTCTCTGGAACAATGGAGCGAGCTAATGACTACTGGAAATAATACATACCGATGTATGCGGTCCGATGAGTGTTGAAGAATGCAGTGGGTATCGTTATTTTCTGACCTTCACAGATGATTTGAGTAGGTATGGGTATATCTACCTCATGAAACACTACTCTGAAACATTAGAAAGATCAAAGAATTTCAGAGTGAAGTGGAGAATCATCATAACAAGAAAATAAAGTTTCTACGATCTTATCGCGGAGGCGAATATTTGAGTTACGAGTTTGGCCTCCATTTAAAACAATGTGGAATTGTTTCACAACTCACGCCACCTGGAACACCATAGCGTAATGGTGTATCTGAACGTCGTAACCGTACTTTACTAGATATGGTGTGTTCTATGATGTCTCTTACCGATTTACAACTATCGTTTTGGGGTTATGCATTAGAGACAACTGCATTCACGTTAAATAGGGCACCGTCTAAATCCGTTGAGACGACACTGTATAAACTATGGTTTGGCAAGAAACCTAAGTCGTCGTTTCTTAAAGTTTGGGGATGCGACACTTATGTCAAAAGGCTTTAGCCTGATAAGCTCAAACCTAAATCGGGGATACCCTAAGTGGTCGTTTCTTCATAGGATACCCTAAGGAAACAATTGGGTACACCTTCTACCACAGATCCGAAGGCAAGATCTTTGTTGCTAAGAATGGGTCATTTCTAGAGAAGGGGTTTCTCTTGAAAGAAGTGAGTGGGAGGAAAGTAGAACTTGATGAGGTAATTGTACCTTCTCTCGAATTGGAAAGTAGCACATCACAGAAAACTGTTCCCGTGATGCCTACACCAACAAGAGAGGAAGCAAATGATAATGATCATGAACTTTAGATCAAGTTACTACTGAACCTTATAGGTCAACCAAAGCATGATCCGCACCAGAGTGGTACGGTAATCCTGTCGTGGAAGTTATGTTGTTAGAACATGAAGAACCTACGAACTATGAAGAAGCTATGATGAGCCTAGATTCTGATAAATTGGTTGAGGCCATGAAATCTGAGATAGGATCCATGTATGAGAACAAAGTATGGACTTTGGTGGACTTGCCCGACGATCGGCAAGCCATTGAGAATAAATGGATCTTCAAGAAGAAGACCGACGCTAATGGTAATGTTACTGTCTACAAAGCTCGACTTGTTGCAAAAGGTTTTCGACAAGTTCAACGAGTTGACTATGATGAGACTTTCTCACCCGCAGCGATGCTTAAGTCTGTCTGAATCATGTTAGCAATCGCCGCATTTTATGATTACGAAATCTAGCAAATGGACGTTAAAACTGCATTCCTTAACGGATTTCTTAAAGAAGAGTTGTATATGATGCAACCATAAGGTTTTGTCGATCCTAAAGGTGCTAACAAAGTGTGCAAGCTCCAGCGATCCATATACGCTTTGATGCAAGCATCTCGGAGTTGGAATATACGCTTTGATGAGGTGATCAAAGCATATGGTTTCATACAGACTTATGGTGAAGCCTATATTTACAAGAAAGTGAACTCCTTCATTCTGACTCCTTGATGTGTTGCTTTCGAAGCAGCTATGTACGCCGCTTCACACGTAGATCCCACCACAATGCTCTTCTTGGAACTGAACCAACTGACAGCTCCACCATTCAATATAAAAATGTATCTGGTTTGTGACTTAGAGTCATCCAAATCAGTGTCGAAGCTAGCATCAACGTAACCCTTTACGTCAAGCTCTTCGTCATGTCCATAAATGAGAAACATATCCTTGGTCCTTATCAGGTACTTCAGGATGTTGTTGACCGCTGTCCAGTGATCCACTCCTGGATTACTTTGGTACCTCCCTTCCAAACTTATGGCAAGGCACACATCAGGTCTGGTACACAGCATAGCATAGATGATAGAACCTATGGCTGAGGCATAGGGAATGACTTTCATTTTCTCTCTATCTTCTGCAGTGGTCGGGCTTTGAGTCTGACTCAATTTCACACCTTGTAGCATAGGCAAGAACCCTTTCTTTGACTGATCCATTTTGAACTTCTTCAAATCTTTATCAAGGTATGTGCTTTGTGAAAGAACTATTAAGCGTCCCGATCTATCCCTATAGATCTTGATGCCCAATATATGTCTGTATAAAATCATATGTCTGTAAATACAGGCTTCACCGAAAGTCTGTATAAACCATATGCTTTGATCACCTCATCAAAGCGTATATTCCAACTCCGAGATGCTTACACCAGTCCATAGATGGATCGCCGGAGCTTGCACACTTTGTTAGCACCTTTAGGATCAACAAAACCTTCTGGTTGCATCATATACAACTCTTCTTTAAGAATTCCATTAAGGTATGCAGTTTTGATGTCCATTTGCCAGATTTCATAATCATAAAATGCGGCAATCGCTAACATGATTCGGACGGACTTAAGCATCGCTATGGGTGAGAAAGTCTTATCGTAGTCAACCCCTTGAACTTGTCAAAAACCTTTTGCAATGAGTCGAGCTTTGCAGACAGTAACATTACTATCAGCATCAGTCTTATTCTTGAAGATCCATTTATTCTCTATGGCTTGCCGATCATCGGGCAAGTCCACCAAAGTCCACACTTGTTCTCATACATGGATCCTATCTCAGATTTCATGGCCTCAAGCCATTTGTCGGAATCTAGGCTCATCATAGCTTCTTCATAGTTCGTAGGTTTGCCTTGGTCTAGTAACATGAATTCCAGGATAGGATTACCATACCACTCTGGTGCGGATCGTGCTCTGGTCGACCTACGAGATTTAGTAGTAAGTTGATCTAAAGTTTAATGATCATTATCAATAGCTTCCTCTCTAGTTGGTCTAGGCATCACGGGAACGGTTTTCTGTGATGTGCTACTTACCAATTCGAGAGAAGGTACAATTACCTCATCAAGTTCTACTTTCCTCCCACTCACTTCTTTCGAGAGAAACTCCTTCTCTAGAAAGGCCCCATTCTTAGCAACAAAGATCTTGCCTTTGGATTATGGTAGAAGGTGTACCCAATTGTTTGCTTAGGGTATCCTATGAAGACGCACTTCTCCGTTTTAGGTTCGAGCTTATCAAGCTGATGGCTTTTGACATAAGCATTGCATCCCGAAACTTTAAGAAACGACAGCTTAGGTTTCTTGCCAAACCACAGTTCATAGGGTGTCGTCTCAACGGATTTAGATGATGCCCTATTTAATGTGAATGCAATTGTCTCTAGTGAATAACCCCAAAACGATAGTGGTAAATCGGTAAGAGACATCATAGAATGCACCATATCTAATAAAGTACAGTTAAGACGTTCGGACACACCACTACGCTGTGGTGTTCCAGGTGGCGTGAGTTGTGAAACTATTCCACATTGTTTTAAATGAAGGCCAAACTCATAACTCAAATATTCGCCTCCGCGATTAGATCGTATGAACTTTATTTTCCTGTTACGATGATTCTCCAATTCACTCTGAAATTCTTTGAACTTTTCAAATGTTTCAGACTTGTGTTTTGTTAAGTAGATATACCCATATCTGCTCAAATCATCTGTGAAGGTCAAAAAATAATGATACCCACCGTGTGCTTCAACACTCATCGGACCGCATACATTGGTTATTTCCAATAAGTCATTAGCTTGCTCCATTCTTCTAAAGAACGGAGTTTTAGTCATCTTGCCCATGAGGCATGGTTCGCAAGTATCAAATGATTCATAATCAAGTGATTCCAAAAGCCCATCTGCATGGAATTTCTTCATGCGCTTTATACCAATATGACCTAAACGGCAGCGCCGCAAATAACTATCATTATCAACTTTCCATCTTTTCGCATCAATATTATGAATATGTGTATCGCTGCAATCGAGATTCAACAAGAATAGACCACTCTTCAAGGGTGCATGACCACAAAAGATATTCATATAAATAGAACAACCATTATTTCCTGACTTAAATGAATAACTTTCTCGCAATCAACAAGATCCAGATATAATGTTCATGCTCAACGTGGGCACCAAATAACAATTATTCATGTCTAAAACTAATCCGGAAGGTAGATGTAGAGGTAGCGTGCCGACGGAGATCACATCGACCTTGCAACCATTCCCGACGCGCATTGTCACCTTGTCCTTAGCCAATCTTCGTTTATTCCGCAACTCTTGTTTCAAGTTAAAAATATGAGCAACCGAACCAGTATCTAATACCCAGGTGCTTCTATGAGCATTAGTAAGGTACACACCAATAACATGTTTATCAAATATACCTTTGTTCACTTTGCCATCCTTCTTATCTGCCAATTACTTGGGGCAGTTTCGCTTCCAGTGACCACTCCCTTTGCAGTAGAAGCACTCAGTTTCAGGCTTGGGTCCTGCTTTGGGCTTATTCCCGGGAGTGGCAACTTGCTTGCCATTCTTCTTGAAGTTCCCTTTCTTTCCCTTGCCATTTTTCTTGAAACTAGTGGTCTTGGTAACCATCAACACTTGATGCTCCTTCTTGGTTTCTACCTCCACGGCCTTAAGCATTGCGAAGAGCTCGGGAATTGTTTTGTTCATGCCTTGCATATTATAGTTCATCACAAAGCCTTTGTAGCTAGGTGGCAGTGATTGAAGAACTCTGTCAATAACACAATCAATTGGAATATTAACTCCTAGGTAAGTTAAGTGACTATAATACCAAGACATTTTGAGTATGTGTTCACTGACAGAACTGTTCTCCTCCATCTTGCAGCTATAGAACTTTGTTGGAGACTTCATATCTGTCAACCCGGGCATTTTCTTGAAATATTAACTTCAACTCTTGGAATATCTCATATGCTCCATGACGTTCAAAACTTCTTTGAAGTCTGAGTTCTAAGCCGTAAAACTATAGAGTAGTCATTAGATCGAGCCTGCCAGCCGTTCAAAACGTCTGCTTCAGCTCCTACAGTAGGTTTGTCACCTAGCGGTGCATCATGGACATAATTCTTCTGTGCAACAATGAGGATAATCCTCAAGTTACAGACCCAGTCCGTGTAGTTGCTACCATCATCTTTCAACTTAGCTTTCTCTAGGAACGCATTGGAACTCAGGGGAACGGTAGCACGGGCCATTAATCTACAACATAGATATGCAAATACTATTAGGACTAAGTTCTTGATAAATTAAGTTTGATTAATGATATTACTAATGAACTCCCACTTAAATAAACATCCCTCAAGTTATCTAAGTGATACATGATCCAAATCAACTAACCCATGTCTGATCATCACGTGAGATGGGGTAGTCATCAATGGTCTATGTTGATCATATCCACTATATGACTCATGTTCGACCATTCGGACTCCAGTGTTCCGAGACCATGTCTGTACATGCTAGGTGTTGGAAATATGCCCTAGAGTCAATAATAAAATGGTTATTATTATATTTCTTTGTTCATGATAATTGTCTATTATTCATGCTATAATTGTGTTATCCGGAAATCGTAATACACGTGTGAATACATAGACCACAACGTGTCCCTAGTGAGCCTCTAGTTGACTAGCTCGTTAATCAACAGATAGTCATGGTTTCCTGACTGTGGGCATTGGATTTCATTGATAACGGGATCACATCATTAGGAGAATGATGTGATGGACAAGACCCAATCCTAAGTATAGCTCAAAGATCGTGTAGTTCGTTTAGCTAGAGCTTTTCCAAATGTCAAGTATCATTTCCTTAGACCATGAGATTGTGCAACTCCCGGATACCGTAGGAGTGCTTTGGGTGTGCCAAACGTCACAACGTAACTGGGTGACTATAAAGGTACACTACGGGTATCTCTGAAAGTGTCTGTTGCGTTGGCACGAATCGAGACAGGATTTGTCACTCCGTATGACGGAGAGGTATCTCTGGGCCCACTCGGTAATGCATCATCATAATGAGCTCAGTGTGACCAAGTGTCTGGTCACGGGATCATGCATTACGGTACGAGTAAAGTGACTTGCCGGTAACGAGATTAAACGAGGTATTGGGATACCGACGATCGAATCTCGGGCATGTAACGTACCGATTGACAAAGGGAATTGTATACGGGATTACTTGAGTCCTCGACATAGTGGTTCATCCAATGAGATCATCGAGGAGCATGTGGGAGCCAACATGGGTATCCATAGACCGTTATTGGTTATTAACCGGAGAGGCGTCTCTGTCATGTCTGCATGTCTCCCGAACCCGTAGGGTCTACACACTTAAGGTTCGGTAACGCTAGGGTTGTAGAGATATGAGTATGAAGTAAACAGAAAGTTGTTCAGAGTCCCGGATGAGATCCTGGACGTCATGAGGAGTTACGGAATGGTCCGGAGGTAAAGAATTATATATAGGAAGTCAGGTTTCGGCTATCGGGAAAGTTTTGGGGGTTACCGGTATTGTACCGGGACCACCAGAAGGGTCCCGGGGGTCCATCGGGTGGGGCCACCTATCCAGGAGGGCCCCATGGGCTGACGTGGGAGGGGAACCAGCCCCTGGTGGGCTGGTGCGCCCCCCCCCCCCTTGGGCCCCCTGCGCCTATGGTTGGAAACCCTAGGGGTGGGGGGCGCCTCCACTTGCCTTGGGGGGCAAGCCACCCCCTTCGCCGCCCCCCAGGAGATTGCATCTCCTAGAGCCGGCGCCCCCCCCTAGGGGCCCTATATAAAGAGGGGGAGGGAGGGCAGCCGCACCCATGCTCTTGGCGCCTCCCTCTACCTCTGCTATACCTCTCCCTCTCGCGGACGCTTGGCGAAGCCCTGGCGAGATCACTGCTGCATCCACCACCACGCCGTCGTGCAGCTGGATCTTCATCAACCTCTCCTTCCCCCTTGCTGGATCAAGAAGGAGGAGACGTCTCCCTGACCGTACGTGTGTTGAACACGGTGGTGCCGTCCGTTCGGCGCTAGGATCTCCGGTGATTTGGATCACGACGAGTACGACTCCCTCAACCCCGTTCTCTTGAACGCTTCCGCTCGATCTACAAGGGTATGTAGATGCACTCCTCTCTCTCGTTGCTAGATGAACTCATAGATTGATCTTGGTGAAACCGTAGGAAAAAATTTATTTTCTGCAACGTTCCCCAACACTAGGCTCATCAAGTTTAACCCAAGTATTCTGCATGTGCAAAACTGTCTTACACCTATTGTATGTGAACGTAGAGTCTATCACACCCGATCATCACGAGGTGCTTTGAAACGACGAACTTAGGCAATGGTGCATACTCGGAGAGAACACTTTTTACCTTGAAATTTAGTAAAGGGATCATCTTATAATGCTACCGCCGTACTAAGCAAAATAAGATACATAAAAGATAAATATCACATGCAATCAAAATATGTGACATGATATGGCCATAATCTTGTGCTTTTGATCTCCATCTCCAAAGCATCGTCATGATCTCCATCGTCACCGTCTCGACACCTTGATCTCCATCGTTGCACCAGGGTTGTCTCACCAACTATTGTTAACGCATAGCGATAAAGTAAAGCAATTACATGGCGTTTTCACTTCATACAATAAAGAGACAATCCTAAGGCTCCTGCCGGTTGTCGATATTACAAAACATGATCATCTCATACGACAACATATATCACATCATATCTTGACCATATCACATCACAACATTCCCTGCAAAAACAAGTTAGACGTCCTCTACTTTGTTGTTGCAAGTTTTATGTGGCTGCTACGGGATTCTAGCAAGAACCGTTCTTACCTACGCAAAAACCACAACGGTGATTCATCAAGTTTGTTGTTTTAACCTTCTTCAAGGACTGGCCATAGTCAAATTTGATTCAACTAAAGTAGGAGAAAGAGACACCCGCCAGCCACCTTTATGCAAAACTAGTTGCATGTCAGTCGGTCGAACCAGTCTCATGTGCGTGGACATGTAAGGTTGGTTCGGGATGCTTCATCCCACAATACCGCAGAATCAAAATAAGACATTGGTGGTAAGCAGTATGTCTATCACCACCCACAACTCTTTGTTTCCACTCGTGCAAATCATCTCCGCATAGACCTGGCTCATGATGCCACTATTGGGGAATGTTGCATGGAAAACATTTTTTTCTACGCACATGCAATGATCTATCCATAGAGATGCATACAACGAGGGGGGAGTGTGTCTACATACCCTTGTAGACTATAAGCGGAAGCGTTTAACAACGCGGTTGATGTAGTCAAACTTTCTTCGCGATCCAACCAATCGAGTACCAAACGTACGACACCTCCACGTTCAGCACATGTTCAACTCGGTGACGTCCTCCGCCTTCTTGATCCAGCAAGACGACGAGGTAGTGGATGAGTTCCGGTAGCATGACGACATGATGATGGTGATGGTGAAGTTATCACCGTAGGGCTTCGCCTAAGCACTACGAAAATATGACCGGGGGTGTAAACTGTGGAGGGGGAGCCGCACACGGCCATGCAATTTTCTATTGTGTGCTAGGTGCCCCCTCCCACATATATATAGGTGGGAGGGAGGAGCAGCCAAGGGGGCGCCCAAGTAGGAGGAATCCTACTTGGGGTCTCTCCCAAGCCGCGCCCCCTTCCTTATTTGGAGCACAGGAGGAAGGAAGGAGGAGGTGGCTCCCCCCTCTCCTTTCTCTCATGAGGAGGGAAAGGCGGGAGGGGCCACCCCTCCCCTTTCCTTCCTATCGGGGGGATGAACCCCGCGCAGGCAACGGAACCCGAATCCTTTTCAAAAACAACTAGGCAGGCGTCGCCCCTCAAGTCGGCACGCGCTTGGCCGGGTCGCTCGACCCGGCCAAACCCCGCAAACCTGGCCAAACTCTCCGACCTGGAAAGACACGTCGACTCGGCCTCAACAACTAGTACAAGACAGCCGAACCCGGCGCAACCAAGGCTTCCTCAACAAGCCAGCTCCACAAGTGGCGTGCTCCACAATCCAGCCATGGGTCAGCTCCCGTCCCATCCAGGCCGTACTATGGGACGAGTCTTCACCCACTGATGACCAAGGCAACAGTGCCCCACCCATGCCTCTGGTCAGCCGGAGCGTGGCAACAGTGCCCCTCACCTACCCGCTAACCAGGGCCAGCGTGGCTACAGTGCCCCCGCCATCACCGCTGACGACAGCAAGCGGCGACCTGACTGAGCACCACTGTACACGACTCGACTCGGCCACGCCCTGACGGTCGACAAGAGGGCACACAGTCCCCCTAGGCACACGGGGCCCGCACCTAGGGGAACCCGGTGAACCACAGGCCCCCAGCGGGTCCCAGCCCGGGTTCCCGGACGTTGACAACCCGGACCCACTGACTTGTAACATTACCATTGTACCCCTGGGGGGTTGGCCTATAAAACCCCCCAGGAGCCCACGCATACGGGTAACAAACAAAGCAACAACGTAGAGAGCAACTAGCCACCCAACAGTAATATCCACTCGGGGAGAAGGATCAGCCTAAGCCTTGGCCAACCTTCCTTCCTCCTCCACACAGCTCTAGGAGCAACCTTGTACTATCGAACATCAAACTACACTCGGCAGCACTAGGGGTGTTATCTCCCCGGAGAGCCCCAAACCTGGGTATGTCTTGCGTCCCGCGCTCTCTCATACCAACCCACCTCTAGAGCCCACCAGTGCCCTCAAGCCTCCTCCTCTCTTTAGCCATCCCATGGCATCTACCATGCGCCGACCATGACAGTTGGCGCCCACCGTGGGGCAGCTCGAGGAGCTGGCCGGGAGCATGCTTCGGACGAGGCCCTTCACCTACTCCGACGAGTCCATCACGCTAGCAGACAACGTCATCGGCGCGCTCGCCGCCTCCTTCGCCGCGCTGCGCATCTCTGATGCACCCACGGCCGATGAGTACCCCAGCGAGGTACTCAGCTACTCCGACTCCCCCCTCTCCCTCGGCGGTGGAATTTCTGCCGGCGCAATGGACTTTTACGTGGAGGTCTTTGTCACCAGCGACAGCGCCTCCTCCTCGTTGAGCAACACGAGGAAGGCCGCCGAAGCCAGGGCCGCAGCGGAACAGACCGAGCCGTCCGATCCATTGTGCACCGCGATGCAGAGCCTCCGCATCCCCATTAGCACCAACGTCAACGCCACCAACGTCGCTGAGGCCCGAGCCCAGCTCAAGGAAAGGCACCAGCAGATGCTGGACCTCTCCGAGACGCTCGCCGCCACCCTGCGTCGTCTGGATTCCGCTCAGCTGGAGTGCAACACCGCCTACGGATTCACGCCCGCCGCGGCCGAGCTGAGCCGGGTCGCCGACGTGCGTGCCCGGGGAGGAGTGATCGGCCGGGCCATCGGCGCCGTCCCTACCATCTACGAGACCCTAACGAAGAACATGCGCGCTGCCAAGGTAGCCGCAGTCGACCTGGACCAGCTCACGGGCGAGGAACTGAAGAAGTGCATTGGGCGGATGCGCGACCTCCTCAACGCGGCCAACACTCAGCAAGACCGCCTCAACCAGCTCGCCAAGCCGGCGGGATCCGGCTCCGCCCGCATCGGCGGACCCGGCGAACTTCAGCACACAGCTTCCTCGCCGCCCGGCGGGGCGCACTCCGGCCGAGCCCGGACTTGCGGCGACCCGGCCGCCACGGCCACCGATGTTTTGGGCGACGAGCCCATCCCAGAGATCCAGCATGGACCCGGCCAGCATGGCCTGCGTCTGGCTCCAACCGACCCCGCCCCCCACGGCCTGGTCACCAGTCGACTTGGCCCGCGTGCCATCGATGACGCCGACACTCGCCACCGCCTCGACCAGCTCGCTCACTCCCTGGAGGTGGAGGAAAGCGGCGCTATCGGGCCGGCATGCTTCGGGCCACGCATCCGGGAGGAGCCCTTTCCTAAAGGGTTCATGCTCCCCCGCGACACCCCCAAGTACAATGGGACCGTGAAGCCAGAAGATTGGCTCACCGACTACACCATCGCCATTGGCATCACCGGTGCCAATCGTCGGCTCGCCGTGCACTACGCACCACTCATGCTCCAGGGGTCGGCCCGCACCTGGTTGAACAGTCTGCCAATGGGCAGCGTCAACACGTGGGTTGATTACGAGCAAGCCGTCATCCACAACTTCACAGGGACCTACAAGCGACCCGGCCGCCCTATCCAGCTTGCCATGTGCGTGCAAGGGCCTACGGAGACCGGTCGCGAGTACCTCTCACACTAGACCAAGCTCCGGAATAGCTGTGAGGGTGTCCATGAAGTCCAAGCGATCCAGTACTTCGTCAACGGGTGCCGAGAAGGCACCCTCCTCAAGCACAAGCTCTTACGCTCCGAGCCGGCCACCATGGCCACGCTCATGGTGACGACGGACAAATACGCCAACGCCGACTCCGCCATGAAGATCCAGGTGGCGCAGGATGAAGCCGACAAAGCAAAGTCGGTTCCCTTCTGAAGCCGGCTGGCGAAAGCAGCCGGCAGCAGCATCACCAGAATAACAAGCACAAGGCCGACCAGCCGGCACAGCGCTACAACAACCCGCTCGTCGCGGGCACCAAGCCCGCGGCGGACCCGGTGGCCAAGCGCCGGCAGATCAGCAAGACGGTGTGGCAACCCGCCATGAGCTTCGAACAGATGCTCGACGCCCCCTGCAAGCACCACAGCGGCGCAAGACCGTCCACGCACACGCTTCGGCAGTGCGGCATCACCAAGCGCATCATGAGGGGCGACGTCCCGCCTCCTCCGACTCCGGCTCCAGGCGCGGGGCAGCCGCCTTCGCCTCCACCGCCGCCTCCAGCTGGCAGCGGGATGCGCGACGACGCGTACCCGGACCAGAACGCGGCCTACGTCATCTTCACCAGCCTCGGCGACGAGAAGCGCAGTGAGTGCCTCCTTCTGTAGGAGGTGAACAGCGTCGTCCCGGCCAAACCAGAGTTCATGCACTGGTTGGTCCGCCCGGTCACCTGGACCCGGGAGGATCACCCGGTGGTCATGCCGAATCTGGGTGGTTACACCCTCGTCCTCATCCCCACCATCGCTGCACGACACACGTGCAAGTTCTCCCATGTCCTCATCGACGGCGGCAGCAGCATCAACATCCTCTACCCCGACACAATGACCAAAATCGGCCTCAAGGCCGATGACCTGGAACCGACCCGGGCGATCTTCCACGGCATCGTACCCGGCCTCTCCTGCTCTCCCATTGGCCGGGTCTGGCTTGACGTCCTGTTCGGTGACAGCAACCACTTCCGGCGCGAACCGATCTGGTTCGAGGTGGTGGACCTGTCCAGTGCGTACCACGCACTGCTGGGCCGACCCGCGCTCGCCAAGTTTATGGGGGTCCCCCATTATGCGTATCTGAAGATGAAGATGCCGGGTCCCAAGGGCCTCATCACCATTACCCGCGACTACCGGAAGTCCCTGGAGTGCGCCCGAGACGGTGCCAAGCTGGCCGAGTCGCTGGTCATTGCCGAGGAGCGGCGCCAGCTCGATCAGATCGTCGCCATGGCAGGCGAGGTGTCAGGACCCCGATCCAATGCCACACTGATCTAGCATGTAACACCTCATATCACTTTGTGGCCTCACGCACGGTATCCCCACGGGTGTCGCCTTACCAGTCCCGGGACCATTTGCGCCTTTTGGCTCACGTATATGATAGTGTCTCTAGCATCCCTATGACAAGGAACCCGAGCTGACATGGCTAGTCGTAAACCCAAAGTGGCACTAACTTACAGGGACAGGCATACATGACCCAGCAACGAACGTGTCGGTCATCAGCGAGTGAATCCGGGCTGTAGCAGCTGGGCTAGCAGGACTCCGGAGAATCCGGGCTGTAGCAGGCTAACAGGACTCTGGAAGACACCGCGTGACATTTCCCTGAAGGGACAGACACAGGAACGAAGAAGGACACATGCCGGCCAGCCTAAGTGTTCCGGAGCAGTAGCAAGCTACCATGGCTCAGTGGAAGCACTAGGGGACATTTCCCTGTAAGAGAGGCTACCAAGGATAAACAACTAGATAGTCAAATCCCACACATACCAAGCATTTCAATAACATACACACAATATGCTTGATATGTGCAAATACAACATGGCATCACAACATGACTCTACAACTCAAGTATTTTATTCAATAGGCTCCGAGGAGCGAGATATTACAAACATGGGTCTCATGACCCAACATTCAGAGCATACCAATCAAAGCACAAGCGGAAGCTTAACATGTCTGAGTACATACATCTACAAATGAAGAAGGCTGAGAAGCCTGACTATCTACCCGATCCTGCCGAGGGAACAAGATCGTAGCTGAGGTAACAAGCTAAACATCGAAGTCCACACGGAACTACTAGCGAGACTGAAGTCTCTCTGCAAAACATAAAATAGGCAAACGTCAGTACAAATGTACCCAGCAAGACTTACATCAGATCTATCTACATATGCATCATTATCAACAAAGGGGATGTTGGGTTTTAACTGCAGCAAGCCAGCTTTGACTTGGTGGCTATCCTGAACTACGACTGCAAGTAACTCTTTTGAGGTGGCGCACACGAGTCCACATATTCACCATATCAATACACCACTATGGATCCGCTCCCACCTACCTACAAGAACGCCATCCACAGCACTCACGCTTATCTTGCGCATTTTAGAGTATCCACTTCAAGTTATCTATGAACTGTACAGGTAACGCAGAAGTCCTTTACCGCGGACACGGCTATTCGAATAGATAATGTTAACCCTGCAGGGGTGTACTTCTTCAGACACGCTCCCAGCACTTATCGCCATTTACACGTCATGTAGTCGGCAACCTTCATGCGGAAGCCCAGCGAGGGTGTCGGCCACGACCTGACTAACCACACAAGTCTCTCGTCCAGGTTTATCGCCTATTCGTGTTCCATCCGCAAGGAGATCTGGCCGGGGTGTCGCTCACGGCCCCAAACGATGTGAGCAGGGTTCCCAAGCCCACCATCCGGGTGCCACTTGGTACACCGTGCCACTGCACCTAGTCTGTCCCAAGCACACCTGTACCGGGTGCCACTTGGTAGACTACTAGCACTACCTACAAACACCAGAAACTAGTTGCAACTCCTGGACAAAGATCAGGTTGATTAATAAGCTGAGATATGCCGAGTTACCGGAACCCAATGTGTGGTAGTAACTGTTCATGGATCACAAACACAGAACTCAATTCCTGAGGACAGTTTCAATGAGAAAACCCACCATGTACTCCTACATGGCCTCTCACCGCTACCTTTACCAAATCGTGTTCACACACTTAGCTCACACACAGTAGGACATGTTCACACACCTCCAATTCATCCCCGATGAATCAAACCTGACTCAACTCTAAGCAGTAGCAGGCATGACAAACAAGCATGAATGAGTAGGCACATCAAGGCTCAAACAACTCCTACTCATGCTAGTAGGTTTCATCTATTTACTGTGGAAATGACAGGTCATGCAGAGGAAAGGGGTTCAGCTACTGCAGCATGTAACAGTTGAATCGTTGTTGTCCTAATGCAGTAAAAGAGAGCAGGAGAGAGAGAGTGGGATTGTATCAAAATGAACAAGGGGGTTTTGCTTGCCTGGCACTTCTGAAGATATTATATTTCTTCATTGGTGTCATCGATCACATCGTCGGTACACGTCTACGGAGAGGGGACAAGCACCAACAAACAAAGAAGATACACAATCAATGCAATGCACAATATGATGCATGATCATGACATTGCAATATGTTGTGGTTTGGGCTAATGCAACTAGCAGCAAGTTAAATGGAGTTGGTTTGAATCTAAGATTCAAATTCAAACTCCATATATGACATTTCAAATGCCATTAATTCAAATTGTTTTATACAGCAGCTTTAAGTTGTTCAAACATGCATGAAAATGCCATAAACAGATTCTTTAGATTTTTTTTGATCATTTTTCATATATAATTTATTTCATTTGGAGTTACGGTTGAATTTCTATGATTTTTAGAAGTTTATAGCATTTTCTGGAATTTCAGAATTAAAATAAATCTAGAAAAGATTATCTTTGTCAGCATGACGTCGGGGTGTCGTCAGCAGGTCAAAGGCGCCAGCCCAGGTCAAAACCTGACATGTGGGACCCATACGTTAGTGTCTCGGGCTGGTTTGGGTGGATGACACGTGGGACTGGTCAACGTTGACTTGACCAAAGTCAAAGCTGACATGTGGGGTCCACATAGATTAGCACTAATCTAAACAGGAAGTTAGACTAAACTAATTGGCTCGGGGGACCCACATGTCATCGATGCAGGCACTAACTAAACGAGTTTAGCGCCTAAGCTACTGGCGCCACGTCAGCTACCGGCGTTTAACCGCCGGCAACCTCAGATCGCGGCCGCGTCCGCGTCGGGATTGCGCTACAGGCCACGGTTTGGGGCGTGGTTAGGTTCTATGGAGAGCCGGGGATGAGCCGCGTATGTGGGTGGTGGAGTTGGACCAGATGGTCACCGGAATCAACGCCGGCAGGTTTGTGGCGGTCGTGGTTCGGCCGTGCTCGAGTTCCTCGCTAGGGTGTTCGGGAGGAGGAGCTGGTGGTGGCTACGGGTGCATGAAGACACGCTGAGAACGGTGGTGCACTCGGTTGCGGCTCTAGGTAATGGTGGCCGCGGTGGCGACATGGCTGGGCGGCGGTGAGCTCTCGGGCTTGATCAGAAGACGGGGCTAGGGGACGGGAATGAAGGGGGAGAGCGAGGGGGAAGCAATAGGAGCTCACAGGAAGGTCAAAGAGCAGCTCCGTGGGCTCGGGGAGGCGCTCGGGGCGGCGAATCGACGACGACGATCTTCGGTGCCGATGAGGGACACAGCGGCGGTGGCAGCGCAGCAGAGCTTCTGGTGCCGCGTGACTCGGTGGTGAGGGCAAAGACGGTGAGGCAGAGACGCTTGGGACGGAGAGGGAGCGGGGGAGTGGTTGTGGCCGCGACGGTGCTCGTCGGCGCTCTCGGGTGCTCATGGTGGATCGCGGGAGAGAGAGAGTAGAGGAGGAGGAGGGGGTCCAGAGCAAGAGGGGGGGGTCAGGGGGCTGTGTTGCACTCGGGGACGACTCCAGGGCGCCAGGGAGGCCAACAGGGAGGCAGGAGCTGGCCACGGGTGGCTGTGCGTGCTGCACGCAGCTGCTTCTCCTCCTGGTAGAGGAGGAAGACGACAGGAGCTGCGGTGGTGGGCTGGGTTGCCAGAGAGGGCTGGCCAGGTGGCTGTTTACTGGGCCGCGGGTAAGTAGGCCAGGTAAGTGCTTCTCTCTCTCTCTTTTATTTTCTGTTTTCTATTTTTCTATAATCTTTGCGGCTTTATTAAAAATACCAAAACATTTCCAAAAAATCCTGAAAATAGTTGTGGGCTCTGTTAAGATTATTCCTAGCAGCCCACACTTAAGTTCATAATTAATTGAGGACTTAAAATAATATATAGCACTTAAATTCCCAATTGGAAATACTATATGATTTAATTTAGTGACCAAATATGTCATGGAAAAATGTCCAACACCTCTAGTTATAGTTCTAGCATTTTCCAGAAATGATGAACATTTTTGAAAGCCATTTGGATTCACTGAAAATATTTTAGTTGAACCTACTGAATTCCTTTGATGCTAGGGTTTAGGCAATCCCCATTTCAAGTTTCATAAAATTTAAACATGATGCATGGATGCTTATGCAAAGACAGACAAGGTCTAAGCTAGGGCTGTGACAACTCACCCCCACTAACAAGAATCTCGTCCCGAGATTCAAGACGTGAGGTAAGAAGACAGAGGGGACACAAAGCTAACACAATCTTCATGATCCAATTATCCTCGTCGAGGATGTTGATTCGTTGCATCATATTGATCCTGATGTCTTTGCTTTCGAGGTCTTCTTCCAACACAAGGATAGAGACACTCTACAAGGATGGATCATCTTAATGATCACGAGATCAACTCACGGAATGAGATGTAGAGCATCTCTTGAGCTGAGAGGCAAAACACGCATCATGATGGACGGAAGAAACAATTTGATGAGGGTTTCAAAGTAGCAAGGAAAATAATTGTCATGATCCCATAACGGGGCACCTTAGAGGAGATCCCTCATAGAATTATTCTGTTAAGTGGGAAAAAAAATACTTTTGATATATAGATCATTGAAACTCTCTATACCAGCCTAAGGAGATTCTCAAACGGTCATTTGAAAGAGTTCGTTATAATGGCATACTCAGACCAGAATGGATGATGTGGATTACCTTGTTGAAGACAACATAAGGGATGATTTGGCTTGCGTGTGCTCTCAAGAACTTGAGCATTTCCATATTCATCAAGGTTTTACCAACATCCGTGTCAAGGATCCTGGCAACACAACATACTACCATGATGAATGTTAGTGGAGGATGTAGATGCAAAGGAAGATAACATCTTCTCAGATTTCACCTTAGCGAGGCCAAGGGAACAAAATCTGGATGATCGACCGAGAGACATTTAGCACTCTGCTTCTAATGTTCTCCTTGATGTCCTAGCGTAACCCATTTACATGGTTTGGTATCTAGAACATCAAGTAAAAGGTCGTACTTCGGGAACACAAAAATCCGTAAGGGACAACTAGGAAATAAATCCTACGAAATCCTTATGGGATGTGGCCAATTCCTCAATCAAGATACTACAATAATAGGTCTTCCGGTTGGGTGTGTTGGCCATGACATCCACTTTACCGGGTTACAAGAGACCTATATTATAATTCTTGGGAACGTCCCAACCATCATATCTGCCTAACATTCCGATCTGGTTGGTGTCAGGATATTCCAGACTCATCGAGTCTAGAAAGAAAAATGAAAGTTTGCAACACAAATTAACGAGTCGACGTTGCGAGATTCTAGGGAAATGGACTACGGTAGTAAGCTCCAAAACATGAGTTGGTTCTGCTACAAACATGTGAACACGTTGTCCCAGACAAGCATGGCCACGTAGTAGTCTTATAATTAAACACTACCGAGTTCAGGTGGGGAACCATCATCGAGGATATCAAAGTCCTTGCATAAGGTATACTCTTAAGAAGGAACTTCTTCTCCTTGAACAAATCAATCAGTGGCTTTGTGTGCTAGGGATACATATGGAATGAAGGTTGCAAGTCTCCAGACCACAGAATACTTTGCATGTATGCATGATTGACTGGGGATGATTCCAGGTGTCGGGGATATACCCCGCGGTGTAACCCGGCCGGAAGTATAACCCTGCCGGACTTGGCGACTCACTAATTACCTGCCCTGGCTGGACGACACACTAAGTGACCCGCTCGATCCTGGCGACTTATGGGTGACCTGACAAGCAGATCAGAGGAGCGACAAGACCCGGGGGCCCAGGAGGCTCAAGGCCCAAAAGGCCGACTTACGTTGTGATAGGCCGGCTTAAGAGGAAAGGCGTGAGGAATATCTCCCTTACAAGGAATCAAGACCCGGACTTGTATCCGGCTTGTAGTAGAAGATAGGCTAGTCCAGTCCTATTTGGACTCCACATGTAACCCGCCCCTCTAACTTATATAAGGAGGGGCAGGGCTCCCCAAAGAGGGACAAGGAACAATAAACAATATCTAGGGCTAGACAGAAAGAGGAGAGCCTGTTTACGGCGACTCCCTCATGAGCATAATGAGACCTAGCCTCAAACAGCATGTAGGGCTATTCTGGATGATGTTTGCCGGGGCCCAAAGCTGTCTCAATCCTTGTCTTTCATATTGCATCTCTCGTCCCGATCAACCCCTCTCAAGCTACCGCATAGATGCATTGGCCTTGCGACTAAGTCCTGACACTAAGGACATCTGCCGTGTTAATTCCACGATAGTTGGCACCCACCATGGGGCAGGCGCATGGTGGTGTTGAGTTCTTGGAGGGATCTTTACCCGGGTTTCGAGAAGTTCGTGAATTAGCCGGATGAAGAAGAACCAGCGCAGAAGAATCACGCAAGATGATCCAGCATGGGACAGTTTTTTGGCAGAGCCGGCGTGTTCATTGTTTATGATCAAAGTTGTGATTAATTCTACATGGTCAGGACAAGAGCTAAGGGTTGTGTACGGCCGCCGGAGGCGCCGTAATAATCCGCCAGCCAGATCGTTTTCATGGACCGCCACAAACTATCAATCTGAGACGGTCAAGAAATCCCTCTGCAGTATTCCGAATACTATTCTATAGATCAAAGGATATATTGGATTAAATACCAAGGCAGTGTTCCGGTTTGACCAACACGTCGACATCCACGTGTTTTGTTGCCGCTGATTATACTACTTCCAAACCATAGTTGCTGGTACTACTTGACGTCATTGCACAAAGGAAGAAACAAAAAGCATGGTGGGAGGCCCGGGCACACATGTCACTGATTACACGTGTGTATGATGAAGTTGCAGCGATGCGACGGCCGCTGATGGATCGTGTGCGTGCACGGCTACTGTATCGATTGAGAGGATGTTCAAGTGGATCATGGAAAAGGAAATCAAAACCGTCCAAGTACGGTTTGTACTACTACTACAATACAAAATTGGACTGATGTGCCATCACAAAAGCCTAAGTAATTTGCACTGTTGTCAGATTCTTCGAAGACCAGATTAAAGAAATATAGGGGCTTGTGGAGCGCCCGAGGACGGTGCGTGCACGTGGATTGGAGGGAATACTACAACAAGTATGACATCACGTCAAGACAAAAGGAAGGATTACTTTGCGTTCGGATCAGCTATCGTATCCGAATTCTACTCAGTACTGGTGCAAGTCTAGCAAGGCAAAAAACAAAAGCTGCCCAATTAGCCGGTCTAATCTGGGGCTGAGGTGATTTAAATTTGGATATCTCTGTACGAGGGAAAGGGCCAGTCTATGCTGCGGAGGGGCATGACCCGGAAGCAGGTTCTCCATGGGCTGGGACTCCTCTGTTGACCAGCTCCCTTGACCCGCCCTGTTGACCACCGTGGTGAGCCGCGGCCGATGTCTCGTCGCCTCAGAGTCACTTCCAGAGTTGCCACAAGCGGAGCCGGCCGTCGCGCGACATCACTTCGCTTCACGCCTCCGTATCTCTACCGCGGCTCGCCTGAAGGGACAACGGCGGCCTCGTATTATGGTCTGCATCCATGTTGCTGTTTTCTTCATCACATGAAGACAAAAAAAATAGGACAAAGGAGGAGAAGGTCATGTGGAGACATCAGGCATTTAAAGACAAGAGAACAGTATTGTCCATCAAAATTATCAGGACCATTATTCCTTGAAAAGGAGTTGCATAAAGGGTGCGTGCCAGCATTATTTATGTAAGTTGCCGCCCCTGCTACATCCGCATGCGTCACTGACTCATCGTCCGCGTCCAGTTTGTCTCGCCCGGGTCCGGGCTGTTTCCCACGCTACGGCCGTCTCTCGCAACCGCGCCGGCTTATAATGTCGTGGCCGTCTCTTGCGACTGCGTCGGCTTACAATGCCACGAACGACTCGCCCGCTCTCGTGGCTGGTTCATGAGCCTACGCCGGCTTACAACAAGGAGGAAAAACTTGCTCGTCTGCACCAGCTTACAACGTTGCGGCCGACTCGCTCGTGATTGATTTCAACTTCACCATAGTGATCATCAACACTGCAGCGGATAATTTCCAGCCTAACATATTAGGTGAAATCCATCCAACGTATTTTTTTACATAATAATCTCTTTAAAAGAGCAATTACTCTGGCTTGCGATAATTTTTTTTGGATGCATGACAAATGTTCACTACAAGAGTGATGGTCATATCAAGGATATCATGTGTCTGACCTGCTATAATGATCAATGAATATATGTGCAAGCCGCCACCCTTGCGGTCCGGTTTACATCAACTTGCCGGGACCGCGCCTGCGGATTACTCCATGTTCGCACTGGCTTATAATGCCACGGCCGATTCATCTATCTGTGTTCGTGGTTGTCTTTTATGCCACAGTCGTTCTTACCGACCGCACCGTGGTCCGGTTCATTCGTCTAACCCTGTCGGGTTTACATCAATACACTGGGCCGCACCTATCCGGATGAGTGGTCGATTGAGTATGAGCAAGCCACTGCTTGGGTAGCCGCTTTTCTTCCAACAAATTGAAGGCAAATTGTCATCAACCGCCGTCTGTACTGGAGGGCTCAATGGACAGGCGCACAAGTCGCTGCCACTACAGTTTGGTTAACTTCAAATCGCCAGTTGGAAGGAACCATTGGTCGAGTTGCTGATGCGGCTCATATGGGATCATTTATAACCAGCCACAGTCACCTCAACCTTCTGTGGATTCACATCGTGCTATCAACACCAA